>NC_134081.1:84687427-85902427 GCF_000715075.1 Nicotiana tabacum | reverse complement strand
AAAAATCAGCAAAAAAAGTACATAAAAGAATAAATCTGATTATTGAAAATGTCTTGTTATTTACTTAGAGCTAATTGCTGACCTTAAAGAATATAACAAGGACTAATCCAACATATGCAGCATTAGTAAACGAGTAAGAAACATCCCAAAATCATAGAAACATCACATTAACCTACTTGGCAGCCTAAAGAATAAGAATCTTGGCAGCCTCAAGAATAAGAGTCGAATAATAGTATTATGCAACTTAGTATTTATAATCAATAATATATGTTTTATGTAATTTGGTATATATTTTGGTACGGTATCAATATTTCAGTATTATTTTTTTAAATACCAAATTAATACCATACCTAATACCAAAATTTTTAAAACCTTAAACCAAATACCAAAATTTTCGATTTCGATACGGTAATTCGGTATTAACCAAATTATGCACGGCCCTACACGTGTTATTCAAACATGGGCCGAGTCAAGATTTTAATTAAGTTTAAATTTATGGGTACGAGATTCTCGCACGAGACAACCTATCCGGTGTGTAATAGATTATTTATTAGTACATATCAAGTGAGTTTTTAAGAAATACACAATTTGGGGGTAAAACTATTGGACTCTGTTGAATCCATAACTAATGATGTAGATTCATCCTGTGTTCAAATATATTTCTATTTTTGTATTATTTCGTTTAAATAGAATGGCACGTTTATTTATTTTTTCAATAAAATTTTTTTACAGTCACGCAAATATTATGATATGTTTTTTATTTCAAGTTTAAAACATCGTACATTCACACAAATGTAATCATATTAAGATTCTAGTTGCCAAACACTAAAATTTTCTGTTTGTTAGGAGTTAATTTTACCCATGTTTTTCAAACTCGCAAAACATCTTCTAATCGAGGGAAGGTTTCAGAGAATTGAAGGCATTACTGAAAACAATAAAGAATAGTCAAGAGTTACTGTATAGTAGTATTTCTTTTTCTTTTTTTTAACAGAAAAGTAAAAATGTAAAATTTTATAAACTCAAGCGGGAAGGACCATCTTTCAACAACAGAACGACAAACACATAAATCGGTTTTTCTTTTCCAGAGTTTGTGGTGCTTCTAGGCGGGAGTGGATGGGTGAAACACGCAGAACAGTTAATAATTCAAGCTACAAAGAACCTAGAATTTTCATCTATTAGATTCATCGTGTAATTGTGCTTACTATATTGATTACCCTAAAATTCGAGTAACAATTAAATTTATTTAGTGGTTTTAAGGATACGTGATTTAATCCAATATAAATTGATAAACAAAGAATTGAATAGATAATCTGAATAGTAAAATAAATCAAACCAGTATTCTAGCCGTGCTTTCGACCTCGATTCGGGATGGTCTCGAGGTTGGGTAAGAAGAACAGTAAAGAACAGAAAATAAACAATGATGAACAGTAATAGATAGTAAGTGAAATAGAGAGCAGCGTTTTTGTATATGTTTTTCAGTGAACCAATCCCCCATACAAATGAATGGGTCCCTCTTTATACAGTAGAGGAATCCTAAATAAGGTACAATTCTAAGAACGGAAACAAATCTCATGATTGATGTCAATAATTGCTTGATTTGATCTGTTCCGGGATTTCCACCGAGATCTTCGGTCGGTTGCTAATATTTCGCCATTCCATTATTATGCCTTACTCGAAGTCGGTCATGCTCGGTCTCGATTTTCAGCGAGCACTTCGATCTTCATGCTCCATACTCTACCATTGAGCTCGAGCCAGGTCTATTACGAGTTTACTCTCGAGGCAGCTCCTCGTGCCTATAAAATTTGACATGCCCGATTTCGACCGTATACAGATAGTCCTCGCATTTCTTGGAATAAAATGATAAGAAACGGTTTGAGCCTTGATATTTCGAAACCTCGATCATGACGTCGTTCTTATGACGTAAGTGACAGATGTGATCGAAACGTCCCGTCAGTTCAGTTCTCCAAATCATTAATGCCTGCCAGTTACCGGTCGGCCACTAATGCCACCGAACCGTCGCTGTGAACCTATAAATACCCGCTCCTTCATTGAATCAAACTTTACTTTTGCTCTAATCAAACCTCTAAGTATTCTCACTCTTTTCGTCTCTTCCTTTTCGCCGTCTGTAGAGCCACCTTCGTTAGCACCGAAACCACAAGTTTTTCATCTTCCGTCGCTCTTCTTTACTTATACAAATGGAAAAAATCTCAAAGACCGTACCGCAGAATGAGAAAGCTTCTTGCTCCTCTTCCCGGCCGTCCGGCGCCTTACCGCCGGTGGAGCTGCTTTCCCACGAATATGTTCCCAGCCTATGTACTCTAAAATCTGACTTCAAGGTTAAAAACCCTTCATCGATCCCGGGCCGATGTGAGCATGTGTCGACGTACATGTGTTCGATATAGAAGAGCCGCCTCGAGGCCGTGAAGAGGGACTGCAACTGGGGTCCCGAGGTCGTGGTGCAAATTCCTACTCCCGAAGAGAGCATCACCGCTTATGTGGAGGGGTTCCTAAGTGTTTACACTTACCCCTTCACATTGGGTCCCCTCGACTCAGTGATTATTGATCTCTGTAAAAGATATCAGGTCACACTCGGCCAAATCCACCCCTCTCTATGACGCATAGTAATCATGTTGTGCTTCTTCTCTAGCAAGGCCGAGGGGGTAGAGTTTACTCTAAATCACCTCATGCGGTTGTACCGGCCTCGAATCTACCGAGGACTAATTAGGCTCCAACGCTGGGCAACGGAGGACTTGATCTCGAGCATCGATGAGGATAAGGATCGGGGTTGGATAAGCCGTTTTATACGGGTGAGGACCCGCGACATTATCCCGGAAGAGAAGATGTCGTTCTCTAAGGAGTGGAACTTCGACATTAAGTAATCTTTTAAACTTTGTTCTTCGTACCTTCTTCGATTTCGCCTAATATTCCCTTTCGACATGCAGCTATTCCTTGGATGCCTCAAGCGGTACCTAACCTGGAAGATTGGGTTCGGAAGTTAGCCTTAACTTTCACTTATACCGAACGCGCATGGAGTGATTTGGCAAAGGGCAAATGGGAGGCCAAGAATCATGGTAAGGATCTCCTTTTTCATGTTCTAAAACACTTTTTATACTTCATTCATCACTAATTTTCTTTTATGCAGGCCTGACCAAGGATGCCATTTTGAGGCCTTCAAGTGGCGAGGAAGAAACCAAGTCCCCGGTTCCGAAGCCGGGGGAAGTCAAGAAGAGGAAAACTTCCACGCAGTCCGAAGACCCCAAGCCCAAACTTCGAAGCGTGAGGAGGAAAGTTAGTGCTCTCACGATGGACTAGGTTCAAAAACTGAGAGACGAAGAAGAGGAAGAAGAGGAAAATGCCTCAGCACTGACGGTCCGACCTAGGAAGGCCGTCGAGGTCACCAAACCTTCTGAGCCGACGGCGGCTGCTAAAATCAAGCCCCGTGTCGAGGAGGCTTCCAAAAAGAAATCGGGTGAGGATCCCGAATTACCAGAGGTCGAGATCGTTTCTCAGTCATCTGCAACTACACCGGATGGGGCCGGTTCTGAGACCCCAAAGATCGATCAGAGCGTCTCGAGCGACTTGCTCGGGACCATGACAGCAGGTCACTTGCCTTCTCTTCCGACTTTTTCTGAGGAGGCACTAAGGGAAGCTCGAGAGTTGAAGACCCATGATATAGGCGAAGGCTCTAGTGTAGGGGATCCCTTTCGGGATTACTTTACTGGAGTCAATAATGTCTCTGAGATCAGTGACGCTTCTATTCTTTTAGAAGAGGCGTAACGTCTCTTATCTTGGGTAAGAATCAGTTTACTGCACTTCTTTTCTTTACTATTTTTTTTTCGTTTTCTCTAAATCTGACTTGTGTTTTACTTTTTTGTATAAGCCTTTGCCAAGTTTCGAGCTGACCTCAGCCGGTGTGAAACCGAGCTACAAAAGGTCTCGGAGGAGAGGAACGCTCTGAAGTTTCTTTGTGGCTAAAAAAATGAAACTATAAAGGACCTTCAAGTGGATTTGGCCAAGGCTCGTGAGGAAGAGGCCGAGCTAGATAAGCAGGGAGCATCCTTTTGATAAAGTACGGACTCAACCCAATTGTGGAGGCTAATACTTCATTATCTCAGCTGCAACAAAAGGTTGAAAGGATTAAGCTGCTTCGGGGAGAAGTCGATCAGGTAAAGGCCGATTGTGATCGGTGGAAGGAAAATATGGATCGCCTGGCTGCGGAAAAAGAAACTACCTTGGTCAAACTGTCATCGACCGAGGTTCAACTTCGGGGCGTCAAAGAGAAAAGTTCGGCCCAAGCCAAGAGGATCGAGGAGCTTGAAACCGGTCTTGCTGAGGCCAAGGCGGATATCGAGAAGACAAAGGTCATGGCGGACAAGTCCATTATCATGTACCGGGCTGATGCTGAGGCTGCTCAAATGCAGCTAAGTGAGGCTTCTGACCGAGAGCAATGGATCATTGACTCAGCCAAGTGTCAATCCTAGAGGGAACCCCTCGAGGAAATCCATACTCGAGGTTTTGACCTCTCCGAGGAGATAGCCCGAGCCAAAGTGCTTAAAGCTGAAGCCAGCCAGCTTGCCTCATTCGATGACGAAGACGATGATGAAGAAAGCAGTCGAGGCAGATCCGATGAGGGGCCTGAAGGGGAAGTTGCTCCCGAAGAAGTGGTCGAAACTGGCCGTAGTTAGGGCTTAATTTATCTTTTTGTAAGACCTTGATAGGTTTTTTGTACATAACCTTTTTTACCAATATATAATAGAAAAACTTCTTTTGAATGTCTTCTCAGTTTTATGTTCAAACGTGTTTTGTGTTTTTGCCTTATGAAAATTTTGTTGTTGCAACCTCTGTAATCAAGTGAACACTAATTCGAACTTTAGAATAAACCCTTAAGTTTTTTAGACGCGCAAATGCGAGTCCCCGAGCTCAATAATTTGCTCGAGATTTCGGATGGCTTGATCGATGCCATGACTGCATTATTTTTATAACTAAGTTCGAGTATGTTTCGAATTTAGAATAGAGCAAACCCTTAGGTTTTTATCTTATAATGGGTAATTTTCGAACTTATAGTAACATACCCCTTAAGATTTTATGGCAGATGCTTGGGCTAAATTCAAGTCAACTTTATTTGAACTCGGAATAGTGGAACCCTTAGGTCCGAGTTGAGTGAGAACAAAGTCTCGAACTCTAAATGTATTGGCCTTTAGTCCCTTTTAGGTTGGGACCATATGGCCTCTAAAAGACGGCTATTATTTCCCCCTTTCGGCTTAAAAGAATAAGTAAAAATTTCTTTATGCCTTAGCATGTATTTTTTTTACCCATTGGGTTTTTTGAGGGTCCGATGTCGGTTGAAACCCTTTTGCTTTTTGTGCCTTAGCACATTTATGTTAAAGATAATTTGATACCTCTTAAGGTTTTTCGAGGGCTAATTTTATCGGAGCCCTTTTGATTATTTGCCGAGGGTAGCCTTTTTTAACCGATTTTTCAGAGAATTTGAAGGCATGTCGTTATTGCGAAATTCGGATGTCTCTGAGCCACATTATTTAGGTCATAGCCTTCGGGTATATATTTTGGCCGTAGCCTCCGGGTATGCCTCTTGAGCTTATTTCTCAATAACATTTTGAACTAATTAGAAATGTCAGTCCTCGAGAATGGTGGACTTGGCCTATAGATCGAGGGGTGCCTCTTTGAGGTCTTATGAATTTGAGTTTAGATAACTTGAATATGCCTATCATCGATGGTAGTCCCCGAGTGTATATTTGCACTTTGGCTCTTGAGCCGTTTCTCACAATATCATAAGCATGAGGTTTCTATAGTAGAGGATTTTCTTTGAGACACTTAATGTTTAAATGAAGAGAGAATGCTTCTTTGAATAGTTTACACATGTGCACATGTTTTGCCATCGGGGTTCGACTAATTTATATGGACACGGTTCACTTGACAGTTTGGCTCATTACAAAGCTTCCCTATCGAGGCCATTTGACATGAAGTACTATTCTCGAGAATATAACATCCGAGGATGATGCCCTCCAGTATTCGAGGTTAATTGAAAAGAAGTCTTGGATACTGTTGAATTGTCCTTAGGTAGCACATAATTGTTGCCTCGTTAAAAACCTCACCGGAAAAACCCATTTGGAATCAAAACCGATCTAAGGGAAAAAGAGCGAAATGTGTACTTTAAAACCCGATGTCTCGATGTCTTTGGTCGAACTCCTGCAATGAGTTAGCGTCGAATATATATAAACGAAAGAAAGGATAAAGTCGTACCTTAACAATAATATCGTTTGAGAAGTGATATGTTCTAGTTGCTTGATAGTGGTTCGCCTTCTATCGTTCCGAGTTTATAAGACCCTTTTCTGACTATATTGAGGACTTGATAGGGTCCTTCCCAATTCGGGCCGAGCTTCCCTTTATTAGGATCTCGAGTGTTGATGGTGACCTTCCTTAGGACTAAGTCCCCGACCCTGAAGTGGCGAAGGTTGGTTCTTCTATTGTAGTACCTTTTGATTTGTTGCTTTTTTGCAGCCATTCGAATGAGTGTCGCTTCTCGTTTTTCATCTAATAATTTGAGGTTAGTATTCGTAGCCTCATGGTTAGATTCCTCCATTTCATGTCGAAACCTGGCACTGGGTTCTCCGACTTCGAATGGAATCAAAGCTTCGGAGTCATATACTAAGAAAAATGGAGTTGCCCTTATACTGGACTTCGATCTTGTTCGATATGCCCAAAGGACTTCGGGTAGAATTTCTCTCCACTTCCCTTTAGCTTCGTTCAACCTTTTCTTTAGGTTTTGGATGATAGTCTTGTTCGTCGATTCGGTCTGTCCGTTCCCACTAGGGTGATACGGTGTTGAAAATATCCTTTTTATTTTATGGTCTTCGAGAAATTTCATCACTTTACTGCTGATAAATTGTTTACCATTGTCGCATACTATTTCTGCGGGTATCCCAAATCGACACACGATGTGATCCCAGATGAAGTCTATAACCTCTTATTCTCTCACTTTCTCGAACGCATCTGCTCCAACCCATTTAGAGAAATAGTCAATCATAAATAAAATGAACTTAGCTTTACCTGGGGTCGATGGAAGAGGGTCGACGATATCCATCCCTTATTTCATGAATGGCCATGAGGATAGGACTGAATAGAGTTGTTCTCCAGGCTGATGTATCATCGGTGCAAACCTTTGACATTTACCACATTTTTGAACAAACTTCTTAGTATCTTTATCCATGATATCCTAGTAGTATCCTGCTCTAATGATTTTGTGAAATAGTGATTTAGCGCCGGAGTGGTTCCCACAAGTGCCTTCATGGACCTCTCGTAAAACATAATCGGTGCCTCCTGGTCCTAAGCACATTGCCAATGGTCCATCGAATGTTCTTCTGTATAATGTTCCATCTTCAGCCAATGTGAATCAGGTAACTTTGGTTCATAGGGTTCTCGACTCTTTAGGGTCCAATGGGAGCTTTCCATTCTTCAAGTATTCAATTTATTTATTCCTCCAATCCCAGGTTAAGCTTGTAGAATTTATCTCGGCATGACCTTTCTCGATCACAGAGCTCGAGAGTTGAAGCAGTCCCCGAGCTGATCTCATCTTCCTCGACCGATGACCCCAAGTTTGCAAGTGCATCGACCTTACTGTTTTGTTCTCGAGGTACATGCTGTAAAGTCCATTCCTTGAAACGGTGCAAAGTTACCTGCAGCTTGTCCAAATACCTTTGCATTCTATCCTCTCGAACTTCGAAGGTTTTATTTACTTGGTTCACCACCAGTAAAGAGTCACACTTGGCTTCAATGACTTCTGCCCCCAAACTTTTATCTAGCTCGAGACCTGCAATCATGGCCTCGTACTCGGCCTCATTGTTAGTCAACCTAGAAGTTTTGATAGATTGCCTAATAGTGCTACCCGTGGGCGGCTTCAAAACGATGCCTAGCCCGGCTCCCTTCACATTTGAAGCACCGTCTGTGAAAAGGGTCCATACCCCCGATGACGTACCCGATTTTAACAAGAGTTCCTTTTCAACTTCGGGTACGAGGGTTGGCGTGAAATCGGTGACGAAGTCCGCTAAAATTTGAGACTTGATGGTCGTCTGAGGTTGATATTCGATATCGTACCCACTAAGTTTGATGGCCCATTTGGCCAATCGGCCCGACAGTTCGGGCTTGTGCAAAATATTACGAAGTGGGTAAGTGGTTAATACGCATACTGGGTAACATTGAAAGTATGGTCTTAACTTTTTGGCGGCGCTTATCAGTGCAAGTGCTAATTTTTCTAGGTGTGGATATCTAGTTTCTGCTTCTCCTAAGGTTCGACTTACATAATAAACGGGAAATTGCGTACCTTGCTCTTCTCGAACTAGGACACCACTTACCGTGATTTCCGATACTTCCATGTACAAGTAAAGCTTCTTATCTGCCTTTGGAGTGTGAAGCAGTGGTGGGCTCGATAAGTATCTCTTCAACTCTTCCAATTCCTGTTGGCATTCCGCGGTCCAGACGAAATTGTTCTTCTTTTTGAATAAAGAGAAAAATCTGTGGCTTCGATCCGATGACATAGAAATGAATCGGCCTAAGGCAGTTATCCGCCCAGTTAGCCTCTGTACGGCTTTTACACTATCCACGACGGCGATGCCTTTGATGGCCTTGATTTTATCGGGGTTGATCTTGATTCCCCGATTCGATACCATATAGCCAAGGAACTTGCCCGAAC
The DNA here is from genome assembly GCF_000715075.1 of Nicotiana tabacum. NCBI lineage: Eukaryota > Viridiplantae > Streptophyta > Magnoliopsida > Solanales > Solanaceae > Nicotiana > Nicotiana tabacum. Next base: position 85,893,720 of record NC_134081.1, on the reverse strand, counting down.
CAACCCCGAAAGCACATTTCTCGGGGTTGAGCTTCATGTTGTATTTCCTTAAAATCTCGAACGTTTCCTGCAAATGAGCCAAATGGTCCTCTACGCGCAGGGACTTAACCAGCATGTTATCAATATAAACCTCCATTGATTTACCTATTTGTTATTCGAATATTCTATTCACTAGGTGTTGGTAAGTAGCTCCTGCATTTTTTAGCCCGAAGGGTATTACATTATAACAATATGTTCCATACTTGGTGATAAATGAAGTCTTTTCTTGGTCTTCCGGGTTCATTTGGATTTGATTGTACCCAGAATAGGCATCGAGAAAAGTAAGGATCTCGTGGACGGTCGTGGCATCGATCATGCGATCGATGTTAGGCAGTGGAAAAGAATCTTTGGGGGCACGCCTTGTTTAAATCCTTATAATCTACACACATTCTAAGTTATCCCCTTTTTTAGGGATTACAACTATATTGGCTAACCATTCGGGATATTTTACCTCCCGATTGGATCCTATTTTGAGAAGTTTAGTTACCTCGTCCTTTATGAATGCGTGCTTTACTTCGGACTGGGGTCTTTTCTTTTGCTTCACCGGTTTGAATCTAGGGTCCAGGCTTAGCTGATGTGTCGTTACCTCTGGTGGAATCCCTATCATGTCTAAATGGGACCATGCAAAACAATCTATGTTATCAACAAGAAATTGAATAAGTTTTTTCCTGAGTTCAGGGGTTAATCAAGTTCCCAGATATACCTTTCGCTTGGGAAGGTACTCGATCAATACAACCTGTTCCAGCTCTTCGACCATTGATTTGGTGGTGTCAGTATCTTCGGGAACAACAAAAGCTCGAGGGGGTCAGAAAATCCTCCTCTTTTTCTTTTATCTCCCGCTTCATCGATTCGGTCGAGGCTGATGGCTGTGATTGCTATTTGACTTCCTGTATATCTTTAATGTTCGACCTTTTCGAGGCTGATAGTGTCGATATCAGTGTTACTTCATCGACCACAAATATTTTCTTTGCAACATGCTGCTCCCCGTATACTATTTTTACACCATCTAATGTCGGAAATTTTATCATTTGGTGGAGAGTCGAAGGGACTGCTCTCATATTGTGGATCCAAGGCCTTTCGAGTAGGGCATTGTACCTCATGTCGCCCTCGATCACGTGGAACTTAGTATCTTGAATGGTTCCAGCCACGTTCACCGGTAGAATAATCTCCCATTTAGTTATTTTACTGGCCATATTGAAGCCGTTTAGGATCCGAGTTGCGGGCACGATTTGATTTTATAGGCCGAGCTGCTCCACGACCCTTGATCGGATGATATTCTTCGAGCTACCTGGATCCACTAAAACACGCTTAACTTGAACTTTATTTAATAAGATTGAAATTACCAGAGCTTCGTTGTGGGGCTGAGAAACACCTTCTACTTCTTCGTTGGTGAATGATAAAGTGCCTTCGGACACATAATCTCGGGTTCATTTTTCCTTAGTGATTGATACTTTAGTGCGTTTGAATATGGGTCTCTGTGGAATGTCGACCCCACCGACGATCATATGAATGACATGTTGGGTTCCTCCTATTCATTTTTCATGTTGGCATCCCTTTCTCTGAAATGATTCTTGGCTCGATCGCTGAGGAACTATCGAAAGTGGCCCTCATTGAATAGACGGGCTATCTCCTCCCTTAATTTCCCACAATCCTCGGTTTTGTGACCATGCGTGCCATGATACTTGCATATCAAATTTGGGTTTCTTTGAGATGGATCAATTTGTATGGGTCTGGGCCACCTACTATCTTTGATCTTTCCTATTGCCGATACAATGCGTGAAGCATCAATGCTAAAGTTATATTCCAATAACCGAGGTGCTTCTGTAGGATCAGTGTACTTGTCAAAACCACTCTTGCTCATAATTCCTCGAGAATTCTATCCTCGATCACTTCTCCGATAGTTTCGGGCGGAATTGCGTCCTGAACCATTATCCTTATTGTTCATTCGATCTGCGGTATATGGTTGATATCAGTCTCTGTTCGACCTTGGCTCCCTGTTGATGTCCTTCTGATTTTTAACTGCCAACCTGCTTGGATGTGCTGAACCAGAAGGAGCTCCCAATTGATCGTCCTCGACCCTGATCTTCGATTGGTATCGATTGTGCACATCTGCCCAAGTTACAGCTGGATATTTGATCAAATTTTATTTCAACAGACGTGATGCTACCGAACTCCGCTCGTTCAACCCTTGGGTGAAAGCTTGAATGACCTAATCATTTGTGACCCGTGGCAACTCCATGCGTTCCATTTGAAATCGGGACACGAACTCCCTCAGCATTTCATTATCCCTTTGTCTTACCTTGAAAAGGTCCGATTTCCTCATTGCGACCTTTATGGCCCCGGCATGTGCCTTTACAAAAGAATCTCCTAACATGGCAAATGAGTCGATGGAATTTGATGGCAGATTGTGATACCAAATCATTGCTCCCTTCGAAAGGGTCTCTCCACATTTTTTCAACAGCACAGATTCGATTTCATCATCCTCTAAATCGTTACCCTTGATGGCGCATGTATATGAAGTAACATGCTCGTTGGGATCAGTGGTACCATTATATTTGGGTATGTCTGATATACGAAACTTCTTTGGAATAGGCTTCAGAGCCGCATTTAGAGGAAAGGGGTTTTGTACAAACTTCTTTGAATCCATCCCTTTCAAGATTGGCGGTGCCCCCGGTATCTGATCAACTCGAGAGTTGTATGTCTCTATTTTTTTTTATTGTTGGCTTCGATTCTCTTCTCTCCTGATTCAATTCTTTTGGTAAGCTCCTCTAGCATTTTAATTATCGCAGGATCAGTCCCCGATTTACCATTCGGCCTCTCCGATACTGGCTCGGTACGACGAGTAATTTCCGGCTTGACCCTATTCGGAGCTCTATGTTGATTTTGTAACTGTGCAATAGCGGCTTGCTGAGCCTGAAACATCTCGAATATTACTTGGAGACTGACTCCCTCGTCTCCTCTGCCCTGTGTTCCTTGGCTACTAGATCGGTCTTCTCTGCGTACACTCCCATCAAGATCTGCGCCTAGGTCCGCATTTAGAGCAACGTGCGAACTGACATCGATGGGGTTGGCAACCGGTGCTCCCCCGTGATTAGCCTGTGGCACTTCTATTCCTGGAGCAATCACATTTTCGGTTTCACCGTAGAATCCGAGGCCATTGTCACCGTGTATGGATGCGTTTTGTGAGTTTGACATGTTTTAACCTGTAAGCAAAGATACTTGACAAGAACAAGCGTAAAATAGTGTGTTTCACCAGAATCAGTACTGAAAAATCACTATTATCCTTAGCCTCACGGTGGGCGCCAAACTGTTTACCCTAAAATTAGAGTAACAATTAAACTTATTTAGTGGTTTTAAGGATACATGATTTAATCCAATACGAATTGATAAACAAGGAATTGAATAGATAATCTGAATAGTAAAATAAATCAAACCAGTGTTCTAGTAGTGCTTTCGACCTCGATTCGGGATGGTCTCGAGGTTGGGTAAGAAGAATAGTAAAGAACAGAAAATAAACAATGATGAACAGTAATAGATAGTAAATGAAATAGAGAGCAGCATTTTTGTATATGTTTTTCAGTGAATCAATCCCCCATACAAATGAACGGGGCCCCTCTTTATATAGTAGAGGAATCCTAAATAAGGTACAATTCTAATAACGGAAACAAATCCCATGATTGACGTCAATAACCGCTTGATTCGATCTGTTCCGGGATTTCCGTCGAGATCTTCGGTCGGTTGCTAATATTTCATCATTCCGTTATTATGCTTTACTCGAAGTCAGTCATGCTCGGTCTCGATCTTTATCGAGCACTTCGATCTTCATGCTCCGTACTCTGCCATTGAGCTCGAGCCTAGTCTATTACGAGCTTATTCTCGAGGCAGCTTCTCGTGCCTATAAAATCTGACATGCCCGATTTCGACCGTATACATATACCAAAAACGAATCCATAATCTAAAGTTCTGTCAGTTCATAATTATTATGATCTTATTATATTTATACATAATTTATGTTAAAAGTAATAGACCTCTAAACGGTAAGTGGTCGTTTCGCAAGATATACTACGTAAAATAATATATGTATTTGGTTTGATATTATTATTTTTTTGTTTGGCAGTATTTTTCAAATTATGTATAACTAATATCTATATTTGTAATATACCATATTCAGTATAATTCTTATACATAGTAAACCATGGCATTATTAATACCATAGTTTTTAATACATGGATAAGCATATATAAGGACAGAACTGCCCTATCAAAACCTTTCCCAAAACATTTTCAACACATGTGGAAGGTATTTTTGTGAACATATCAGTAACTTTTTTACAAAATTATCCGATGCATATTATTTCTAATACATCAAATCAAACAATCGATAAGAAAAATCGCAGCATAACTAATTACAGTATTATTAATACATCGTATTCAGTACTACTCTTATATCCTCTAGCCAAACGACCCCTAAATGTTTGGCCATAGCTGCCGATACACTACACCTGCATGTATTATTAATACAGCGGCGAAGGAAAAAGACGAAAGGAAATAAAGAAGAAGATGGCAGTGGTTGCATGCATTGTCTACAGTGTTTGTTCATCTACATATAACAAGAGGTAGGCATCATCAATTTTAAGGTATAGCTATTAGTTAGGGAATTAGGTGTGCAGATATTTTACACCACAAAAGTAGTTGGGCTTTGAAAGCTTGGAAGTTACGGTCCGAATGCGTCCAGCCCATTGCTGTGAAAAAAGTTGAATGTGACTTTGCCTTGCACTTCTCAACTGCTTCTGGGGACCGTTTTTAGTAAATGTGTACTCTCTGTTAGTAGAGATAGGTGTACATTTATGTGAAAATTGTGAGTGGTCCATTTAATACATAAAAGGTATGTGATGACTGATGAGTGGACATAGGACATGTGCTACATCTTTGTTACTACCGTTAGATAAAAATAATCATAGTGTTTGGATATCCAGAATGAAATGACCAAAATGCCCATTTTGACCGTTTTTTTTTTTTTTTTTTTTTTTTTTATGAATATGTAATCATTTCTTACGCCTAATAATGTACAAAATGGTTGTTTATAGCTTGTTTCTCCCATTCTAGAAATATTTTTTTTTAAAGTTAAAGTGTTTGGCCAAACTTTTGAAAGAAAAGAAAGTGCTTTTGAGGAGAAGCAGAAACATAAAAAAATAGCTTATTTCCAAAAGTATTTTTGAGAAAAATATACTTAAGAACAGATTTTTAAAAGTTTGGTCAAACATTAATTGCTGTTCAGAAGTATTTTTCAAATTAATTAGTCAAACACAAACTGCTTCTCACCAAAAGTACTTTTGAAAAAAAAATAATTCCCAAAATAAGTTGATTTTTGTAGCTTGGTCAAACAAGCTATTAGTTTACTATTTCCCAAAATGCCATAATGAAATACTATTTCCCTAATGCCTTCTTACACCGTTAAAAACAAGGAAATACAAAAGATTTAGTCTAATTGACTAACAATAGTCTTAAATCCCAACAGTCTAAATTGTGACTTTATTCACTGTTAGTACGTTATAGACGTATAGTAATTAGTGACTGGAAAGAGAAGATAAGGTAAGTTTAAATTTTAAATTAAAAATTAATGTTGAACGTGCTTGTTCAAAGAGCTATGTTTGTTTTAAATAATTGTTTTAATACACACGGCACTATAGATAGCTATTTTACACCTCCAAAACGTAATCACAATCAGATTCTGAATTTCTGACGTTGTAAATCCTAATGACTTATGCCACAAATTTAACAGCAAATATTAGAAGTTTAAAATCTTTAAAGGAAGAGGTTACTCTATCAAAGTTATTGAGCTGCCCTTTTAAGGAGGAATCCTAAAAACGGGCTTAGTACGGTGCACTAAACTTTCCCTATGCGCGGGGTTCGGGGAAAGGGTCGGACCACAAGGTTCTATTGTACATAGCCTTATTCTATATTTCTGCGACATACTATTTTCACAACTCAAACCTGTGACCTCCTAGTCAACAACTTTACCGATTACATCAAGACTCCCTTCCATACGGTTCCTATCTTGCTATGGTTATTTGAAGACATAGAACACTATGTTATTGGTAACTAATTTTCTTGTCTATGATCAAATTGAGAAAAAAATAAAGAAAGTTAAAAAAAAGCTGAGACAAGGAAGTGATACCTAGGTGGCCGTCCAACGTACTTTTGTCTTTTGGAATCTTTATTTGGTTATTGAATAAAAAAGGAGCAAGTTACTGAGGGGATAAACACCATAGCCTCCAGAAGTACAAAGCAAGTACAAGAAGACAATGGGAGAGGATATGCCTCTTATCTTTTGAATTCCAACAGACAGACGTATCAATGAAGTTCCAACTCCTATTGTTCCTACATTTTTTTTTAAAGAATCGTGTTCGATTTAGCTTGCGCGTACACTACAAGAAGTATCTGTTACCTCCACCGAAATATATATCAGATCATCTAGTGTTTTTGCTTATGCAAAAATCTGAACCTAAAATCTTATAATTCTCAACATTATTTTATTGACCGCAACTCACACCCTAATTGTTTTTTGAGACAATTCTTGGACCACAGTGAAATTAATTTCTTATTAAAACTTTCGTGTTTTTCGGATTCTCCATAAAACTAACAATTTGCTGACAAAGTACAGTAGATTTGGTCATGACTAACGGTACATACAGTAAATTTCGACACTGTTGTAAACTGTATATTTTAAAGTTCAAAGTCAAACATTAATGGTTTATGTGAATAACAAAACCTCCTTTTAAATCATCACTCATCTAGCAGATATACAAAGGATTAAATCAAAAGATTAATAAAGAACAGTGTTTCCAAATCCGCAAACGTATCAAATAAACGTCGATTGTTAAAGTATAGCGACTGTTACTATATATGGCGTTCCACGGTAAACCACGATCTGTTCATTCTCTTATTCACTAAAGGAATATAAGTTATATCTATTGATAATTTTGTGAATAACTTTTACATTATTTGTGTTGTTTAAATCTAATGTAAAAGGTCGGCCTTTTGATATTATGATGATATAATTATTTTTTTCAACTGGTTATTTATTGAACCCTTGCCAAGATAGTTAGAAAAATGGTTTCATTTGTACGCTATGAAGTTACTTATAGGCTAACAATATATTAATTGTAAGTAAGGATTAATCGATGTCTCAAAAATGATATTCTAATCAGGTGTCTACAACGATAACCGAATCAATATATATATATATATATATATATATATATATATATATATATATATATATATATATATATATATATATATATATATATATAACCGGCTGAATAGTCTTCAAAACCCCCAAGATTCTTCTTCTTTTTTTTTTTTTTTTTTTCCCAAATAAATAATGAGGAAATACCTCAGCGCGAAGTTGTAGGATGGGTGTATTCTAAATAATCAAAAGATAGAAGGGGTCCAGTTAATAAAAGTTCTTGCTTGGTTGTATTTTAATAAAATGCATTAATTAAAACAACTCATTCTTGTACACCTTATTAAGTAAATGACACAAAAGTGGAGCTCGTGTGTGTATACCGACTTCAAATATATGCATACGCAGTTCCATAAACTAGTGGGAGGAAAATAAAACCAAAATGTAGTAGTAAGTAAGACTGAATATTTTTAATTAGAAGTTTCGAATTTGAATCTTGAATATGCCGTCGTCTTTGTTAGAGAGCGTTTTCTTTTCTCAATATGAAGCTTTTCAATACAAATTTGAATTTAATCGGACTCTTATACCGTCAAATAAAAAAAAGATGATTACTAAGAACTAGAAGAAACAAGAAAAGGAATTAAAGAAACTAAAAAATGAAAAAGGAGAGGGGGACGGTGCGTGACGGTGTAGCTCATTATCCTTACTGGTCAACGCTTGAAGACAAAGGAATCACAGCACGAAGCTCTACAATCTTTTTTTCCTTTGAGTGAAAGCTTGTGCTTATTTTCAAATATGGGTTGTATTTGCATTGTCTTGCACATGATCATTATTAACAATTAATTAAATCCAAGGAACTTGCGTTTGGGGGCTTCTAATGATACGTACAGTACATTTTATAACTTTAGGTAAGAGATTTTATTAATTTTCTTTATTATGTTTGGGGTGGGTTTGTGGTTTGGGGGGGGGGGGACAAAACTGTGAATAATATAGCTTCTCTGGCTTGTTTTCTAATCTTTTTCTTCAAAGATCGTACTATTAATCTTTTTTATTTTATTTAACTACGTACATTCTGTAGTTTTATACCTGTGTGAACTTAGCTGAAATTCTTTAAATGTTGTAGCCATTTTGTTAGAAAGTGCTTTAGTTAAATATTTTAGAAAATTCTTTCACGGTATTGATCAAAATTCTGCAAAGGAAAAATATACTTTATCTATATAGTTCAATAATTCCTAAAAAATGATATTTTAAATAAGGAAAAGCAACATTTTCTAATGATATTCTTGAAGCTCACACGAGACTCCCCTATGCTATGAATCTGTGGTTTCTTTTTGCGTAAGTGTCAGGATAGAGGTGTACTTCTTTTTCTTCCTTTTCCATATTTTTGGTTTTCTTTTTGCTCTACAAGGTTAACTTTTTCCATTGAATTGCTTTTTAAAAAAAAGTTATTTGTGTTGGTGCTTCTACGTATTGACTAATTTCATATGTAGGTTTACATACAAGAAAAAAAGAGAGATTCTTTTCCCGGAGAAATCGCACTCTTAACTTCACGCACATCCTTAGTTTTATTAATTAAATATTTTTAGTTTTATTAATTAAATATTTTTTCTTTCTTCATTTCATGTTTTTTCGTTATTGATGGGTGGTATCATAATAGACAAAGGACGTTGGTTGTGTTTCACTATCGCTCATTCTTAAAAAAAAAAAAATTCACATATTTAGTTAAATAAAAAGAATCAAGCCTGCACGCGAAGAAGAATATTGAAGACATAATAACTATAATAAAAGTATACTCTCGTACCGTGATAATATAATCTTCTTGGGCATGCATATGGCTATTGTATGAGCTAAAAATTATCATAATTATAAGTGAACCTAGTCGACATTAAGAAAGCCTTTGAACGCTGCCACGTGTCATCAATTTGGTTTCAACAGAGGACGAAGGCGAAATCGAGGTCGAGATGACTCATCAGAGGACGAAGACGAGGACGAGTACTCCCTTCAGTAAAGTAGTAATGGCTAAGTTTTGGAGATAAGGTCCCTCAGAGAATTTTCCATTGAATATTCCTCCCAGTTGTACTATTTAGAGTTTTATGGCATATGTACCCTTATAAGTAGAAAAATATGTAGTTATAGGGTGGATTGGAGACTCATTGAAAATAATACATTGACATTCTCTGAAGATTATTACTTTATTATACACATACAAAATCTACCTTTTTCTGAGATCTTTATCTATCTTTTCTCCCACGATCCAAGGAGGATCCGAATATTCGAAGGTTAATCACCATCTATCTTTGTTAGAAGGAATATTAAGGAATCTCGTCCTTTTCGGATGACTCACATCCATTTATTTACATTAATGCTATTTATTGCTATTTAATGCTATCTTCCATAGTCTTGGATCAATGATCATAACATTCTTGTTGTTATTTATTGGTGCTCAAATAACACACGTGAGATCTTACTACAAAGACATTTGGTCTATTTTTTGAAAATTAATATTAGCTAAGTTAACCCAACTTTATTACAAAATTCGATTGTATAAGCCTAGATCTAAATTTTGGGTCATACAGTTTGGCGCTATGTGTGGGGATTTTGTCAGCCGATTTTTTAGTTTTCATTAGATCCATAACTTACATGACTTGTTAATCTAACAAGCCACCAATTTTATAGTTTTTCTCTGTGCGAACAAAAATCTCCATGGCATGTAACCAAGGAAATGAACTAAGGCACAAATAATATTCCCATCAACCTCATGAGTGCTATCAATGAAGGCTATGACACCCATGATGAGGAGATAACGCCCACGACCTCTCCCAGACGAGAAAGGTCGCCTCCACCTTTCTGTAGCATAACAAAACAAAATAGGAAAGGGGCCTCCACGTTCACGGGAGAGGGGGCGCCACCCGCTATGAAAAAGCTACTCAAAATGTGGCTAATTGACATCCTAATTAGCGTACTCTGTAAGCATGCCCCATGCACGACCACGAAAACTGCGAGAGTCCATGCAGCACAATGCAGGAACGAACAAGACGACCAACCAAACCTCCGACTTCAGGTAAAACTGATCACACTATTACTGACAATGCATGTGATAACGTCCTCGCCACTATACTGAAAAGAATGGAGGAAATGGATAACGAGAACAAAGTGCTCAGGGACCAAATGAAAGAGCACCAGGAACGGGTAGACAAAATACCAGGTGCTCTCAAATTATTACAGAAAAGAGATGCAGATAGGTTTGTGGAACAGTCGTATAAGGAAGAAGCGGCTCCACGCGCCATACCAAAGATCTTCTAGATGCCCCCATCTCTCAGAATTTATAACGGGACAACCGATCCCGAAGATCATGTAACCTATTACGTCACCGCCGTGAAAGTCAACGACCTCACCAAAGAGCAGGTATCATCCACCTTGCTTAAAAAATTCAGTGAGACTCTCACTGGAGGGGCTTTGATGTGGTACTCACAACTGCCAACTTATCCCATATAAACTTTTGAGGAGATGGGCGATAAGTTCGCAACGGCACTCACCGGGGCCAAGAAAGCTGAAACAAGGGTGAACGATATCTTTGCCATCAAACAATCCCTAGGATAGGGATTGAGAGACTTCCTCACCCGATTCAACAAGGTGAGATAGCTTTGCCAAATGTCTCTGAAGGGATGGCTTTGGCAGCTTTTCAAAATGGGTTGAACAGAGAGGGTTCGAGGCGACCAGAAAATTATTGAGTTAGTTGATGTAATACCCACCTACCTCTTGGGATAAAATTCACAATGCCTACTGTGCCGAGGTCAAAGCAGACGACACTGACCTCAATTGACACACTCGATAACTTACCTCGGTACAAATCGAGCCAAAGAAAGAGCGTAGGGATAATACAAGGAGGGATCATCCTGTATCGTGGCCAGGCCGGGAATGACAACAACCATATGTCAGGGAACTTGTTCCCTCCTTTCGTTAAGAAAACGGCCCATCTAGGCCGAAACTGGGTACTCACAGTAACGATCAAGGTATGCCCCCTTGCTATCTGCTCATAAATTTTGTGTGTCTCCCACAAAGTTATTCTACGCACTTGAGAAGCTCAGAATGAAGGTAAAATGGCCACCAAAGATGAGATCCGACCCAAGCACCAGAGAATCTGATGCCTTGTATGAGTTCCACCAAGAACGCGGATACAAAACAGAAGATTGCATCGCCCTAAGACTAGAAGTAGCAAACTTGCTATAGAAAGGGCTTCTCAAAGAGCAACTCAGTGACAAAGGAAGGAACACCTTAGCAAGGGGTCAAGAATGTCCGAGCCCACCAAAGCCACCTTCACCAGCTTGCACCATCAATATGATTATTGGTGGCAGTGACGACGCCTCCATCAATGGTATCAAATCCACCGCCATCCACAAGCTCAAAAGATCGATCACCCACAAATAGTATGATGGACTCGAAGAAAGTATCATCTTCGATGAGTCAGATTCCGACATATTGACTTTCCCTCAAGATGATGCACTTGTCATTACTTTACGAATTTTAGATACTGATGTTAAGAGAATTATAGTATATGGCGGAAGTGGGGCATGCATCATCCATCCCCGCGTCCTCGCACAGATGGGACTCGAGGATGAGATAGTGCCACGCTGCATTACACTAACCGGTTTTAATAATGCAGTTGAATAGACTTCGGTAGAAATTACACTCCCCATCCTAGCCGGTACGGTGACTCTAGAGACAATATTCCATATTATTGTGATGACCCGATAGGTCATTTTTAGTTTTAGCCTTTATTTGTGTGTTTTGAGACCCCGAATAGCTCCGTTTAGCCTTTCTCAATTCTATGTACACAGTCCGTGTCTTTTTACGAGAATATTTTATGTGAAAAATTGAAGAAAATCTAAAATTTTGCCTTAAAACTCATTCGAGTTGACTATGGTCAACGTTTTGTGTAAATGGACCCAGATCAGTATTTTGACGGTTTCGGTGGGTCCGTACTATGATTTGGGACTTGGGCTTATAACTGAAATCGAATTTGGAAGCCCCTAATTTGATTTAATGTAATTTGTAGAAAACTAGTAAATTGAAGGTTAAAAGAATTCATAAGTTTGACCGTAAGTTGACCGTAAGTTTACTAAGTTGCTATCGTATTTGAACTTTGGTTCCGGAACTTGGTATAGGTTCATTTCATTATTTATGACTTGTCTTCAAAATCTGGTACAAAATGGAGTTGATTTGACGTGATTCGAACGTCCGGTTGTAAATTTGTTTGTTCTTGAGTTTCTTTGAAATTTTTGTATATATGGATGTCCAATTCGTAGTTCCAATTGTTATTTTGGTTTTTTTATCGTGCGAGCAAGTTTGTATGATGTTATTACACGTGTGTGTTTATTTGGTTTGGAGGCGGAGGGGCTCAGTAAGTTTTGGACGCGTGGCGAAGTATTTGATAGAGTTAGGAATCTACTGGTGTTTTTGCACAAGTCTGAGTTCTTGCAGTTGCGAGCTTAGGATTGCATTTGCGAAAGTAGGAAGAACTCTGTCAGGTTCGCATTTGTGAACAATTTTTTCACATTTGCGATCAAAGTGGTCGCATTTGCAGTTTTCCCATGTTCGCATTTGCGATGGCAGTAGAGATGTGTGTTCTTCGCGGGATTCGTATCTGCGAACCCCAAGTCGTAATTGCGACATCTGCTCCTGGACAAAAAGCCGAGGGACGAGATTTTAGCCTCACTTTTCATATTTTCGAAACCTAAACACCCTAGAGACGATTTTCTAAGAGGAGTTTCTTCCCAAAAATATTGGTAAGCAACTTTAATCTATTTCTTTTCAATTATCCATTACTTTCCAAGTGTTTTCAACATTAAATCTAGGATTTTCATGGTAGAAATCTGGGATTTGGGTAGAATTGGAGTTTTTTGTAAAGTTGAGATTTAAACCTCAAATTGAGATCAGATTTCGAAACTAATCACATAATCGGGCTCAGGGGTGAATGGGTAATTAGGTTTTGGTTCGAATCTCTGGCTTTGACCAAGCGGGCCCGAAGTTGACTTTTTGGAAAAAGTGTAAAGATCTTAACTTTATGTATTGTAATTGATTTTTCTAGCATTGTTCGTTGATATTAAGTCAATTTTGGTTAGATTCGATTGGTTTGGAGGCAAATTTTAGGGGAAAGGCCCCGGTTGAGCTTTGATTTGATTGCGGAGCGAGGTAAGTGTTGGGTCTAACCTTGATTTAAGGGAAATAGGAACTCTTGAACTATATGTTATGTAAATTATACGTGTAACGGTGTATATGCGAGGTGACAAGTGTATATACGCCGTCAAATTAATTTTTCCCATGCCTTCCCGTATTTCATTAATTATCCTATTCCATGTCTTATCTAGTACATGCTTTAATTGCTTTCTAAGCTGTAACTTGTTACTTGTCATTTATTTACTTTTGTATTGAAATGTTTGTTTCTTTCATGATTTCATAATTAATTGCTACTTGCCTTAATTGTCTTACTTGTACATTTTAACAGTCATATATTTGGTTTGTCTGTTGCTTTGTATTAATTGTAGTATTCCTTGATTTGGTATGAGTTTCCTTTATTGTTTTGCTTTCATATTCTTTAATCGTAGAGATTCTTGTGAATTGAGTTGTTGAATTGATTATAATTATTGAATTTGTTTATGGATCGGGTTGCACGCCGCAACGGTTGTGATATGATCGATTAAGGGAGGATTTATATATTGATACAGTGGGATCGGGTTGCGCGCCTCAATGAATTTTACATATGATTTTGATATTTATATGGTGAAACAAGGGAGAATTATGATATTGATTCTGATTATACGGTAGGATCAGATTGCGCGCCGCAACGGATTTTACATGTGATTTTGATATTTATATGGTGAAATAAGGGAGGACTATGATATTGATTCTGATTATATGGTAGGATTGAGTTGCACGCCGCAGCGGATTATATATGTGATTCTTGATATTGATATGGTGAATTAAGGGAGGAGATTGTTTGTACAGTGGGATCGGGTTGCGCACCACAACGAATTGTGTGTGGTGTATTCATTATTGTATTGTGTTATCTTTCAGTATTTTCATATGAGATTCTGAGGACCGATATTTCTAGATTCACTGATTTCGAGGATTGAGTTTATTTTCATTAGTTAACTACTTTGCCGTCATTTCCTGTTTTTCTTTCCTATTATAATTATTATTATACTACGTACAAGTTATTGTAAGTGACCCGCCTTAGTCTCGTCAATACTTCGTCAAGGTTAGGCCCGACACTTACAGAGTACATGGGGACGGTTGTACTCATACTACACTCTGCACTTCTTGTGCAAATTTTGGAGTCGGTCCTAACGACAGTTAGTAAATTTCTCGGATTCAATGCTTTGTAGAGACTTGAGGTATAGTTGCACAATGTTCGTAGCCCTGAAGTCCCTTTCTACATTACTTTACTTGTTTATTTCATTTCAGACAGTTATACTTTCATTTAGACTTTTATTTGTAGTACTCTAGTCGCTGGCGTACTTGTGACACCAGTTCTGGGATTGTATCTAGACATCGCTGTTATTTTGATTTACTCACTCTATTTCAGTTTATTCAGTTTCTTGGTTATCACTTAATTTGAATTGTTAAAATGGCTAAAAACATTTTCTAATGTTAGCTTGCCTAACACGTGAAATGTTAGTGCCATCACAGTCCCGAGGGTGGAAATTCCGGGTTGTGACAAGTTGGTATTAGAGCACTAGGTTGTCTAAGTCTCACGAGTCACAATCAAGCTTAGTAGAGTCTGGAGGATCGGTACAGAGACGTCTGTACTTATCTTCTAGAGGCTATGGAGTTTAGGAAAATTTTCACTTCGTTCCTTCTCTAGCGTGTGATTTTTAGTCTATCATTGATGATTGAACTATTTTAATATTGTTCTCTCGCAGATGGAGAGAACACACACAAGATCTACTGCCGAACAAGAGCCGAATCCCCCTATGACAACTACTACCAGGGGAGAGGTCGAGGCAGAGGCAGAGATCAGCCTAGAGCTCGAGCAGCAGCACCCGCAGTGGAGCCTCAGATTGATCACGAGGAGGAGATTCTAGCTCAGACTATACCCGTCGGACCAACTCAGGTTCATTTCCGGTGGCACCAGTCATCTCTTGGGCTAGGGGAGGAGCACAAACTCCTACTACTCACACCCCGGAGTAGGCGGCTCCCCAGTATCAGACTCCAGCAACCCAGCCAGTAAGGGTAGTTCTGTTGGTTGTTGCGACACAAGCCCGTGATAGGCCCGCTACGTCTTATGAGGCTTTGTTGTGGTTGGATAAGTTTACCAAGATCTTCTAAATTCCTTTCAATAGTGCACCTTTTGAGGACCCACGTGATTAACTAGACCGCTGCCACGAGGTATTGCAGAACATGGGTATAGTTGAGACCAATGGGGTCGACTTTGCAGTGTTTCAGATGACTAATTCCGCCAAGAGATGGTGGAGAGATTATATGTTGACTAGACCAGTTGGTTCGCCTGCACTTACCTGGGATCAGTTTTCATAGCTATTTCTAGAGAAGTTTATCCATGTCATTCTGAGAGAGGATTACCACAGCCAGTTTGAGCATATTCAACAAGGTAGTAGGACTGTTACCCTGTACGAGACTTGATTTGTGGACCTATCTCACCATGAAATTATCTTGCTTCCTACTGAGAGGGAGAGAGTGAGGAGATTCATTGATGAGTTCACTTTTACTATCAGGCTACAGATGGCCAAGAAGACTTGAGATGATATTTCTTTCTAGAGGGACGTAAATATTGCTAGACGGATCGAGATGGTTCGTGGTCAGGAGAGGGGGTTGGTGTCTGATAAGATGCCTCGTCATTTTGGTAGTTTCAGTGGTGCCTCATCTGGAGGAAGGGGTACTTTTGGTCGAGGCCATCCTCCTAGGCCATTCTAGTCAGCGCTTGAGGTATCTCACAGTGCTTCAGGGAGTCATGGTCCTTATGTATCTCATTCTGGGAAGCCAACCTACAGTGCACCATCAACTTCTATCAGTGCATCTTCAATTCAGAGCTATCACCGTGGTTATTCGGCCCGTTCAGGTTAGCGTCAGCTTCAGCAACCACAACAGTAGGTTGGGTGTTTTGAGTGTGGAGGTACCGGTCAAATAAGGAGGTTCTTTCTGAGATTGTTGAGCAGCATGCCACATCAGAGTTCTCGTGCCATGGTCCCGGCACCAGTTGCTCCACCGCCCGCTCATCTAGCTAGAGGCAGGGGCCAGGCAACCAGAGGTAGAGGTCAGGCCATTAGAGGTAGAGGTCAGGACGTTAGAGATGGAGGCCATCCAACTGAAGGTCATCCCAGAGACGTAGGTCAGAGTGGTGGGGGCCATCCCTGATTTTATGCTTTCCCAGCTAGACCTGAGGCCGAGTCATCTGACGCCGTTATCAAAGGTATTGTTCCAGTTTTTCATAGAGATGCTTCACTTCTATTTGATATGGGATCTACTTATTCCTACAAGTAATCCTATTTTGCTTCATATCTGGTTGTGCCTCGTGATTCTTTGAGTGCTACTATATATGTGTCCATGCCTGTGGGAGATTCTATTTTTGTAGATCATGTCTATCGCTCGTGTGTGATTACTATTGGGAGTCTTGAGACTAGTGTAGATCTCCTGCTTCTTGATATGGTAGACTTTGATGTTATCTTGGATATGGATTGACTGTCACCTTATCATACTATATTGGATTGTAATGCCAAGATGGTGACCTTAGCCATGCCGGGGTTGCCTCGATTAGAGTGGAGAGGGACTCATGGCCATTCTACCAGCATGGTAATTTCTTATGTTAAGGCATGACGTATGGTCGTGAAGGGATGTCTAGCATATTTGGCCTATGTTCGTGATTTGAGTGTGAAGGTTCATTCCATGGATTTAGTACCTATTGTGCGTGAGTTTCCAGAGGTGTTTCCTGCATATCTGCTGGGGATGCCACCTGAAAGGGACATTGACTTCTGTTTTGATTTAGCTCCGGACACTCAACCTATTTTTATTCCACCATATCGTATGGCCCTGCCAGAGTTGAAGGAATTGAAGGAGCGATTGGAATATTTGCTTGATAAGGGTTTCATTTGACCTATTGTCTCTCCATGTGGTGCCCATGTGTTGTTTGTGAAGAAGAATTATGGATCGATTAGGATGTGTATAGACTATCGACAGTTGAACGAAGTTACTATCAAGAACAAGTATATGTTGCCAAGTATTGATGACTTATTTGATCAACTTCAGGGTGCCAAGGTATTTTCAAAGATTGATTTGAGGTCTGGCTACCATCAGTTGAAGATTAGGGCATCCGATGTCCCTAAGACAACTTTTTGGACTCGGTAAGGGCATTATGAGTTCCTAGTGATGTAATTTTGGTTAACAAATTCCCTAACAACATTTATGGATTTGATAATCGGGTATTCGTGGCCTATTTGGATTCTTTTGTGATTGTATTCATTAATGATATCTTGATCTACTCCCGCAGTCGAGAGGATCATGAGTAGCATTTTCGGAGTGTACTTCAAACTCTTAGGAATAGTTAGTTATATGCCATGTTTTCAAAGTGCGTGTTTTGATTTAGACTCAGTAACTTTTTTGGGGCATGTTGTATCGGCTGAGGGCATAAAAGTAGATCCTAAGAAGATTGAGGCAGTTCCGAACTGGCCTAGATGTACTTCTGCTACAGAGATCTAGAATTTCCTGGGTTTGGTGGCTTATTATCGCCGGTTTGTGGAGAGGTTTTCATCCATAGTAGCCCCATTGATTAGATTGACCCAGAAGGGTGCCCCATTCAGATGGTCAGATGAGTGTGATTGAGCTTTTAGAAGCTCAATACTGCTTTGACTATGGCGCCAGTGTTGGTGTTGCCCACAAGTTTAGGATCCTACACGATGTATTATAATGCATATCATATTGGGCTCGGTGCAGTATTGATGCAGGATGGTAGGGTGATTGCATACGTGTCGTGGCAGATAAAGATAATTACCATGTTTATGACTTAGAGCTGGCAGCCATTGTTCATGCGCTAAAGATTTGGAGGCACTATCTTTACGTCGTGTCGTGTGAGGTATTCACGGATCATCAAAGTCTACATTATTTGGTCAAACAAAAGGATCTTAACTTGAGGTAGATGAGGTGGTTGGAACCGTTGAAAGATTATGATATCACCATTTTGTATCATCCCGAGAAGGCCAATGTGGTGGCCGATGCCTTGAGTAGAAAGGCGGTGAGTATGGGTAGCCTTGCGTACATTCCAGTTGGTGAGAGGCCGTTAGCAAACCAGTTTGTGAGGTAAGATGTTTCGGAGCACAATCGTGTTCTATCTTGCACGGTCTCTCGATCTTCCTTGTATGAGCGCATCAGAGAGCGTCAGTATGATGACCCCCATTTAATTGTCCTTAAGGACACGTCGCAGCAAGGTGGTGCTAAGCAGGTTACTGTTGGAGATGATGGGGTTTTGCGGATGAAGAGTAGGATTTGTGTGCCCAATGTGTATGGGCTTCGAGAGTTGATTCTTGAGGAGGTCCGGTATTTCATTCATTCGGGTACCGCCAAGATGTATCAGGATTAGCGACAACATTATTGGTGGAGGATAATGAAGAAGGATATAGTTACATATACGACTCGGTGCCTGAATTGTTAGCAAGTAAAGTACAAGCATCAGAGGCCTGGTGCTTTACTTTAGAGGCTAGAGATTCCTGAGTGGAAGTGGGAGCGTATTACTATGGATTTTGTTGTTGGGCTCCCACAGACTCAGAAGAAGTTTGACGCAATATGGGTCATTGGGGACTGATTGACCAAGTCGGCACATTTTATTCCAATGGCAGTTACCTATTCTTTAGAGCGGTTAGCTTAGATCTACATTCGCGGGATCGTCCGTCTTCAAGGTGTCCCCGTGTCTATCATTTTTGATTATGGTACGTAGTTCAGCTTACACTTTTGGAGGGACATACAACGTGATTTAGGCAAGCGATTGAGTTGAGTAAAATATTCATCCCCAGATGGACAGTACAAGCGCACTATTCAGATATTGGAGGATATGCTTCGCGCTTGCGTTATGGATTTCGAGGGTTCTTGTTACTTGCGGAGTTTGCCTAAAACAACAACTACCAGACTAATATTCAGATGGCTCCCTATGAGGCATTGCACGAGAGACAATATTGTTCGCCAGTTGCTAGTTTGAGCCGGGAGAGGCTCGGTTGTTGGGCACCGATTTGGTTCCATATGCCTTGGAAAAGGTCAAGATTATTCAGGATTGACTTCGCACAACTCTGTCTAGACATAAGAGTTATGCCAATCGTAGAGTTCGTGATGTTGCATTCATGGTTGGAGAGAGGGTATTGCTCCGAGTTTCATCCATGAAGGGTGTGATGAGGTTCGGAAAGAAGGGCAAGTTGAGCCCTAGATACATCAGACCTTTTAAGATTCCTGAGAGAGTGGGTGAGGTGGCCTATAGACTGACATTTCCACTTAGTTTATCAGCAATCCATTCGGTGTTCCATGTGTCCATGCTCCGGAAGTATCACAGTGATCCGTCCCATGTGTTAGATTTCAGCTCAGTCTAATTGAACAAGGATTTGACTTATGAGGAGGAGCCGGTGGACATTCTAGCCTGGCAAGTCCGGAAGTAGAGGCCTAAGAGTTATCCTTCAGTTCGAGTGCAGTGGAGAGGTCAGCCGGTCGAGGCATCCACGTGGGAGTCCGAGTCGGACATGCGAAGAAGATATCCATACCTTTTCCCCAGTCCAGGTACCTTTCTATGTTCGTTCGGGGACGAACATTTGTTTTAGAGGTGGGGAATGTGATGAACCGATAGGTATTTTTTAGTTTTAGCCTTTATTTCTGTGTTCCAATACCTCAAATAGCTCCGTTTAACCTTCCTCGATTTGCATGCGCAATCCGTGTCTTTTTTCGTAAATGTTTTATGTGGAAAATTGAAGAAAATATGAAATTTTGCCTTAAAACTCATTTGAGTTGACTACGGTCAATGTTTTGTGTAAATGGACCCGTATTAGTATTTTGACGATCCCGATGGGCCCGTATCATGATTTGGGAATTGGGCGTATGCCCGGAATCGAATCTGGAACCCCTTAACTTGATTTAACGTAATTTGTTGAACACTAGTAAATTGAAGGCTAAAATAATTCCTAAGTTTGATCGTAGGTTGACTTTGTTGCTACTGGATTCGGATTTCGATTACGGAACTTGGTATAGGTTCATTGCACTATTTATGACTTGTCTGCAAAATTTGGTGCAAAACGAGTTGATTTGACGTGATTCGGACGTCCGGTTGTAAATTTGCATGTCCTTGAGTTTCGTTGAAACTTTTATACATTTTGATGTTCGATTCGTAGTTTAAGGTGTTATTTTAGTTTTTGATCGTACGAGCAAGTTCGTATGATGTTATTACACTTGTGTGCATGTTTGGTTTGGAGCCCGAGGGGCTTGGATGAGTTTCGGACGCGTGGCGAAGTGTTTGATAGAGTTAGGAGTCTACTTGTTTTTTTTGCACAGGTCTTCGTTCTCGCAATTGCAAGCTTAGAATCGCATTTGCGATTGTAGGAGGAACTCTGTCACGTTCGCATTTGCGAACAGCTTCTTCGCATCTGCGATGGGGTGCTGGGGTGGGCTGGTACGCATTTGTGGTTGTCCCATGTTCGCATTTGCGAACAAAACCATCACAATTGCGATGGAACCAGCGATGTGAGTTCTTCGCATTTGCGATAGATTTCTCATATTGCGGGGTTCGCATTTGCGATGGATTTCTCGCATTTGCGGGGTTCACATATGCAAACCCTAGGTCGCAATTGCAAGATCTGCGCCTGGACAAAACGCTAAGGGATGGGATTTTAGCCACACTTTATATATTTTGGAACCCTAAACACCTTAGAGGCGATTTTGTAAGAGGATTTTCTTCCCAAAAACATTGATTAGCAGCTTTAATCTATTTATTTTCAATTACCCATTACTTTCCAAGTATTTTCAACATTAAATCTAGGATTTTCATGAAAGAAATTAGGGATTTGGATAGAATTGAGAGTTTTTGTAAAGTCGATTTTGGTTAGATTTGATTGGTTTGGAGGCGAATTTTAGAGGAAAGGCCCTAGTTGAGCTTTGATTTTATTGCGGAGTGATAAGTTGGGATTTTGATCGCTTATTTACTCTCTTTTACTTACGTTTTAGCTCAAAAATGCTTAAAGGTACTCCTGAGAACTAGTGAAATGTGCTTTCTTGCAAGAATATTGGGAAACAAGCCAAAGAAGTGAAAATCAACTCAAAAAGAAGTAAAATTGGACAACAACCAAAAAGGGCTATAGTGCGGACCGCACAATACTATGTGCGGCCGCAAACTCTGAAGAGCCTTTGATAGATTTTCTTCATAGAGTGCAGATTGCACAATTATTGTGCAGCCGCAGAAGACTAGATTCAGAGAGCTGAAGTTTGGGAGCTTAAAGATGTGTGGACCGCACTATTATTGTGCGGCCGCAGGATGCCAAAATGAGACCACACTCATAAATATGCGGTTCACAGAATGGTACCCTGATCCAGTCCAAGTGCAAGAATGCATCCGCACTCAGAAATGAGCGGTCCACACAATGAGAGGATGTGCGGCTACATCTCACTTTTGAGTGACCGCAGAAAGCCATACCACAAGTCAGTCTCAAAGTGCGGACCGCACACAGAATTGTGCGGCCGCACAACCTTCGCAGGGGCAATTTTGTCAGATATTTTTACCTGGGTATAAATAGATCTTTTTATCATTTTAGGTTAAGTTTGGTGCACCTGAACATTCAGAGCCGTTTTTATTTACTGTATTGGGAAACTTTGTACTAGTTTAGAATTTAAACATTAGATTTTCTTTCCTTAATCAATTATTATGCATTTTATCTTAGTTTCTTCTTTAATTTCTTCATTTTCCATGAGTAGCTAAACCCTTAGCTAGGGTTGTGACCCAACCCTAGTATGGGTACTTAATGGGTGATTGATTTAGGGCTTATTTGTGATTGGGTATATGAATTTTAGCCTAGTTCTTGCTTGATTTTGAGAATTGATGGTTACAAACATTGATTCATGCCTAATTGACTTAGTCTCTACTTGAGAAAGTGAGATTAAGTCTAGAAAAACTTGGCTAATAAGAAATTGGGATGAACTCAAGAAATTGATAGCCCCAATTTTAGGGTCTAATCTAGAGATAGTAAGACCCGACTTGAGCATTTATCACTTGTTTCGTGAGATACCCATTTGGACTTGAGAAACCGAATTGGGCAAAATCACTCAAACTACCGAGAGGTATAGAGTGAGTAATTGCGTGTGATTGCTATATTGTATCCCGATCAACCAAACATTCCCTAAAGATATAAATATGTTAGGTAACCGACTAGACAGAAGTCGCAACCCTAGATCTTTTATAACTTGAAAAATAACCAAAACCAAAAACATTGTCTCTTAACTTTATAATTGCAAGCATCAGCGTAAAAGTAGAAGTAGAAACAACAATTGAAAATGTGGAAGTGTAATCTTAGGCACGTCATACATTCACACTAGATATATACCTAATCCCACATCAAGCTCCCTGTGGAATCGACCCCGACTCGCGTTGGGTTTTTATTATTGCATCGACCGCCTCGCAACCTAAATTAGTGGTGTGAGTTTGGGCGACATCAATTTTCAGCACCGTTGCCGGGGAGCTAAAAATGGATTTAGCTTTATATTTGGTTTTGTGTATGACTTGTCTTTTTTTTCCTTCCGGCTTACTAACATATTTGTGAATCGATTGTAGGTACAAAAAAATAGCTCTCAATAATGATCCTCTCGGAAATATGCCTTTGGGGGATGTGGACGTGGAAGATGACCCAATTGAAGAGGTTCCTCTTGAACCTCAAGCAAATGGACGAGGCCGACGGCCTCAAGAAAACATTCCCGTTTCTCCCCCAAATCCACCAAGAGCAGCTCCACACCGGGTGTTACCGAATGAAAGGTACACAGTGCCATAGTCCCGCCCCGCATTAGGGCGGGCAACTTTTAAATCACAAATGTTGTGCTTACACTGCTTGAGCAATGGAGATTTTTCACCGGGGCTCCGAACTAAAATGCGTACAAGCACTTAAAAGGATTTGTGGATACCTGCTGGGGTAGTAAACAGACCAACGTTTCTGAGGATGCTTTAAGGTTGAGACTATTTCCCTTTTCTCTACGGGGGAAAGCCTTGGATTGGTTAGAAAGATTGCCAAACTATTCTATCCATACAAGGGATAAATTGGCAAAAAACTTCATTGCCAAGTTCTTTTCTCCCGGGCATATGGCTACTCTTAGAGACGATATTCTAGCATTCAAACAATAATCCATTGAGTCGTTGCACGAGATATGGGAGAGGTACCGCACTATGGTGAAAGAGTGCCCGAATAATGACATGACCTAGGCCATGATTCAACAAACCTTTTACAGGGGGATCAATACTACCAATCAATGCATGGTCAACCAACTTGGTGGTGGAAATTTCATGACAACACCATATGCCGAAGCTTGCAAAATCTTAGATGAAATGGCGGATACCTCTTCGGCATGGCAAAGTAGAGCAAATGTTCCTCAAGGTGATATAGATGTGATTCACCTACACAAAGAATTGCACGATCATGGGTAAGCAATTGCCGAGTTGACCACTACAATGAATCAATTGGCCAAAGCTCAACTTCAACATGTTCAAGGTCCTAAGAAAGAAAATTCAATGGAAGGTGTCAATATGATGGTGAACAAAAGAAGGCAAAAGGGTCATTAAGTGCAAAACCGTGTAGAACAATTTGTGCAAGATGATAGTGGGTTTGACCAGGACGAATCATATAATAAGCAAGAGGAAGAAGTGAAATATGTGAATAATTACCAACGGCAAAGGAACAACTCTCAAGGCCCGAATCAACAATGGCGATCTCAAGGAAATCAAGGAAATTGGAACGATCAAAACTACCAAGGCAATTGGAGTGGCGGTACCAACAATCAAGGTAATTAGAACAATAACAATAATCAAGGCAATTGGAACAATCAAGGCAACTAAGGCAATTGGGGTGACAACAATCAAGGATATTGGGGAGGCAACAACTAAGGGGGTTGGAACGGTAACCAAGGGAACCGGGGGCCGGGCTCTCAACGGCCCCCGATGTATCAACAACCAAACAACCCGCCTCCTTATCCGTCTCAAGGTTCTAGTTCTTCCAATAATGAGATGGGACAAATTGAAAATATGTTCAAACAAATGATAGAGAAAAATGCTGACTCCGATACTCAATTAGCCTCTCACAACACTTCAATCCGCAATTTGGAAGTTCAATTGGGTCAAATCTCGCAAGCTTTAAACACTCATCCTAAGGGGGCACTACCTAGTGATACAGTGGTGAACCCGAAGGGTAGGAACAACACGGGATATGCCATGGCCTTAACAATAAGGAGTGGAAGAGGTGGAGATGCAACCACCTCAAATCAAAGAAGAATTGTGGATGATGATGTAGTGGTTCAAGAAGATGAGATTCCAAGCAATGTGGTTCAAGCTAATGAAGAAGTGAAAATTGATATTGATGAGAGTGGGGAGGAGACCCAAGAAGAAGTGAACTCGTCTAGGGAACACGTGATTGACATACCGGAACCGGTAGTGCCAAAGGCCAAGGCACCAATGCCAAGGCCTCCTCCTCCATACCCTCAAAGGCTCGCCAAGAAAAATAGTGAGAACCAATTTAAGAAGTTTATTGACATGATAAAGAACTTATCCATTAATGTGCCATTGGTTGAGGCGTTGGAACAAATGCCCGGGTATGCAAAGTTCATGAAAGATTTGGTGACAAAGAAAAGACTAATAAATTGTGATACTATCAAGATGACACATCAAGTGAGTGATATTGTGCACTCAATGGATCCGACATTGGAAGATCCCGGCTATTTCACAATCCCTTGCACTATTAGAAGCGCCGACTTTGCCAAAGCTCTATGTGATCTAGAGGCGAGTATCAACTTGATGCCCTACTCGGTGTTCAAAACTTTGGGAATTGGGAAACCAAGACCCACATCTATGAGGTTATAAATGGCGGATCGTACTATGAAGAGACCATTGGGTATTATTGATGATGTGTTGGTTCGTGTTAATAAGTTAATCCTCCCGGCAGACTTTGTGATCCTTGACTGCGAAATGGACTATGAGGTGCCTATTATCTTGGGTAGACCTTTCCTTGCTACGGGGAAGGCTCTTGCTACGGGGAAGGCACTTGTTGATGTGGAAGCCGGTGAGCTCACCTTTCGTGTGGGCGATGAAAAGGTGATTTTCCATGTGTGCAAATCTATGTGGCAGCCGAATAGCAACGAAGTTTGTTCGTTTGTGGACTTAGTGACCGAGGTGATTGTTGTTGATGCTAGTGCCATAATGAATGTTGATGATACTTTGGACGCCGTATTGCTTAATGATGATGATGATGAGAAGGATGGATATGTGGAATGTGTAAATACATTACAAGGAATGGGATCGTATACTTATGAACCCCGAAAATTGTCCTTAGATCTTCAGAACAGGAAGACTCCTCCAACAAAGCCCTCAATCGAGGAGCCTCCAACTTTGGAGTTAAAGCCATTGCCTTCACATTTCAGATATGAGTTTCTTGGCCCATGTTCTACTTTACCTGCTATTCTTTCCTCTTGATTGACTAATGTCCAAGTAGATTCTACTTTGGCGGTACTTCAAAAGAGGAAGCTATTTATAGGATGGACACTGGCGGATATTCGGGGTATAAGCCTCACATTTTGCATGCACAAGATTATTTTTGAGGCGGATGCCAAACCCTCCATTGAACATCAAAGAAGGTTAAATGAAGCAATGTAAAAGGTAGTAATGAAGGAGATCATAAAGTGGTTGGATGCCGGGGTAGTTTACCCCATTTCCGACAGCTCGTGGACCTCTCCGGTGCAATGTGTCCCAAAGAAAGGGGGCATGACTGTGGTCACCAATGACAAGAACGAATTGATTCCTGCAAGAACGGTGACCGGGTGGAGAGTGTGCATGAACTATCGGAAGCTCAACAAAGTCACTCAGACAGATCATTTTCCGTTTTCATTTCTTGATCAAATGCTTGACAGGTTGGCCGGATGAGCTTTTTATTATTTCCTTGATGGATATTCCGGCTACAATGAAATTCTCATTGCTCCTGAGGACCAAGAAAAGACTAATTTCACTTGTCCCTATGGTACTTTCACATTCTCGAAGATTCTATTTGGGGTTATGCAATGCACCGACAACTTTTCAACGGTGTATGATGGCCATCTTCACCGATATGGTGGAGGATTTTTCTTGAGGTCTTTATGGATGATTTCTCCGTGGTTGGGAATTCCTTCAATGATTTCTTGAACAACTTGGATAAGGTCTTGGCAAGATGGGAGGAGACAAACTTGGTTTTGAATTGGGAGAAATGTCACTTCATGGTCGAAGAAGGCATAGTCCTCGGCCACAAAATTTTAAAGCATGGTATTGAGGTCGACAAGGCCAAAATTGAGGTGATCTCCAAACCCCCTCCCCTACATCCGTGAAGGGAGTGAGGATCTTCTTGGGTCATGCGGGGTTCTATCGCCGATTTATCAAGGACTTTTCTAAGGTGGTGAACCCCTTGTATATACTTTTATAGAAGGATGCCAAGTTCCATTTCAACGAGGATTGTATGAAGGCATTCGAATTGCACAAGTTCAAGTTGACTACTACTCTTATTATCACTGTACCTGATTAGAGCTTACATTTTGAGCTCATGTGTGATGCTAGTGATGTGGCGGTCGGAGAAGATTGAGAGCAGCGTATGAACAAAATCTTTCATCCGGTCTATTATGCTAGTAAGACCATGAATGATGCCCAAGTCAACTACACATTGACCTAAAATGAGCTCCTTGCTATTGTTTTTGCTATGGAAAAGTTCCGCTCGTACTTGATGGGTACAAAGGTGATTGTTCACACTGACCATGTGGCGCTTCGATATTTGATGAGCAAGAAAGATTCTAAAGCAAGACTAATGCAGTGGGTGCTTCTTTTGCAAGAGTTTGATCAAGAGATTCAAGACCGCAAAGGTAGTGAAAACCAAGTGGCGGACCACTTGTCTCGTTTGGAGGAGGAGGGGAGGCCACTTGATGGCCTTGAGATAAATGATTCATTTCCCGATGAGCAACTCCTAGCCATTTCTATGACCGGGATGCCATGGTTCGCCGACTTTGCCAATTATCTTGTGAGTGGCATTGTACCGAATGCGTTCTCTTCAAACCAAAGGAATAAGCTCAAATGATATTGCCTCGACTATTATTTGGATGAGCCTTATCTCTTCCGGATTTGTACCGATGGTGTGATTTGGCGATGTGTACCAGAGGAGGAACAAATGGAAATTCTTGAGGCTTGCCATTCTTTGCCATATGGTGGTCACCATGGTGGAGCTAGAATGGAAACAAAAGTGTTGAGTTGTGGATTCTATTGGCCTACTCTTTACAAGGACGCTAGCGATCTCGTCAAGCGTTGTGATGAATGTCAAAGGGTCGGTGGGATTTCTAAGAAAAATGAGATGTCCCTCACCACCATCTTGGAGATTGACATTTTTGATGTGTGGGGCATTGATTTCATGGGTCCGTTCGTGAGCAATTGTGGGAACACTTACATATTGGTAGCTGTGGATTATGTGTCAAAGTGGGTTGAAGCCATGGCTTTGCTCAACAATGAAGCTCGGAGTGTGGTGGCATTTTTGAAAAAGAACATCTTTACAAGGTTTGGTACTCCAAGGGCCATTATTAGTGATGGGGGATCTCACTTTTGCAACAAAGCTTTTGATACCTTACTTACAAAGTATGGTGTTACTCTCAAAGTGTCGACCCCCTATCATCCTCAAGCAAGCGGGCAAGTTGAAGTTTCCAACCGGAAGATCAAGAGTATTTTGTCAAAGACCGTGAATGCCAGCCGGATGGATTGGTCAAAGAAACTTGATGATGCTCTTTGGGCTTATAGGACGGCTTACAAAACACCGATTGGTATGTCTCCGTATCTGTTAGTGTTCGAGAAAGCTTGTCACCAACCGGTGGAACTTGAGCACAAGGCTATGTGGGCATTGAAGAAGCTTAATCTTGAATGGGATGTAACCGCCAAATTAAGGGTGGCACAATTGAATGTGCTTGATGAATTCCGGTTCCATGCATATTCAAGTTCATCCTTGTACAAGGACAAGATGAAGTACCTCCATGACAAGAACATCCGGAACAAGGAGTTCAAAGAAGGCAATCTTGTGCTACTGTTCAATTCTTGGTTGCTGATGTTTCCGAGGAAGTTGAAATCCAAGTGGAGTGGTCCATTTGAGTTTGTGCATGTGACACCCTTTGGTGCATTAGACTTGAAGAATAAGAATGATGAAGTGTTTAGAGTCAATGATCACCGGGTGAAACATTATCTTGGCAAAGTTGATGATGGCCACGTTGTGGCGTTAATTAATTTCAAGTGATTGATGGTAACCTGCATCGTGTCGCGACGTTAAATCAGGCACTTCTTGGGAGGCAACCCACGTCTCTTTTTCTTTTCTTTTTCATTAGATAGGCTTTGTTTTGTGCTAACTAGTTTTGAACTGTATGCAGAAATGGATGTGCATTGCAGAGACTGTGTCAAAATCTTTGGCCAAGTGTTGAAAGAGTGCGGACCGCACAATTCTAAAGGCGGCAGCAGAAATCACTCTGCGGCCGCACAATTCTATGTGCGGTCGCATAACTGGAAGACAAAAATTGCAAGTTCTCTGAAGTTGGCCTGTCAAAATTCATAGCCAATCTACGGACACACAAATTCTGCAGCCGCACTCACTTTTATGCGGACCGCAGAGTTGCATCGAGGTCCAGGTAAAGAGTGCGGTCCGCACTCAAAATTGTTCGGCTGCACTCGCCTTAAGTTTGGGGCAACTCGGTCAACCTACAAATAGAACCTCGAGACACTATAATAACTTTACCACTCTGAAGTCTTGAACCCTAAGCAAAAACAGTGCACGATCGATTAATTCACAATCTTCCTTCATTTCATCAGTGTAGATTCTTACCTGCATCCTTCATAACTGGTATGTTCATTGCATCTTTAGATTTTGAAATTTCTTTTAGTTTTTGTTCTTTTGTGGTGTGAATTGTTAGACCTAAATTGTCAATTTTTAGTCAAGGGTGCTTAAAATCATGTGGGTAGTTTCATAAATGTCCGTTAGGGACTGGGTAGACCATTAATCATGTTAATTCGTGCATGCCATGTCTAAATTTTGAAAAATTGCATGAACTCTAACTTTACGGTCGTAAATGCTCAAATTGTGCGGCCGCACACAAATTTGTGCGGTCCGCAGACCACTTGATTAGGGTAAATATTACACTTTCAAAGTGCATACCGTACTCAAAATTGTGCAGTCCGCAGAAAAAATTGTGCGGCCGCATTACAATGTGTGCGACCGCACTTTTGAACTTTAGAGAATCAGTATTTCAGAAGTGAACTTGTGCGTCCGCACTCAAAATTATGTGGTCCGTAGTAAAATTGTGCGGCCGCATAAAAATGTGTGCGACCGCACTTATGAACTTCAAAGAATTAATATCTCAGGACTGGACCTGTGCAATCGTACTTAAAATTGTGCGGTCCGCACTTCAGGATGTGCGGCCGCACTCACAATTATGAGGTCCGTAATTCAGGGTGTGCGATCGCACTTTATAATTGTGCGGTCCGCACTAGACAGTCTGCGGCCGCACTCAAAATTGTGCGGTCCACACTGTCTCCTTTGATGACTATTCTGCTGCAATTGTTCTGTAAATGTTTGAAGCATTTTTAACTCAATTGACCATGTATCTTGTATTGCAGACAATGGTTAGATCACGTGGTGGAGGCGATACATCAAAAGGGAGAAGTGAACCTTCCTGAGGCAAAGGAAAAGGTACTCGCCCTTTGCAAGTGCAATTGAAGCCCATTGCTAAAACGCCGGCTATCGGGAGAGTAAGGGCCACAAAGCCCTCTGAATCCAGTTCATATGCCCCATCCTAGGAAGCCTCCAAGGGTCATTCAATGTAGGTCCAACCTGAGGCCCAGTCCTAACCATCCCAACCCACTAGGCATTTTTAATTGCGCGACGAACCTACATCTAGTTCTTCTGGAGGTTGTGATGCGGGAAGCCAGGGTTCCGAGCCCTCCTCTACACCTACTCCTCCGACACCAGTACATATTGATGTCGATGATGATAATGTCCTGGATGATGGTAGAGGGGGGTTCACACAAGTGGGTGGCCTTGAGAGGTCGAAGAAAAATGAATTGTGGGAGGATCGGTTCGAGAGTTTGACAGCCTTTAATAGGTTTCGGGAATTGTGGCCCCAGAGGTCGCTCATACTTGAGTGACAATTTTTAATGAAGGATTTGGATATTCATAATCCAAATGTCCTTAGACAGTTCCACGAGCGCAAGGGGTGGAAGAGGTTCACCCACAGTGTCATCGATGCAAATGAGCACTTGGTCAGGGAGTTCTACACCAATGTGGCTCACATCAAGAAGGGGACGAAAGTGACAAAGGTGAGAAATTTAAATGTCCACTTCGACGCATGCTCTTTGAACACTTATGTGGGATTCGAAGACGTGGAGGCAGTCCAGTACCTAGAGAAGTTGGCTCTGGGTGACACAGCTCGCCCATGGCTAGTAGAGATTTTGGCCGCCCGAGGACCATCACCACCATGGATTACAACAGGAGTTCCTATCATCCGGGCCACCCTAAATTTTGAAGCTAAAGGGTGGCAAACCTTTGTGTGTAGACGGATTGATCCGAGTCTAAATGAGAACAACCTTGGTAGCTTCTATTATGGTGGGGTACCCGATCAATATGGGTGCAATTATGTCAACCAACATCATATTGGTGGTCCGAAAAAGTAAAAAGTCTTACCCTTACCCAAATACCCTCACAGAGTATTTTAATGATGCCAAGGTGGAGCCGAGACCATATGACACAAAAGCAAAGGCCAAGGAGCCTTTCTCATGGTACCACCTACAAAGTGCTGACAACCCAAAGTTCAAGGGTAAGATCACTACCACCATTGGTCAGTCTGACGAGTTATCGGTGGTGGAGGCTGTTGCTGAGCCATCTACAACTCCCCTGCCTTTCACAGCAGCCGGGCCTTCCACCGGGATAACCACCATACCACCATCTTCATCTTTTAGGCCATCAATTGCAGTACCAGTGCCAGCCTCATCCAATTATCCTCTCACTGCGTTGCGAGTCTCCCAGACTTTGGCGAGCCTCAACAACTGGATGCAGACAACCAATTTTAAGCTATATTCAATTGCCTTACTTTCAGTACTTTATTTCATAGCTTCTTCAATTTGTTTTCTTAATGGTATAGCTTCTTAGTTACTTTATTAGCTTCCTTTTGATTTGTTAGCTTCTTTTTATGCTTTAGTGAACAATAAGCATTTGGTTTTGTTAATGCTACGGTTCTTTTCAAAGGTGGGTCTTGTGTGAACCGGGTGGCTCTTCCCAACTATGGATGGCGTGACAACCTTCTTAAGGGATCGAGTCAGGTTTTGATGATTAGGTAGAAACAAGTAGTATTAATGAATAAATAAGGGTCAAGCATGCTTCACTTGGTACCAACACACTTAACTACGCGCTTACGGTTAAAAACAAGTTTTTGTAAAGAAATAGCCCTAGTTAGTGACCTTGTGACTTTTGTGTTGACTTAGGCAATCATCGGGTGGTTTAGTTGAACCATTAGCGATTTTCAATCTTGAATGCGGTTGTTGTAGGCCCTCGACTCTTTTCTCTTTGACAATACGGTTGTGTGAGAGGTGAGGTATTTTGTTACAAGTCCAAGTACCCGTGCGAGTGGTCTAGAACTTGCCCAGAATGTGTTTTTAGGCAAAATTCTAAGTTAGCCTGCCTTGAGAAGTGATTGTAGGCTTTCCTTGACCCGTTTTGAAACCTTCCATGGCCCACCAATAATATCATCCTTAGTAAACCCTTTTGAGCCTAAAGCCTTTTTATTCGATAACCACATTACAAGTCTTTACCCATTTTATAGTGACTCTCTCTTGGCACCCGAACCTTTTTTAGCACTCATGTGATTCAAATGGCAAAAACATAAGTTTGGG
This sequence comes from Nicotiana tabacum, assembly GCF_000715075.1. Taxonomy (NCBI): domain Eukaryota; kingdom Viridiplantae; phylum Streptophyta; class Magnoliopsida; order Solanales; family Solanaceae; genus Nicotiana; species Nicotiana tabacum. The sequence goes on along the minus strand of NC_134081.1, from coordinate 85,861,352 downwards.
GGAGAGACGAGGAGTTTAAAGATGGTCTCAAGACAAAAAAAAAAGAAGAGAAAAGAAATGAATATGAGGAAAGGCAAAGAAAAAAAGAGGAAGAACTAAAAAAAACACAAAAAGAAAGTGAATAATGTAAAAGGGTTGAAAAGATGCAAAAGAAAGCAAAAGTTCAAAGCATGGCAAGAAAGAGTGATGTCAAGCCCCTCTAATCTCCCTAAGGAAAAAGAAAATAACTCAAAGTGTCGGCAAAGTAAGAGCCAAAAAGAGAATATGAAGTGCTAAAGGAAATATGAACCAATTCCATTCCGATATTTCCATCCTTAGTCCAAAAGACTACATTACATGCCCAAAAAGCCCTACGTGATTTCAAGCCGAACGAGCTTTCATTAGTGGTGATCTACATGAGGGGCAAGCATATGGTACTTAGAGCCGGGCTTGTGACATTCTTTTGAGAGTGATGAGTGAATCTTTCTCGAGTCATTGAATTAAATTCTTCATTCGTGAGTGAGATGAGATTCCGGAGAGTATAGGAGGAGGAGTTTGGGATCCACAGTGACCTACATGAAAGTGCGAGCTTCCTTGATGAACAAAGTCAACCCTTGATGCTCAAGCGTCACATTAGAGCCATTTGTGCTTTAACATTCAATTCATAGGCTTGTTAATGATTCATAAGCATGTGGGTACTTTTTGGTCCCAATTGATTTATGTTTGACTCAACTTAGGCCAGCTGAAATAGCCCTTTTTCTAGTGGAGGTGGGAAATTGCCTTAATTGCTTGAGGACAAGCAAAAGCTTAAGTTTGAGAGAGTTGATAAGTAGGGATTTTGACCGCTTATTTACTCTCTTTTACTTACGTTTTTTAGCTAAAAAATGCTTAAAGGTACTCCCGAGAACTAATGAAATGTGCTTTCTTGCAGGAATATTGGGAAACGAGCAAAAGAAGTAAAAATCAACTCAAAAAGAAGTAAAATTGGACAACAACCAAAAAGGGCTACAGTGCGGACCGCATAACACTGTGTGTGGCCGCAAATTCTGAAGAGGCTCTGATAAATTTTCTTCATAGAGTGCAGACCGCACAATTATTGTGCGGCCGCAGAAGACTAGATTCAGAGAGCTGAAGTTTAGGAGCTTGAAGATGTGCGGACTGCACTATTATTGTGCGGCCACACTCATAAATAGGCGGTTTGCAGAATGGAACCCTGATCTAGTCCAAGAGCCAGAGTGCGGCCGCACTCAGAAATGTGTGGTCCGCACAATGAGAGGAAGTGCAGTCGCATCTCACTTTTGTGCGACCGCAGAAAGCCATACCCACCAGTCAGTCTCAAAGTACGGACCGCACACAGAATTGTAAGGCCGCACAACCTTCGCAGGGGCAATTTAGTTAGATATTTTTAGCTGGGTATAAATAGATCTTTTTATCATTTTTAGGTTAAGTTTGGTGCATATGAACATTCAGAGCTATTTTTATTTACTGCATTGGGAAACTTTGTACTAGTTTAGCATTTAAACATTAGATGTTCTTTCCTTAATCAATTATTATGTATTTTATCTTAGTTTCTTCTTTAATTTCTTCATTTTCCATGAGTAGCTAAACCCTTAGCTAGGGTTGTGACCCAACCCTAGTATGGGTACTTAATGGGTGATTGATTTAGGGCTTATTTGTGATTGGGTATATGAATTTTAGCCTAGTTCTTGCTTGATTTTGAGAATTGATGGTTGCAAACATTGATTCATGCCTAATTGACTTAGTCTCTACTTGAGAAAGTGAGATTAAGTCTAGAAAAACTTGGCTAATAAGAAATTGGGATGAACTCAAGAAATTGATAGCCCCAATTTTAGGGTCTAATCTAGAGATAGTAAGACCCGACTTGAGCATTTATCACTTGTTTCGTGAGATACCCATTTGGACTTGAGAAACCGAATTGGGCAAAATCACTCAAACTACCGAGAGGTATAGAGTGAGTAATTACGTGTGATTGCTATATTGTATCCCGATCAACCAAACATGCCCTAAAGCTATAAATCTATTAGGTAACCGACTAGGCGGAAGTTGCAACCCTAGATCTTTTATAACTTTAAAAACAACCAAAACCAAAAACATTGTCTCTTAGCTTTACAATTGCAAGCATTAGCGTAAAAGTAGAAGTAGAAACAACAATTGAAAACATGAAAGTGTAATCTTAGGCAAGTCATACATTCACACTAGATATATACCTAATCCCACATCAAGCTCCCGGTGGAATCGACCTCGACTCACGTTGGTTTTTTTTATTGCATCAACCGCCTCGCAACCTAAATTAGTGGTATGAGTTTGGGCGACATCACAGAGCGCGTTAGTTGTTGGGTCTAACCTTTATTTGAAGGAATTAGGAACCCTTGAACTACATGTTATGTGAATTACACGTGTAACGGCGTATATGCGAGGTGACGAGTGTATATATGCTGTCAAATTAATTTTTTCCATGCTTTCCCGTATTTCAATAATTATCCTATATCATGTCTTAACTGTTACATGCATTAATTATTTTCTATGACGTAACTTGTTACTTGTCATTTATTTACTCTTGTATTGAAATATTTGTTTCTTCCATGATTTCATGCCTTAATTGTCTTACTTGTACACTTTTTCTGTCATATGTTTGGCTTGTCTATTGCTTTGTACTAATTGTAGCATTCTTTGATTTGGTACGGGGTTCCTTTATTGTTTTGCTTTCGTATTCTTTAATCATAGAGATTCTTGTGAATTGAGTTGTTGAATTGATTATAATTATTGAATTTGTTTATGGATCGGGCTGCACGCTGCAATGGTTGTGATATGGTAGAAAAAAAGGAGGATTTTGATATTGATATTGTGGGATCGGGTTGCGCACCGCAATGGATTTTACATGTGTTTTTGATATTTATATGGTGAAATAAGGGAAGATTGTGATATTGATTCTGATTATAGGGTGGGATCAAGTTGCGCGCCACAACGGATTTTACATATGATTTTGATATTTATATGGTAAAATAGGGGAGGATTATGATATTGATACTGATTATACGGTGGGATCGAATTGCGCACCGCAACGGATTTTACATGTGATTTTGATATTTATATGGTGAAATAAGGGAGGATTGTGTTTGTACGGTGGGATCGGGTTGCGCTCCACAACTAATTGTGTGTGTGTTTTACTCATTGTTGTATTGTGTTAGCTTTCAGTATTTTCATATGAGATTCTGAGGACCGATATTTCTGGATTCACTGATTTTAATTATTATTATTATTATTATTATTATTATTATTATTATTATTATTATTATTATTATTATTATTATTATTATTATTATTATTATTATTATTATTATTATTATTATTATTATTATTATTATTATTATTATTATTATTATTATTATTATTATTATTATTATTATTATTATTATTATTATTATTATTATTATTATTATTATTATTATTATTATTATTATTATTATTATTATTATTATTATTATTATTATTATTATTATTATTATTATAATAATAATAATAATAATAATAATTGACCCGCCTTAGCCTCGTCACTACTTCGTCGAGGTTAGGCTCGACACTTACAGAGTGCATGAGGTCAGTTGTACTCATACTACACCCTGCACTTCTTGTGCAGATTTTGTAGTCGGTCCTACCGGCGGTCAGTAGGTTGCTCGGATTCGGTGCTTTGCAGAGACTTTAGGCACAATGGCATGTCGTTCGCAGCCCTAAAGTCCCCTTCTACATTACTCAAGCTGTTTATTTCATTTCAGATACTTATGCTTTCATTCAAACTTTTATTTGTAGTACTCTAGTCGCTCTCGTACTCTTGACATACCTGTTCTGGGATTATATCTAGACATCACTATTATTTTGATTTACTCTCTCTATTTTAGTTTATTCAGTTTCTTGGTTATCACTTAATTTGAATTGTTAAAATAGCTAAAAATAATCTCTAACGTTGGCTTGCCTAGCAAGCGAAATGTTAGGCGTCATCACGGTCCCGAGGATGGGAATTCTGGGTCGTGACAATCATTAACCAGGACACCACATACAACGCTATCATGGGATGACCATGGATACTTTCTATGAGAACCGTCCCATCCAGCTTATACCAAGTGATCAAATTCCCAACTCCTTGGGGAATATTCTGCATATGAGGGGAACAACGTATGTCCCGGGAATGATACCTAATCGCCATTAACTGCATGACAACTCAACAAAAGAAAGATAAGGAAAAACGCATAGCAATTAGCTGGGTCGAGGTTGCCATAAGTCAAAGCCAAAGAAGCCATTATGAACCCAAGAGATAGTCGAAACCGCAGGATAAACCATAGATGACCTTGACCCCGTCCTGCTAGACCATAACGACTTCAGGAAAAGACCTATATCAGCTGCAAACTCCAAGATCTAGGTAAATTTAGTCAACTGTTAGTAACTAATGCGGATTTATTTGCCTATAGTCATGCTTATATACTAGGCATCCCCAAAGAAATTGCCACACACAAGTTGAATTTTGACCCCTTCTACCCTCGGTAAGGCAGGTCCGACGAAAATTCAACCCCACCATCAATGAGGCCGTCCGCGAAGAGGTAGAAAAGTTATTGGCAAATGGCTCTATGAGGAAGGCGATATACCCCAAATTGATCGCCAATGTAGTGATGGTTAAAGAGAAAAGCATGAAATGGAGGATGTGCGTGGACTTCACAGACCTAAACAAAGCATGCCCAAAAGATTCATTCCCGCAGCCACACATCGACCAACTCATCGATGCAACGACAGGACACGAGCTGTTAAGTTGTTTGGACGCCTACTCAGGTTACAACCAAATACTCATGGAGGAAGAAGACCAAGAGAATACTACATTTATCACCCACAAGGGAACATATTGTAGTAGGGTCATGCCTTTCGGGTAGAAGAATATAGGGACTACTTATCAAAGGTTGGTCATGAAGATGTTCAAAAACCAACTCGGCAAAACCTAGGAGGTGTGTATCAACGACATGTTGGTTAAATTCGTAAAGGCGGAGGATCATATCGATGACCTAAGGGAAGCCTTCGACATATTAAGAAAATACAGAATGAAACTAAACCCCGAGAAATGCGCGTCTGGAGTAGCCTCCGAGAATTTTTTGGGTTTCTTGGTATCACAACAAGGGATTAAGGTCAAACCAGATCAAATTAAGGCCATCGACGGGATACCATAACAATTAACAATTAAGAAGCAAGTCTAAAGATCGATCGGTCGAATTGCCCCCTATCCAGATTCATCTCGCAGTCGTTTGATAGGTGTCATAGGTTCTTCAACGTACTCAAAATGGACAACGGCCTCGAGTAGACGCCCGAGTGTTTATAAGAGTTATGAGAACTTAAGGAGTACCTGACGTTACCACCCTTGCTCTCAAAGCCCTAGCCCGGGGAGCGCCTCCTCATTTACGTTGCAGTCTCAGAAGTAGCAGTAAGTGCAGTCCTGGTTTGATAAAACAAAGGTACGCAATCTCCTATTTATTATATCAGTAAAACACTTGTCGATGCCGAGACGAGGTACCCATACCTCGAGAAACTGGCCCTGGTCGTAGCTCTACGAAAGCTCAGACCACACTTTCAGTGCCACCCGATCAAGGTCATCACCAATTTCCCATAAAGAAGCATATTACACAAAACCGAGTTGCCGGGGAGGCTGGCCTAGTGGGTCATTGAATTAAGTGAGCACGACATCATTTATCAGCCTCATACATCAATAAATTCGCAAGTGCTTGTAGACTATCATAAATTTTAGCACAAAGGTAATGGTTGAGACAGAAAAGGAAGCCGCTCAAGCTTCTCTTCAAACACAGGACCTCTGGGTCCTATACACCAATGGCGCATCCAATGCCTCCGGGTCCGGACTAGGACTTGTGCTTGAGGTTCCCACTGGCAAAATAATTCGTCGATCCATAAGGTTCCCAGATATGAGTAACAACGAGGCTGAGTATGAGGCTGCAATATTAGGGTTGAGACTAGCACTCAAGAATGGGGCGAAGCGGTTAAAACTGCATTGTGATTATCAGCTCGTGGTTAACCAAGTAACTGGCACTTTCCAAATCAAAGAACAGAGGTTGCAAAAATATCAAACCGAGATCTGCAGATTGCTGCCCAATTTTGACGAATGCCAGCTCGACCAAATCCCATGAACTTAGAATATCGATGCAGACGGCCTCGACAAATTGGCCGTCGCCACCAAAAGCATTACGACCGGTGACAAGAGCGTAGTTCATCTCCTAAGCTCGGCATTAGACCACATCGAGATAAAATGTATAAATTTAACTTGGGACAAGCGCAATTGTATTACTAATTATTTGCAGAACGACATCCTCCCAAGTGACAAAAAGTAAGCTAAAAAGCAAAGGATGCAAGCCGCTAGATATAGCCTCCTTCACAACGACTTATACAAAAGAATGTATGGCGGACCCTTGGCAAAATTCTTAGGTCCAAACCCAACCCAACGCATTCTCCAGGAAGTCAACAAAGGTTATTGCGGTTCTCATTCCGGTGATCGGGCACTTGCCAGGTGCCTCATAGGAGCCAGGTATTATTGGCCCACTATAAACAAAGACGCCTCAGAATTTGTGAAGAAGTGCGAGCAGTGTCAAAGATATGCCCCAATAATCCACAAAGCAGGCAAACACCTCTATTCAGTCACCTCTCCATGGCCATTTATTAAATGGGGAATGGACATCGTAGGAACGCTTCTGCCACGACGAGGTAACATAAAATTCCTTTTAGTTTTAACTGACTATTTTTATAAGTGGGTAGAAGCAAGGGCATTCTCCCAAGTTTGTGAGCAAGAGGTAATCACCTTCATATGGAAAAATATCATCTGTCGATTCGGCCTACCTAAAGAAATAAGCTATGACAACGGGCCCTAGTTCACTGGAAGAAAAACCACCGAGTTCTTAGAGAAATAGCATATTGAAAGGATACTTTCGACTCCTTACCACCCAGATGGCAACGGACAAGCCGAATCCTTCAACAAGTATATATTAAATATCATAAAGATGGGGTTGTAGAGACACCTTATTCTCTAGTCTATGGAACAGAAACAGTTATGCTAGTTGGGGTCGGAGAACGCAACCCAAGGTACTCCCATGAAAGTGGCACCGGCAATGAAGAGAGTAGGAGACAAGATCTCGTCGAAGTCTAAGATCGTCGAGACATGGCATACATAAGGATGGTCTCTTTGAAATAACAAGTAGAACACTACTACAACAAAAAAAACAAAGGTTTGATTACTCAAGATCGTGGACTACAGACTTAAAGCCAAAACCCAAGCAAACAGGGATCCACGAGAAGGCAAGTTGGGAACCAACTGGACGGACCATATAAAATTATAGGCAAAGTAGCAAAGGGTTCGTTCCAATTGGAATCTCTGGAAGGGAAGCTCCTACCAAACAATTGGAATATCAGCCATTTCAAGTACTTCAACTTCTAAAAAACAAGAAATGTCTTGTAAGTCGTACTTTTTCCCTCACTTTCATATTGTCCCAATAGGGTTTTCTCAAGAAAGTTTTTAACGAGGCGACGAGTGGGACACTTCGAGTTGGAGTATACGAGAGAAGATATATTTTTCATTGCCCGACTGCTCAAGATTCTCCAAGTCGAACAATCAAGGGACTAGATATACTAGGACTAGGACGCCAACTAACACCCAAAACTTGTAATTTTCTCCAAAAAGTTGCCTAAGGGTGAAACAATGTAATTGAAACAACAATGTTGAAATAATAAAGATGCACGTCTGATCGAAATTGCTCTCCAAAATCAATCTTCGACCATTTCGAACATTATCTATCGGCCCTCAGCCATGAATCAATCAAGGGTATGTCCGACCAGCTCGAACAACACCTATCGTCCCTCGGTCATGACTTAATCAAAGGTACATTTGACTAGCTCGAACAACACCTACTGGCCCTCGATCACGACCTAGTCAAATGTACATTCAACCAGCCCGAACAACACCTATCGGCCCTCAGCCAGAACTAACACAAATGTACGTTTGACAAGTTCGAGCCATACCTATCGGCCCTCGGCCACAACTAACACATAGGTTCATTCAACCAGTTCGAGCAACACCTATTGGCCCTCGGCCATGACTTAAATTAAAGGTATGTTTGATCAGATAAAAAAACACCTATCGATCCTTGGCCGTACCTCAACTAATTTGAACAAGGGCCGGTACGGCCCCGGCTATTCGGCCCCAAGGCTACCGCAACTTAGAGGATAACAACAAAAAAAGGAAGTACATAAGTAAAATATGCAAGTACGAAAACAAAACACAGAGATAAAAAGGTGTGTATAAAACAAAAATCAACTTTGATATTTAGATATAGAGTCTTTACAAAGGCGCTCGAAGACGCCAACAAAAAGTAAAAAAAATGATATACAAAAACTAGGGCAGAATATCTAACAGCCATCACCACTTTGGTCTCCACCATCCTCTCCTTTCCCGCCTCGACCATAAGCAGCATCCCACCAGGCACTGTCCGCGAGCTTGTCCACATCCCCCTCACCGCCTTCCTTGGAATCAGGCTTAGGCATATCAGGATCAAAGTGGAAGGTGAGTCGGCCCTCACAAGCTTTGACTTGAGTTTCCTCAATAAATATCTAAAAATCGCAGCCCGTCTTCTTTAAATCACAAATCACGTCAAATCGGGCTTCAGCGAGGATCCAATATTCGTACATATCCCAAGGAATGTTAGGAAATTCAGAGGCATAAGACGTAGAGGGCCGCTCAGCCATTCGGGAACTCTCAGCCTCAATAGCAAAAACCCACTCGAGGAGTCGAGCTTTCTCAACCTCGGAAGCAGAAGCTCGCTCGAGCAGCTTGGAGTTCTCCTTACCCAGCTCCCGAATCCTATCCTCGTGAATGTCTTCCTTAGCTTCTGTTGCAAATTGAATGTTATCCCGTTCAGAATGGAGAGTTCTATTCGCCAACTCGAGAATGACAACCTTCCTCCTAGTATCTAGTCGAGATAAATCTACCTGATCGAATATCTCTTGCTTCTCGGTGATCTCCCCCCTGAGCGCCTCCATTTAAAATCGACACTCGTCCAACAGACTTTACAGTTGAACCAACTGGCTCTGGACGTCGCTACATTGGGCCTCCATGTGCTTGCTCAGTTCGAGCTATTCCTCCTTCCTCTCAACGTCTCCTCATCATTTTTCTTCAGCACCTCCATCATGACCGACACGGCGCCCCCCTCAAGAAGTTGCCTCTGAGAGTCCCGGTACTTGTCGCGGAACTCCTAGTATTTTCCCTTTAGCCTCTCATAAATCTCTTTCCTTTCCTTCTCCCTCTGCACACTTTCAATCTCCAGAGTAATAGTCTACAAAATAAGGAAAAATAAGAGAAGTTAGATCATAGAAGAAAGTCAAAGCAAAGGAAGAAGAATGAGGAACGACCGCACTTACCCTGAGGGTGAGGACGCAAATGCTCTTCGACAGAGTGCCGTCAGTAAGTTCCTTGAGAGTCACCTGCTCGGTTTCGGAGCAGAGAGGACCGAGAGCATTGACCATGTCCTCGTATTCTTCAGCAGATCACGATCCTTGGGAACCATGATAGCTCTTGAACCCCCCTCCATCCTTACCTCGATCTGGGTAGTCCCTTTGTCAACCATCGTAAGGTCTTTAGGGTTCGTTTTAGAACCCAATTCATCTCCCTTGTCGATGATACCTTTCCTTTTGTCCCAATCGGCAGGAGACTCATCCCCTGCCAGCCTTGAAGAAAAAGCCTTCTTTTGCCCTAAAGGCGCAGAACTATCACCAGTTGTCCCCTCCGTAACCGTCTCCTCTTCGTGACGCGAAATCATGTCTGTATTGGTCTCTTCTAGCTTAGGGGCCTCAAAAGTCACCCCAACATCACTGTCTACCATATCACGAACTCGTTCTCTAACGAGTCGACCACTGAGGGAACTCCTCCTCATATGTCCACGACCTTTCTTTTGCGGGGCCTTAGGTCCATGTCACGAGAAAGAACCTCATCATCTTCGTCGATGAGTAAAAACAAGGGAGGAACGGGCGCAACAGTCAAAATGGGGCCGGAGGCGGAAGGCGTGCCGAGACTTGTCCTCCTGAACGAGGGCACATGCACCTTGTTCCTTCATGTAGCCCTCCTAAGTGAACCTAGAAAAAATCAAAAAGATGAGTGCAACGGTATAAGCCAATATGAATATGATAACGACCAGAAAAAGGAAATTACTTGTCAAGGGGATGGCCGGTTCGAACTTCTGAAAGAAGCTCGGCCAGTCACGAATCCCCACGGTGCAGGGGAGAACCTACCTAACCCAGTCAGTGAGGTGTGTCACCAACTAAAGAGGTCGGCTAGTGGCTGCAGAAAAAGAAGAATTACTCAACCAGCTCGTAACGAACAAAGTATGTGAAAGGGTAAAAGCAAAAACATGAATACTTATGTATGTGGTTCCAGGCCTCAGGGAAGCCAACAACATTAGGCACGACGACCTCAGTCTTGACAAAGAAATAGTAAAGCTAGAACTACCGACTACATTTATCATCCATCTTCAACACCAAACATTTGTCCCCACAATGTCGAAGGCAACATCATTCCTAAGTAGTAGCTGGGTGCGAACAGATGCATCAAGTGTCGCACCGTGACCTAGACCCTGGCCAGCTCGACAAACTTTGATGACATTTTGATCACTTTGTAAATATATGGGGCGAGGTGAGCAGGGAAAACATTGTAATGACGGCAAAACTCCTCCACCAACAGAATGAGAGGGAACGAGTACCCAATGGTGAACGTGCACCTCATCCTCACTAGCAGGGATTGACTCTACATGGTAGGAGAGACCAAACTTGGGTTTGAATTCAGCCAAGCGCCTAGACGTCATCGACGATTGAAGTTTTCCGGACATCATCTCTGGCGTCCATTGAATTTGGAGTCAAGATTACGGGGAATTATCTCCTTCACTGAAGGGAGGGCCCCATCCTTAGTGGCGGTGACGGTGTCTCCCCCGTGAACGGGAAATACAACATCTAAGGGAATGTGGTGGTTCGCCTTATTAATATTAGAAGGAAGATTCGACATAGTTGTGAAATTTGTAAAAGGCTGGGATATGGAAGATAAGAGTATGAAGGGAAGTTAAAAACTAGAAGGCAAAGAAAATTCGTATATGATAAAACCAACAGAACTTCTGTAGAGCAAATATGGTTCTAAAGAAAGTAAAACTTGAATAATGGTGGAACAATCCCTATTTATAGAGATGAAAACACCAAGCTTGAGACCGATGACATAATGATGTCACGAGAATCAAAACAACAGAGCCAATCAAAAGTTAGGAATAAATCGAGACGATGCTTTAGGAACACATGTCATCTTGACGGATAACATCATGACGCCACTTCTTTTCTAGGACCAACCGGTTCCAGCAAATCACCTAGAAAAATTAAGAGTTTGAAATATGCGGTCCACGAAAAGCCACGTCGCATGTTTGTCACAACGAATCCGACCGCTATTATCCGCTCATGGAACTCGCCCACGAGGACGACCCCAACAAGCGGAGGGACTAACTGTATAGGCTAAAAATTATCATGATTATAAGTGAGCCTAGTCGACATTAAAAAAAGCCTTTGAAGGCTGCCACGTGTCATCAATTTGGTTTCAACAGAGGACAAAAGCGAGGTTGAGGTGACGCAACAGAGGACGAAGACGAAGACGAGGACGAGTACTCCCTTCAGTAAAGTAGTAACGGCTAAGTTTTAGAGATATGGTCCCTCAGAGAATATTCCAGTGAATATTCCTCCCAGTTGTACTATTTAGGGTTTTGTGGCCTATGTATCCTTATAAATAGAAAATATGTAGTTATAAGGGGGATTGGAGACTCATTGAAAAAAAATAATACATTGACATTTTATGAAGATTCTTAGTTTATCATACACATACAAAATCCACCTTTTTCTCAAATCTGTATCTATTTTTTCTCCCACGATCCAAGGAGGATCCGAATATTCAAAGGCTAATCACCATCTATCTTTGTCAGAAGGAATAGTAAGGAATCTCACCCTTTTCATTGCTATTTAATGCTATCTTCCATACTCTTGGATAATTGATCATAACATTCTTGTTATTATTTATTGCTGCTCAAATAGCACATGTGAGATCTTACTACAAAGAGATTTGGCCTATCTTTTGGATATTAATATTAGCAAAGATTAACCCAACTTTATTAAAAATTTGATTGTATAAGCCTAGTTATATATTTTGGGTCATACAACTATGCTATTGTATTTATAGGAAGAGTATACGAGTCTAAAAGACAAGAATACCCTTATTTAGGAGGGCACCATCCATCAAATCTTATGCTAAAATGGTGCTAATATATACACACTAACAAGAGCAGGCTGATGAATATAGGAAAGAGGAGGAAGAAGATATGAAGTGACACGATCCAAAACTCATTATAGGTCATGATGGCGCCCAATGTCGCCGTTAGGCAAGCCAACGGTAATTTACCAACTTATTTATTCATTTTACTATTTTTGAAATCATAAATTTAATAAAGTAAAGAATTCAATACATTTAAAGATCAAGAAAACTTCAAACATTAGTAAGATATATAGTAACATATGGCAATATTGAATCTAACCATAAACAACCACTAGGATATCCCAAAATTCAGTATCACAAGTGCATGAACATATGCTAAAGAGTGAAATAATAATACAACATCTGTCTGAAATATGAAATAAACAGGATAAAGTAAATAAACAAAAGGAGACTCTGGGGACTGCGGTGCATAGCATAAAGAACAACTCATCATAAAGTCTCCTCAGAAGTTGCTCTTACGCGCCAAGATAGCCATCGAATGAACCTGTCAGATCCTGAACATCGAGTGAAGAAGTGTAGTATGAGTACGTGAATCAACGCATACCCAATAAGTATCTAGTCTAACCCCATAGAAGTAATGAAGAAGGGGTCGACATCGATACTTACTAGTAGTCCAATAAGTAAAATACAGGAATCATAAACATGCATGAAATACAACAGGACTAATAGAATAAGGAACAGTAGATAACAAAAATCCGTTAACAACAATTATCAGTTAAAATGACCCCAAGGGCCACATGCTATCTCAAAAAATAGGAACCCTCAATTAGATATCCGATCTCATGTCATAAAGAAAATATTACGTAATTTTAAAGTTTAATTAAGAGGATAATCTTATGGGTATTCGGACTCTTAACAATTTCACGCACGAATTATGCCGAGGTCGTTCGGTCCGATCTATATAGTCGTGTACATACACTATCGAGGTCGTACGTCCCGATCCATAGATGCATCCCATAATATATATAAATATCGCCAAGGCGTTCGGCCTGATCCACAGGAATAGGGAAACTCTTCGAATTTATGAATTATGTATTTACAACTTCAAGGTAAGCCTATAAAAGAATATAAATTCTCATCAATGATTAACATGCCGCCAAATCTCTAGATAATGAAGTTCGATTTAACATAATCTTTAACCAAATTCTTACTCATTAATTCAAGCAATTCAAACTAGAAAATTGAGTTCAAATAATGCAAGTAATAGCATAAATAAGGCCTACGTCTACCCGGACATAACATGAATTTTAGCTACGCACGGACTCTCGTCATATTGTGCGTATGTAGTACCCACAATTAGTAGCACATAACAATTTAAACACCTATGAGGTAGTTTCCCCCTCACAAGATTAGACAAGAGACTTACTTCACTCCGAAATTCCAATGCCTCTCTAACTCCTCAATTCAAAGCCAAACGATCCGAAACTAGTCAAACAACATGCTAACCAATAAAAATACACTCCAACCCTCATAATTAATTAATTTACAATAATTCTCAACTCTGCTCTAAAAGTCAACAAAGTCAACCCTCAGGTTCACGTGCCCGGATTCTAAAATATTTTGAAGATAAACTATACCCATAACGCCACAAACTCAAATATATGATTTATTACAAACTCCATGTCCAATTAGTGGTCAAAATCCAAAAATTCAATTTTTAAGTTTTTCTTCAAAAATCCCACAATTTCCATGTTAAATCCTTATAGAATCCATGTAATTAACTTACAATATGTGAGAATTACTTACCTTGCAATAGATGATGAAAATATCCCCTTGAAGCTCTCCAAAAATCGCCCAAACCATGAGAGAAGTGGAAGAAATGAGCCAAAACCCGAAATAAATTGAAGTCTGCCCGGGCCCTTCCTTTTCCCGATCGCGGAAATACCCTTGCGATCGCGAAGGTCAAAAATCCATTGACCAAAATTTCATCTTCGCGTTCGCATACCCCACGTTGCGTTCGCGATGCCTCCAGGTCCTGATGCTTCATGTTCGCGGTCACTCAGCCGCATTCGCGAAGTCTTTACACCTCGAGGTCCTAGTTCGCTATCCTTCTACGTGTTTGCGACTCCCTGTCACGTTCGTGGAGGGAACCTAAGCCTTTTCTACGCATTCGCGACCCCTGTATCATGTTCGCGATCAACAAATCCCAGCAGCCCAAAAATCCTTCTTTGCGGATAACAAAACCACACACCAGCTCCAGCAGTTGCAAAACAAGGAAAATGATTTGATACCACTTCGAAACGGGACCCCGTCCAATCATGTCAACCAGTCCCAATACCTGGCACAAACTTGCTCGAGGCCTCAAATCACATCAAACAACATCCAAACTACAAATCGACGATCAAGATCCTTCTTTCAACTTTCAAACTTTCAAACTTTCAAACTTCGCCGAACGCGTCCGAATCATACTTAAACATTCCGGAATGACGCCAAACTTTACATGCAAGTCACAAATCACGATATGAACCTATTCCAAGGCTCAGAATCTCAAACGGACATCGATAATACCAAAATCTGCTTCAAACCAAACTTAGGAAATTCTAAAACCTTCAAAATGCCAACTTTCCATAATAAGCGTCGAAATGCTCCCGAACTACCCGATACTCAACCCGAACATACTCCCAAGTCTGAAATCATCATGCCAACCTATTAGAACCTTCAAATCCCGATTCCGAGGCCGCTTACTCAAAAGTCAAACCTTGGTCAACTCTTCCAACTTAAAGCTTCCGAATTGAGAATTTTCATTTCGAATCAACTCCGAACTTCTCGAAATTCAATTCCGACCACGTGTACAAGTCGTAAACACATGAAGTGAAGCTACTCAAGGTCTCAAACCGCCGAACGACGCGCTAGACCTCAAAACGGCCGATCATGTTGTTACATGAAGACTTAGGTATAATTAGAATCTTAGATATTAATATTGCAGCTAGTGTGTAATTATAAATATTAAAGTATATCTACAATTTGTCACAAATTGTTTATGAGGTACAATATATTAAACAACACTGAATCAAACTATTTAGAGATCTACTTGGTTGTCTTAAAAGGTAACTTATTTAGTATTGCAATAAATTATCTTTGCATATATATATATATATATATATTCAACTGATCATTTGAGATTGAAACAACTGACGATTGTTGAATGGTATAATGATTCACCCTAATCTCATTCTATGTGTTAGTTTTCTCTTGCACTAAGAATTTCTGCCATTTCATAAGCATGTACCAACCAAAGAGTAAATCCATAAATTTGAGATGAAATTAGGGAAGAGAATGGGGTGGTTTCTTAGTCAACTAACTTGGAATGATGAACTTGGGCTGGAAATCAAAAATTTGGAAATGAAAGACCAACTGACCAAGTCAAAGGGTCCTACATTTGACTCCATGCAAAAAAGAAAAAGAGAGTATTTATTAGTGGAAAGTGCAAATCCAATTGCCGCACTCATTACAATATAATTCTGATTAAATTAGCTGTCCACTCATACAGCTTAATAATATTGAAATATTTTGTCAATCCAAATTTAAGCTTGTGTACTAATAAAAATCTTATCATATGCTGTAGGGGATTTGCTTGTTAGGAGGTGCATGTTTCCATGTTCACATAGTATCTTCCTTCAACGTACTCTCCTTTCCTTTCATATTTCTTCCTTGTTCTTTTCACAAAATGAAACCCAATCTTTCAAAATGTGAAATAATTTTTTTTAAAATATTGATAAATTTTCAACATGAAAATCATACTGTCAAAATTTCCATTAACTGAGGGCCAAAGTTATTTTTCAAAAATAATTCAGCCACCTCCCAAATTCATTGTCGAAATAAATTACTCAAGTTAGCCGTCAAATAAACAAATCAAGATAATGGAATTTAATGCTAGCAGTAGGGAGAAAAAGTAGATGCTACCAGTTTTAGAGAACACTATCGAATGGGTAGTCCATTTTGTTGCTAAAATTGGAATATTAACCTAAAACGACATTAACAAGGATCATTCTAATTCACTGTTCTGTTTCGATTAGTTTCTGATAATTTTTGCATTTGTCACATGACACACATGGTGTTTTGAGACAATGACATACAAAATGACGTTGACACTTGTACGGATAATTTCTAATCTATGTATATATTCTTCATGGTTGTGTGCAAAAAAGTACACTTATAATGCACTTCCTTTTATTGATTGGTTGTTATTAATATGTATATTAGTGCTCTATTTAATGAGAAAAAAAGTTATTACTAAATTACTCCATCCACTCAAAATGAATGTGAAATTTGGAGTAAGAGGGATTCAATTCAGTTATTAGTTCTTCAACTTTTTGAACAAAATTTACTTGTCCAGAAACTACTTAAATGCATTATGTATAAATTACTATAGTTCTTATGCTAAATGTATGTTTAAAAATATTTGAAAACTATGATTAGGAAAAATATTTACTCTCTAAGTAGTACTAATAGGATATTGAGTCTATTAGTGAATACAATCAAAAATGGTGATGGAGTGATAAGTATGCTAAAATCTTTAGCCAGAGACCTCGAATTCGAGCCCTAAAGTGAAGTCGTTTTTTGGCCGGAAGCGCTTGCATGAACCTGAATTATTCAAGTTCAAAAGGAAGTATCAAATTACTGGGTGAGAATCCAAAAGAAAATCATTCTGGAATAAAACGACCAGAAAAAAAAATTATTTTTTGCTGTTTACACTAAATAAATGAATATTAGACATATATCTTGCAATTATATTTATTATTTCACCTTAGTTAGACATGTATTTACAATTTAATTTGTAATTTTTATAATTATATTATTTCATTTGGTATACACTTTGAGTACAAGTAAATTCTGATGAAACAAATAATAAGGAAAGCCCTCCGGTATCGTCGTGCTAATTATTAGCTTTGTTTCCTGTTATTTGCATAATTATTCAGTTTAATTATGGACATAAAATAATGAAAATAGAGCTAACTTTGATCCAAATGAGGTAACATGCTCTCGATATTAATAGTGACAGACAGAACACCACCACCACGTGGCTTGATTCCAAACAGCCTGTTTATTCATGCCTGTAACTTAATTATCATCACTATACCTACAACATATTATAGGTTGGAGCATTTTTTCAACAGCTACTTAGGAAATCAATGCTTCTAAAATTCCAAAAAATATAGGAAACTGTGTAATTTTTGGTACCGTTGTGCAAATTCTCTTTGTTAATTAGACAGTAAACAAACATCTTGTACAGAAAGTACACAAAGAGCCTTTTGCCGTTTGATTTGTAGAATGAAAAAGAAAAAGTAAGAAAAAGATGTATGCACACATTATAGCTGTAAGCCTTTTTTTTTGGTCTCTTAATCATTCGGTATTCGGGCGAATATTTACTAGCTCAGCTAATTCTACGCTGGATAGACTCACTAAAAGGTTAAAACGCTCCCTATAAAAAATCTTATTTTCCAAGGCTCTAAGCCTCTAACCCGATATCTCTAATTAATTAAGAATAGAGATATTTCGGTTGTCATCTCATCACACCAATATCTAACTCTAGTTTCTATGTTATTCTAAAACAAAATGGGCTTCAAATGTTTTTGTTAAGATCCTGTGTAAGCTTTTTCAAAGATACTTTTCTATTGAAAATGAATAATAATAATAAAAGAAAATAATCTTGCTTTTTGTTTTAAAACAAATATTTAGAATTTTTGATTTATTAATCTCCAGCGCTATATTTTATTGATCTCATGAAAAAGTTCATGTAACAAAAACAATATATGTAATGGGCATAAAACCGATCTACCCTACAAACATTGGTAGTAGATCATTTGTAATTGAATTTTGCTGGTATAATTAAATGACACGTTGTTTAATCTTTTTTCATCCATATGTTTACAGGCAAAATCATAGTTTACCCACTGGCAAAGTATTCCATCCGACTCTTGGATTAGCGTAAGGGGCACTAGCCAGTAGCCACTAGCATTGACGGATTCACAAGAAAATACATGAGGAATGTCAGAGAGGAAGCTGAAGCATATATATATGTAAAAATGTCCAATTAATCAGTGGAAAATAGCAGTATTATTTCCACTTAGTTTAATTCAGATTTGTGAAGAACAAAAAGAAAAGACCCAGAATAATATATGTATATGGGAACTTTAGCCTTTACACCTCTAACCTCTTTTATAGACACAGAATGAGTGATTGAAGCACGAGAGTTTTCAGAAAATACTCAGTAGTACAATTATTAATCCAAGTGAATAAATGGGCTAAGCAATTCGTAAACATAGCTGGGCTTGTTCTTTGCTGAGGCCCGCAAATATCCCCCCTTTAGGCCACTAATGGTACTAGGTAGCCACTTTAAAGGGCTGTTATTTAGGGGTTAGCCAATATATTCTGAATTTCAATTTTGCAGTTGAATTTTCAGGATATTTTGTCCTGAATCTTCCTGAAATTAAGATTTTGGGTTCAAACTTTTAAGACAAATTAAGTACTGACTAATCCCTACAAAGCAGCCTAAGAATGGTTGTTTGTGTACTCCCCGCTATTTAGAGGGTGTTTGGATTGGCTTTTAAGCTGGTCAAATCAGTTTTTAAGCTTCTTTTAACTTTTCCAGTGTTTGGCAAAGTTAAAAAGTATTTAAAATAAGTTAAAACTGCTTAAAACAAGCCAAAAACAATAAGCTAGGCAACTCCAACTTATTGCTTTTTGGCTTAATAACTATTTCTGCTGAGAAGCCACTTTTTTAAGACAATCTAAACGGGCTCTTAGACTTTGTCCCTCCTTTAAAAAGTTGTGTAAATATAGCCCCTGGAAAATTATTCCTTTTGAACAACGTCAGAGTCGGGAGTCGGGTCTAATGTTTGCTCATATAATTTTCAATTTGTTTACAAAATACTAGATTGTGATCTAACGTTTGTAATAACTTACAATTTTTTAGACAATAGTCTAGTATTTTCTCATAAAAGTTTTACTACTCAAATCTTAAAGGTCCATCAGTTGCAAGAGAAATAAAAAGAGAGTCATTGTATATCACAATCTTTTACGGATATACACATATATACATGATATATGCGAAATATACGACATATAATGGATATATACATAAATATACACTACCCATCCCCATTTTCACACATGCTTTACCACCACAAAACACCATAATCACCAACCATAACAACACAAAACACCATCACAAATCTGGAAAACAAAGGTAGAAGAAGAGGGCATAAATGAAGACTCGGATCCATCCGATTCTCTGGAATGCCAGATGCATTGTTTATTTCAACATTATAACAAGAGATAATCATGACTTGGTACCGGCAAGTTATATTCGCGAGATGCAAAATGCCATTTATTGGGCCAAGTGGACATGCAGCGACATGTATACCATTGCTAACAACTATTAGCAGCCTTTTAGCTAAAGTTTAGGCTTAGCAACTGTAGCACAAACAAATTATCGTACTAAGTTAATTGACATTAATTCAAGAAAAAAGTAGAGAAGTTTCCGGTTAACGTCTTCAACCAGTTTAGTTCCAGACCTACTTGAACAAATAGACGGATTCTTGGAGTCCACATAATTTGTTAAAATAGCACAGGCTAGCCAGTTTTCGGATTGTTGAAAAATAGCCAGCGTTTGCAAAGCCATTGAAAAATAGCCATTATTTTGCTGCAACACGAAAAGTTCCAGCATAATATACTGGAGATTGGAGCACATGTATATGAACTTTCAGCATATTATGTTGGAACTCCAGCACACGGAAAGTTCTAGCATAATATACTGGAGATTGGAGCATCTCTGTATGAACTTCCAGCATATTATGTTGGATCTCCAACACATTATGAAATTCCAGCATCTAATGCTGGAAGTTCACGTGTAAAAAATTCGAACTACAACATATTATGCTGGAATATTTTTCGAATTTTGAACAGTATTTTTGTTCAGATTTATCTTTACATGAAAAGTGGCTAAATTTCGATTACTTTCGAAACTATGACTAATTTTCAATTATCACTTGTAAATCTAGTTATTTTTGAATTTCACCCCTACTGTTGACTTTAAATTTGTGCTATGAAATATGACATGCTTTTCTTTTTTGCTTATTTTGATTCACATTAAGGCTTGGTAGGTTGACTTTTCAGCTTTCATGTTAACAATCAATTGTTAAACATGCAGACGTTTCACGCTGATGGGTTAATTAGTGTAAGGTAAGGGTCTCTCTCAATTAGCCTGAGACAAGAAGAAAATCAATGTCAAGATACAATATGATATATAATTAGGTGGGAACAAAGCATAATTTAGATTTAGTCGCCTTTCGATTGTGTGCCTCACTCACCAAATTAACGTCTCGCTGTTATCACCTTTGATCATTTAAAGAAATTTGCAATTGCGTCCCATCCGCAGAGAAATTATACAAGTGTGCGGAACAGGGTTGGAGCTTCTCTAATATTCCCAAATAATGTCAATTGAATAACCATTTCTGTGGCTTGAGGGTCACATATAACCATTTCTGCGCCTCCCTCCCAAACAAAATGGATCGACTATGTGAATTCTGATTGTATTTCTCAATTACGAGAATTCATCATAAATTCTTTAGTTTTATGCTGGTTGATAGTTTACAGCAACCCTCCTTTATCCAAGGCTTGGAACCGGGAATGTGAGCAAGCTCACACACGCGGCATGTTATCCTTGGTTAAAAAAGGGAAAAATAGTTCTGATCTTAATTTCAGATCTAACAGATGTTCACAGACAAAAGTTCGCATTCTGTGTATCCAATCCATATTAACGTAGAACAAAAATTTTATGCAGCAATGAAGAGATCAAGACATTTGGAACCCTATGGCAATACAAGCTTTCTCCTACAGCAATAAATCAGAGGCAATTAAACAATGGAAAGTCGTATTATACATAAACTTCAAATCAAAGCTATTTTAACAAAGATAAAACGCCGTAACCACCTTTGATCACCCTCATTTATAGGCTGCCATGCCTACACCGGGTTCTCCAGCATATGGCATACCGCCACCCCTAGCCTTGGAGTAGGACACATAGTAGAACTGGGAGATTATGCTGGTGAAGAAAATGAAAGCTGCTCCAGCTGCAAAAACTCCTTTTCTCAGAGTTTCACAAGACACAGGCTTGTCGTCAATCAAGTATGATGATCGGTACTTGGTGTGATAAGCATTCCTAACTGAACCAGCCAACAAGCAGACCTCAGCAATGAAAAATGTAATCCTGAAACACAAGGGCAGAGGCTTTTTACAATGTCCTTTGTTTTACAACAAGGCCACAATATTGGAAGAGAACCCGCAAAAGTACTTTGCTTGTTATATTCTGTACTTACCAGCATATGATGAATAAGAGAACAGCACAAGCCCTTGAACCTCCAGGGCTCAAAGCCTTTCCACAACAGAAGCAACGGCTCGCCAACATTATAATTAATTGACTAACCAAGAGAAATAAGAAGGCACCAATACCGAAGCCAGTTGATATGTCGGAGTCATAGATGCAATAACTATAGTCGTTTTCACCATCTTCTTTGATTGTTGCCTATAAATAAAGGGATTTACTCAATCAGGTGAAGCACAAAATGCTAATTAAGCAATAAAATCTGAAGAGATGAGCTTAAAAGACTAAATCAAAAGCAATAACATAGTAGAATATTGCTAATTGCAGTCCTTTCCCTCTTTTTTCTAGTGTTAATGACAGAACTTGGTTAAAGACAAGAGATAAGTACAAAATTGGTTCAACAAAGAAGAGATTTTGAAAGCAAGTACTAGAGTTTATATGGAGCAAATAGAGTACAGGTAATGGAGATTTCCTAGCTCTCACTCCCCCCCCCCCCCCAACTTACACTACCTTCTTAAATTTGCATCAGTAGCATCTAGTGGCTGCTGGATTTTATCAATTTGAAGCTCTAATGTATAGTTATAGGTACAGGTTAACGGCCCAGTATGTGTGTTAAGAAGTTTACTAATTAAGACATAATTGACTTCGAACCAGTAAATCAAAAGAATTGTGGTAAAAGCACAAATTTGAATGCCATAAATTTCAAATCCTGGATCCATCTCTAGCACCTAGTGCCTCTAAAGAAACAAACTAAGGTAAATGCTCCGGAGAACAAGGCATTTTTCCCATAGTTGAAAATCATCAAAAAATTGCAGATCACTTGTACTGCAACGAAATACTAGTAATAACGCGATTCCAAAAGCCCGATGATTAATCCAAAATTTACTTTATATAGATAAAATATTCAAAGATCCAAATATTAGACAGGAAACCGACATCCTAAAGCATCAAAACTTTAGCAAGACATTTACATTTCTTTTAAAAATCAAACTTTTCAGGAACCGAACAGATCCCCAATAGAAGAAAAGGCAGCTCGTAATTGTTCCAATTTCTCATGGAATTGAGAGTTAAAACTAGCAGTTCGAAACAGAGTTATGCATTTAAATTAACAAAACAAGTGAAGAAGAATAACCGCAAATTAACATAATAAAGTGCTTACAGTGCTTCTTCTCCGCTCAGCAGCAACGGCCAAACCAAAAGCAATTAGATTCAACACGAACACAGTTATCATTAACAGCTTCGAAGCCATTGGTACTGAAACCGTTCACACAAATCTAGATTTCTTTCTCAGTCTTCTCTCTCTTTCTATGTACTTCTCTCTCTCTCTAGATATACTAAAGAGCCTTTGAGTAATGAAGAAGCAGCAGCAACTGACCAAAACAATAACAAACAATAAATTACCAAATATAATGACGTTATAACAGTTAACCAGAAATCTGAGCTACTACTCAATAGTCAATGCTCAGTACTAACCACACCGCTCTATTCAATTTGTGTCGTTTCATTTTTGGTAAGTTATAGGTGTCGGTGGCGTCAATTGTGGTAAACAGAAGTTTCAGATCTAAACGGCGTCTCTTGTCATATGTAACGTCACCCTGACGATAACGATATCTTTTAGAGAAAATGAAAAGATGCGTACAAATTAAAGAAAGAAAGACTTGGCCAGTTTGGAGGTTTTTTTACTTTTTCTTTCCTTTTTCATTTTGAAGAAAACCCCACTCGCAAAATGTATATTACGTGCTGGCATGAAACTCGTGTGATACAAAGTGACTAATTTTTTTCTAGGAATAAAGTTTCAAATATATCCCTTTACTTTCAGATATTCATTACATTTAATCTTCGTTGACAAAATTTATTTTTACCATTATATTTTCCAGCCAAATTTACTATTGTGGTTAAGCCAAGTGGCAAGCTAATAAATATCAATAGTATATAGTAACTTTATTCTATATTTGATCATCTTAGTCAAATACATATATCTAAAAAACTGAATATGAATTAAAGGATATTTTGAATTTATAGATAAAGTTTTTAAATCTATATATATATATATATATATATATATATATATATATATATATATATATATATATATATATATATATATATATATATTAAAGGAATAAAGTTACCACATATAATTTGCATTATGGTTAAGCCAAGTAGCAAGCTAATAAATGCCAATAGTACATGGTAACTTTATTCTATATTTGATCATCTTAGTCAAATACATATATATATCTAAAAAAACTGAATATGAATTAAAGGATATTTTGAATTTATAGATAAATTTTTTAAATTTGAATTAAAATAAAATAAAAATTATCTTTTATTATCATGTTATCATACTTAATTAGGTTAATGATCGTATGCAATCATGTTAGGAACTTTTGTTATCTTATCTAATTATTTAAATACTACTTCGGCTCTGGCAAAAAAGAAAAAAAAAACTACTCCATATAACTATAAAACTCTTTCACATTTAAAACTATATACTTATAGTTCTTTAAAACACTATAGCTAGATTTGAATAAAGCGAATTTCTTTTAAAATAAATGTAATATATAGGGTACACGTCTATGTTTATCCATATAACAAAAAGGAGTTTAAAAATCGAATAAAAGTTTACTTACATATATAATGAAGTAATCCTATATGCTGGAGAAAGAAACATTACAAAAATTAGTCAATATTAAAAAAAATTATTTTTCTTTTTCTTTTTGAAGAATGTTACTTTGAAGAGTCAATTTGTATAAATGGACATCAAACAAATAACACAACTTTGGCTATACAATTGCTATCATTAATTTTAATTTAGCACCTTCTAGGAATTTAAGAGTACAAGGTGAAACCTCTTCATTTAGCTGCAACCAATCCAACATTATAAGGGTATAATATTTTTTCATTGAAGAATATTAGTTTTGAATCATTAGATTATGTGAAAGGTTTTTTTTTTCTTCTCAAATTCAACGAGAGGGATATTGGTTTCTAATTGATAGTTTTTATACCGATGTTCAAGTGTAACAAAAAGTATATAAAAAAATGGTATGACGTATACTATTTTTTTTAAATCTAAATAAATTATTCAAAATATGATTATATTTTAAAATATAATTTAGTTTTAAGAATAAAAATATAAGATATTCTTGAATTTTAGTAGAGAGTTTTTAAAATTATTATAATAAAACTCATATCATGGATAAAATCAAGAAACCGAAATCTTATGGAATGTTTACATAAATATCCGGCCAGATTTATTGTTTACTTCCTATAACTAATATACATAGATGATATACCGACAACACACGATTATACACATATTATGTATGGATTATATATAAACTATACATCCTTCAATTTTTTAATTTAAGTGGTTGGGTGAGCACCTATGTAGGTTGATTAGATAAAACCAAAAGAAAAATATGAAAGAATTTCAACCAAAGACTAAAAATATAAATAAAGCTCTTATGTAGACAATTTCTATTAAAACTCATCCTTTTTATAGCGAAATAAATTAATTTTTTGTAACAAAATAAAGAAAGGCACAAAAAATAAGATAAAAGAAAACAAATATAGAAAAAATATATGAAAAATCTAAAAACCAGAAATAAGGGACGACAACGAATTTATTTTTCTATTTCATCTTTGTTGAGTATAAAAAATTTGGAAGTTGATCTCATCGATTTCAAATATTTTTTTCAACTCAAATACATAGTTTATAAGATAAGGATATCTTAGATTTTTTTTTTAATTTACATTGTGGGTCATTTTTAAAAAATCATCATTACTAACAAACTGATATGATATTTGAATTTGAATTTAAATGCAATTTGAGTAATTTGCATTGAGGTTAAGCCAAGTATAGTATCGAGAAAAAACTACTTGGCAATTTTAACACAATATATGCAATATTATATAATAATAATCAACTAATTTAACATTTAATGATTCAAAGAAAAAAAATCTGTATACATAGGATATTCAAAATTCAAAATATGTGGCTAGAGATATCGATAAACTCAAAATGGAGTCATACTGAAATAAAGTTTCACCAGCTAAAGAATTATTTAAATTTTTAGATAGCTGATTAAGGTGGATTTTAAATTAAGGATAATATCGTCACTTGTATCATTATAAATATAATCATTATTGAAATATATATAAAAAAAATTAAAAATTGAAATTAAAAATAGAAATATTTTTTGAAAGATAACAACATACCAAGTAAGAGTTCTCGTCGTAGTAAAAGAGTCACGTCGTAACCAAAGAATCGTTCATATTGTGTCAACCTTTGTGCTTTGCCATAAATACGAGTTATTATTTTGCTCTATGGCTATTTTTAGGTTCTAATAACACCAATGAGAATGATGCAAAAATAAAATTATCACTACGAGATTTGAGAAAATTGTTAGTCTTTTTTCATGTAGTGTTTATGAATTAATATCTAACGATTATCTATAATTATCTAGAAGGTTTAAATTTTAAGATTATTTACATATAATTCAAATAACTCAGATATTTAATATGGTTAATGTCAAATATTAAAATAGAGTCATACTGGAAAAGAAATTCATTGGCTAAAGAATTTTTTAAATTTTTAGATAGCCGACTAAAATGAATTTTGAATTAAGGATAATATTTTCAGTTATATTATTATAAAAATAATTATTATTGAAAAATAAAGTTTTAGAAACTGAAATTTTAAAATAGAAATATTTTTTGAAAGATATCAACACACCAAATAAGAGTTCAAGTAGAGTCCTTCATAGTCTCAACCTTTGGTTGTTTTTCCATAAATATGAGTTATTATTTTGCTTCCTGACTAATTTTAGGATCCAATAACACCAACGAGAATGGTACCAAAAAAGAAAAATAGAGTTATAACTAGGAGATTTGATAAATGGTTAATCTTTTTCATGTAGTATTTCTTAATTAATATCCAATTATTATCTATATTTATCGAGAATGTTTAAATTTTAAGATTATTTATATATAATAACTAAAATATTTGACATGGTTAGTGTCCGCGCATCCGCGCGGGTGATAATACTAGTATATATGTGTAACGATCTAATCGGTCATTTCGACTTTTAAAACCCCGTTCCCCTAAATAAAACTCCCTCAATGTGTTTTTAATATTTTATGACTTGCGGGGATGGTTGGTTCGAGATTTGGAAGTGTTTGGGTTGAAATCGGAACACTTGGTTCCTTAAGTTAGCTTTAAAAGGGTAAGTTTGACTTCGGTCAACATTTTGAGAAAACGACCCCGGAATCGGGATTTGAAGGTTCCAGTAAGTTCTTATGTTAATAAGTGAACGAGTCATATTATAAGTGATGTAGGGTCTAAGGAGAGCCCTAAGTCTTAATCAAGTTGAAAATTACATGATAGACTAAAGTTCCAAATGAGTACACACAAAAACCTAATTTTGGACGAGTATGCCTATATATATATATAAGGGGTTATATAGTGGACAACCTATCAAATGAAAGATCTTCGAGTCTAGTTTCTAACGCTTTCAACCGTTCGTCATTTGGATATTTCTACAAGGATTTATGGACATTTTAGTAAAAAGTGTCCAGCATGGCAAAACTTGTAATACGAGGTACAACCTGCACAGCGCAAGGTACAACTCGCTGAAGAGCCTGTGCCTTTATAAGGCAGTCACGGGCCGCAGCCATATTTGGGGATTTTCTTGAGCTAGGGATTGGTTCTTTCATGGTGGATTCGACCTTGGGGATTACTTAAGAATACAAGGTGAGTTTTTTTGGATACTTTAAGTTAATAACATCCTATTAACACTAGTATTAACATCCTTCAATATTTGAAATCCCTAAAAATCTTTCAAGTTGTTCAAGAACACCAAATTTTCCAAATATTGAAATTTCAAGGAAAAGTTTCAAGAAGGTAATACTAATGCTTCAAGCTCATTTCTTATGAGTCGGTGAGAGTAATTCTAATATTTGTTTCAAGTTATTATGGTTGGATAATTGATTTCATAAACTCTAGTTCATGGCATGAATAGTGTTCTTGAGAAAATGTGGGAAAGATAAATAGTGTTCTTAGAAATGAAATTAAAGGATGCAATGAATCTATGGAATCATTTTCTAGCTTAGTTGGTAGTATTCAACTAAGTAATCACCAAATTGAATGTTTTGGAAATGTTGGTTAAGGAAGACGATGAATAGTAATTTGACGGTGTTAGAGAATTAATGTAGTATCATTGAGGATTTCAAATGGGTATTGAATGATAAGAGTGGAGTTGAATATGCTAGTAAGTGAACCTATTAGACGATTTGAGCTGGAGGCTTGTAGACAACTTGAGAGCCATAAATGGATATTAATAAATATGTTTAAGTCATATATTTATTGTAATTGAGATTGTAATTGTAGATATCAATTTGTTGGTGGCGTATGAGCATCTTACTCAATGTTATGATGTCGGGGGAGGATTAAAAGCTTGTGAATATTAATAAAGCAAAAGCGAGTTTTGGGGCATTGGGCATCAGTCGAGTTATTTGAAAGGCTTGGGAGCCGGCTATGGAACTTCGAAGCGAGGTAAGTCTCTTGTCTAATCTTGTGAGGGGAAAATTACCCCATAGGTGATTATATTAATAATGGTTGCTTATTGTAGGGGCTACGTACGCACGAGGTGACGAGAGTCCGTGCGTAGCTACTATTAATGCTAAAGTCCGGGTAGTTTAGGACACAAAGCATGAATTACTTGTGTAAATTATATTCTTTATTTAATTGAATTATTTGATATATAATATGTGAATTGTTAGGAAATATAATAAAGATGAAAATCTCATATGCTTAATTTTCTGTTTAAATTAATTAATTGTTTAAAGAAATTGTTCATCCTCCCGAATTTATCTTATAATGAGTATACTCTCCTTCCGGAGGTACATAAGAAAATGTCCTCCGTTCTTGTGGAGCGGGCCGAACGCCTCGGCAGGATAGATGCATCTATGGATTGTGCCGCACGTCCCTCGGCAGTGTACACGAAACTCTGGATCGGGCGGTACGACCTCGGCAGAAATCGTGCTTAATAATAATAATAATAATTACACGATACTTCGACAGTTTATTATAACTTGTAAAGCTATTTGATAAATTAGAAATATATTGTAATTGAATTGCAGCTTGTAAAGCTATTTGATAAATTGGAAATTTATTGACAATTGAATTGCAGCATGTAAGGTTATTTGATAAAAATGGAATTTTTTTATTGAAATTGAAGGATTTAATTAATAGATTAGAAATTGTTGCATTTGAAGGAATTTGATTAATATATGGAGAATTAATGGAATTGAAGGAATTTAATTACTTCTGCTGGTTCAATAAAATTATTGTTAATTATTTGAATCACGTTGATATAAATATTTCTATTTTCATGATTATTTAATATTATTAACCCATAGTGAGTGTCATAGTCGGCCATCTCGTCTCTACCTCTTCGAGATTAGGCTTGATACTTACTGGGTACACGTTATTTTCGTACTCATACTGCACTTGCTGCACATTTTATTGTGCAGGTACATATATATATAGCGGCCTTGTGGGTGTACATATATGTATAGCGGCCTTGTGGGCGCAAAGGTGTGGTTAATAATTGTGGGGACATAGGTGAGCTGCATTCTATATTACGATCCGCAGCTAACAGAGTCTCCTTCAGAGTTATTATATTTTCCTGTCTAATTTGTATTCTAGATAGATGCTATATTTTATTTTAATTCCTTAGTAAATGCTCATGCACTTGTGACACCAGGTTTTGGAATGATTATGGGTTGCACTGTATGGAAATTTTTAAAGATATTAGTACGTATTTGGTAAATGTCACCTTCTGCTATTTAATTGAGGGGAACAACTATGACTACAAAAAAAATAATATTAAAATGAGAATTTATTTAGTATTTATTGTTGGCTTGTCTGACAGCGGTGTCCGGCGCCATCACGACCTATAGGTGAAATTGGGTTTTGACATTGGCCCTCCAACTCTATTTCTTATGTTTCATTTTAACATAAAAACTTTTATCCGACGTAAAAATATTTTTTTACTTTAACAATATTATTTAAATAGAATCTCTATCGTGATGGCACCTAGTCTTAGGGACTAGGTAAGCCTAACAATAATTAAAACAATAATATTATTTAAATGGAATCTCTTAAAATTCCCAAAACTGGTAGTACAAGTCATAAGCTCTAAAGAGTGTTTGCTAGAAAACTTCTAAATACAACTGTCCAGAAATAAGTATAAACACTGCAAAACAAAAACTGGAAGGTGACTCCGAAGCCTGCGAACGTAGCAGCAGGTTTACCTTGAGTCTCCACAGCAACAGTCCACACAACTAGCTAACGAATAAATACCTGGATCTGCACAAAAATATGCAGAAGAGTAGCATGAGCACACCACAGCGGTGCCCAATAAGTATCAAGACTAACCTCGGTGGAGTAGTGACGAGTAACAGTCAAGACACCCAATGGTCTAATAAACCGAACAAATATAAGTACATGAATAACAAAAGTATGATGTCTACATAAAGACTATACAATATGGCTCACAATACAGTGATGGCATTAAAGCAAGAAACAACAAGTATCAGCGGAATATCATGAAAATGATGCAGACAAAGTGAATGGAACACAACCTAAATCCGGAATCACGAATACAGTAAGGACAAGTAATAACTCAGTAATTACAACCGCTTTTACATCAGGTTTTAGTCAACAACTCCACGAGGTACCGAACCTCGGACAATTTACAATCTCACGGGTCTCAATACCTGAACCCTAACACTTGGCAACCTGTGCCCTCATAACACCTCATAACCATACTGATGACTCACGTGCCAATAGAGCCATTCTCACATAGAAGGCAAGTAAACAAGGGTGAGCATTTATGCTCAACAATATCAAGAATACCTCTTATCCGATAAGAGTGCTTAACTACGTCTATGCTTGTGCAAGTGTCCTAACATAGTCCATACCAGCAAATAAGCATAAGGAAGAAGAAGAACGAACATCACGTAGAATATTTTCTCACAGCTTTCAGAAGATCAAGCTCACACAGGTACGTATACCACTACACAAATATCAACAACAAGAATGACCCATGCCATAAATCATCACAAATCAATCCCTGACACAACCCACCTTGTCTCGCCATGTGTGCAATAGTAACATAAATGCCCGCCTTGTCTCGCCACACATGCATAATAATGTTCCCACCATGTCTCGCCACATGCGCAACCCACACACATATATATCCCACCTTGTCACGCCGCATGTGCAAATATCAATAGTAACAATAGCACGGCAGATACCTCGTGCAACCCCATAACAACAACCGCACGACAGAAACCTCGTGTGTCACGACCCAATTTTACCTGTAGGTCGTGATGGCGCCCAACACTACAGCTAGGCAAGCCAACTAATAAATTAAGCATACATTGATAAAATTTAAAACCAAGAAAATATAAACCCAAACTCTACTAATGTGTGTGCCAAGACCTGGTGTCACAAGTGAATGAGCATCTAGTAGATTATACAAAACTTCAAATACTGTCTTAAATGAAATAGACAGAATGTAAATATAAGAAGAGACACTGATAGCTGCAGAACGGCTGAGAAAGGCAGCTCACCACTATGCCTCGGGATGACGTGGGTATGTGATGATAGGTCCTCCACTAGTACCTGTCTCAAATCCTGCACAAAAAGTACAACATGTGTAGTATGAGTACGTAAACAACATGTACCCAGTAAGTATCAAGCCTAATCTCGAAGTAGTAGAGATGAGATGACCGACTTTGACACTCATTATGGGTCAATAATAATAACTGAAATAAAACTAGGACTTTTAAATCAGCATGATTTGCAGAATTTACAATAATTTATTCTTTCATATCCAATAATTCTCGATATATTAATTAAATCTTTCAATTTCAGTAAAATAAACACCAATTTATCAAATAGCTTTACAAGCTGCAATTCAATTTCAATAAATTTCCAATTTATCAAATAGCTTTACAAGCTGCAATTCAATTTCAATAAATTCCCAATTTATTAATAGCTTTACAAGTTATAATAAACTGTCCAATTATCGTGTAATTATTATTATTATTAAGCACGATTTCTGCTGAGGTCGTACGGCCCGATCCAGAGTTTCGTGTACACTGCCGAGGGACGTGCGGCACGATCCATAGATGCATCTATCCTGCCGAGGCGTTCGGCCCGCTCCACAAGAAAAGAGGACATTTTCTTATGTACCTCCGGAATGAGAGTATATTTATTATAAGATAAATTCGGGAGGAAGAACAATTTCTTTTAATAATTAATTAATTTAAACAGAAAATCAAGCATATGAGGTTTCCATCCTTTAATATCTTTATCTGAAAATTCACAATAACAATTCACAATATATACATCAAATATTTTAATTAATAAAGAATACAATTTACACAAGTAATTCATGCTTTGAGTCCTAAACTACCCGAACTTTAGCATTAATAGTAGCTACGCACGGACTCTCATCACCTCGTGCGTACGTAGCCCCCGCAATTAGCAACAATTATTCAATTTAATCCCTATGGGGTAATTTCCCCTCACAAGATTAGGCAAGAGACTTACCTCGTCTTGCTCCAATTTAATCCACTAGTAGGCCTTTTCCTCGATTATCCAACTTCGATTGGCTCGAATCTAACAAAAAATAATTCCATACAATCACTAAAATTTATAGGAATCAATTCTATAATAAAATACTACATTTTCAATAAAAATCCCGAAATTAATTAAAAATTCGACCGTGGGGCTCACATCTCGGAATCCGGTGAAAGTTATGAAATCCGACAATCCATTCAATTACGAGTCCAACCATACCAGTTTCACTCAAATCCGACTCCGAATCGATACCGATATCGCAAAATTTCGTTTCTATGAGATATCTAAAAATTTCCAAATTTCAATCTCAAAACACTAATTAAATGGTGAAAACAATGATATATTTGTGTATATATACCAAATCCGAGTTGGAATCACTTACCCCAAATGTCTTTCCTTGAAAATCTGCCAAACGTCACCTCTGCTCAAGCTCTAATTTGTCAAAAATGGCAAATGGGTCGAATGCCTCTGTTTTTATAACTTACAGATCTGCCCAGTTCGATCTCGGGAGCTCGATCTCGGGAGCTCGATTTTTGGGCCTCAATTTTGGGCCTCGATCTCGGGAGCTCGATCATGGGAGCTCGATCTTGGGAGCTCGATCATGAGAGCTCGATCTTAGGAGCTCGATCATGGGAGCTCGATCTTGGGAGCTCGATCTTGGGAGCTCGATCATAGGAGCTCGATCATGGGAGCTCGATCTTAGGAGCTCGATCATGGGAGCTCGATCTTGGGAGCTCGATCTTGGGAGCTCGATCATGGGAGCTCGATCATGGGAGCTCGATTTTGGGAGCTCGATTTTGGGCCTCGATCTTGGGTTCGATCACAGCCCAGAATTTCCAGCAGAAGAGAAAAATTGCAGCAGCTGTTTAAGTCTAATTTTTGATCCGTTAACCATCTGAAACTCACCCGAGGCCCTCGGGACCTCAACCAAATATATCAACAAGTCCGAAAACATCATACGAACTTAGTTGAACCTCTAAATCACATCAAACAACGCTAAAACCACGAATCATACCCCAATTCAAGCTTAATGAAATTAAGAATTTTCAACTTCTACATTCGATGTCGAAACCTATCAAATCAACTCCGATTGACCTCAAATTTTGCACACAAGTCATAAATGACATAACGGAGCTATGAAAATTTTCGGAACTGTATTCCAACTCCGGTATCAAAAAGTCAACTCCCCGGTCAAACTTCCAAACGTAAATTCTTGTTTTAGTCATATCAAGTCTAATTTCACTACGGACTTTCAAATAAAATTCCGATCACGCTCCTAAGTTCAAAATCACCATACGGAGCTGTTGGAATAATCAAAATTCTATTCCGGGGTCGTTTGCATATAATTCGACATCCGGACACTATTTGAACTTAATTTTTTTTTTTAAAAATCAAAATTCCATATCTCGGGCTAGGGACATCGAAATTTGATTTCGGACATATGCCCAAGTTCCAAATCATGATACGGACCTACCTAAACTGTCAAAACACCTATCCAAGTCTGTTTGCTCAAAATATTGACCAAAGTCAAACTTGGCCTTTTAAAGCCAACTTAAGAAACCAAGTGTTCCGATTTCAACCCAAACACTTCTAAATCCCGAACAAACCATCCCCACAAGTCATAAATCATTTAAAGCACATACGAGAAGTTTTATTTAGGGGAATGAGGTTCTAAAAGTCAAAATAACCGGTTGGGTCATTACAATTCGGAGTCGGATAATTGAGGAAAGGACATTCTTACGGACTATTTGAGCTTGGTTCGAGGTAAGTATCTGGCCTAACCTTGTGTGGGGGATTTTTCTCTTAGGATTTGAGTCTTCTATGTTGATTGT
Source organism: Nicotiana tabacum (assembly GCF_000715075.1). Taxonomy (NCBI): domain Eukaryota; kingdom Viridiplantae; phylum Streptophyta; class Magnoliopsida; order Solanales; family Solanaceae; genus Nicotiana; species Nicotiana tabacum. The sequence continues at coordinate 85,827,159 of NC_134081.1, read as the reverse complement.
AGTCCATGCACGCGAGGTGACGAGTGCGTGCTCGGACTTATTTGTGAAAAGTTGGCCTTTTAGGATTCTTAAGTCCTTATATTCACTGAGTATGAAGTTGTTCTTGATATGATTAAGTTCCTATTTACTAGTTTTACCTCTACATGCTTTAATTAGAATTAATTGCTTTCAGGATTCACTCTTATTGCCTATTGTATTCTTATTTGACTTAACTGAAGATTTTACCTCCTCTATTGTCATGCTATCTTTTCATAACTACTTATCTTTAGTTGAAATTATTATTATATCATCTTATAATTTGTTCAATCTTAATTGAGGTTATGATTATCTTTCCGCTGCTTATCCTTAATTAAATTGTTGAAAATCCTTAGTAATTTCTCAACCTTAAAAAAGGTTTTAGATATCCTATATCTTAGTCGACTTGTTTTATTTGGAATTATTTAACTCGTGTTAGTTTCCCTGTTGTTGAAATGTATATTGTGGGATCGTTGATACACATTAGTTTCCCTTTGTTGAGTTATTCTCTTTACGCCTAGCATTCTTTACTATGGTTATTCCTTGTGATTTGGTCCCACATTTTTCCTGTGATTTAAAAGATCTTGAGTTGATTTACTTGTCGTACTTTGTATTATTACCATTGTTGTGGTGATGCACGATGTAATGATCCAACCGGTCATTTTAACTTTTAGAACCCCGTTTCCTAAAATAAAACTTCCCGTAGGTGCTTGTAATGATTTATAACTTGCGGGGATGGTTGGTTCGGGATTTGGAAGTGTTTGGGGTGAAACTGGAACACTTGGTTCCTTAAGTTGGACTTAAAGTGCTAAATTTGACTTCGGTCAACATTTTGAGAAAACAACCCCGGAATAGAATTTTGATGATTCCAACAGCTCCGTATGGTGATTTTGGACTTAGGAGTGTGTTCAGAATTTTATTTGGAAGTCCGTAGTTAAATTAGTCTTGAAATGGCTAAAAACAAGAATTTAAGTTTGGAAGTTTGACCGATGAGTTGACTTTTTGATACCGGAGTCATAATCCAGTTCCAAAAATTTTCATAGGTCCGTTATGTAATTTATGATGTGTGTGTAAAATTTGAGGTCAATCGGAGTTGATTTGATAGGTTCCGACATTGAATGTAGAAGTTGAAAACTCTTAGTTTCATTAAGCTTGAATTGGGGTATGATTCATGGTTTTAGCGTTGTTTGATGTGATTTAGAGGTTCGACTAAGTTCGTATGATGTTTTAGGACTTGTTGGTATATTTGGTTGAGGTCCCGAGGGCCTCGGGTGAATTTCGGATGGTTAACGGATCAAAAATTTGAGTTAAAAAGCTACTGCAATTTTTCCTCTTCTGTTGGACATTCTGGGTTGTGATCGAGCCCGGATATCGAGCCCAGATATCGAGCCCATATATCGAGCCCAGGGTTGACGAGGCACAGGCTCGAGCTTGTGTATCGAAACCATGATCGAAGGTCCAGCTCGAGGGCCATGATCGAAGGTCCAGCTCGAGGGCCATGATCAAAGGCAAGGCTCGAGGGCTAGGATCGAGACCCAAGATCGAGGGTCACAATCAAAGGCTCAAGCTCGATGCCATGATTGAGGCTATGATCGAAGGCCCAACCTCGATGCCCTGATCGAGGCCATGACTGAGGTTCCAGGCTCGAGCTTATGATCGAAGTCGCGATCGAGGTCCAGTTCGAGGACCAGTTCCGAAGGCTGCTGGGCAGTTTTATAAAAGAGGGCATTCGTCCCATTTGCCATTTTTGACGAACTTGAGCTTGAGCAGAGGTGACTTTTGACAGATTTTCAAGGGAAAAATATTGGGGTAAGTGATTCTAACTCGGATTTGGTCTACATATACAAGTATATCATTGTTTTCACCATAAATTAGTGTTTTAAGATTTAAATTTGGGAAAGTTTTAGAAATCTCATAGAAACGAATTTTTGAGATTTCGGTATCGATTCAGAGTCGGAATTGAGTGAAACTGGTATGGTTGGACTCGTAATTGAATGGGTTGTCGGATTTCATAACTTTTGCTGGATTCCGAGACGTCGGCCCCACGGACGAATTTTTAATTTATTTCGGGATTTTTATTAAAAATATAGTATTTTCTTATAGAACTGATTCCTATAATTTTTAGTGATTGTATCGAATTATTTTGGCTAGATTCGAGCCAGACAGAGTTGGATAATCGTGGAAACGGCCTTATAGTGGATTAAATTGGAACAAGACGAGGTAAGTCTCTTGTCTAACCTTGTGAGAGGGAAATTATCTCATAGGTGATTAAAATTAAATAATTGTTGCTAATTGTGGGGGGCTACATACGCACGTGGTGACGAGAGTCCGTGTGTAGCTACTATTAATGCTAAAGTTCGGGTAGTTTAGGACTCAAAGCATGCCTTACTTGTGTAAATTGTATTCTTTGATTTATTTATATTAATTGATATCTATATGAATATATTGTGAGTTGTTAGATAAACATATTAAAGGATGGAAATCTCATAGGCTTGATTGTCTGTTTAAATCAATTAATTGTTAAAAGAAATTGTTATCCTCCCAAATTTATCTTATAATAAATATACTCTCCTTCCGGAGGCACATAAGAAAATGTCCTCCTTTCTTGTGGAGCGGGCCGAACGCCTCGGCAGGATAGATGCATTTATGGATCGCGCCGCACGTCCCTCGCCAGTGTACAGGACACTCTGGATCGGGCCGTACGTCCTCGGCAGAAATCGTGCTTAATAATAATAATTACACGATACTTTAATAATTTATTTCAGCTTGTGAAGTTAATTAATAAATTAGAAAATCCTTGGAATTTAATGAATTATTATTCTTGCTTGTTAAGGAATTAATTGTTACTCCTGTAAATGAGATTTAATTGATAAATTGGAAATTATTTGAGTTGAAGGAATTTAATTTATATATTTAGGATTGTTACATTTGAAGGAATTTGATTATTTCCGCTGATTAAATAAATTATTGTAAATTCTGCAAATCGTGCTAATTTAAAAGTCCTAGTTTTATTTCAGTTATTATTATTGACCCATAGTGAGTGTCAAAGTCGGTCATCTCGTCTCTACCACTTCGAGATTAGGTTTGATACTTACTGGGTACACATTGTTTACGTACTCATACTACACATGCTGCACTTGTTGTGCAGGATCTGAGACAGGTACTAGTAGAGGACCTATCATCACATACCCACGTCATCCCGAGGCATAGTGGTGATCTGCCTTTCTGAACCGTTCTGCAGCTACTAGTGTCTCTTCTTATATTTACATTCTGTCTATTTCATTTCAGACAGTATTTGGAATTTTGTATAATCTACTAGATGCTCATTCACTTGTGACACTAGGTCTTGGCACACACATTGGTAGAGTTTGGGTTTATATTTTCTTGGTTTTAAATTTTATCAATGTATGCTTAATTTATTAGTTGGCTTGCCTAGCTGTAGTGTTGGGCGCCATCACGAACTACAGGTGAAATTGGGTCGTGACAACATGGTATCAGAGCACTAGGTTCACTTAGGTCTCACAAGTTATGAGCAAGCCTAATAGAGTCTTGCGGATCGGTACAGAGACGTCTGTACTTATCTTCGAGAGGCTATAGGGTATTAAGAAACTACCTTTCTCCATATTCCATCGTGCAATTAATGTAATACTAGATATCCTTCTCTTATTCTCTCACAGATGGTGAGAATGCACTCTAATGAGGTTCCAGACCAGGGAAGAGCTACTCCCCTAGTTGCTAGAGACCGAGGGAGGGCTCCAGCCCGTGGTAGAGGGCGAGGACGTCCCAGGACTATTCCAGTTATGCCACCAGTGGGTCCAGCAGAAAATCCCATTATTGAGGAACAAGGTGAGGTGCCTGTGGCAGATCCAGCTCCGGTGGATTTCACATCTGCACCAGGATTTCAGGATGTCATGGGTCATATGCTGCGATTCATGGACAATATGACTCAAGCCGGTTTATTTCCGGTAGACCCAGCCACAGCTCAGGCAGGCGGAGGAGCACAGACCCCTACCGCGCAGGCTCATGGACAGGCAGCTATTGTATATCAGACCTAGGGTGCACTACCTGTGGGTGGAGTCCAGCTAGTGGCAACAGCTACACTTGAGCCCAGGCCAGCTGTAGCTGCCGATCCTCAGAAACTATTGGACAGATGGACTAGACTACATCCTCCTATCTTTGGGGGTGAGCGACATGATGATCCACAGGATTTCATTGATCGTTGCAAGGATAGACTGTACAACATGAGGATATTGGAATCCCATGGGGTTGATTTCGCTACTTTTCAGCTAGAGGGTAGATCCCGTAGATGGTGGCAGTCTTATGCTCTTGGAAGACCAGCAGATTCTCCTCCCATGACTTGGGACATGTTCACCCGTATCTTCTTGGACAGGTATATTCCATCCTCCCAGAGGGAAGAGTTGCGGTTTCAGTTTGAGCAGCTCCAGCAGGGTCAGATGTCAGTGATTGATTATGAGGCGAGGTTTTCTGAATTATCTCGCCATGCACTAATGATACTCCCTACTGAGGCGGAGAGAGTGCGAAGGTTTGTAGCCGGTTTACATACTAGTATTCAGGCCACTATGGCTCGAGAGGTTGAGATGGATACTTCTTATGAGCGAGTTGTGGAGCCGAGAGCAGATTATGAGAGATAAGCGGTTCAGGTACTCTGGAGAGTTCAGAGGTGCTCCATCCGGGGCAGAGGTCAGTTCGTGAGGGGGCAGTCCAGCAAACCCCCATATCCAGCACTACCACCTCCTCGAGGTGCTCTAGTACGACCTTATTTCAGTGCTATACCAGAGAGTTCTTATCGCCCACCACCTATTCAGGATTCTTTCCGTGGGTATTCCGGTCCCCAGGTCCAGACACTTAGTCAGCAGCCCATCACACCGAAGAGTTGTTACGAGTGCGGGGATCCCCGTCACATGCGAAGCCTTTGCTCCAGGCTTCGAGGTAGACCAGTACAGTAGGGTCAGCAGCCTATGCTTACCGAACCAGTTGCTCCACCAGTAATCCGACCACCCAGAAATGGAAGACATGTGGGTAGGGGCTGTCCTAGAGGTGGAGGTCAGCCAGGCGGAGGCCAAACAGTTGGCACTCCAGCTCGATTCTATAAAGGATGAGCATGGGGATAGAGACGGGAAAAGGGTGTTCCGGGAGAGTATGGAAGTGATTTGATGTACTTTCTCGCCTTTGGGTTATCGATAAATTCAATATCTTCTTCTCGCTGACTGCCAAGGATGTTGATAATCAGTTTAAGTTGGTTAAGGCATTCAGTACCTGGAAAGACGGGTTTCCTCCCTAAGAGCTCCGCGAAAATGCAACCAACAGACCATACGTCAATAGATGTTCCATAGTTGTCACAGCAAAGGAGAAGTTCCGGAGCCCTATACCAGCGTGTAACCGGAATCGTCAAAATATCGATCTGAGGTTGTTTTCACAAAACATTAACCGTGGTCAGTTCAAATTATTTTTAAAGTAAAAATTCATGTTTTCTTCAAATTTTCACATAAAAGCTTTTCAAATAGTGACACGGACCACACGCGCAAATCAAGAAATATAAAACGAACTAAACGGAGGTATCTGAACATGAAATTAAGGGTTAATACTCACAATGACCTTTCGGGTCATCACAAGACCCCACACGTGGAATATACTTGGTTGTTGTTGTTGTTATAGTCCATATCACCTAGTTCGGGGATATTATGTTGAGTACTTGCCATTTTGGCATGTATTACTCTTATTTTCGCTTTTATGTTAAACTCCGTCTTTGTTACCTTCCTCGACCTCTACCTCGGCCTCTAACTCAGCCCCGGCCTCTTGTAGCCCTAGTAGTATATGCAGATGCCTGTTCAGCTAACCCGATAGCATGTGTCCTCACCATCTGTGAGAGAATAGAGATACAAGGGCACGAATTCCGAATTCAACAAATTCCGCACGATAGGAATAAAAGAAATGGAAATTTCCTAACAATTCTGTAGCCTCTCGAAGATAAGTACAGACGTCTCTGTACCGATCCGCAAGACTCTACTAAATTCGTTCGTGACTCGTAGAACCTATGAACCTAGAGCTCTGATACCAACTTGTCACGACCCAAAATCCCACCACATGCGACGTGATGGCACCTAGTTTCTAAGACTAGGTAAGCTGATTTCCATTGCATTTTTGAAATCACCATTTTTTTTAACTAACAGCAAAAATAATTACAATATACAACCTCCCAAGACTGGTAGTACTGAGTCACGAACTCTAACCGAATACATAGAATGATCACGAGGACCGAATATACCATACTGTTTGATTACAAGTTAACAGTACAATGAAATGAAAGGACTCCAAAGAACTGCGACGACCAAGCAGCTCTACCTTGAATCCTTACGATCCCGCTTTAACTCTGCTCAAGTCCGTTATCTTCAATACCTGGCTCTGCACAAAAATGTGCAGAAGTGTAGAGTGAGCACACCACAGCGGTGCCCAGTAAGTATCAAGACTAACCTCAATGGAGTAGAGACGAGGTACAGTCAAGACACTCACTAATCTAATACCCTGTGCAATATAGCAGTATACAATAGTACTGGAAAATAACTAGCAATGATAACAACAACTCCACCCAGTGATATGCACAATAAGACAATAAGATCACCATTTAATATCGCTCAACAATTAATTAATAAAATTACACTCAGTTAAATCAAGTTCTTCAATTAAATATCCTTCACATATAATTCTACCAATTAACTCTCTTTCAAATATAATTTTCCTCAAATAATTATCTTTCAAATACAATTCTTTCATATAATACTTTCTAAATAAAAATCCTTCCAAATAAATATTTTGAATATAATTCATCAATTTAAAAAGTCACCATGTGACACCTCATTTCATAATCATAAAAAAAATACGGGTCTCAGCCCATTTTCATATTTTTCATAAATACGGGTCTCAGCCCATTTTTCATATCTCCACGGCACTTCATGCCCATAATTAAATCATTATATTTCCCCGGCACATCGTGCCCTCATTTCATATCTCACCTGCACGGACAACTCACGTGCCAAATATCATTATCATTTAATCACAGCACCTCGTGCCCACATTTCATATCACAACCACAATTCGCATGCCAATATTCTCAATGTATATAAGATCCACATGATCAATTTATTTCCACTAAAGTGAGTTTAAAAGTTTTTAAATCAATTAAGAAATCAACAAAGAATTGAATTTATTTTTATAAATCATTTGGGTGAAGAAAATAACTTTGCACTTATATCAAAGCATCAGATAAACTATTGATTTGGTTGTAAAACTATTTAATTTAAAAACATAATAATAATTTCTTTTATTTAAATCAACTCAATCATCGAAAATCAGTAAGAAAACCAGAAATATACTTCTTCAGAGTCTCGTGCTAAAAAGCCAAAGTCTACACAATACAACTAGAAGCACAAAACACATAATAATAAAGTCAACTAGTACACCACGGAAGAAGACAAGAATTTACATATTAAATAAAACCAAATCACCCAAGGCAAGAACATGAATAAAGAAATATCAACAGGGCACTCCCGAGGTACCACCTCATAGTCCCAAATCATATATAAATTCACAATATCTCATTTACTTATATCACCGCGGGAGCCTTCACATTAAATTTTTAAAGAATTCATTTTCCCGAAATAGCATCCCGCGTTTTAGCCACCCTTATCACACCGCATGACTTCTAGTAGTTCCCCTACTAGCCATGCGTTTCAAGCCACCCTTATCTCACCGCATGACTTCTAGTAGTTCCCCTACTAGCCACGCGTTTCAAGCCACCCTTATCTCACCGCATGCGTTTCATCACCCTGACCTTATATCACCGCAATGACTTCTAGTAGTTCCCCTACTAGCCACGCGTTTCAAGCCACCCTTATCTCACCGCATGCATATCAATATCACAATATTTCACAAATCGCACCTCAAGTGCCCAAATATCACAGCATAATATAACTTGCACCTCAAGTGCCCAAATATTATAGCATTTCACAAATTGCACATCAAGTGCTCAAATCTTACAACATATCACAGATTGCACATCAGGTGCTCAAATCTTACAACATATCACAAATTGCACATCGAGTGCTCAAATCTTACAACATATCACAAATTGCACATCAGGTGCTCAAATCTTACAACATATCACAAATTGCACATCGAGTGCCCAAATATTACAACTTGCCACAAAAATCAACAATACATTATTTTTTACAATAAGGAGCCCACGGCTCGACCATAATGTGCACAAAAATCTTAACAAAATATCCGGAAGCGAACAACTCGACAAAATAATATTTCACATAAAAATCAAGGTGGCAATCATACCAAATCATCATGTAAAAACAATTTCAACAAACAAGGATCTAGGCATGACAAATAGAGGATTTAATAATTGTCAATAATTTCCAATTTGATACATAAGGGCGTATAATAATTTTAATCAATGAAATTTGCAAATATAAACCAAGTACGTACTCGTCACCTCGCGTACATAGATTTCAATTACACAAATTGCACATAATACTCAATGCCTGAGGGGTAATTCCCCCACTCAAGGTTAAGCAAGATACATACCTCGACGAAACTAAGTCAATGTTTTAAATGATCTTCGTTAGTGAAGCCACATTCGGACGGCTCAAATCTGAAATTCACCCCTTAATAATACTACGATGGTCCACCACACTAAACAAATTTTAATCTACAACAATGCAAAACAATTGCACCAATATTAGTAAACAAGTTTCTAGATTTTTGGTCATTTAGGCATTTTATCAAACACCTAGTAGGCATGAATCTCTACATATCTTAACCATAGAATTAGTTCATCCAACTACTACCATTTTCCAACAATTTATCCCACCATCATTCTTAAACAATTCATAACTTCCAACATCACATACATGACCATCCATCCACACCCAACCAACAAAATTCCATCAAATAATCACCTTTCAATCTCTACAATGGCTATGTATTTAAATTGGGAGCATATGACTTCCAATCACCATACCATAAGTTCTAATACTTAATTGATACTCATATTCCCATAATATATCCATACATGTATGTCTAAGGGTGTAGGATTACCTTTTTGGAAGAAATCTTGCAAAACCCTCCTTTGAGTTCTTGAAGAAATTTCTTGAAGATCTAAGAATTTTATGTGTAGATTTTATCAATACTAGTATAGAAATAATGGAATTTCACATCAAGATAATGGGGATTGCTTACCTTGAAGAAGAGAGGAGTTGGTGGTCTTGAGAGAGTGGAGAAGAGCTCCAAAATTCGTCCAAATGAAGTGGGGAAAATGAACCCCGAAATTGTATCTATAGGCCCAAATTTCTGGGTTTCGGATGCTGCCCCGGATGCTAAGGCAGCACTTCAGTGCCAGCCCCTCTTTCGGATGCGGCCCCGGATGCTTCGCATCCGCAGTCTCCTCTGTTCAGCCTTTGATAATTTGGTCATAACTTCTTGTAGAAAAGTCCAAATGACAAACGGTTTGAAGCGTTATAAACTAGACTCGAAGATATTTCATTTGATAGGCTGTGCATCACATAACACCTTATATATATGTAGATAATTTCGTTCTAAATTAGGCCTTGTGCCGAAACATAACAAATCGATCTGGAATGACCTCAAATTTTGCACACAAGTCGTAAATGACATAACGAAGCTATTCAAATTTCCGGAATCGAAGTCCAAGCCCGATACAATAAGGTCAACTCCCAGTTGACATTTTTCTTAAAATCTTCCATTTTCCAACTTTCGCCAAAATGCGTCGAATTCTCTTACGGACTTCCAAATCCAAATACGGACATACGCCCAAGTCTGAAATCTCCATACGAAGCTATTAACACTATAAAAATCCCATTCCAGAGTCGTTTTGCTCAAAAGTCAAAATCCGCTCAACTCTTTTCAACTTAAGGCTTCTAACATGGAATTTATTCTTTCGAACTAATCCCGAAACACTTGAAAATAAAAATCGACGATTCACACACGTCATAATACATCATATGAAGCTATTCAAGACTTCAAATAGTTGGAAGGAGCATAAATGTTCAAAATAACAAGTCGGGTCATTACACTTAGAGACTAGGTGCCATCACGACATCCTACGGAGGAAATTTGGGGTCGTGACAAGTTGGTATCAGAGCACTAAGTTCATAGGTGTTATGAGTCACAAGCAGGTTTAGTAGAGTCTTGCGGATCGGTACGGAGACGTCTGTACTTATCTTCGAGAGGCTATGGAACTGTTAGGAATTATTCATTTCTTTGATTCCTTATCGTGCGCCTTTGTTGATTTCAAGGTTCTTAACAATTGTCTTTCTATTCTCTCACAGATGGTGAGGACACGCACAACTGGATCTGATGATCAGACACTCGCACCCCCTGTTGGAGCTGTAAGAGGCCAGGGTTGGGCCAGAGGCAGAGGAAGACCACGTGGTGCAGCCAGAGCATCTGCACGAACTGCTGCACCAGAGCCACCAGTAGCTCCAGTTGGAGGGCAGGCACCTGAGACGCCTGTTACTACTCCTGCACTTCAGGAGACTCTTGCCCAGTTTTTGAGCATGTTTGGCACTTTAGCTCAGGCAGGATTAATTCCACTTGCTCCTGCCACATATCAGGCTGGGGGAGGAGCGCAGACTCCCGCCGCCCATACTCCAGAGCCACGTGCCCAAGTTGACCATGCCCCAGAGGTTATACCAGTGCAGCCAGTTGTCCCAGTTCAGCCTGAGATTAGGACAGCAGTTTCAGAGGGAGAGCAGCTCAGGCTCGAGAGGTATAAGAAGTACCACCCTCCCACTTTCAGCGGTCTAGCTTCAGAGGATGCTCAGGGTTTTCTGAAGGAATGTCACTGTATCCTTCGTACTATGGGTATTGTGGATTCTAGTGGAGTTTCTTTCATAGCATTCCAGTTTAGAATAGCCTACCAGTGGTGGCGGGCATATGAGTTGGATAGTCCGGTTGAGGCGGCTTCACTTACTTGGACTCAATTTTCAGATATGTTCTTGAGGGAGTATGTTCCTCAGAGTCTTAAGGATGCTTGGCGCGCAGAGTTTGAGTAGCTGCGCCAGGGTTCTATGACCGTGTCAGAATATGCGGTCCGATTTAGTGATTTGGCTAGGCATGCACCAGCCTTAGTTGCTACTGTTCGAGAGCGGGTTCGTAGGTTTATTGAGGGTCTTCACCCTAGTATCATATACAGTATGGCCCGAGAGCTAAATATGGACATCACATACCAACAGGTGGTGTCAATTGCTAGAAGATTGGAAGGTATGCGGACTCGGGAGAGGGAAGAGAGGGAAGCTAAGAGACCCCAAGATTTTGGCACATATAATAATTCTCGTTCCCCAGTTGTAGCCCGACATGGTAGAGGTTATGTGGGCCGTCCTATTCATTCAGCACTTCCAGCTTCTAGTGGTATTCCGACTACTCCCAAACCTCAGGTTCCATATTATGCACCACCAATGTCTTCTGTACCTCCTGTACGGGGTGCTTTCAGCGGACAGTCTAGTCGATCAGGCCCGAGCCAGTCCCAGCAGCCACATCCTCCGAGGGCTTATTTTGAGTGTGGTGATACTCGCCATATTATGAGAGATTGCCCCAGATTTAAGAGGGGTGCACCTCCACATATTTCTCAGGCCCCACCTATTCCACAGGGTCTTTCGGCTTCTCCGGCCATGATTTCTGCACCAGTTGCCACTCCACCTGCATAGCCAGCTAGAGGTAGAGGTCGGGCAGGTAGAGGTCGTCCTAGAGGGGGAGGCCAGGCCAGATATTATGCCCTTCCTGCTAGGACAGATGTTGTTGCATCCGATTCTGTTATCACAGGTATTATTCTGGTCTGTCATAGAGATGCATCAGTCTTATTTGATCCAGGCTCCACTTATTCTTATGTGTCATCTTATTTTGCCCTGTATTTGGGCGTATCACGTGATTCCTTGAGTTCTTCTGTTCATGTATCTACACCCGTGGGTGAATCTATTATTGTGGATCATGTGTATCAGTCGTGTTTTAATTAGTATCAGTGGTTTTGAGACCAAAGCTAATTTATTATTGCTCAGTATGGTGGATTTCGATATTATTTTGGACAGGGACTGGTTGTCGCCTTATCATGCTATTCTTGATTGTTACGCCAAGAGGGTGATGTTGGCTATGCCAGGTCTACCGCGGCTAGAGTGGAGAGGTACCTCAGATCATGTTCCTAGCAGGATTGTTTCATTTCTTAAAGCTCAACGAATGGTTCAGAAGGGGTGTGATGCGTATCTGGCCTATGTGAGAGATGTTAGTATTGATACTCCTAATGTGGAGTCAGTTCCTATAGTAATGGATTTTCCCGATGTATTTCCAGCAGATCTTCCGAGTATGCCACCCGACGGGGATATTGATTTTGGTATTGATCTATTACCGGGTACTCAGCCTATTTCTATTCAACCATACCGTATGGCCCTAGCAGAATTGAAAAAATTAAAAGAACAGTTACAGGAATTTCTTGATAAGGGTTTCATTCGGCCTAGTGTATCGTCGTGGGGTGCTCCTGTCTTATTTGTAAAGAAGAAGAATGGTTCTATGAGGATGTGTATTGATTATCGCCAGTTGAACAAGGTTACAGTGAAGAACAGGTATCCATTGCCACGTATTGATGACTTATTTGATCAGCTTCAAGGTGCCAGGGTATTCTCAAAAATTGACTTGCGTTCATGCTATCATTAGTTGAAGATTCGGGAGCCAGATATTCCGAAGACTTCTTTCAGGACTCGGTACGGTCATTACGAGTTCCTTGTGATGTCTTTTGGGCTGACCAACGCCCCAGCAACATTTATGCACTTAATGAATAGTGTATTTCAACCCTATATTGATTCCTTTATCATTGTATTTATTGACGACATTCTGGTGTATTCCCGGAGTCGGGAAGATCATGAACAACACCTGAGGACTGTGCTTCAGATTTTTGAGAGAAAAGAAGTTATATGCAAAATTTTCAAAGTGTGAATTCTGGCTTGATTCAGTGGGATTTTTGGGTCATATAGTTTCGTGCGAGGGGATCAAGGTAGATCCAAAGAAGATTGAAGTAGTGCAGAGTTGGTCCAGACCGTCCTTAGTTAGGGAAATCTGGAGTTTCCTTGGTTTGGCTGGGTATTATCATCGATTTGTAAAGGGTTTCTCTTCTATTGCTGCATCTATGACCAAATTGACCCAGAAGAGTGCTCCGTTCAGGTGGACCGAGGAATGTGAGGAAAGCTTCCAAAAGCTCAAGACAGCTTTGACTACAACCCCAGTATTTGTATTACCTACAGGTACAGGATCTTATACTGTGTATTATGACGCGTCGTGTATTGGTCTCGGTGCAGTGTTGATGCAAGACGGTAGGGTGATTGCTTACGCGTCCAGACAGTTAAAGGTGCATGAGAAGAATTATCCTGTACATGACCTGGAGTTAGCAGCTATTGTTCATGCCTTAAAAATTTGACGGCATTATTTGTACGGTGTCCATTGTGAAATCTACACTGATCACCTGAGTCTACAACATTTGTTTAAACAGAAGGATCTTAATTTGCGGCAGCGGAGATGGTTGGAGTTGCTTAATGATTATGATATAACCATTCTCTATCATTCGGGGAAGGCCAATGTGGTGGCCGATGCCTTCAGTCATAAGGCAGAGAGTTTGGAGGGCAGTACAGCGTGAGTTGGGTACTCGGGTAGAGTTGAGTACAACATTTCACCCTCAGACGGACGGGCAGTCCGAACGCACTATTCAGATACTGGAGGATATGCTTCGTGCGTGTGTGATAGATTTTGGGGGTGATTGGGATCAGTTCTTACCACTTGCGGAGTTTGCTTACAACAACAGTTACCAGTCAAGCATTCAGATGGCTCCGTATGAGGCCTTGTATGGTAGGCGGTGCCGGTCTCCAGTGGGTTGGTTCGAACCAGGCGAGGCTAGACTTTTGGGTACGGACTTGGTTCAGGATGCCCTAGAAAGAGTTATGCGGATTGGAAGATTTGCGGTGTTGCGTTTATGGTTGGTGAGCGGGTATTGCTCTGGGTTTCGCCTATGAAGGGTGTGATGAGGTTCGGGAAGAAGGGCAAGTTGAGCCCTAGGTATATTGGGCCTTTTGAGATTCTTGAAAGAGTTGGAGAGGTGGCTTACAGACTTGCGCTACCACCTAGTCTCTCTGCAGTTCATCCGGTATTCCATGTTTCTATGCTTCGAAAATATCACGGCGATCCGTCTCATGTGTTAGACTTCAGTTCGGTTCAGTTGGACAAGGATCTATCTTATGTTGAGGAACCAGTGGCAATTTTAGATAGGTAGGTTCGAAAGTTGAGGTCAAAGAACATTGCTTCCGTAAAGGTTCAGTGGAGGGGTCATCCGGTCGAGGAGGTGACTTGGGAGGTCGAGAATGATTTACGCAGCTGTTATCCACACTTATTCACCAGCTCATGTACTTTTTCTAACTCCGTTCGAGAACGAACGTTTGTTTTAGAGGTGGAGAATGTGATGACCCAAAATATCATTTTTAAATTTAATGATTAATTATGTGATCTAAGCACTATTTACCATTACTCCACTTGCGTGTGCAGTCCGTAAAAAAAATATCCGGAAAGTTTTCAGGTAAAAAATGGATTAAAATGTGAATTAGATATTTAAAACACAACTGAGTTGACTTTGGTCAACCTTTTAAGCAAACAGACTCGGATCAGTATTTTGACAGTTCCTGTAGGTTTGTATCGTGAATTGGGACTTGGGCTTATGCCCGGAACCAAATTCCGAGGTCCCTAGCCCGAGATATGGAATTTTGATGAAATATTAAAAGTTTAAGTTCAAATAGTGACCGAATATCAAATTATGTGCAAACGACCCCAGAATAGAATTTTGATGATTCCAACAGCTCCGTATGATGATTTTGGACTTAGGAGCATGATCTGAATTTTATTTGGAAGTCCGTAATGGAATTAGGCTTAAAATGCCAAAAGTTGAATTTTTAGAAAGTTTGACCGGGGGTTGACTTTTTTATATCGAGGTCGGAATCCGATTCTGGAAATTGAAATAGGTCTGTTATGTCATTTATGACTTGTGTGCAAAATTTGAAGTTATTCCGAATTGATTTGATGTGTTTCGGTACAAGATATAGAATTTGAAAGTTCAAAGTTCATAGATTTTGATTTGAGGTGCGATTCGTCGTTTTGATGTTGTTTGATGTGGTTTGAAGCCTCGACTAAGTTCGTATTGTATTTTGGGACATGTTGGTATAATTGGTTAAGGTCCCGAGGGTCTCGGGTGGATTTCGGAAGGTAAACGGAATGGATTTCGAACAAAGAAGGCTTCTGGAAATTACTGTTGCAGAAATTTCGCCAGATGTCCCAAATCTGGTGCGTGGAGCCAAATTTGAAAGCTTATATCGCGCAATCTATAAGGAATCAGAAAATTTTCAAAACATAAAAGTTGTAGCCCTTTGATTCTAGTTTCCAGAAAGTTAAACCATTCATATTTGGACATTTGTACAGAAAGTTATGATGGATTGAATGAAGGCTGGTAGAGCAGTTTTGCCAGAAATTTCGCTAGAAATTTCTGATGTGTGGAGCCGACTTTGGAAGCTTATATATCGACATTCATAAGGAATTGGAAAACGTTCAAAACATGAAAGTTGTAGTCGTTTGATTCTAGTTTCCATAAAGTTACACCATTCATCATTTGGATATTTGTACATAAAGTTATGATCGATTGAAAGAAGGCTGGTAGAGCAATTTCTGGTGGACTTTTAGTGACGAAAAATGGATTTTTAGTGACGGGTTGGCAGAAACTTAAGGACCAAAAATGGTCATTTCATTCATTTCGTTTTGGATTTTTGCAGCACGGTTCTTGGGCGATTTTTGGGCGATTTTCACTGGAAAACATTGGGGTAAGTGTTCCTTATCCTATATTGATTATATTTCATGATTCCATACTCATTTACATCACGAATCCGTGAATTTATGGAAGATTTGGAGGTCGAGTTGTTATCGGAATTTGGTAAAATTGGTATGGGTGGACTCGTAATTGAATGGGTTATCGGATTTTGTAAGCTTCGCCGGATTCCGAGATGTAGGCCCCAC
The DNA here is from genome assembly GCF_000715075.1 of Nicotiana tabacum. Lineage (NCBI taxonomy): Eukaryota > Viridiplantae > Streptophyta > Magnoliopsida > Solanales > Solanaceae > Nicotiana > Nicotiana tabacum. The sequence continues at coordinate 85,811,013 of NC_134081.1, read as the reverse complement.
GGGCAAATTTTGAGCTAATTTCGCATTTTATTGAAAATGTAATATTTTCTTATGAAATTGATTACTATATTTTTTGATGACTGTATCGAAATAATTATGACTAGATACGAGTCGATCGGAGTTGAAAAATCGAGGAAAAAGCATAATACTTGGTTAAATTGGAGCAAGTCGAGGTAAGTAACTTGTCTAACCTTGTGTGGGGGAAATTTACCCTATAATTGATATTAATGTGATTATTGACATGTGTTGAAACTCGTGTACACGAGGTGACGAGTGTGTACCCGGGCTAAATGTGAAAGATTATATTTTTAAATTGTGTAGATCATTGTTGCGCAGTTATTAAATTATTTTATCTTACTTAATCATTGATCTATGATATATATTTTAGATTTGTTTACCTTTTTCCTGCTAATTGTTTTACCTGTTTAATTGAAACGTGGTTTCTTTTATACTGTGCATTATTTGAAGGTTGATTTTCTTTAAATTAAATATTATTAATATGAAGTATTTGACATTTTTAAAATTTGATATTGAAGCAACGTATTAAAATTTTGAAATATTATTTTCCTGAATTATTTATTCTTGAATATTTTCGTAAATTTTTTTTTTTTTTGGATTATTCTGCCATGAGTCGTGAGCTCTTTATTATTGAAATATATTGTTGTTGATTTTTTTTTTTTGTGGAAAATTGAAATATTGGGCACTTGAGGTGCAAATTGTGATATATTGTGATATTGATACGCATGCGGTGGTATAAGGTCTAGGTGTTGAAACGCATGCGGTGAGATAAGGGTGGCTTGATACGGGTGGCTAGTAGGGGTGACTACTAGAAGTCATGCGGTGTGATAAGGGTGGCTAAAACGCGAGATGCTATTTCGGGAAAAAAATACTTTCTTTAAATAAATTGTGAATGCTCCCGCGGTGGTATAAGAAAATGAGATATTGTAAAATTATTTATAATTTGGGACTACAAGGCGGTACCTCGGTAGTGCCCTTGTTGATATTGATTTATGGCCATAGTTGCCTTCGATTAATTGTTGTGATTTTCATAAAGTTGAAGGAAATTCTATTTTGATTCCACGAGATATTATTTGCAATTATTTGGTGTCATTAAATGTGACATACTATTTGATTCATTTCCAATGTCATTTTATTTTACTACATTGATAAACATTTTACCATGTCATTATTATATTCCAGTAGGGCCTCACCTGACCTCGTCACTACTCTACCGAGGTTAGGCTTGGCACTTACTGGGTATCGCTGTGGTGTACTCATACTACGCTTTTGCACATCTTTTTGTGCAGATCCAGGTACAGTTTACCAGCCTAGACGGCATTGAGTTACCTGCGCACGGAGACTTTGAGGTATATCTACCAGCGTCCGCAGACTCCGGAGTCCCTTTCTATCATTTTATGTTGCTTCCTTATATTTTATTTAGACCTTGACATATAGAGACATTGAGAATAAATTCTTAGAAGCTTGTGACTTATTTCTACCGGGTTTTGGGAGTTGTAATTATTTGAATTGTAGTTTATTTATTTCAGATATTTATGATTATTCTGCATTGATAGGCTTACCTAGTCTTAGAGACTAGGTGCCATCACGACCTCCTACGAAGGAAATTTGGGGTCGTGACAAGGTGCCATCACGATACCCAACGGAGGGGGAAATTGGGTCGTGACAGATATCAACACACCAAATAAGAGTTCAAGTAGAGTCCTTCATAGTCTCAACCTTTGATTGTTTTGCCATAAATATGAGTTATTATTTTGCTTTCTGACTATTTTTAGGATCCAATAACACCAGCGAGAATGGTACCAAAAAAGAAAAATAGAATTATAACTAGGAGATTTGATAAATGGTTAATCGTTTTCATGTAGTGTTTCTTAATTAATATCCAATTATTATCTATATTTATCGAGAAGGTTTAAATTTTAAGATTATTTATATATAATCCAAATAATTCAAATATTTAACATGGTTAGTGTACGCGTATCCGCGCGGGTGATAATACTGGTATATATTAAAGGAAAAAAGTTACCATATATAATTGGCATTGTGGTTAAGCCAAGTGGCAAGCTAATAAATGTCAATAGTGAGGTTTTTACATGATAGATCTTTTTTAAAGAGCTATTAATATAAATGGTATTACTTTTGCTTTATTCCTAAAAAAGCAAAATCATTTACAATTGTGGCATATTTTAAAACCTCATACGTTTAATTGCCTACATATTTTAAAAAATTCATTAATTAAGGAATCACTAATTATGGGATGGATCATTAACTTATTCTCCTTTATCCCCCTCAAAACCTGATCTCGTTTTCTTTTCCCTTCACATAGACGACTCCATTCACTCTCTCCCTTCTCATCTTCCATCTGTATGTTTTTCAACTTGACCATAATGGCTCCTTCATTATTTCATAAATATATTATGAATAATATGTTATGTATTTTTATATATTCCATAAATATACCAAGAATATGCTCTAGCTAAAATAAATATGCGCAAACACATATAGATTATATTATTGTTGTATTATTTATATAATTAAATATTTCTAATTAGATATGCTATATGCCAGAAATTATTTCATAAATATATAATGAATATATTATATACTATATATATTTCTAATATAATTAATAATATTTTTTAGATCTTGTTTGTTGTATAAATCATAATTATAGCTCATATATATACCACGTATATTTTGTGAATTATAGCATTTGGTATTTTTAATTTATATTTATCTTGGTTCACATTTAAATACACATACCATAATCATACAGTGTATAACCATCAGAATATCACATTTTCTTGTGATAGTATAAGATTATTATAAAAAAAAATTGTAACACTAAGCAAGAGGCATATATTTGGAAGGAAAAAAAAGGAAAAGAAGAAAGGGGGCGGAACAAATTTGAATAGCATTTGCTTATATTTAGTAGTATAGTGTCCCTAAAAAATGTGCAAAATGAATGGAAAATGGTGATGATTAATGGGTAATTAATTAGTATTACTGGGTGTGGATCAGTTTTCTGCTATAGAATCTGCTGTCCGTATAATTATGGATTTACTGCTATAAATTTATAATAATTTCTTAAATCATGTCTAGTTATAAGAGCTGCCCTATATGGTAACTTTATTCTATATATTTGACTATGTTAGATAAATATAAAATATAAAATTGAATTTGAATTAAAGGATAATTTTGAATTTATAGATAAAGTTTTTAAATTTGAATTTAAAAAAAAAATCTTTTACTATCATGTTATCACACTTAATTCGGTTAATGTTCATACGCAATCATGTTAGGAACTTTTGTTATCTTTTCTAATTATTTAAATACTACTTCGCCTATGGCAAAAAAGAAAAAGAAAACTACTCCATATAACGATAAAACTCTTTCACATTTAAAAGAAAAAGAAAACTACTTCGCCTATTACTAGTACTACCGGTTTTGGAAAATTATAAATTTTGTAAAGATTTCTATATCGAGACTGTTAGATTTCCTTTGTTATTGTTATTACTCTATAAATGTTAGGCTTACCTAGTGTCACGACCCAATTTCACCTATAGGTCGTGATTGCGTCGGACACCGCTGTCAGCCAAGCCAACAATAAATACTAAATAAATTCTTATTTTAATATTTTTGAAGTCATAGCTGTTCCCCTCAATTAAATAGAAGAAGATGATATTTACCAAATACGTACTAATATCTTTAAAACTTTCCAATACAGTGCAACCCATAATCATCCCAAAACCTGGTGTCAAAAGTGCATGAGCATTTACTAGGGAATTAAAATAAAAGACAGCATCTATCTAGAATACAAATTAGATAGGAAAATACAATAACTCTGAAGAAGACTCTATTAGCTGCGGATCATAATATAGAATGCAGCTCACCTATATCCCCACAATTATTAACCACACCTCTGCGCCCACAAGGCCGTTATACATATATGTACCTGCACAATAAAATATGCAGCAAGTGCAGTATGAGTATGAAAACAGCGTGTACCCAGTAAGTATCAAGCCTAATTTAAATGAGGTAGAGACGAGATGGCCGACTATGACACTCACTATGGGTCAATAATATTAAATAATCATAAAAATAGAAATATTTATATCAACGTGATTCACAGAGTTAACAATAATTTTATTGTACCAGCAGAGGTAATTAAATTCCTTCACTACCCAATTTCACTTAAAAGTCGTGATGGCTTTGGACACCACTGTTAGACAAGCCAACAATAAATACTAAATAAATTCTAATTTTAATATTTTTGAAATCATAGTTGTTCCCCTCAATTAAATAGCGGAAGATGACATGTACCAAATACGTACTAATATCTTTAAAAATTTCCAATACAGTGCAACCCATAATCATCCCAAAACCCGGTGTCCCAGGTGCATGAGCATTTACTAGGGAATTAAAATAAAAGACAGAATCTGTCTATAATACAAATTAGACAGAAAAATATAATAACTCTGAAGGAGACTCTATTAGCTGGGATCGTAATATAGAATGCAGCTCACCTATGTCCCCACAATTATTAATCACACCTCTGCGCCCACAAGGCCGCTATACATATATGTACCTGCACAATAAAATGTACAGCAAGTGCAGTATGAGTACGAAAATAACATGTACCCAGTAAGTATCAAGCCTAATCTCGAAGAGGTAGAGACGAGATGGACGACTATGACACTCACTATGGGTCAATCATATTAAATAATCATGAAAATAGAAATATTTATATCAACGTGATTCACAAAGTTAACAATAATGTTATTGTACCAGTAGAGGTAATTAAATTCCTTCAATTCCAATAATTCTCAATATATTAATTAAATTCCTTCAATTCAAATAATTTCTAATCTATTAATTAAATCCTTCAATTTCAATAAAAATTCCAATTTATCAAATAGCATTACAAGCTGCAATTCAATTTCAATAACTTTCTAATTTATCAAATAGCTTTACAAGCTGCAATTCAATTTCAATAAATTTCCAATTTATCAAATAGCTTTACAAACTATAATAAACTGTCCAAGTATCGTGTAATTATTATTATTATCAAGCACGATTTCTGACGAGGTCGTACGGTCCGATCCAGAGTTTCGTGTACACTGCCGAGGGACGTGCGACACGATCCATAGATGCATCTATCCTGCCGAGGCGTTTGGCCCGCTCCACAAGAAAGGAGGACATTTTCTTATGTACCTCCAGAAGGAGAGTATATTCATTATAAGATAAATTCGGGAGGATGGACAGTTTCTTTAAACAGTTAACTAATTTAAACAGAAAATTAAGCATATGAAATTTTCATCTTTATTATATTTCCTAACAATTCACAATTTATATATCAAATAATTCAATTAAATAAAGAATATAATTTACACAAGTAATTCATGTTTTGTGTCCTAAACTACCCAGACTTTAGCATTAATAGTAGCTACGCACGGACTCTCGTCACCTCGTGCGTACGTAGCCCCCACAATTAACAATCATTATTAATTTAATCACCTATGGGGTAATTTTCCCCTCACAAGATTAGACAAGAGACTTACCTCGCTCCGAAGTTCTATTGTCGGCTCCCAAGCCTTTCAAATAACTCGACTAATGCCCAACGCTCCAAAACTCACTTTCACTATATTAACATTCACAAGCTTTTAATCCTCCTCCGACATCGTAACATTGAGTAAAATACTCATACGCCACCAACAAATTGATATCTACAATTACAATCCCAATTACAATCAAAATATGACTCAAAAATATTTATCAATATCCATTTATGGCTCTCAAGTTGGCTACAAGCCTCCAGCTCAAATTGTCTAATAGGTTCACTTACTAGCACATTCAACTCCACTCTTATCATTCAATACCCATTTGAAGTCATCAATGATACTACATTAATTCTCCAACACCGCCAAATTACTATTCATCATCTTCCTTAACCAACATTTTCAAAACATTCAATTTGGTGATTACTTAGTTGAATACTTTCAACTAAGCTAGAAAATGATTCCATAGGTTCATTGCATCCTTTAATTTCATTTCTAAGAACACTATTTATCTTTCCCTCATTTTCTTAAGAACACTATTCATGCCATGAACTAGAGTTTATACCGCATCATTCACATGACTATAATAATATCCTCCGATAACAATAGCTGAAATTCCACGAATCTGATGTTCACAACACACCTCATGATACATATAAGTCCTGTTCCAACTCTTGAAATGCTTCCACGATGGAAGAAATGTGTAGAAATTCATAACCAACTGCCGAGTCAACAATTATTGAGTTTCTCCTTCTGACAAGAATCATTGCCTCATTATAACCAAATAATGGTATTTTCTCTTTATTACACTTCATATAATCCGATCGCACTAATCCTGAATCCAATAATCTCGTCTCACCAAGTATAAGCTGCTCAGGCAATAAACCACCTCAGACACGATAAAAAAGCCTCATATGATGCCACAATGAGCTAATAAGCTACAGACTCGATTGCGATACATAAGAAACATGAACTCTGGAAAGGATTTCTCGACCCATGCGACTAATTAGACTACTGAAAAGGTGTCATGAACCTTCCTCAGAAAATGGGACACAAAACACACAAAATAGAATATAGCGGACTGTACTCAACATCACACTATTGCGGCGTGCAACCCGATCCAAACAACATACCCGTGGCGTCGTGCCACCCGATCCGCACATAAAGAATCTATAAGGAAATACTTACCAAGCTAGAATGCTCATTACTACAAAATATCTGAATATCAGACACAAGCACGCTAAGTGCATAATACCATCCCTGGAAGGACCGACATCGCCATACGCTACAAAACTCAAGCACAACTAAGGTGCGACATATAATCTGAATCCCGAGAGCCATCCCGCTCACATAACACCATCGCTCTGCGGAACCTCAACACATAAGAAATTTATCAAGCCATTTCATAACTCACACAGCACAATATAGTATTACATGAAATAACCGACGACGAAACGACATCCAATGTCCGAATACTCCTCCATAGGGAGTTTTTATGCTGAAATGAACACATCCTACCTGATATAGAGCCCGTATTCATATTTAAATCCATCCACAGACCTCAAGCCGATTTTGAGGTCTAGGCTAATAACATTTCAAGGATCCATAATAACCCTTTTCCCCATAACACACAAGAATAGCCGTCATAATCGAAACAAACTTTCACAGTCCACAACTAAATGAACCAAGCGCCCTCCAGGCATAAATTCTCGAATCAGCGATATTACCACAATCTTCATACTTGGTTTCAATATTCACTCAATCAAGAACATGCTCCCACGACCTTCCACACTAGGAAACAAGTCTGCACATTCATGCTACCGGTTACACAAAATGTTGTAAAGCATATCAAGAATCCACAAATCAATACACAAGGTCCCTTACACCTAACATCGACCTTAGATGATGCCAAAAATAATACCATCTTACTTTAAACATCTAAATCCCTTTCCTGCTCTTCCGAGCTCATAACATCCTTGTCAACACCGAACCGAAATCTTAAATTCTCAATTTTTGAATCCCATGCTACTTAGTGCACTTAATCACGCCAATGCGCAGGAGTACAAGAATTTCATCATAACTCCCGAACCACTTAATAGGGTAAGCACTTCATCATATAGAAACCTTATTCTTAACTCATTTCAAGAGAACCATTGCAACACGTGGCTGAATTCCCATATCCGTCGAAAATACCGGCCTTAGGTAGTGGTCTAAACCACCATAACTCTTCTGGGATCCCTCTACAGATAACATGTTATAATACTTGAATTTCCACAAAATAAAATCAATTACGGCGGTCGTCAAGCCTCGCACGTACCGCCATAAATCACATGCATAATTCAATGCGATGAAGGAACTGATCATTGCCACCATCGTGCCGATTCAACCATTGTTTTCCAATCCTTCTTTTTTTTCTCGATTTACTCTCAACTTGCCTTAGAAATAATAATAGCTCCATTCATTATATCACGAACTCAAATCCGCACTCATCCCAAGTGACATAATTTCACGAGACCACGCTATTTCAAAACCCACTAATTATCTCATATCCCTTCTTGTGCGCACTTTTTACATCTTCAACTGGTATAGCCATTCTGATACTTCTTTTATGAATCCGAAGTTATTTTCTTCCATTTTTCCAATGCTATACCACAACCTGAAGATAACGTAGAGTACTCCAAGACCTGTTTAATAATCTGCTGCAAAAACTCGATACTCAACCATACTATAGACTGGAGATCCTTAGACACCACACTTTAAATTTTTTGAATCCACTAGAACCGTAATTGAGAGTCACTTGCTCTGACTTGTTCCCATACATGATCAACTCCAAGGCCTTGCTAGCACATGGACACTTTCTCAAGGAAATACCCGATTGTCTCACTCTCCCTGTGCATTACATCTACACGAAGCATAAACTCTTAGTCTTCCCACAAACCTGAATATGGATTGATAAGGCCAAATATGGCACACATTCCCCAAATCCTTTGCTCAAATTACCAGAGATGTTTTCTTTCCTTAGTCGTAATGACCCACCAATACACTGATAACCAAAAATCAGACAAGTTGACACTACACAATCCAATCATAGACAGTGGGTCTCTCCCACTTACCTTGAAGCTACAATTACAAAATTCTGGAATCCACCAAGATTATTTCTTCATCGTCGGCATGATCCTGCACACACAACTTGCCAAATTTCTCGAAATTCTTCTATTAACCTTTAATAAACACTCCGAACCACTAGCCATATTTACATATTAAATCTCTTACCGGGTAGCCAGTAAAATTCTTCATAGAAGCTTCATCAACACCATGCAACCGCTAACCTGCTCACATGAGATAAGCCACATGTAGAAATTACATGCTAACATATTCCAACGCCGCTGCATTAGGTGCAATTACTACGAAATTAGTAGATCACCCTGAGTCCGAGCTCATTCACCAGTTGCACCAGTCCGTTCACTCCTCATGGCCGTCAACTAGAGGTGCGACAATACATTACAATCCAAAGTCATGTTGTATCATTCTTCATATCAAGCAACTCCCTCCTGTTGTATCCAATCTTCCTCAATATAGTAGCTAATATTACAACTTAAGTCCATAGACCTGGTCACTGTCCATTTTACATCCCAAATCACTCCAAACGTTCCTCAAGACATGTAATCATCCTACCACGTAACCCATGTGCTACCTTGCCACTCTCCCACTTTGGTCAACCACCTCCTTTAAGCAACTACTCTGCTTTTGTTTCATTACACATGGCATTATCAGAACCTAACCACCGCAAGGCACCTTCCACACGTCCTTTCTCATCCTTCGCTGCCCAGTTGTTGCCTTAACTCAAAATCTGTCTCTGTAGCACTTGATCCAATAGATCATTACCAGCCTTAAACCTTTCTGACGATCATCCTTCTCGAGACATCAATACTAGAAATGATGCTTTGATCCTGAATCACTTCACACCGTGATCTCTAACGACTGCTTCCTCTATACCAATTCCTAACACCCTGTCGTGAAGGCAAGTTGAAGAAAATCGTAACACTGGCGAACCTTAACGTATTTTACAAGGCGATGACACCACATCAAAATTGAGAACTCTACCACACTCGAAAATATCAAGCTTCGTTACTCCATCAACCCCAAACTTGATTCATAGTCCGATTGCCTTTTCTCCGTCGGAATTAAAACATGGAACCTCTGAATCATGTACTGATAAAACCTTCTTTCAAGTTGTTTACTGCCCCGACACATAGACAGACATTTTTTTCCATTTCATAAACACTGTGCGATAAGAACGCACGAATCATCATAACAATCAATGCCAAATCTCAAAATATTAAGTAGTACTGATACTTAATTTGAAATGACAGACTGGCCTTTCGTAAGGCGATGACAATAGCCCAATTAATTACATAAGGAGAAGTATCATGTACTACATCTGTAGTACCATTAAAAATTTTCTCGATCCCCAATTTATAACAAGTGCTTCACATCGCATAAGATTGAGAAGGAAGGAAATGAAGGCATATGCATCAAAGGAATCAAATCGCACGATGAGAAATTAAAAAGGGAAGTATTCCTAACATCCTTGTAGCCTCTCGAAGATAAGTACAGACGTCTCCGTACCGATCCGCGAGACTCTACTAGACTTGCTCATGACTTGTGAGACCTACGTGAACCTAGTGCTCTGATACCATGTTGTCACGACCCAATTTCTACTATAGGTCGTGATGGAGTCGGGCACCACTGTCAGACAAGCCAACAATAAATACTAAATAAATTCTCATTCTAATATTTTTGAAGTCATAGTTGTTCCCCTCAATTAAATAGCAGAAGATGACATTTACCAAATACGTACTAATATCTTTAAAAATTTCCAATACAGTGCAACCCATAATCATCCCAAAACCTGGTGTCACAAGTGCATGAGCATTTACTAGGGAATTAAAATAAAAGACAGCATCTGTCTAGAATACAAATTAGACAAGAAAATATAATAACTCTAAAGGAGACTCTATTAGCTGCGGATCGTAATATAGAATGCAGCTCACCTATGTTCCCACAATTATTAACCACACCTCTGCACCCACAAGGCCGCTATACATAAAATGTGCAGCAAGTGCAGTATGAGTACGAAAATAACATGTACCCAGTAAGTATCAAGCCTAATCTCGAAGAGGTAGAGACGAGATGGCCGACTATGACACTCACTATGGGTCAATAATATTAAATAATCATGAAAATATAAATATTTATATCAACGTGATTCATTGAGTTAACAATAATTTTATTGAACCAGCAGAAGTAATTAAATTCCTTCAATTCCAATAATTCTCAATATATTAATTAAATTCCTTCAATTCAAATAATTTCTAATCTATTAATTAAATCCTTCAAATTCAATAAAAATTCCACCTTATCAAATAGCTTTACAAGCTGCAATTCAATTTTAATAAATTTTCAATTTATTAAATAGCTTTACAAGCTGCAATTCAATTTCAATAAATTTCCAATTTATCAAATAGCTTTTGTCACGACCCAATTTCACCTATAGGTCGTGATGCCGCCGGACACCGCCGGACACCGCCAGACACCGCTGTCAGACAAGCCAACAATAAATATAAAATAAATTCTCATTTTAATATTTTTGAAGTCATAGTTGTTCCCCTCAATTGAATAGCAGAAGTGAAATTTACCAAATACGTACTAATATCTTTAAAATTTTCCAATACAGTGCAACTCATAATCATCCCAAAATCCGGTGTCACAAGTGCATGCACATTTACTAGGGAATTAAAATAAAATACAGTATCTGTCTAGAATATAATTTAGATAGGAAAATATAATAACTCTGAAGGTGACTCTGTTAGTTGCGGATCGTAATAAAGTATGCAGCTCACCTATGTCCCCATAATTATTAACCACACCTCTGCGCCCACAAGACCGCTATACATATATGTACCTGCACAATAAAATGTGCAGCAAGGGCTGTATGAGTATGAAAATAACGTGTACCAGTAAGTATCAGGCCTAATCTCGAAGAGGTAGAGACGAGATGGCCGACTATGACACTCACTATGGGTCAATAATATTAAATAATCATGAAAATAGAAATATTTATATCAACGTGATTCACAGAGTTAACAATAATTTTACTGAACCAGCAGAAGTAATTAAAGTCCTTCAATTCCAATAATTCTCAATATATTAATTAAATTCCTTCAATTCAAATAATTTCTAATCTTTTAATTAAATCCTTCAATTTCAATATAAAAAAATAATTCAATTTATCAAATAGCTTTACAAGCTACAATTCAATTTTAATAAATTTCCAATTTATCAAATAGCTTTACAAGCTATAATAAACTGTCCAAGTATCGTGTAATTATTATTATTATTAAGCACGATTTCTGCCGAGGTCATACGGCCCGATCCAGAGTTTCGTGTACACTGCCGAGGGACGTGCGACACGATCCATAGATGCATCTATCCTGCCGAGGCGTTCGGCCCGCTCCACAAGAAAGGAGGACATTTTCTTATGTACCTCCGGAAGGAGAGTATATTTATTATAAGATAAATTCGGGAGGAAGAACAATTTCTTTTAACAATTAATTAATTTAAACAGAAAATCAAGCATATGAGGTTTCCATAATATAATTTACACAAGTAATTTATGCTTTGAGTCCTAAACTACCCGGACTTTAGCATTAATAGTATCTACGCACGGACTCTCATCACCTCGTGCGTACGTAGTTCCCACAATTAGCAACAATTATTCAATTTAATCCCTATGGGGGTAATTTTTCCCTGACAAGATTAGACAAGAGACTTACCTCGTCTTGCTCCAATTTAATCTACTATAAGGCCTTTTCCATGATTATCCAACTCCGTCGGGCTCGAATCTAGCCAAAATAATTCGATACAATCAAATATTATAGGAATCAATTCTATAAGAAAATACTACATTTTAAAGAAAAACAAACCCGAAATTAATTAAAAATTTGCCCGCAAGGTTCACATCTCGGAATCCGGAGAAAAGTTATGAAATCTGACAACCCATTTAATTATGAGTCCAACCTTACCAGTTTCACTCAAATCCGACTCTGAATCGATACCGAAATCTCAAAAATCTGTTTCTATGAGATTTCTAAAATTTTACAAATAGCAGGACTGAGACAAATACGAATAGTGCCCCTTTGTAACAAATCAAAGGCATACTTGTATGACATCATCTAGATCAATGACCTCAAGCCTACTATATGAAACACATCAACGGGCCGGTCCTTCCCCTCTTGGGTGCCCTCTACTCGCCTGAATACTCCGTTGTGACATGCCTGTCCGGAGTCTAGGACAATATCTCACCCTATGGCTGGTATCTCCACACTCGAAGCAACCTCTCTGCTGACGTGGTTGTGGGAACTATGCAGTACAGGTATTTTGAAACCCATGAGCACCTGAAGCACTGTGTGAAGACTGAAGTGCAAACTGAAGTGGCTGACCCACAAAACCTCTACCATGTCATACCCTGCCTCCAAAATAAGGACCAGTAGATCTCTCCGGTATACGAGGCCTCCTTACCTCCATGTCCTCTCTCTCCTTATCTCACATGTACTCTCTCTCACGGCCCCGCCTATCCTTTTCCTCCTGATCCCACATGCCCTCTACACGGAGAGCGATCCCTACCACCTACTGAAATGAAACATCTGAGTCTAACTCCCGAGCTATGCTGAACTGAATATCATGCCTCAGTCTCTCAATGTATCTACGGACATGCTCTCTAACTGTGGTGACCAAAGAAGGTGCATGCCTGGCCAAATCACTGAATATCACGTCATACTCTGACACTGACATAGTGCCTTGGCACAACTGCTCAAACTACACGCGCCATGCATCTCGAAGGGACTGAGGTACAAACTCTCTCAGGAACATCTCTGAAAACTGAACCCATGTAAGTGAAGCTAACTCAGCTGGGATACCCAACTCATATGCCTGCCACCACTGGTAAGCCGCTCCCCTGAGCTGGAACATAGTAAAAGCAACCTCATTCGTCTCTAAAATACCCATAGTACGGAGAATACAGTGACACTCCTCCAGAAAACCCTGTCACTCTCTGAAGAACTAAATGTAGGAGGGTCATATTTCTTGTACCCCGTAGATGCGAAGATTGAGGCGCAGGTGCGAGAAGAGCTGGACTTGACAGTCTCCGCAGGTGCGGAGATATTGTGCGCATCAGCATCTCCGTAGAAGCGGATTTTTGGCGCGCAGAAGCGAGAGGAAGCACAGGTGTGGTTGGACATGCGCACCTACAGTCGCGCAGATGCGGCTATTTATGCGCAGGTGCGGTCACGCCTGGGCAGAAAAGAGAAATCTAAGGGTTTGGATTCATTCTTCGTTTTTGGACTTGAGAGCTCGGAATTTGGCAATTTTTCGAGGGTTTTTCAGAGGAAACTCTAGGGTAATGATTCCTAACTCGTTTTTGGTTGTTTTCCATTAATCCATAGTTCTTTTCTCCATTTAGTTTCGGGTTTGGATTGAAAATTTAGGAAAAATGGGAAGAAGTTCTTCAACTAAGAGTTTTGAGTTTTGATTGGGATTTAGTCATCGGATTTGGATAATTTTGGTACGAGTGAACTCGCGAGTGAATGGGTGTTCGTATTTTGTGACTTTTACCTGATTCCGAGACGTGGGCCCTGGTCGACTTTTTAGGGCGAATTTCGGAATTTTTATTAAATATTGATTTCATTGATTAGATAAGTTTATTACTGTTGTATTCATGTTATGCAATTGTGTTTGTCTAGATTTGGGCCATTCGGAGTCGGATAATTGAGGAAAGGACATTCTTACCGACTGTTTGAGCTTGGTTCGAGGTAAGTATCTGGCCTAACCTTGTGTGGGGGATTTTCCCCTTAGGATTTGAGTCGTCTATGTTGATTGTAGTCCATGCACACGAGGTGACGAGTGCGTGCTCGGACTTATTTGTGAAAAGTTGGCCTTTTAGGATTCTTAGGTCCTTATATTCAGTGAGTATGAAGTTGTTCTTGATATGATTAAGTTCCTATTTACTAGTTTCACCTCTACATGCTTTAATTGCTTTCAGGATTCACTCTTATTGCCTATTGTATTCTTATTTGACTTAACTGAAGATTTTACCTCCTCTATTGTCATGCTATCTTTTTATAACTCCTTATCTTTATTTGAAATTATTATTATATCATCTTATAATTTGTTCAATCTTAATTGAGGTTATGATTATCTTTCCGTTGCTTATCCTTAATTAAATTGTTGAAATCCTTAGTAATTTCTCAATCTTAAAAGAAGTTTTAGATATCCTATGTCTTAGTCGACTTGTTTTATTTGGAATTATTTAACTCGTGTTAGTTTCCCTGTTGTTAAAATGTATATTGTGGGATCGTTGATACACATTAGTTTCCCTTTGTTAAGTTGTTTTCTTTATGCCTAGCATTCTTTACTATGGTTATTTCTTGTGATTTGGTCCCACATTTTTCCTGTGATTTAAAATTTCTTGAGTTGATTTACTTGTCGTACTTTGTATTATTGCCATTGTTCTTGTTGTATTTGTTATGGTGATGCACGAGGTTTCTGCCGTGCGGTTGTAGTTATGGCGTTGCACGAGCTTTCTGCCGTGCTATTGTTACTATTGATATTTGCACATGTAGCGTGACAAGGTGGGATATATATATGTGTGGGTTGCGCATGTGGCGAGACAAGGTGGGAACATTATTATGCACGTGTGGCGAGACAAGGCGGGCATTTATGTTACTATTGCACACGTGGCGAGACAAGGTGGGCTGTGTCAGGGATTGATTTGTGATGATTTATGGCCTGGGGTCATTCTTGTTGTTGATATTTGTGTAGTGGTATATGTACCTGTGTGAGCTTGATCTTGTGAAAGCTGTGAGAAAATATTCTACGTGTTGTCCGTTCTTCTTCTTCCTTATGCTTATTTGCTGGTATGGACTATGTTAGGACACTTGCACAAGCATACACATAGTTAAGCACTCTTATCGGATAAGAGGTGTTCTTGATATTGTTGAGCATAGATGCTCACCCTTGTTTACTTGCCTTCTATGTGAGAATGGCTCTATTGGCACGTGAGTCATCAGTGTGGTTATGAGGTGTTATAAGGGCACCGCATGCCAAGGGTTAGGGTTCAGGAATTGAGACCCATGAGTTATGAATTGTTCCGAGGTTCGGTACCTCGTGGAGTTGTTGACTAAAACCTGATGTAAAAGCGGTTGTAATTACTGAGTTATTACTTGTCCTTGCTGTATTCGCGATTCCGGATTTAGGTTGTGTTCCATTCACTCTGTCTGCGTCATTTTCATGATATTCCGCTGATACTTGTTTTTTCTTGCCATTACTGTATTGTGAGTCATATTGCATAGTCTTTATGTAGACATCATACTTCTGTTATTCATGTACTTATATCTGTTCAGTTTATTAGACTAGTGGGTGTCTTGACTGTTCCTCGTCACTACTCCACTGAGGTTAGTCTTGATACTTACTGGGCACCGTTGTGGTGTGCTCATGCTACTCTTCTGCACATTTATTTTTGTGCAGATCCAAGTACTTGTTCGTTAGCTAGCGGTGTGGACTGTTGCTGTGGAGACACCTTCCAGTTTTCGTTTTGCACTGTTTATACTTATTTCTGTACAGTTGTATTTAGAAGTTTTCTAGCAAACACTCTGTAAAGCTTATAACTTGTACTGTCGGTTTTGAGAATATTAAGAGATTCTATTTAAATAATGTTGTTGTTTTAATTATTGTTAGGCTTACCTAGTCCCTAAGACTAGGTGCCATCACGATACCCAACGGAGGGAAAATTGGGTCGCGACATGAGCAGAGGGTCCAGGTTGATCAGGCCCCAGAGTATATTCCTATGCCCCCAGTGGCTCCGGTTCAGCATGAGACCAGGGTAGCTGCTTCTGAGGCAGAGCAGCTCAGACTTGAGAGGTACAAGAAGTACCACCCACCTACTTTAGTGGACTAGCTTCAGATGATGCTCTGGGTTTTCTTGAGGAGTGTCATCATATTCTTTGCACTATGGGCATTATGGAGACGAGTGGGATTTCTTTCAGCACTTTCCAGCTGAGGGGAGAAGCATATCAGTGGTGGCGTGCCTATGAGCTGAGTAGTCCGGATGAGGCAGCCTCACTCACTTGGACTCTGCTCTCAGAGATGTTCTTGCGTGAGTATGTTCCTCAGAGCCTCAGGGATGCTTGGCGCGCAGAGTTTGAGCAGTTGCGTCAGGGTGCTATGACTGTGTCGTAGTATACAGTCCGTTTCAATGAGTTAGCTCGCCATGCACCGGCTCTGGTTGCTACAGTTAGAGAGAGGGTTCGTCGCTTCATTGAGGGACTCCACCCCAGTATTCGGACCAGTATGGCCAGGGAGTTGGAGATGTACATCACTTATCAGCAAGCAGTGAGCATTGTCAGAAGAGTGAAGGGAATGTTTGCCCGGGACAGAGAGGAGAGAGAGGCCAAATGGTCTTGAGAGACTGGTCATTATTCAGGAGCTTGTGCACCAGCAGCACGCTATGGTAGGGGTTTTGTGAATCGCCCTGTTCATTCAGCTCTTCCAGCAGCCAGCGGTAATCCAGCTCTTCCTAGACCTCAGGAGCCCTATTATGTACTGCTAGTATCTATTATGCCTCCTACTCGAGGTGCTATTATCGTCCAGTCCAGAACGCCAGGTCCGAGTCAGTCTCAGCCGCCGAATCCTCTGAGAGGTTGTTTTGAGTGTGGTGACACTCGTCACATGGTTAGAGATTGCCCCTGAGCCAGGAGGGGTACACCTTCACAGACTTATCAGCCTCCACGTGCTCCACCGGGTCCTACGGCCATTCTTCCATGCCCCAGCTGCCACCCCACCTCCTCAGCCAGCTCGAGGTGGAGGTTGGGGAGGTCGAGGTCGCCCTAGAGGGGGAGGCCAAGCCAGGTACTATGCCCTTACAGCCCGTTCAGAGGCCGTTGCTTCAGATTCAGTCATCAGAGGTATCATCATTGTCTGTCAAAGAGATGCATCAGTATTATTTGACCCAAGCTCTACATATTCATATGTGTCATCTTATTTTACTCCACATTTGGGGATATCTCGGGATTCTTTGAGTTTCCCTGTTTATGTATCTACTCCCGTGGAGATTCTCTCGTTGTGTACTACGTATATCGGTCGTGTTTGATTGCTCTTAGTGGTTTTGAGACCAGAGCCGATTTGTTATTAGTCAATATGGTAGGTTTTTACGTTATCTTGGGCATGGACTGGTTGTCGCGTCATTATGCTATTCTTGATTGTCACGCTATGACCGTGATGCTGGCTATGCCACGCTTGCCGAGATTAGAGTGGAGAGGTACCTTAGAGTATACTCCCCGTAGGGTCATTTCATTTCTTAGGGCTCAGCGAATGGTTGAGAAGGGGTGTGATGCGCATTTGGCTTATGTGAAAGATGTCAGTATTGATACCCCTACAGTTGAGTCAGTTTTAGTAGTTAGGGATTTCTCTGATGTGTTTCCAGCGGATCTTCCGAGTATGCCACCCAATAGAGATATTGATTTCGACATTGATTTGTTGTTGGGAACTCAACCCATTTCTATTCCTCCTTACCGTATGGCTCCTCCTGAGTTGAAGGAGTTGAAAGAGCAGTTGTAGGAGTTGCTTGATAAGGGTTTCATCAGTCCCAGTGTATCACCTTGGGGTGCTCCGGTCTTATTTGTGAAGAAGAAGGATGGTTCTATGCGTATGTGTATTGATTATCGGCAATTGAACAAGGTTACAGTGAAGAACAAGTATCCTTTGCCTCGCATCGATAATTTATTTGATCAGTTACAGGGTTCCAGGGTATTTTCCAAGATTGACTTGCGTCCTGGCTATCATCAGTTGAAGATTCGGGAGCCAGACATCCCGAAGACTGCTTTCAGGACCAGATATGGTTACTATGAGTTTCTTGTCATGTCATTTAAGCTGACCAATGCCCCAGCAGCCTTTATGCATTTGATGCATAGTGTGTTCCGGCCTTATCTTGATTCCTTCGTCATTGTGTTTATTGATGACATCCTGGTATATTCCCGGTCTCGGGAAGATCATGAGCAGCACCTGAGGACCGTGCTTCAGACTTTGAGGGAGAAGAGGTTGTATGCAAACTTTTCTAAGTGTGAATTCTGGCTTGATTCAGTGGCATTCTTGGGACACATATTGTCTTATGATGGGATCATGGTAGATCCGAAAAAGGTGGAGGCAGTGCAGAGTTGACCTAGACCGTCATCAACTACGTAGATCTACAGTTTCCTTGGTTTGGCGGGGTATTACCGTCACTTTGTGGGGGGGTTTATATCCATTGCAGCAACTATGACCAGGCTGACCCAGAAGGGTGCTCCGTTCAGGTGGACCGAGGAGTGTGAGGAGAGCTTTCAGAAGCTCAAGACAGCTTTGACTACAGCCCCAGTATTAGTATTGCCTACAGGTTTGGGGTCCTACACTATCTATTGTGATGCCTCGAGGATTGGCCTTGGAGCGTTGTTGATGCAGGACGGTAGGGTGATTGCCTACGCATCCAGACAGCTGAAGGTGCACGAAAAGAACTATCATGTCCACGACTTTGAGTTAGCAGCTATTGTTCATGCCTTGAAGATATGGCGACATTATTTGTACGGTGTTTCTTGTGAGATTTAAATCGATCATCGGAGTTTGCAACATCTGTTTAAGCAGAAAGACCTTAACTTACGTAAGCAGAGGTGGTTGGAGCTGCTTAAGGATTATGATATCACTATTTTGTACTACCCTGGGAAGGCCAATGTGGTAGCCGATGCTTTGAGTCATCGGGCAGAGAGTTTGGGGAGTTTGGCATATCTTCCGGCAGCTGAGAGGCCCTTAGCCTTGGATGTTCATGCCTTATCCAGCCAGTTCGTGAGATTGGATATTTTAGAGCATAGTCAGGTATTAGCTTGTGTGGTTGCTTGGCCTTCTCTTTATGACCGTATCAGGGAGCGCCAGTATGATGATCCTCATCTTCTAGTTCTTCAGGACAGGGTTCGGCGAGGTGATGCCAGAGATGTGACTATTGGTGATGACGGTGTGATGAGGATGCAGGGACGGATCTGTGTGCCCAATGTAGATGGGCTTCGGGAGTTGATTCTCGAGGAGGCCCACAGCTCGCGGTACTCCATTCATCCCGGTGCCGCGAAGATATACCAGGATTTGAGATAGCACTATTGGTGGAGGAGGATGAAGAAGGATATAGTTGGGTTTGTGGCCAAGTGTCTAAACTGTCATCATGTCAAATATGAGCACCAGAGGCCGGGTGGATTACTTTAGAGGTTAGAGATCCCAAAGTGGAAATGGGAGCGGATCACCGTGGACTTTGTAGTTGGACTTCAATGGACTTTGAGAAAGTTTGATGCTATTTGGGTGATCGAGGATCGGCTGACCAAGTAAGCTCATTTTATTCCAGTATTGTCCACTTATTATTTTGAGAGGTTGACTGAGATTTATATCATAGAGATTGTCTGCCTTCATGGTATTGCTGTATCCATCATTTCAGACATAGGTACACAACTTTCATCATGGTTTTGGAGAGCCGTACAATGGGAGTTGGGTACTAGGGTGGAGCTGAGCACAACCTTTCACCCTCAGACAGATGGGCAGTCCGAGCGCACGATTCAGATTCTTGAGGATATGCTCCGTGCCTGTGTGATGGAGTTCGGAGGGTCATGGGACCAATACTTTCCACTTGCAGAGTTTTCTTACAACAACATTTACCAGTCCAGCATTTAGATGGCACCGTATGAGGCTTTGTATGGTAGGCGATGCCGGTCCCCAATGGGATGGTTTTAGCCGGGCAAGGCCTGATTGTTGGGTACAGACTTGGTCCAGGATGCCCTGGATAAAAGTGATTCAGGAGAGACTTCGCACAGCCCAGTCCAGGCAGAAGAGTTATGCGGACCGAAAGGTTCGTGATTTGGCATTTATGGTTGGTGAGCGGGTCTTGCTTCGGGTATCGCCTATGAAGGGCGTCATGAGGTTCGGGAAGAAGGGCAAGCTGAGCCCGAGGTTCATTGGTCCTTTTGAGATATTGCGACAAGTTGGGGAGGTTGCGTATGAGCTTTCCTTGCCTCCCAGCCTAGCAGGAGTTCACCCGGTATTCCACATGTCTATGCTCCAGAAGTATCACGGTGATCCGACTCATGTATTGGATTTCAGCTCAGTCCAGTTGGACAAGGATCTATCTTATATTGAGGAGCGAGTAGTCATTTTGGACAGGCAGGTCAGAAAGCTCAGGTCAAAGAATATTGCTTCAGTAAAGGTCCAGTGTAGAGGTTAGTCGGTCGAGGTGGTGACTTGGGAGACTGAGCAGGATATGTGCAGCCAGTACCCTCATTTTTTCACAATTTCAGGTATGTCTTTATACTCGTTCGAGGACGAAGATTGTTTTAAGAAGGGGAGGATGTAACGACCCGGTCGGTCATTTTGAGAGTTAGAGTCACGAACCCCTATTAACTACTTTCCCCATATCTATTTCTGCTATTGTGACTTGCCGGGATGATTGGTTTTGAGTTTCGGAGTGTTTTGGGACACTTAGTCCTTAAATGAGAGCTTAAGCCTTAGGATTTGGACCGTAATCGGAACTTTGTAAACACAACTCCGGAATGGAATTCTGTCGGTTCCGTTAGCTCTGTTAGGTGATTTTGGGTTTAGGAGCGTTTCCGGATTGTGTTTTGGAGGTCCGTAGCTCATTTAGGCTTGAAATGGCGAAAGTCAAATTTTTGGAGTTTTGGGCCGGTAGTGGAATTTTTGATATCGGGGTCGTTTTCCGATTCCGGAAGTTGGAGTAGGTCCATAACTTGATTATGACTTGTGCACAAAATTTGAATTCAATCGGAAGTGATTTGATATGTTTCGGCATCGGTTGTAGAATTTTGAAGTTTTAAGTTCTTTAAGTTTGAATTGGAGGGTGACTCGTGATTTTAGCATTTCTTGATGTGATTTGAGAGCTCGACTAAAATCGTATGGTGTTTTAGGATTGGTTAGTATGTTTGGCCGAGGTCCCGGGGGCCTCGGGTGTGTTTCGAATACTCAACGGGTCATTTTTGGACTTAGAGAAGTAGCAGATTTCTGGTGTTTTATTGCTGAGAAATCGTTCATCACATTCGCGAGAGGTGCCTCGCAATTGCGTAGAGCATCTGGGAAAGGCATCTAAGTTGTTCTTCACGTTCACGATGTTGTTCCCGCGTTTGCAAAGGCGTGGGACCTTAAGCCTACGCATTCACAATATGGTCCTCGCGTTCGTGTAGAGGAACGAGGCAGAGGAAGCTCCGGGCATTAAGCCTACGCGTTCGCGAAGAGGTTCCCGCGTTCGCGAAGGGGTCCGTCAGTGGAAGGTACGCGTTTGCGAGAGTACCCTCGCGTTCGCGAAGGAGGAATTTTGGGCCAGTGGAAGATTGTTCATCGCGTTCACAATTGTGATATCGCGTTCGCGGAGAAGAACGCACCTGGGAATAATTTAAGGTTCAAAAACGAGGGTTGAGTTCATAACAAAAAAATTTGATTGAGAGCTCGGTAGAAGGCAAAATTTGGCGAAACCTGAGTACATCTATGGTTGATTTCATCATTTAATTTCGGATTTTGGGGTTGAAATTGGGAAACATTTGGAAGAACTTCTTCAACAAATATTTTGTGTTTTGAAAGAGAATTTGTTGTCGGATTTGAGAAATTATTATATTGTTAGACTCGTGAGTGAATGGGTGTTCGTATTTTGTGACTGTTACCCAATTCCGAGATGTAGGCCCCACGAGCAATTTTTGAGTTAATTTCGGAATTTTTGTTAAAGTGTTGATTTCATTAATTAGATGAGTCTATCATGGTTGTATTTATGATATGTAATTTCTTTTGGCTAGATTTGGGCCATTCAAAGCCGGATATTCGTGGGAAAAGGCATTGTGACCGATTTGATGTCAATTTTAAAACTCTATTCTATTGTTTCTCATAGATGGTGAGGACCCGTACTGGGAGGACCGACGATCAGGCACCCGATCCCCCTGCCACAGCAGCCAGAGGCCGGGGTCGGGGTATAGGACGACCACGTAGTGCAGCCCGAGTACCTGCGAGAGTTGCGTCAGAGGATCCCCCAACAGATCCAGCTGGAGGGCCAGCACCGGAGATCCCTATTGCAACTCCACCCCTCCAGGAGACTTTAGCTCAGTTCATGAGCATGTTCAGCACTTTTGCTCAGGATGGATTATTTTCGATAGCTCCCGCTACATCTCAGGCTGGGGGAGGGGCACAGACTCCTGCAGCCGGCACTCCTGAGTAGAGGGTCCAGGTTGATCAGGCCCCAGAGTATATTCCTATGCCCCCAGTGGATCCGGTTCAGCATGAGACTAGGGTAGCTGTTTCTGAGGTAGAGCAGCTCAGACTTGAGAGGTACAAGAAGTACCACCCACATACTTTCAGTGGACTAGCTTCGGATGATGCTCTGGGTTTTTTTGAGGAGTGTCATCATATTCTCCGCACTATGGGCATTGTGGAGACGAGTGGGGTTTCTTTCACCGCTTTCCAGCTGAGGGGAGCAACATATCAGTGGTGGCGTGCCTATGAGCTGAGTAGTCCGGATGAGGCAGCCTCACTCACTTGGACTCAGTTCTCAGAGATGTTCTTGCATGAGTATGTTCCTCAGAGCCTCAAGGATTCTTGGCACGCAGAGTTTGAGCAATTACGTCAGGGTGCTATGACTGTGTCGGAGTATACAGTCTGTTTCAGTGAGTTAGCTCGCCATGCACCGGCTCTGGTTGCTACAGTTAGAGAGAGGGTTCGTCGCTTCATTGAGGGACTCCACCCCAGTATTCGGACTAGTATGGCCAGGGAGTTGGAGATGGACATCACTTATCAGCAGGCAGTGAGCATTGCCAAGAGAGTGGAGGGCATGTTTGCTCGGGACAGAGAGGAGAGAGAGGCCAAAAGGTCTCGAGAGACTGGTCATTATGCAAGAGCTTGTGCACCAGCAGCACGCTATGGTAGGGGTTTTGTGAATTGCCCTGTTCATTCAGCTCTTCCAGCAGCCAGCGGTGTTCCAGCTCCTCCTAGACCTCAGGAGCCCTATTATGCACCTCCAGTATCTAGTATACCTCCTAATCGAGGTGCTATTATCTACCAGTCCAGCAGGCGAGGTCCGAGTCAGTCTCAGCCGCCGCATCCTCCGAGAGGTTGTTTTGAGTATGGTGACACTCGTCACATGGTTAGAGATTGCCCCTGAGCCAGGAAGGGTACACCTTCACAGACTTATCAGCCTCCACGTGCTCCACCGGGTCCTCCAGCCATTCTTCCATGCCCCAGCTGCCACCCCACCTCCTCAGCCAGCTCGAGGTGGAGATCGGGGAGGTTGCCCTAGAGGGGGAGGTCAGGCCAGGTACTATGCCCTTCCAGCGAGTTCAGAGGCTGTTGCTTCAGATTCAATCATCAAAGGTATCGTCCCTGTCTATCATAGGGATGCGTTAGTATTATTTGACCCAGGCTCTACGTATTCATATGTGTCTTCTTATTTTACTCCACATTTGGGGATATCTCGGGATTCTTTGAGTTTCCCTGTTTATGTATCTACTCCAGTGGGAGATTCTCTCATGATGGATGCGTATATCGGTCATTTTTTATTGCTCTTAGTGGTTTTGAGATCAGAGCCGATTTGTTATTACTTAGTATGGTAGATTTTGATGTTATCATGGGCATGGACTAGTTTTCACCCCATTATTCTATTCTTGATTGTCACGCTAAGACCGTGACGCTAGCTATGCCATGCTTTCC
This sequence comes from Nicotiana tabacum, assembly GCF_000715075.1. Lineage (NCBI taxonomy): Eukaryota > Viridiplantae > Streptophyta > Magnoliopsida > Solanales > Solanaceae > Nicotiana > Nicotiana tabacum. The sequence goes on along the minus strand of NC_134081.1, from coordinate 85,786,624 downwards.
AAGATTAGAGTGGAGAGGTACCTTAGAGTATACTCCCTGCAGGGTCATTTCATTTCTTAGGGCTCAGCGAATGGTTGAGAAGGGGTGTGATGCGTATTTGGCTTATGTGAGAGATGTCAGTATTGATACCCCTACAGTTGAGTCAGTTCCAGTAGTGAGGGATTTCCCTAATGTGTTTCCAGCTGATCTTCCGAGTATGCCGCCCGATAGAGATATTGATTTCGGCATTGATTTATTGCCGGGCTCTCAGCCTATTTCTATTCCTTCTTACCGTATGGCTCCTCCTGAGTTGAAGGAGCAGTTGCAGGAGTTGCTTGATAAGAATTTCATCAGGCCCAGTGTATCACCTTGGGGTGCTCCGGTCTTATTTGTGAAGAAGAAGGATGGTTCTATGCGTATGTGTATTGATTATCGCCAGTTGAACAAGGTTACAGTGAAGAACATGTATTCTTTGCCTCGCATCGATGATTTATTTAATCAGTTACAGGGTGCCAGGCTATTTTCCAAGATTGACTTGCGTTCTGGCTATCATCAGTTGAAGATTCGGGAGCCGGACATCCCGAAGACTGCTTTCAGGACCAGATATGGTCACTATGAGTTTCTTGTCATGTCATTTTGGCTGACAAATGCCCCAGCAGCCTTTATGCATTTGATGCACAGTGTGTTCCAGCCTTATCTTGATTCCTTTGTCATTGTGTTTATTGACGACATCCTGGTATATTCCCGGTCTCGGGAAGATCATGAGCCGCACCTGAGAACGTATGAACCTAGAGCTCTGATACCAACTTGTGACGATCCAAAATCCCACCACAGGCATCGTGATGGCACCTAATCTCTAAGACTGGGTAAGCCGATTTCTATTAAATTTTGAAGCCATTTTTTAAAAAAACTAACAGCGGAATAAATATGAATATACAACCTCCTAAAACTGGTAGTACTGAGTCACGAACTCTAACTGATTACATGGAATGATCACGAGGACCGAATATACAATACTGTTTGATTAAAAATTAACAGGACAATGAAATGAAAAGACTCCAAGGGACTGCGACGACCAAGCAGCTCTATCTTGAATCCTTACGGTCCGCTTTAACTCTGCTCAGGTCCGATATCTCCAATACCTGGCTCGGCACAAAAATGTGCAAAAGTGTAGTATGAGTACACCAATGTCGGTACCCAGTAAGTATCAAGACTAACCTCACTGGAGTAGAGGCGAGGTACAGTCAAGACACTCACTAGTCTAATAGCATGTGCAATATAATATACAAAATAGTAGGAAAATAGATAACAATAAGGACATCATAAAACAACCAGTGATATGCACAGCAAGATAACACAACACCATTTAATATCGCTCAATAATAAATGTCCAATTAAATCAAATTCTTCAAATAAATGTCCTTCACATATAATTCTACCAAATAACTCTCTTTCAAATATGATTTTCCTCAAATAAATATCTTTCAAATATAATTCTTTCATAATAAAAATCCTTCCAAATAAATATTTTGAATATAATTCTTCAATTAAAAAGTCACCATGTGATACCTCATTTTAAAATCATAAAAATACGGGTCTCAGCCCATTTTCATATTTTTCATAAACATAGGCCTCATCCCATTTTTCATATCTCCACGGCACTTCGTGCCCATAATTAAATCATCATATTTTCTCGGCATATCGTGCCCTCATTTCATATCACAACTGCACGGACAATTCACATGCCAATATCCTCAATGTATATAAGATCCACATGATCAATTTATTTCCACTATAGTGAGTTTAGAATTTTTAAATCAAGAAAGAAACCAACAAAGAATTGAATTTATTTATTTACTTTTAAAAAATCATTTAGGTGAAGAAAATAACATTGCACTTAAATTAAAGCATCAGATAAACTATTGATTTGGTTGTAAACTATTTAATTTAAAATATAATAATAATTACTTTTATTTAAATCAACTCAATCATCAAAAATCAGTAAGAAAAACCAAAAATATACTTCTTCAGAGTCTCGTGCTAAAAAGCCAAAGCCAACACAATACAACTAGGAGCACAAAACACATAATAATAAAGTCAACTAGTACATCATGAAAGAAGACAAGAATTTACATATTAAATGAAATAAAATCACCCAAGACAAGAACATAAATAAAGAAATATCAACAGGGCACTCCCGAGGTACCGCCTCGTAGTCCCAAATCATAAATAAATTCACAATATCTTTTTTTTTAATCACCGCGGGAACCTTCACATTTAATTTTTAAAGAAATAATTTTTTTCCCGATATAGCATCCCGCGTTTTAGCCATCCTTATCACACCACATGACTTCTAGTAGTTCCCCTACTAGCTACGCGTTTCAAGCCACCCTTATCTCACCGCATGCGTTTCAACACCCTGACCTTATATCACCGCATGACTTCTAGTAGTTCCCCTACTAGCCACGCGTTTCAAGCCACCCTTATCTCACCGCATGCGTATCAATATCACAATATTTCACAAATCGCACCTCAAGTGTCCAAATATCACAGCATAATACAACTTGCACCTCAAGTGCCCAAATATTACAACATTTCACAAATTGCACATCAAGTGCTCAAATCTTACAACATATCACAGATTGCAGATCAAGTGCTCAAATCGTACAACATATCACAGATTGCACATTAAGTGCTCAAATCTTACAACATATCACAAATTGCATATCAAGTGCCCAAATATTACAACTTGCCACAGAAAATCAACAATATATTATTTTCCACAATAAGGAGCTCATGCCTCGACCCTAATGTGCACAAAATCTTAACAAAACTATCCGGGAGTGAACAACTCAACAAAAAAATATTTCACTTAAATTCAAGGTGGCAATCACACCAAATCATCATATAAAACAATTTCAACAAAACAAGGTTCTAGGAATGACAAATAGAGGATTTAATAAGTGCCAATAATTTCCAACTTAATACATAAGGGCATATAAGGATTTTAATCTATGATATTTGCATATATAAACCAAGTACGTACTCGTCACCTCGCGTACATGGTTTTCAATTACACAATTTGTACATAATACTCAATGCCTAAGGTGTATTTTCCCAACTCGAGGTTAAGCAAGACACTTACCTTTTTGAAGTTATGCCGATATTTCAAAATCGCCTTCTTGCTAGAAATGACCTCCGGACCGCTCAAATCTATCCAAATTAATTGTATAATTTCATTAAAATTCATCGGAAATAATTCCGGATAATAAAACGTCGACTTAAAAATTTTATTCCAAAAAGTCAATAAAAGTCAACCCGGGGCCCGCCCCTCGGAACCCGATATAATTTTCATGAAATCCGAACACACATTCTGATACGAGTTCAACCATACAAATTTTATCGAATTCCAATAATAATTCAGCCTCCAAATCTTAAATTTCTTCTATTTAAATCCGGATTAAACGATGAATATAATCATAGATTCATGAAATATAATCACTTTAGGATATAGAATACTTACCCCAACAAAGTTTGTGAAGAATCCCTCCAGAATCGCCCAAATCCGAGCTCCAAAAATCCCAAAACGAAAATGGTGAAATGACCATTTTTGGTCCTTAACATTCTGCCCAGTTTCGCACATGCAGACCATTTTATCGCACCTGCGAGCTCGCTTTTGCGAGACAATTCTCGCTTCTACGATATCCACTGGCACTGCCCTCGCACCTGTGGAAGAGATTCTGCTTCTGCGCTCACGCAGTTGCGAGAAATTCTTCACACCTGCGGCCTCTGTCTAGCCCAGCCAATTTTGCTTCTGCGAACTTCATCTCACTTCTGTGATGGTCGCACCTGCGCTCATAATTCCGCAGGTGCGATTCCAACAACTTCTACCAAATTGCTCCGTTAACCTTCCAAAATTCACCCGAGGCCTCTGGGACCTCAACCAAATATACCAATATGTCCCAAAATAAAATACGAACTTAGTTGAGGCTTCAAACCACGTTAAACAACGCCGAAATTACGAATCGCGCATCAAATCGAATTATAAGTTTTCAAATCTTCCAACTTCTATATTTTGCGCCGAAACGTATCAAATCAATCCGGAATGACTTCAAATTTTTCACACAAGTCATAATTCACTTAATGGAGCTATTCCTATTTCTGGAATCAAAATCTGACCTCGTTATCAAAATTTCACCCTTCGGTCGGACTTTCCAAAATCTTCTATTATCCAACTTTTGCCAAAATACGTCGAATTGTCCTACGGACTTCCAAATAATTTTTCGGACATGCTCCTAAGTCCAAAATCACCATACGGAGCTATTGACATCATCAAAATTTCATTCCGGAGTTGTTTACTCCAAAGTCAACTCCCCGGTCAACTCTTTCCATTTAAGCTTCTAAATAAGAATTATTCTTTTAATTAAATTGTGAATCCTCCAAAAATCAAACTCGACCACACCCGCGGGTCATAATACTTATTACGAAGTTGCTTGAGACCTTAAGTTACTGAACGGGGCGTTAATTCTTAAAACTACAAGTCGGGTCATTACAACTTATGAGTAGGGAGAGAGTATTTGGTGCTACTTTTGATAAGGTAGTGGACATTGCTCGGTAAATAGAGATGGTTCGTAGCCAGGAACGTAGAGAGAGAGAGAGAGTCTAAGAGGCCTCATGGTCTAGGTGATTACAGCGGTGTTCCTTCAGGGGGTCAGTTTCACCGAGGTAGGGGTCGTTCTTACAGACACGCTCATACGGGTCGTCCAGCTCATCGTGGTGCATCATTTAGCCATGGTGCTTACAGTTCTCACTCAGTCCAGTCTTCATTCAGTGCACTACCAACGCAGAGTTCTCATTATGTGTCGTCCGCACAGGCTTCTGCAGGTCATTCCTCGGGTTATCAAGAGCAGTAGTTCCGTTAGAGGAGGGGTTGTTTCGAGTGCAGAGAATTTGGTCATTTAAAGAGAGAGTGTCCTAGGCTATTGAGTGGGGCTTCACAGCAGAGTTCTCGACTGACGGCACCATTACCAGCAGTTACACCACCCTCCCTGCCATCTCGGGGTGGGGGTCAGTCAGTTAGGTGTCGCCCAAGAGGGGAAGGCCGATCAGGTAGCGGGCATGCTCGATTCTATGCTTTTCCTTCCAGGCCAGATGTTGTTGCCTCAGACGTAGTGATCACAGGTATTGTTTCAGTGTGCCACAGGGAGGCTTCTATATTATTTGACCCTGGTTTCACTTATTCATATGTATCATCATAATTTGCTCATTATCTGGATATGCCCTGTGAGTCCTTAGTTTTACCTATTTGTGTATCTACACTGGTGAGTGATATTATTACTGTGGATCGTGTGTATCAGTCGTGTGTGGTAACTATTGGGGAACTGGAGACTAGAGTTGATCTCTTATTACTCGATATGGTTGATTTCGATGTAATCCTGGATATGGATTGGTTGTCTCCATGTCATGCTATTCTGGATTGTCACGCAAAAATTGTGACGTTGACGATGCCGGGGTTGCCAAAGGTTGAATGGAGGGGTTCTCTAGATCTTGTTCCTAGCAGGGTAATTTCTTATTTGAAGGCCCAACGTATGCTTGGAAAGGGATACTTGTCATATTTGGACTTTGTGAGAGATGTTGATGCAGATACTCCTCTTATTGATTCAGTACCGGTCGTGTGAGACTTTCCGAATGTATTTCCTGCAGACCTGTCGGGTATGCCACCCGACATGGATATTGATTTCAATATTGACTTGGTACAGGGCACTCAGCCCATTTCTATTCCTCTGTATCGTATGGCACCAGTTGAGTTAAAAGAATTGAAAGAGCAACTTCAGGAACTCCTTGAAAAGGGTTTATTAGACCTAGTGTTGTCGCCTTGGGGTGCACCAGTTCTGTTTGTTAAAAAAAAAGATGGTACTATGTGGATGTGCATTGATTATAGGCAGTTGAACAAAGTTACAATCAAGAATAAATATCCATTGCCGCGTATTGATGAATTATTTGAACATCTTCAGGGAGTGAGGGTGTTCTCCAAAATTGATTTGAGGTCTGGGTATCACCAATTAAAAAATCGGATATTCTAAAGATGACATTCAGGACTCGTTATGGCCACTATGAATTTCTTGTGATGTCTTTTGGGCTAACCAATGCCCTAGCAGCATTTATGCATTTGATGAATAATGTATTTCAGCAATATCTTTAATTATTTGTCATGGTATTCATTGATGATATTCTGGTGTACTCACATAGCCAGGAGGAGCATGCACAACACTTGGGTATTGTATTACAGAGGCTAAGAGAGGAGAAACTTTATGCCAAATTCTCTAAGTGTGAGTTCTGGCTTAGTTCGGTGGCAGTCTTGGGACATATAGTGTCCATGAAGTTATTAAGGTGGATTCGAAGAAAATAGAGGCAGTTCAGAATTGGCCCAAACTATCCTCAGTTACTGAGATTCGGAGTTTTCTTGGCTTGTCCGGTTATTATCGTCATTTCGTGGAGGATTTCTCGTCTATTGCATTGCCTATGACTAAATTGACCCAGAAAGGTGCTCCGTTCAGGTGGTCGGATGAATGTGAAGAGAGCTTTCAGAAGCTCAAGACAGCTTTGACTACATCTCCAGTATTGGTGTTGCCTACATTTTCAGAGTCTTATACTGTGTATTGTGACACATCGCGGATTGGTCTCGGCGCAGTACTTATGCAAGACGGTAGGGTGATTGCCTGTGCGTCCAGACAGTTAAAGGTACATGAGAAGAATTATCCAGTCCACGATCTTTAGTTAGCAATTGTTGTTCATGCCTTGAAAATTTGGCGGCATTACTTGTACGGTGTCCAGTGTGAGGTATATACCGATCATCGGATTCTACAACATTTGTTTAAACAGAAGGATCTTAACTTGCGGCAGTGAAGGTGGTTGGAGTTGCTTAAGGATTATGATATCACCATTCTCTATCATCCCGGAGAGGCCAATGTGGTGGCCGATGCCTTGAGTCGTACGGCAGAGAGTTTGGGCAGCTTAGCATACTTACCGGTAGAAGAGAGGCCTTTAGCCTTGGAGGTTCAGGCTTTGGCTAATCAGTTTGTTAGATTGGATGTTTCCGAGCCGAATCGAGTTTTGGCCTGTGTGGTTTTTCGGTCTTCTTTATATGATTGCATCAGAGAGTGCCAGTATGATGATCCACATCTGCTTGTCCTTATGGACACGGTTCAGCACGGTGATGCCAAGGAAGTCACTATTGGAGATGACGGTGTATTACGGATGCAGGGCAGGCTATGTGTACCTAATGTAGATGGTTTGCGTGAGCTGATTCTCCAGGAAGCTCACAGTTCGCGGTACTCTATTCATCCAGGCGCCGCGAAGATGTATAAGGATTTGAGACAGCACTATTGGTGGACGCGGATGAAGAAAGATATAGTTGGGTTTGTATCTCGGTGTTTAAATTATCAATAGGTAAAGTACGAGCACTAGAGACTGGGTGGATTGCTACAGAGACTTGAAATTCCAGAGTGGAAGTGGGAGCGTATTACCATGGACTTCGTAGTTGGACTCCCACGGACTTTGAGAAAGTTTGATGTTATTTGCGTGATAGTAGATCGGTTGACCAAATTTGCGCATTTTATTCCAGTCGGTACTAATTATTCTTCGGAGCGGTTGGCTGGGATTTATATTCGCGAGATTGTTCGACTACATGGTGTGCCAGTGTCCATTATTTCAGATCGAGGTACGCAGTTTAACTCACAATTTTGGAGGGCAGTTGAGCGAGAATTGGGCACACAAGTTCAGTTGAGTACAGTATTTCACCCTCAGACGGACGGACAGTCCGAGCGCACTATTCAGATATTGGAGGATATGCTACGCGCTTGTATCATTGATTTTGGGGGTTCTTGGGATCAATTTTTGCCACTCGCAGAGTTTGCTTACAATAATAGCTACCAGTCAAGCATTAAGATGGCTCTGTATGAAGCTTTATATGGGAGACAATGTCGGTCTCTGGTGGGTTGGTTTGAGCCTGGTGAGGTTAGACTATTGGGTACTGACTTGGTTCAGGATGCTTTAGAGAAGGTCAAAGTAATTCAGGAACGGCTTCGCACGGCACAATCTAGACATAAGAGTTATGTCGACAGGAAGGTTCGTGATGTTGTTCACATGGTTGGGGAGAAGGTTCTGCTCAAGATTTCACCCATGAAGGGTGTGTTGAGGTTCGGGAAAAAGATCAAGTAAAGCGCTCGGTATATTGGGCCTTTTGAGATACTTAAGAAAATTGGAGAGGTGGCTTATGAACTTGCTTTGCCACCTAGTCTATCAGGTGTTCATCCAATGTTCCATGTATCAATGCTCCGAAAGTATGTCGGGGATCCGTCTAATGTTCTGGATTTTAGTACAGTACAACTGGATGGTAATTTGACTTATGATGTGGAGCTGGTGGCTATTTTAGACAGGCAGCTTCGAAAGCTGAGGTCAAAGAACATAGCATCAATGAGGGTGCAGTAGAGAGGCCAGCCAGTAGGAGAAGCTACTTGGGAGATGGAGCAGGAGATGCGGAACAAATATCCACACTTATTTGAGACTCCAGGTATTATTCTAAACCCGTTCGAGGACGAACGTTTGTTTAAGAGGGGGAGAATGTAACGACCCGGTCGGTCGTTTTGAATATTATAACCCCATTTTCCCATTTACTGCTCAATTTATGCTTTGCTATTGATTTAATACTTATCGGCTTAGTTGGTTCGGGTCCGAATGGAATTCGGAGTAAAATGACACACTTAGTCTCATAATTGAAAAACAATTAAGTTAGAAAAGTGGACTAGATATGAACTTATGTGTAAACGGCCTCGGATTCGAATTCTGATAATTCCAATAGCTCCATATGGTGATTTCAGACTTAGGATCATGTACGGAAGAATTTTTGGAGGTCCGTAGAGGAATTAGACTTGAAATGCCGAAAGTTGAATTTTTGGGAAATTTGACCGAGGGGTTCACTTTTTTATATCGGGGTCGAAATCCGATTCTGAAGATTTTAATAGGTATTTTATGTCATTTATGACTTGTGTGCGAAATTTGAGGTCAATCGGACGTGATTTGATAAGTTTCGGCATTATTTGTAGAAATTAGAAATTTCAAAGTTCAATAGGCTTGAATTGGGGCATAATTCATGGTTTTATCATTGTTTGAGGTGATTTGAGGATTCGACTAAGTTCATATGATGTTTTAGGACTTATTGGTATATTTGGTTGAGGTCCCGAGGACCTCAGGTGAGTTTCAGATGGTTAACAGATCAAAAAATTGAACTACAACAAATGCTGCAATTTCCTTCTGTTGGAAATTTCTTCTGCCAGATTCGAGCCGAGATATCTCTCAGAATCGAGCCCAGATGTGAGCCTCAGAATCGAGCCCAGATGTAAGCCCAGATCGAGCCCAGGGTCGAGGTCCACGATCGAAGCTATGATCGAGCCCAGGTTCGAGGGTCACGGTCGAAGGCAGGGTCGAAGACATGATCGAAGGCCAGGGTCGAGGGCCATGATCGAGGATCAGGATCAAAGCCACGATCGAGGCCTAGGATCGAGGGCCAGGATCGAGGCCTAGGATCGAGGAACAGGATCGAGGCCTAGGATCAAGGACCTGGATCGAAGGCCAAGATCGAGATAGAACCGAGGTTGTCTGGGAAGAATTATAAAAACAGGGACTTCGTCCCATTCGCCATTTTTGACAAATTGGAGCTTGAGGAGAGGCGATTTTTGATATCTTTTCAAGAAAACCTTGAGGTAAGTCCCTTGTGATCATTTCTACTCTATAATATTGAATTATCATCGAATAATCCGACTAGATTACATGATTTTGAGATGTAAATCGGAGATTGGAACTTAGAAATTTGGAAATAAGATTTATAGATTTGAGGGTCGAGTTGAGGTCGGATTTTGGTAAAATTGGTATGGGTAGACTCGTGGTTGAATGGGCTTTTGGATTTTGTAACTTTTGTCGGGTTCCAAGACGTGGGCCCCAGGGGCGATTTTTGAGTTAAATTTCGGATTTTTATGAAAAATTAGTATTTTCTTATGGAATTAATTCTGATAAATTTTATTGACTGAAACGAATTATTTGTGACTAGATTCGAGGTATTCGGAGGCCGATTTGCGAGGCAAAGGCATAGCAGAGTAAAGAGTTTCATGTTTTGATGTAAGTAACAGTTTTAAATCTGGTCCTGAGGGTATTAAACCCCGGATTTTGGTATCATGTGATTATTTTGGAGGTGACGCACATGCTAGGTGATGGGCGTGTGGGCGTGCACCGAGGGGATTGTCACGTGGTGTAACGACCCGACTTGTCGTTTTAAGAATTTACGCCCCATTTAGTGACTTAAGGTCTCGAGCAGCTTCGCAATATGTATTATGACCCGCGGGTGTGGTCGAGTTTGATTTACTAAAGATACAGAATTAAATTAAAAGAACAATCCTTAATTTGAAGCTTAAATAGAAAGAGTTGATTGGAGAGTTGATTTATGAGCAAATGACTCCGGAATAAAATTTTGATGATGTCAATAGCTCCGTATGGTGATTATGGACTTAGGAGCATGTCCGAAAAATTATTTGGAGGTCCGTAGTGAAATTAAGCTTGAAATGCCGAAAATTTAATTTTTGGGAAGTTTGAGCGGGGGGTTGACTTTTTGATATAGAGGTCGGAATTCGATTCTGAAAATTTGAATAGGTCCGTTATGTCATTTATGACTTGTGTGCAAAATTTTAAGTCATTCCGGATTGATTTGATATGTTTCGGCACAAGTTATAGAATTTCAAAGTTCAAAGTTCATGGATTTTTGATTTGAAATGCGATTCGTCGTTTTGATGTTATTCGATGTGATTTGAGACCTCGAGCAAGTTTGTAATGTATTATGGGACTGGTTGGTATGATTGGTTGAGGTCCCGGGGGTGTCGGGTGTGTTTCGGCGTGGTTTCGGATCATTTGGAGCTGTTTTGGAACTGCTGATTCTGGTGTCTGGTTTCCTTCTTCGTGAACGCGAAGAAAGTTCGGCGTTCGCGAAGAAGAAATTTTTGGGGTGCTGGATTTAACCTTCGCGAACGCGAACGCAATGCATGGTCTGCTCAAGCTTACGCGAACGCGACGCAGTGGTTGCGAACGCAAAGAAGGAAGGGGAGCCGGGACCTTGAGCCATTAACCCTTCGTGAACGCGACACATGGACTGCGAACGCGAAGAAGGAGGGCAGTTGCCTACCGCGAATGCGATGCTGTGCATGGTCAGGCCTTCGCGAACGCTACACTAGTCACGCGAACGCGAAGAAGAAAAGCCTGGGCAGTGAGTTTAAGTTCAGAAAATGGGACTTCGTCCTATTTTTCATTTTTGATAGAATGGAGCTTGGGATGAGGCGATATTTCGGAGATTTTCAGAGGAAACAATGGGGTAAGTGTTCTTGACTCAATATTGGTTAAATTACCCGAATCCATGGTTGTTTTTGACATTTAATCGGTGAATTAAGTTGGAAAAAAATGTGAAAACCCTCTTGATTCAATTTAAGATTTGGAGGTCGAGTTGTTATCGGAATTGAATAAAATTGGTATGGTTGAACTCATATCGGAATGGGCGTTCATATTTTGTAACCTTTGTTGGTTTCCCAGATGTGGGCCCCACGAGCAATATTTGGGTTAAATTCCGGATTTATTTTGTAGCTAATTTGTATTTTCATATGGAATTTATTCCTACAATTTGTATTTATTGAATCTAATTAATTATGACTAGATTCGTGCCGATCGGAGTCAGAAAATCGAGGAAAGGGCATACTACTTGACTGATTGAGCGCAGTTTGAGGTAAGTATCTTGCCTAACCTTGTGTGGGGGATTTTTCCCTTAGGATTTGAGTCATCTATGCTGATTGTAGTCTGTGTACGTGAGGTGGCGAGTGCGTGCTCAGACTTATTTGTGGAAAGTTGGCATTTTAGGGTTCTTATGTTCTTATATTCACCGTGTATGATGTTGTTCGTGATACGCTTAAATTCCTATTTGCTAGTTTCACCTTTATACGCTTTGATTAGAGATAACTGCTTTAGGATTCCCTCTTATTGCCTATTTGACCCTTATTCTAAGTAACCAAAGATTTTACCTCTTCTATCGTCGTGCTATATATTTTTATAACTGCTTATCTTTAATTGAAATTATTGTTTTCTCATCCTATAATTGTTTAGTCTTAATTGGAGTTATGATTATCTTCCGTTGCTTATCCTTACTTGAATAATTGAATATTCCTCGTAATTGCTCAACCTTAAAAGGAGTTTAGATAACCTATATCTTAGTTGACTTGCCATTATTTGGAACTATTTGACTCATGTTGGCTTCTTATCATTGACTTGAATATTGTGGGACCGTTGCTATACTTTGTTTTGTTTTTCCTTGTTAAGTTGTTCTCCTTGTGCCTAGAATTCTTCACTGTGGTTATTCCTTGTGAATGAGTTCTACCGTTCTTGTGATTTAAGTTCTTGAGTTGATTTGCTCGTCGTACCTTGCATCTTTGTCATTGTTGCTTTTGCACTTGTTGTGGTGAGGTAAGAGGTTTCTGTCATGTTATAGTTGTTATCTCTGTTGTTTGCACTGCATATTTAAATTGGGACTATGGACGTATTCCGGGAGATCCCCCAGCACTTCATATTTAAATTGGGACTACGGACGTATTCCGGGAGATCTCCCTGTCTTGCATATTTACTTTGGGATTACGGATGTATTTCGGGAGATCCCCCTGTCTTGCATATTTACTTTGGGACTGCGGACGTATTCCGGGAGATCTCCCAGCACTGCATATTTAAATTGGGACTACGGACGTATTCCGGGAGATCTCTCTGTCTTGCATATTTACTTTGGGACTACGGACGTATTCCGGGAGATCCCCCTGTCTAGCATATTTAATTTGGGACTACGGGACGGTATCCCGGTAGATTCCCCTGTGGTTATATCTATGTTCGGAGCTGCTAATCTTCCATGCTTAAGTGTCACAGGGTGACTTATACTCGAAAGATATTACTAGAAAAGTTTATATTTGAAAGGCTTTTATCTTGAAAGAACTATATTTGAAAGATATTTATTTGAAGGAAGAATATTTAAAAAATATATATATAAAATAAATTTCTTTTTGGAAAGGATTATATTCTGAAGACCTCAATTTAAAAACTTACGGGTGAAAGTTTACTCTTGAAGGATTTGACTAATTTATTGGGGTTTGTTGGCTGAGTCCTGATGTGAAATTTTTGCAGTTGCTGAGTTACTACTTGCCTTTACTGTATTGTGATATTCGGATTTGGGTTGTACTTTTGTTCATTCTTCTGTGTCTTATTCTGGTGTTCCGTTGTTACTTGCTGTCTTTCCTTCCTTATTGTAGTTGTTATGTCGTTAGCCATATCGTGGGGTCCTCAAATAGATGCCATGTTCTGTCATCCCTATACTTATACTTGTTCAGTTTATTAGACCACTGGGTGTCTTGACTAGTCCTCGTCACTACTTCACCGATGTTAGTCTTGATACTTACTGGGCACCGCTGTGGCGTGCTCATGCTACTCTTCTGCACATTTTTGTGCAGATCCAGGTATCGATCGTTAGTAGCTGTGCGGATCCTTGCTGAGGAAACTCAAGGTAAACCTGTTGTTGTGTTCGCAGGATTCGAAGTCACCTTCCTATTTTGTATTTACACTATTTTTACTTACTTCCGAACAGTTGTATTTAGAAGTGATAGCAAACTTTGTAGAGCTTATGACTAGTACTACTGGTTTTGGGAAATTATAAATTTTGTAAAGATTTCTATATCGAGAATGTTAGATTTTCTTTGATATTGTTATTACTCAGTAAATGTTAGGCTTACCTAGTCCCTAAGACTAGGTGCCATCACGATACCCAACGGAGGGGGAAATTGGGTCGTGACAAGTTGGTATCAGAGCTCGAGGTTCATAGGTGCTACAAGTCATAAGCGAGTTTAGTAGAGTCTTGCGGATCGGTACGGAGACGTCTGTACTTATCTTTGAGAGGCTACAGAACTATTAGGATAATCTCACTTCTTTCATTCCATCGTGCAGGTTCATTGATCTCGAAGTTTGAACTTTTATCATTCCATTCTCTCACAGATGGTGAGGACACGAGCTGCAGTTGCTGATAACATTACCCCGGAGCGGATGTCGCTAGAGGCAGAGGCAGAGGTAGAGGCTGACGAGGAGCACGTGCTGCAGCCAGAGTAACTCCAGAGCAGCAGGTTCACATTGGTCAGGTTCCGGGTATAGTACCAGTATAACCTGTTATTCCGGTTCAGCTTGAGGTTAGGCCAGAGGCATCAGAAGAAAAAAACTAAAAAAGAACAAAAGAGGCTTGAGAGGTTTAAGAAGTATAACCCACCTACTTTCAGTGGCACAACTTCAGAGGATGCCTACGGATTTCTATAAAAGTGCCACTGTATTCTCCGCACCATGAGTATTGTGGAAGTGAGCACAGTTGCCTTTACTACATTTTAACTGTCAGGCGCAACGTATCGACGAAGGCAAATCTATGAAGAATGTAGACCAGCCGATGAAACACCACCAACTTGTCTCAATTTTCGGAAATGTTCTTGAACGAGTTTGTTCCCCAGACTCTCCGAGATACGTGACGCACAGAGTTTGAACGGTTGTGTCAGGGCACTATGGCAGTGTCAGAATATGTTATCAAGTTCAGTGAGTTAGCCCATCATGCACCTATCTTAGTTCCTACAATCAGAGAACGGGTCCGCAGATTCATTAAAGGGATCGATTATGATATTAAAATATGCATGGCTCGAGAGTTGCGAACTAATACTCCATTTTAACAAGTAGTGAAGATTGTAAGGAAGATTGAGGGTGTTTTAGATGAGGAAAGGGAGTCTAAGGAGGCCAAAAGGTCTCGAAGATCTGGAGGGTTCAGTGGATTTTACTCTTTAGCTAGGACCCATTATATTGAAGGCTAGAGCAGTCGGCCAGCTCAGTCCACACATCAGACTACTCGGAGTGCTCCAGTAAGTTCTTGCGATGCACCACCGACACGGGTTTCTTATAATGGTTATTCCAGTTATCCGGCACAAACTCAGTACGAGCAACCGCGACCTCAGAGGGGTTGTTATGAATGTGGTGATACTAGGCACATCATGAGAGATTGTCCCAGACTTGGGAGGGGTGGATTTCATCAGAGCACTCAAGCTACGAGCTTTATTACAGTTAATACTCCAGGTGCACTGTCAGTTAGAGATGGAGGACAGGCGGGTAGTGGGCGCCTAAGAGGTGGAGGCCCTACCCATTAATTTAATCACTATAATTTGGAGGAGGCCAATACACCAGATGGTGTCGACACATGTACGATCTTGATTTTTATTATAAAAGGATATTTTCCTTAATTTGATTTGGTTCTGAATATTGAGGTGAGTCCTCCTATTATGCTCCACTTATGGTTGAGCTTCGTAAATTTGTGACCCACTTATATGTTTATCCCTGTTGGGAGATTTAAAGATGTGAACCCGTGTCTGTCATTATATTTTTGGTACATAATTGAGGGCTATAAGCCAAAAAGTAATTCTTGTTATTCATTAAAGTGGGTTCAATGTGTTTCGGATTAATTGATTCCAATTTTTATGAATTATATGCCCTACCGGTAGGAGGTTTCATTATGTGTTGTGAAAACTGTTTATGAAATATATATTGAAAAGAAGAAAGAAAGGAAAAATTTAAATTTCAGTTGGCACAATGTGCAAAATACTTGTGGTTCGGAGTGGAGGACGAGATCCTCGCATTTTTACATGAAGTGAATTATTTAAACCGGGCTTCAAGCCGCGGTGGAAGTTATATAAGGACGAGGTCCTTGTGGTGAAATATTTATGAGTTTAAAATTCCCCCTTTGTGAAAAATTAATTTGTACAATAATATTAATAGGGAGTCATGCCTGTTAGGCTTTTCTGATATTCTTGTATATTTTCTGTGCATATTTAGCCATTTTTGTGCTTTAAATATTGAGTTTTAGCCTATGAGATGAGTGCCCAGATGGCGTTAAATGTGACTCAGTAATCCGAGTAAGTAATCATGAGGTCTTCATGCCTCACATTCTGTTGTCAGTATTGTGATAATTCGAAATGAGGTGGATGATGCTGAAATTTATTTACGAACAACTTTTAAGACCAGAGATGTGGTGATGAGTGTACATATGATGTGCATCATGCCAGATATCATTATGATAATGCAGTGCTTGTAATGCGGAGATTAGTATTATTGATATATACATTGTGGTGCTTTCTTGGGTTGTGGATATGTTGTTAGGAGTTGTTTGGTGTTACTCTGGCAGGTGGATAGGCCCAATTACAAGGGAGACTCTGCCGAAATTTCTGAAAAATTTGGGAGTTAGTAAAATTTGAAGGATTGAGAATTGCAAAAGAAGAGATAAATATGTTATGTGTTTAAGGGCGAATGATCTTAAGCGGGGAATAATACAGCACCCCAAAGAAAGTTTTGAATTACTTCAACACTACCGAAAAAATTGATTTGTGCATAGGCACGAGTTGCTATTGCCAGTTGAGACTAATACTGTGCGTTGTTGTGAGAAATCACGCCTTTTAAAAATATTGGAGCGTAAGAAAATGGCCTTAAAGTTTTCAAGTATGGATAAAAGAAATAATCTCAAATGAGATGATGTTGTCACATTTTTCTCAAATGCGGTAGCATCGAATCAACCGTGAGTATATGTGTAAAAGTAAAAATCATCAATTTGGTAATCTCAGAATAATTCTTAGAACGTTCGAGAATGAACGTATATTTATGAGGTGGAGAATGTAACGACCCGACTTGTCGTTTTAAGAATTTACACCCAGTTTAGTGACTTAAGGTCTCAAGCAGCTTCGCAATATGTATTATGACCCGCGGATGTGGTCAAGTTTGATTTACTAAAGATTCGAAATTAAATTAAAAGAACAATCCTTAATTTGAAGCTTAAATGAAAAGAGTTAACCGGAGAGTTGACTTATGAGAAAACGACTTCGGAATGAAATTTTGATGATGTCAATAGCTCCGTATGGTGATTCTCGACTTATGAGCGTGTCCGGAAAATTATTTGGAGGTCCGTAGTGGAATTAAGCTTGAAATGCCAAAAATTTAATTTTTGGGACGTTTGACCGGAGGGTTGACTTTTTGATATTAAGGCCGGATTCCGATTCTAGAAATTTGAATAGGTCCATTATGTCATTTATGACTTGTGTGCAAAATTTGAAGTCATTCCAGGTTCATTTGATGTGTTTCGGCACAAGTTATAGAATTTCAAAGTTCAAAGTTCATGGATTTTTTATTTGAAGTGCGATTCATCGTTTAGATGTTGTTCGATGTGGTTTGAGACCTCGAGCAAGTTCGTAATGTGTTATGGGACTGGTTGGTATGATTGGTTGAGGTCCCGGGGGCCTCGGGTGTGTTTCGGGGTGGTTTCGGATCATTTGGAGTTGTTTTGGAACTACTGATTCTGTTGTCTGGTTTCCTTCTTCGCGAACGCGAAGAAAGTCCGGTGTTCGCGAACGTGAGGACTGCGAACGCGAAGAAGGAGGGCAGTTGGTTACCGCGAACGCGAACGCAATGTTGTGAATGGTCAGGCCTTCGCGAACGCGACACTGGTCACACAAATGCGAAGAAGAAAAGCCTGGGTAGTGAGTTTAAGTTCGGAAAATGGGACTCAATATTGGTTAAATTACCCGAATCCATGGTTGTTTTTAATATTTAATCGGTGAATTAAGTTGGAAACAATTGTGAAAACCCTCTTGATTCAATTTAAGATTTGGAGGTCGAGTTGTTATCGGAATTGAATAAAATTGGTATGGTTGAACTCGTATCGGAATGGGCGTTCATATTTTGTAACCTTTGTTGGGTTCTGAGATGTGGGCCCCATAGGTAATTTTTGGGTTAAATTCCAGATTGTTTTGTAGAAAATTTGTATTTTCATATGGAATTTATTCCTACAATTTGTATTTATTGAATCTAATTAATTATGACTAGATTCGAGCCGATCGGAGTCAGAAAATTGAGGAAAAGGCATATTACATGACTGATTGAGCACAATTTGAGGTAAGTATCTTGCCTAACCTTGTGTAGGGGATTTTCCCCTTAGAATTTGAGTCAAATATGCTGATTGTAGATAACCTATATCTTAGTTGACTTGGCATTCTTTGGAACTATTTGACTCGTGTTGGCTTCTTATTGTTGACTTGAATATTGTGGGATCGTTGCTATATTTTATTTTGTTTTCCCTTGTTAAGTTGTTCTCCTTGTGCCTAGAATTCTTCACTGTGGTTATTCCTTGTGAATGAGTTCTACCATTCTTGTGATTTAAGTTCTTGAGTTGATTTGCTTGTCATACCTTGCATCTTTGTCATTGTTGCTTTTGCACTTGTTGTGGTAAGGTATGAGGTTTCTGTCGTGTTGTAGTTATTATCTCTGTTGTTTACACTGCATATTTAAATTGGGACTACAGACGTATTCCGGGAGATCCCCCAGCGCTTCATAATTAAATTAGGACTACGGACGTATTCCAGGAGATCCCCCTGCCTTGCATATTTACTTTGGGATTACGGGCGTATTCTGGGAGATCCCCCTGTCTTGCATATTTACTTTGGGACTGCGGACGTATTCATGGGATAGGATTAGCATGGGGCAAAAATAATACAAGCCCACTTTGGAAGGTTAGCTCGTTCACTCTCTCATGAGCACGCAAGAGTCAACGAGCGAAGTGCTTCTCTTCTTCTTTTCTTTTAGATCTCTCATGCACTTCTATGCCTTTTTGCCATAATCCGTTGTTTTTTCTCAATATTTTCCTCATCTAGCTCGTTCACTCTTTCGTGTGCACGCGAGAGTGAACGAGCAAAGTCCTTCTTTTGTCTTTTGCTCTCGAATCAACTTCTTTTGCTCTCTTTTCGTCCAACTTGCTCCTACACATAAGCATGCACGTAATGAGCATAATTCACTACAAAAACTCATGTAACCTACCGTAACCACACAGGTTATGATATGAAAGTACACCGAAAAATATGCATTTTTGACCGTTTATCACCCTCCTTGGGAAAGGTCACTCGCTCCGATAGATCAGGAGCAACAATATCCAAATCATGACAGTGACAGTCTTCCTTCACAACTGGAATATTGGAAGAATGGATGAAAAAAGGATAGCTGCCAACAACCCATGTGCGAGGAAGAGCCAAAGGAAATTTCTTTTCGAAATCTTTTTTTTTAACAAGACTTCTAGGAATGATGGAATCCACCGTCGGAGGAGCAGCATCCTCAGCATTGTTCTTTCCCTTTGAAGAGCTAACGTTCTTTGAAAAAGAAGCCATTTGAATGAGAGAAAAGTTTTTTTGTTTAAAGGGAGTTAAAGAAAGGTTTATTAACAGCAAGAAAGGTTTTAGAAAACTTGGAAGATTATGGAGTATAAGGGGAGAAGGTTGATGCGTATAAGTAAAAATTTTGGCGGCTAAATTCATGGACATGATTACTTAGATAATCGGCAAAAGTTATGCTGAATCGTGGGATGACGCGTGTTCGGGGCATTAAATGCGGAGAGACGTTCGTCTAATCAATCGTCAGAAGCTTTCAGAGGGGATTATAGTAATTCCCGCCAAAAGAGTGCTTCTACCAACTTACCGGCGACACAAAGTTATGTCACCGAAAAGCAGGGGGACTATCTGTATAGAGTAAAATATGCTATGCTACGTGGCCGCCTAAAAGAGGGACACATGGAACCTAAGATGGGGGATAGCCAAAACGAAGGCAAAGGTCCCGTCTGTCACCGGAAAGAATAACGCTCATAAAGATGCAATAAATACTCTTCGCCCGATAGCATTTAATGGAGAATATTCCACATTATTAAGTACGTTGCCCGTTATAAGGAATTTGGCATTTATGCTCACCGTTACATCTTACTCAATGGCCCTCATAATTGACATTATAGAAGGGCACGATCCTTGGACCTCCTTTCCTAGACGTAGCAATAAATAATGAGCTATGTTATTATTATAAGAACATGAATTTTTTGGCAAACTAATACTACAATCTACTCAAAGCTCTAATCAATTTTACCTTCTTATTTTTTGTTTTTGTTACTATTGCGCCCGGAGGCTTCACTACCAGAATCTTTATTTCTGTCATTTCGTCTTCCTATCAAGGCTAAGTGTTATATATTTCTTCAATTATCTTCTTATTTCAGGATCAGATTAATTCACTTGTCTAGAAATCACGTATAAATTCAACTGTACTATTTTTCGGGTAAACATATATAATGTAATTTTTTGACGAAGGGAGTTTGGATGAACACTTGCGACCCCTAAGTCCTCTCCTCTATTCTTCTTTGTGAATCCAGATAGAGTAATCCAAATTAAATAAATTATTCTATTCTATTCTCCTTTTTGGCGTATGATTATGGCAAATGCCATCTACTTCAACTAATTCCTAGCTACTTTGTAGTTTTTCAACGATCTGACTTTTGTTTCTTTATTAAGCCACCCTCCGCTTTCTCTTTCTTATTTTTCTTTTCTGAGTGAGTAGTACATGAGGAAAACTAAGTCAAATCATTTCAAATTGGTTTGGTTATAAAAGGTCAAATCTAAGGGAGTTGAGTATAATATCTCAAACCACACATTAAAACTAAGTATTACTAAATTAAAATTGGAGGGTGGTTTTGTCACGACCCAAAAATCACACCTATCGTGATGACGCCTATCTCAATACTAGGCAAGCCGATAATATCAATAACCCACAATTTCTTTGAAATACTAAAAAGATAATAATTAAGTTTAAGAGAAAATCCCACAAATATTGGATATAAATACACTCCCAAAATCCGGTGTCACTGAGTACATGAGCATCTAAATGATAACAAAGTCCGACTGCTAAAAATACTGTCTAAAAATTTAGAACAGTACAAAAACTGAAAGGGAAGAGAGTCAAGGTCTGCGGACTTCAATCATCTACCTCGATAATCTTCAGCAGATAAAACTCCGAGAACTAGCAACCGCTGTGTTCGGAAGTACCTGGATCTGCACACGAGGTGCATGGTGTAGTATGAGTACAACCACCTCAACAAGTAACAATAATAAATAAGGAACTGAAAATAGTGACGAGCTTCTCAGCTAAGTCCAATTACAGTAATTTCCAACATAAGAAAGTAAGCATGCTTGCAAGTTCAGATATTAAGGCCCAAACGGTAATTTCATATTAGGTTTAACTGAAACAAGAGATAATATATTTCAGAAATTTTTCAAAACAGGGATATATGACAATTATAGTATAACAATAATGAAATCAATGCATCCTCTTAGAGCAACAGTCACTCAGTCCTCCCACTCACCAGCACTCAGCACTTAGTAGGTACATGCGCTCACGGGGGGGGGGGGGGGTCTACAAACTCCGGAGTGGCTCCTTCAGCCTAAGCGCTTTAATCTGCACGGACAATTCATGTGCTGCACGGACAACTCACGTGCTAGTATACTATCTGGATCCGCACGGACAACTCACGTGCTCCACGAACAACTCACGTGCTATAGTATAATATTTGGATCTGCACGGACAACTCACGTGTTGTACAGATAACTCACGTGCTATAGTATAATATCTGACAATCAGTCCCTCGGGCTCTCAATAATCATGAAAATCAGCCCAAACAACAATGATATGATGCATCAATAAGGAACAATAGAGATTGAGATAAAATAAATAAGTAAACTGTGGCTGAGATCAAAACAATAATTTAGGAGATAATTCAACAAGTACACGACCTTTGTGGGTCCCTACAGTGCCAACGCATAATTTGAACATGATTTGTGATTTAATTTCTCTACTACATGGAGAATGTACAGATAACAACAGATTATTCAATTACACAGTTCCATGAAATTTGACCAAGTCACAATTCCTACGATGCACGCCCACACGCCCGTCACCTAACATGTGCGTCACCTCAAAATCGATCACATAACACAAAATCCAGGGTTTCATACCCTTAGAACCATATTTAGAACTGTTACTTACCTCAAACCGTGAAATTCTTTATTCTGCTATGCCCTTGCCTCGTGAATCAGCCTCTGATAGCCTCGAATCTAGTCACAATTAATTCGATTCAGTCAATACAAATTATAGGAATTAATTCTATATGAAAATACAAATTTTCCAATAAAATCAGAAATTACACTCAAAAATCGCCCGAGGGGCCCACATCTCGAAATCCGACAAACGTTACAAAATATGAATTCCCATCTAACCAAGAGTCCAACCATACAAATTTTACCAAATTCCGACATCAACTCGACCCTCAAATCACTAATTAAATGTTAAAAACAATCATGGATTCGGGTAATTTGACCAATATTGAGTTAAGAACACTTACCCCGTTGTTTTCCTTGAAAATATCCCGAAAATCGCCTCTTCCCGAGCTCCAATTGGTCAAAAATGGATTTTCAGAACTTAAACTCTCTGCCCAGGTTTTTCTTCTTCGCGAACGCGACCACTGCCTCGCGTTCGCGAAGCACATTTTGTACTACATAGAATTTCCTCCTTCGTGAATGCGGACTTTACCTCGCATTCGCGAAGCACAAAAATCTGCTGCCCCAATTTCTTCTTCGCGAACACAAGATACTACTCGCGAACCCGATGATTAACGACCTCAGGCCTTCGCGAACGCGAACGCGTAGGCCAACACATTTGGTCCAGCCCCAGCTCCCTCTCTTCTTCACGAACGCGTATTTTATTCGCGAACACGAAGAGCAAATCTTGCTTGCCCCTCAGTTTCCTCTTCGCGAACGCGAGACTCCAATCGCCAATGCGATGAAGGAAACTAGATAGTGCATCAGAAAAATTCCAACAAAGCTCCAAGTCCAAAAGTTGATCCGTTAACCCTCCGTAACTGACCCGAGGCCCCCGAGACCTCAACCAAATCCACCACCAACTCCTAAAACATCATACGAACTTAGTCGAAACCACAAATCACATCAAATAACGCTAAAACCATGAATCATACCCCAATTCAAGCCTAATGAAACTAAGAATTTTCAACTTCTACATTCAACGCCGAAACCTATCAAATCAAGTCCGATTAATCTCACATTTTGCACACAAGTCGTAAATGACATAACAGACCTATTCAAATTTTCAGAATCGGTGTCGGCCCTAATATCAAAAAGTCAACTCCCCGGTCAAACCTCTAAACTTAAATATCTATTTTAGCCATTTCAAGCCTAATTTAACTATGGACCTCCTAATAATTTTCCGGACAAGCTCCTAAGTCCAAAATCACCATACGAAGCTATCAGAATCATCAAATTTCTATTCCGGGGTCGTTTACATATAAGTCAATATCCGGTTACTATTTTAACTTAAACTTTAAACCTTGGAACTAAGTGTTCCAATTCATTCCAAAACCTCACCGGACCCGAACCAATCACCCCGGCAAATCACATGACAACAGTAAAGAATAAATTGAGTAGTAAATGGGGGAACAGGGTTGTAATACTCAAAATGACCGGCCGGGTCATTACATTCTCCCTCTCTTGAACAAACGTTCATCCTCGAATGAGTTTAGAATTATACCTGGAATCTCAAATAGGTGTGGATATTTGCTCTGCATCTCCCACTCAGTCTCCCAAATAGCTTCTCCGACTGGTTAGCCTCTCCACTACACTTTAACTGAAGCTATGTTCTTTGATCTCAACTTTTGAACTGATCGGTCTAAAATGGCCACCGGCTCTACATCATAAGTCAAATTACCATCCAACTGCATTGTGCTGAAATCCAAAACATAAGACGGATCCCTGACATACTTCCGAAGCATAGATACATGGAACACTAGATGAACACCCGATATACTGGGCGACAATGCAAGTTCATAAGCCACATCTCCAATCTTCTTAAGTATTTCAAAATGCCCAATATACCGAGGGCTCAACTTGCCCTTCTTCCCAAACCTCAACACACCCTTTGTGGGTGAAACCTTGAGCAGAACCTTCTCCCCAACCAAGTAAGCAACATCACAGACCTTCTTGTTAGCATAACTCTTCTGTCTAGACTGTGTCGTGCGCAGCCGCTCCTGAATCAATTTAACTTTCTCCAAATCATCCTGAACCAAATCAGTACCCAATAGCCTAGCCTCACGCGGTTCAAACAAAGCCACCGGAGACCGACACCGTCTCCCATATAAAGCCTCATACGGAGCCATCTGAATGCTCGATTGGTAGTTGTTATTGTAAGCAAACTCTGCCAGTGGTAGAAATTGATCCCAATAACCCCCAAAATCAATGACACAAGCGCGTATCATATCCTCTAATATTTTAATAGTGCGCTCGGAATGTCTGTCCGTCTGAGGGTGAAATGTTGTACTCAACTGAACCTGTGTACCCAATTCTCGTTGTACTACTCTCCAAAACTGTGATGTAAATTGTGTGCCCCAATCTGAAATGATGGATACTGGCACACCCTATAGGTGAACAATCTCGCGGATATAAATCTCAGCCAACCGCTCTGAAGAATAAGTAGTACCAACTGGAATAAAATGCGCGGACTTGGTCAACCAATCTACAATCACCCAAACAACATCAAACTTCTTCAAAGTACGTGGGAGACCAACTACAAAGTCCATGGTAATGTGCTCCCACTTCCACTCAAGAATTTCAAGTCTCTGTAGCAATCCGCCCGGTTTTTTATGCTTGTACTTCACCTGTTGACAATTTAAACACCGAGCTACAAACCCAACTATATCTTTCTTCATTCTCCTCCACCAATAGTGCTGCCTCAAATCTTGATACATCTTCGCGGCACCTGGATGAATGGAGTACCTCGATATATGAGCCTTCTGGAGAATCAACTCACGCAAACCATCTACATTAGGCACACATAACCTGCCTTGCATCCGTAATACACCATCATCCCCAATAGTGACTTTCTTGGCATCACCATGCTGAACCGTGTCTTTAAGGACAAGCAGATGAGGGTCATCATACTGACGTTCTCTGATACGATCATAAAGAGAAGACTAATAAACCATATAAGACAAAACTCGACTCGACTCGAAAATATCCAATCTGAGAAACTGATTGGCCAAGGCCTGAACATCCAAGGCTAAAGGTCTCTCTGCTACCGGTAAGTATGCTAAGTTGCCCAAACTCTCTGCCTTACGACTCAAGGCATCGGCTACCACATTGGCCTTTCCGGGATGATAGAGAATGGTGATATCATAATCCTTAAGCAACTCCAACCACCTCTGCTGCCGCAAATTAAGATCCTTCTATTTAAACAGATGTTGCAGACTCCGGTAATCGATATAAACCTCACAATGGACACCGTACAAATAATGCTGCCAAATCTTCAAGGCGTGAACAATAGCTGCTAACTCAAGGTCGCGGACCGGATAATTCTTGTCATGTACCTTTAACTGTCTGGACACATAGGCAATCACCCTACCATCTTACATCAGCACTGCGCCGATACCAATACGTAATGCGTCACAATACACAGTATAAGACCCTGAACCTGTAGGCAACACCAATACTGGGGTTGTAGTCAAAGTCGTCTTGAGCTTCTGAAAGCTCTTTTCACACTCATTCGACCACTTGAACGGAGCACCTTTCTGGGTCAATTTAGTCATAGGCGCCTCAATAGATGAGAAATCCTCCATAGAAGCGACGATAATAACTGCCAAGCCGAGAAAACTTCGAATCTCAGTAGCTGAAAATGGCCTGGGCCAACTCTAAACTGCCTCTATCTTCTTCGGATCCACCTTAATTCCTTCACTGGACACAATGTGTCCCAAGAATGCCACCGAAGTAAGCCAGAACTCACACTTAGAGAATTTAGCATAAAGTCTCTCCTCTCTCAGCCTCTGTAATACAATACCTAAGTGTTGTGCATGCTCCTTCTAGCTACGTGAGTACACCAGGATATCGTCAATAAATACTATGATAAATAAATCAAGATATGGCTGGAATAAACTATTCATCAAGTGCATAAATGCTGCCGGGGCATTGGTCAGCCCAAAAGACATCACGAGAAATTCATAGTGACCATAATGGGTCCTGAATGTCGTCTTTAGGATATCCGAATTTCGAATTCTCAACTGGTGATACCCGGATCTCAAATCAACTTTGGAGAATACCTTCGCTTCATGTAGCTGGTCAAATAAATCATCAATACGCGGCAAATGATACTTATTCTTGATTGTAACTTTGTTCAGTTGCATGTAATCGATGCACATCCGCATAGTACTATTTTTATTTTTCACAAACAGAACCGGTGCACCCCAAGGTGACACACTAGGCCTAATAAACCCCTTATCAAGAAGTTCCTGAAGTTGCTCTTTCAATTCTTTCAATTCAGCTGGTGCCATATGATACGGAGGAATATAAATAGGTTGAGTGCCCGGCCCAGGTCAATACTTAAATCAATATCCCTATCGAGCAGCCTACTTACAACATATCACAAATTGCACATCGAGTGCTCAAATCTTACAACATATCACAGATTGCACATCAGGTGCTCAAATCTTACAACATATCACAAATTGCACATCGAGTGCCCAAATATTACAACTTGCCACAGAAATCAACAATACATTATTTTTTACAATAAGGAGCCCACGGCTCGACCATAATGTGCACAAAAATCTTAACAAAATATCCAGAAGCGAACAACTGGACAAAATAATATTTCACATAAAAATCAAGGTGACAATCATACCAAATCATCATGTAAAAATAATTTCAACAAACAAGGATCTAGGCATGACAAATAGAGGATTTAATAATTGCCAATTATTTCCAATTTGATACATAAGGGCGTATAATAATTTTAATCAATGAAATTTGCACATATAAACCAAGTACGTACTCGTCACCTCGCGTACATGGATTTCAATTACACAAATTGCACATAATACTCAATGCCTGAGGGGTAATTCCCCCACTCGAGGTTAAGCAAGATACTTACCTCGACGAAACTAAGTCAATGTTTTAAATGATCTTCGTGAGTGAAGCCACCTTCGGACGGCTCAAATCTAAAATTCACCCCTTAATAATAGTACGATGGTCCACCACACTAAACAAATTTCTATCTACAATAATGCAAAATAATTGCACCAATATTAGTAAACAAGTTTCAAGATTTTTGGTCATTTAGGCATTTTATCAAACATCTAGTAGGCATGAATCTCTACATATCTTAACCATAGAATTAGTTCATCCAACTACTACAATGTACCAACAATTTATCCCACCATCATTCTTAAATAATTCATAACTTCCAATATCACATACATGACCATCCATCCACACCCAACCAACAAAATTCCATCAAATAATCACCTTTTAATCTCTACAATGGTTATGTATTTAAATTGGGAACATATGGCTTCCAATCTCCATACCATAAGTTCTAATACTTAATTGATACTCATATTCCCATAATATATCCATACATGTAAGTCTAAGGGTGTAGGATTACCTTTTTGGAAGAAATCTTGCAAAACCCTCCTTTGAGTTCATGAAGAAATTTCTTGAAGATCTAAGAATTTTATGTGTAGATTTCATCAATACTAGTGTAGAAATAATGGAATTTCACATCAAGATAATGGGGATTGCTTACCTTGAAGAAGAGAGGAGTTGGTGGTCTTGAGAGAGTGGAGAAGAGCTCCAAAATTCGTCCAAATGAAGTGGGGAAAATGAACCCCGAAATTGTATCTATAGGCCCAAATTTCTGGGTTTCGGATGCTGCCCCGGATGCTATGGCAGCACTTCACTGCCAGCCCCTCTTTCGGATGCGGCCCCGGATGCTTCGCATCCGCAGTCTCCTCTGTCAGCCTTTGGTAATTTGGTCATAACTTCTTGTAGGAAAGTCCAAATGACAAACGGTTTGAAGCGTTAGAAACTAGACTCGAAGATCTTTCATTTGATAGGCTGTGCATCACATAACACCTTATATATATGTAGATAAGTTTGTTCTAAGTTAGGTATTGTGCCGAAACATAACAAATCGATCTGGAATGACCTCAAATTTTGCACACAAGTCATAAATGACATAACGAAGCTATTCAAATTTCCGGAATCGAAGTCCAAGCCCGATACATCAAGGTCAACTCCCAGTCGACATTTTTCTTAAAATCTTCCATTTTCCAACTTTCGCCAAAATGCGTCGAATTCTCTTACGGACTTCCAAATCCAAATACGGACATACGCCCAAGTCTGAAATCTCCATACGAAGCTATTAACACTATAAAAATCTCATTCCGGAGTCGTTTTGCTCAAAAGTCAAACTCCGCTCAACTCTTTTCAACTTAAGGCTTCTAACATGGAATTTATTCTTTCGAACTAATCCCGAAACACTTGAAAATCAAAATCGACGATTCACACACGTCATAATACATCATATGAAGCTATTCAAGACTTCAAATAGTTGGAAGGAGCGTAAATGTTCAAAATAACAAGTCGGGTCATTACATTCTCCACCTCTTAAACAAACGTTCGTTCTCGAACGTGCTAAGACTTATTCGAAAGTTACTAATTTGATGATTTTACTTTTACACATATATTCGCGGTTGATCCCACGTTACCGCATTCGACATAAGCCCGACAATACCATCTCAATTGAGATTATTCCTTTTTCCATATTTGTAAATTGTAAGATCAATTTCTTATACTCCAACATTACAAAAGGTCTGATTTTTCACAACGCATGGTATTGGTCTCAACTGGCTATAGCAACTCGTGCCTACGCACACTTCAATTTTCTTGATAGTGTTGAAGTACTTCAAAACTTTTTCTGTGGTGTTACATTCTTCCCCGCTTAGGATCATTCGCCCTCAAACACATAACATAACTTACCTCTTCCTTTGCAAATCCTAATCCTCCAAATTTTACAAACTCCCAAATTTTTCAGAAATTTCGGCAGAGTCTCCCATGTAATTGGGCCTATCCACCTGCCAGAGTAACACCAAAACAACTCCTAACAATATAATTTGAGGCATGGAGATCTCATGATTACTTACTCGGATTAATGAGTCACATTTAACGCCACCTGAGCACTGATCTCATATGTTAAAACTCAACGTTTACAGCACAAAAATGGCTGAATATGCACAGAAAATATACAAGAACTATCAGATAAGCCTAACAGGCATGACTCCCTATTAATATTATGGTACAAATTAAATTTCCCACAGGGAGAATTTTAAACTCATAAATATTTCACCACAAGGACCTCGTCCTTATATAACTTTCTCCGCGGCTTGTAGCCCGATTTAAATATTTCACATCATATATAAAATGCGAGGATCTCGTCCTCAACTCTGAATCACAAGTATTTTGCACATTGTGTCAACTGAAATTTCAATTTCCTTTCTTTCTTCTTTTCAATATATTCCATAAACAGTTTTCATAACACATAATGAACCCTCATACCGGTAGGGCGTATAATTCATAAAAATTGGAATCAATTATTCCGAAACACATTAAACCCACTGTAATGAATAATAAAAATTATTTTTGAACATATAGCCCTCAATGGTGAACAAAATTGATGACAGATATGGGCTCACATCTTCAAATCTCCCAACAGGGATAAACATAGAAGTGGGTCACAAAAATTACTAAGCTCACCCATAAGCGGAGCATAATAGGAGGTCTCACCTCAATATTCAGAACCGAATAAAATTAAAGGAAAATATCCTTTTTAATTAAATCAAGATCATAACTGTAACAACACCATCTGGTGTATCGGCCTCAGCCAAATCATGTCGATTATATCAACGGATTGGGCCTCCACCTCTTAGGCGCCCACTACCCGCTTGTCCTCTACCTCTAACTGACTGTGCACGTGGAGTATTAACTGGAATAAAGCTCGTAGCTTGAGTGCTCTGATTAAATCCACCCATCCCAAGTATGGATAATCTCTCATGATGTGCCTTGTATCACCACACTCATAACAACCCCTCTGAGGTCGCGGCTGCTCGTACTGAGTCTGTTCCTTATAACTGGAATAACCACTGTAAGAATCTCGTGTCGGTGGTGCATCGTAAGATCTTACTGACTCACTCCGATTAATATGATGTGCGGACTGAGCTGGCCGACTGCTCGAGACTCCGCTATAATGGGTCCTAGCGGGAGAGTAAAATCCAATGAATCCTCCAGATCTTCGAGACATTTTGGCCTCCTTAGACTCCCTTTCCTCGCCTAAAACACTCTCAATCTTTCTCGCAATCTCCACTACTTGTTGAAATGGAGTATCAATTTGCAATTCTTGAGCCATGTATATTTTAATATCATATTCGAGCCCCTCAATGAATCTGCGGACCCGCTCTCTGATTGTAGGAACTAAGATAGGTGCATGACGGGCTAACTCACTGAACCTGATAGCATATTCTGACACTGTCATAGTGCCCTAACGTAACCGTTCAAACTCTATGTGCCACACATCTCAGAGAGACGGGGGAACAAATTCTTTCAAGAACATTTCCAAAAATTGAGCCCAAGTTGGTGGTGTGGCATCGGCTGGTCTACCTTCTTCGTAGATTTGCCTCCACCTATAGAGCAGATCTCTATTGCTTGAGATGGCCGATTTTGAAATTATTCTGGGCATGGACTGGTTATCTCCATATCATGTTATTCTTGATTGTCATGCCAAGACTGTTACCTTGGCTATTCCAGCATTGCCTAAGCTGGAGTGGAAAGGTTTGCCTGTTAGTTCATTTAATCGAGTTATTTCTTGTATAAAGGCTCAACACATAGTCGAGACGGGTTGTTTGGCTTATCTAGCCTATGTTCGGGATACTACTGCAGAGACTACGGCTATTGATTCAGTGTCTGTAGTTCGGGAGTCCCCTGATGTATTTCCGTCAGATCTTCCAGGTATGCCACCTGATCGTGATATTGATTTCTGCATTGACTTGGCTTCAGATACCCAGCCAATATCCATCCCACCGTATCGCATGGCTCCAAAATAATTGAAAGAATTGAAAGAACAGCTTAAAGAGTTACTAGCCAAAGGGTTTGTCAGATCGAGTGTATCGCCTTGGGGTGCACCAGTATTATTTGTGAAAAAGAAGGATGGAACAATGCGGATGTGTATTGATTATCACCAATTGAATAAAGTCACTATTAAGAACAAGTACCCGTTGCTGCATATTGATGATATATTTTACCAGTTGCAGGGTGCTAGGGTATTCTCTAAGATCGACTTGAGATCGGGGTACCATCAGTTGAAGATTCGGGATTCGGATGTTCCGAAGACTGCTTTTCGGACTAGATATGGTCATTATGAGTTTCAGGTGATGTCCTTCGGTTTAACTAATGCCCTGGCAGCATTTATGGATATGATGAACAGGGTATTCATGCCATATATTATTCGTTTGTCATTGTCTTCATTGATGACATATTAATCTATTCGCGCAGTAAGGAGGAACATGAGCAGCATATGAGAGTAGTGCTTCAGACATTGCGGGAACAAAAGCTATATGCTAAGTTCTCTAAATGTGAGTTCTAGCTTGAGTCTGTAGCATTTTTGGGACATATTGTGTCGGGCAAAGGTATTAAAGTTGATCCCAAAAAGATTGAGGCAGTTCAAAATTGGCATCGTCCCACTTCGGCGACTGAGATCAGGAATTTTCTGGGTTTGGCAGGTTATTATCATCGGTTCGTGGAAGGTTTTTCATCTACTGCAGCACCTTTGACCAAATTAACCCAGAAGGGTGCTCCATTCCGATGGTCCGATGATTGTGAGGTGAGCTTTCAGAAGCTCAAGACATCATTGACTACAACACCAATGTTAGTGTTGCCTTCCGGTTCGGGGATGTATATAGTGTATTGCGATGCTTCGCGCGTTGGCTTGGGTTGTGTATTGATGCAGGAAGGGCAAGTTATTGCATATGCTTCACATCAGCTGAAGCCCCATGAAAAGAATTATCCGGTACATGATTTGGAGTTAGCTGCGATTGTTCACGCTCTTAAGAATTGGAGGCATTAACTTTATGGGGTGTCTTGTGAAGTTTACACTGATCATCGCAGTTTGCAGCATTTGTTCAAGTAGAGGGACCTAAATTTGAGGCAGCGCAGATGGCTGGAGTTACTAAAAGATTATGATATTACTATCCTGTATCATCCGGGCAAAGCAAATGTGGTTGCAGATGCCTTGAGCAGAAAGGCGGAGAGTATGGGTAGTTTGGCTTTCATTTCAGCAGAGGAAAGACCATTAGCCTCAGATATTCAATCCTTGGCTAACAAACTTGTGAGGCTGGATATTTCAGAGCCCATCCGAGTTCTTGTATGTGTTGTTGCCCAATCTTCACTATTTGAGCAGATCAAGGCTCGCCAGTATGATGATCCACACCTGATGGTTCTTCGTGAAACAGTACTACGAGGTGGTGCCAAGGAAGTCACTATTGGTGCGGATGGTGTTCTACGACTCCAGGATCGTCTGTGTGTTCCTAATATGGGTGATCTGAGGAAAATGATCCTGGAGGAGTCACACAGTTCTCGATATTCTATTCATCCAGGTGCTACTAAGATGTTTCGTGACTATAGGCAACATTATTGGTGGCGATGAATGAAAAAGGACATAGTTGAGTATGTATCTAGGTGTCTAAATTGCCAGCAAGTTAAATATGAGCACCAGAGGCCAGGTGGCCTACTTCAGCAGATGGCTATACCAGAGTGGAAATGGGAACGAATTACTATGGACTTTGTAGTTGGGTTGCCGCAGACCTTGAGGAATTCTGATGCAGTTTGGGTGATTGTTGACAGGTTGACTAAGTCGGCACATTTTATTCCTGTTGTGACTACGTATACTTCAGAGAGGTTGGCTCAGATTTATATTCAGGAGATAGTTCGGTTGTACGGTGTTCCAATTTCCATCATATCAGATAGAGGCCCTCAGTTTACTTCACATTTCTGGAGAGCAGTACAGAGTGAGTTGGGGACCCATGTAGAGCTCAGCACAGCCTTTCATCCGCAGACCGATGGACAGTCAAAGAGGACAATTCAGATTTTGGAGGATATGCTCAGGACAATCCGGAAAGTTTTCATGTGAAAAATGGATTAAAATGTGAATTAGATGTTTAAAACACATCTGAGTTGACTTTGGTCAACATTTTGAGCAAACGGACTCGGATTAGTGTTTTGACAGTTCCGGTAGGTCCGTATCGTGAATTGGGACTTGGGCGTATGCCCAGTACCAAATTTCGAGGTCCCTAGCCCGAGATATGGAATTTTGATAAAAAAATAAAAGTTTAAGTTCAAATAGTGACCGGATGTCAAATTATGTGCGAACGACCCCGGAATAGAATTTTGATGATTCAAACAGCTCCGTATGGTGATTTTGGACTTAGGAGCATGATTGGAATTTTATTTGGAAGTCCGTTGTAGAATTAGGCTTAAAATTCCAAAAGTTGAATTTTTGGGAAGTTTGACCGAGGGGTTGACTTTTTGATATCGAGGTCAGAATCCGATTCTGGAAATTGGAATAGGTCTGTTGTGTCATTTATGACTTGTTTGCAAAATTTGAAGTCATTCCGAATTGATTTGATGTGTTTCGGCACAGGATATAGAATTTGAAAGTTCAAAGTTCATAGATTTTGATTTGAGGCGCGATTCGTCGTTTTGATGTTGTTTGATGTCGTTTGAAGCCTCAACTAAGTTCGTATTGTATTTTGGGACATGTTGGTATAATTGGTTAAGGTCCCGAGGGTCTCGGGTGGATTCGGAAGGTAAACGGAATGGATTTCGGACAAAGAAGGCTACTGGAAATTTCTGTTGCAGAAATTTCTGGTGCATGGAGCCAAATTTGGAAGCTTATATCGCGCAATCAATAAGGAATCAGAAATTTTTCAAAACATAAAACTTGTAGCCCTTTGATTCTAGTTTCTATAAAGTTAAACCATGCATCATTTTGACATTTGTACAGAACGTTATGATGGATTGAATGAAGGCTGGTAGAGCAGTTTTGCCAGAAATTTTTGATGTGTGGAGCCGACTTTGGAAGCTTTTATCTCAAAATTCATAAGGAATCGGAACCCTTTCGAAACATGAAAGTTGTAGTCGTTTGATTCTAGTTTCCATAAAGTTACACCATTCATCATTTGGACATTTGTACATAAAGTTATGAACGATTGAAGGAAGGCTGGTAGAGCAGTTTCTGGTGGACTTTTAGTGACGAAAAATGGACTTTTATTGACGGATTGGCAGAAACTTAAGGACCAAAAATGGTCATTTCATTTATTTCGTTTTGGATTTTTGGAGCACGGTTCTTGGGCGATTTTTGGGCGATTTTCACGGGAAAACATTGGGGTAAGTGTTCCTTATTCTATATTGATTATATTTCATGATTCCATACTCATTTACATCATGAATCCGTGAATTTATGGAAGAAAATTCAAGATTTTTGCAAAATCTTCCAAAAACAAAAATTTAGATTTGGAGGTCGAGTTGTTATCGGAATTTGGTAAAATTGGTATGAGTGGACTCGTAATTGAATGGGTTATCGGATTTTATAAGTTTCGCCAGATTTCGAGATGTGGGCCCCACGGGCAAATTTTGAGCTAATTTCGGATTTTATTGAAAATGTAATATTTTCTTATGAAATTGATTACTATATTTTTTGTTGACTGTATCAAGTTAATTATGACTAGATACGAGTCGATCGGAGTCGAAAATCGAGGAAAAAGCATAATACTTGGTTAAATTGGAGCAAGTCGAGGTAAGTGACTTGTCTAACCTTGTGTGGGGAAAATTTCCCCTAGAATTGATATTAATGTGATTATTGAAATGTGTTGAAAGTCGTGTACATGAGGTAACGAGTGTGTACACGGGCTAAATGTGAAAGATTATATTTTTAAATTGTGTAGATCATTGTTGCGCAGTTATTAAATTATTTTATCTTATTATATTCTTCATCATTGATATGTGATATATATTTTAGATTTGTTTACCTTTTCCTGCTAATTGTTTTACCTGTTTAATTGAAACTGGGTTTCTTTTATACTGTGCATTATTTGAATTGTAGTTTATTTATTTCAGATATTTATGATTATTTCGCATTGATAGGCTTACCTAGTCTTAGAGACTAGGTGCCATCATGACATCCTACGAAGAGAATTTTGGGTCGTGACAGTTGGTATCACAGCACTAGGTTCATAGGTGTTATGAGTCAAAAGCAGATTTAGGAGAGTCTTGCGGATCGGTGCGGAGACATCTGCACTTATCTTCGAGAGGCTATGGAAATGTTAGGAATTATTCACTTCTTTGATTCCTTATCATGCGCCTTTGTTGATTTCAAGGTTCTTAACAATTGTCTTTCTATTCTCTCACAGATGGTGAGGACACGCACAACTGGATCTGATGATCAGACACTCGCGCCCCCTGTTGGAGCCGCAAGAGGCCAGGGTCGGGGCAGAGGCCGAGGAAGACCACGTGGTGCAGCTAGAGCATCTGCACGAACTGTTGTACCAGAGCCACCAGTAGCTCTAGTTGGAGAGCAGGCACCTGAGATGCCTGTTACTACTCCTGCACTTCAGGAGACTCTTGCCTAGTCTTTGAGCATGTTTGGCACTTTAGCTCAGGCAGGATTAATTCCACTTGCTTCTGCAACATCTCAGGCTGGGGGAGGAGCGCAGACTCCCGCCGCCCATACTCCAGAGCCACATGCCCAAGTTGACCATGCCCCAGAGGTTATACCAGTGCAGCCAGTTGTCCCAGTTCTGCTTGAGATTAGGACAATAATTTAAAGAAAATCAACCTTCAAATAATGCACAGAATAAAAGAAACCAAGTTTCAACTAAACAGGTAAAACAATTAGTAAGAAAAGATCAAACAAATTTGAAGTATATATCTCATATCAATGATGAAGAATATAACAAGATAAAATAATTTAATAAATGCGCAACAATGATCTACACAATTTAAAAATATAATCTTTCGCAATTTAGCCCGTGTACACACTCGTCACCTCGTGCACATGACTTTCAACACATTTCAATAATCACATCAATACCAATCCTAGGGAAAATTTCCCCCACACAAGGTTATACAAGTCACTTACCTCGACTTGCTCCAATTTAACCAAGTATTATATTTTTTCCTCGATTTTCCGACTCCGATCGACTCGTATCTAGTCATAATTAATTCGATACAGTCAACAAAAATTATAGTAATCAATTTCATAATAAAATATTATATTTTTATTAAAATCTAAAATTAGCGCAAAATTTGATCGTGGGGCCCACATCTCGGAATCTGGCGAAACTTATAATATCCGATAACCCATTCAATTAGGAGTCCACCCATATCAATTTTACCAAAATCTGATAACAACTCGACCTCCAAATCTTAAATTTTCATTTTTGGAAGATTTTGCAAAAATCTTGATTTTTCTTCCATAAATTCATGGATTCATGATGTAAATGAGTGTGGAATCATGAAATATAATCAATATAGGATAAGGAACACTTACCCCAATGTTTTTCCGAGAAAATCGCCCCAAAATCGCCCAAGAACCGTGCTCCAAAAATCCAAAACGAAATGAATGAAATGACCATTTTTGGTCCTTAAGTTTCTGC
The DNA here is from genome assembly GCF_000715075.1 of Nicotiana tabacum. Taxonomy (NCBI): domain Eukaryota; kingdom Viridiplantae; phylum Streptophyta; class Magnoliopsida; order Solanales; family Solanaceae; genus Nicotiana; species Nicotiana tabacum. The sequence continues at coordinate 85,750,065 of NC_134081.1, read as the reverse complement.
CAATCTGTCACTAAAAGTCCATTTTCCGTCACTAAAAGTCCATTTTCCGTCACTAAAAGTCCACCAGAAACTGCTCTACTAGCCTTCCTTCAATCCATCATAACTTTATGTATAAATGTCCAAATGATGCATGGTTTAACTTTCTGGAAACTAGAATCCAACGACTACAACTTTCATGTTTTGCAACTTTTCTGATTCCTTATGAATTGCGAGATATCAGCTCCCAAAGTCGGCTCCATGCATCAAAATTTCTGGCGAAACTGCTCTACTAGCCTTCATTCAATCCGTCATAACTTTCTGTACAATTGTCCAAATAATGAATGGTTTAACTTTCTGGAAACTTTTTACGAACTGCACACATAAGTCGAGTAATGATAAATAGTGCTTTTCGAGGTCTTAGAACACAGAATTAATTATTAAATTTAAAGATGACATTTTGGGTCAACACATTAGATCACATAATTAATCATTAAATTTAAAGATGACATTTTGGGTCATCACATTCTCCACCTCTAAAACAAACGTTCGTCCTCGAATGGAGTTAGAAACAGTACCTGAGCTGGGGAATAAGTGTGGATAACATCTGCGTAAATCATTCTCGACCTCCCAAGTCACCTCCTCGACCTGATGACCCCTCCACTGATCCTTTACGGAAGCAATGTTCTTTGACCTCAGCTTTCGAACCTGCCTATCTAAAATTGCCACTGGTTCCTCAACATAAGATAGATCCTTGTCCAACTGAACCGAACTGAAGTCTAACACATAAGAGGGATCGCCGTGATATTTTCGAAGCATAGAAACATGGAATACCGGATGAACTGCAGAGAGACTAGGTGGTAGCGCAAGTCTATAAGCCACCTCTCCAACTCTTTCAAGAATCTCAAAAGGCCCAATATACCTAGGGCTCAACTTGCCCTTCTTCCCGAACCTCATCACACCCTTCATAGGCGAAACCCGAAGCAATACCCGCTCACCAACCATAAATGCAACATCGCGAATCTTCCGATCCGCATAACTCTTCTGTCTAGATTAGGCTATACAAAGTTGATCCTGAATCATCTTAACCTTTTCCAGGGCATCCTGAACCAAGTTTGTACCGAAAAGTCTAGCCTCGCCTGGTTCGAACCAACCCACTGGAGACCGGCACCGCCTACCATACAAGGCCTCATACGGAGCCATCTGAATGCTTGACTGGTAACTGTTGTTGTAAGCAAACTTCGCAAGTGGTAAGAACTGATCCCAAGCACCCCCAAAATCTATCACACACGCACGAAGCATATCCTCCAGTATCTGAATAGTGCATTCGGACTGCCCGTCCGTCTGAGGGTGAAATGTTGTACTCAACTCTACCCGAGTACCCAAATCACGTTGTACTGCCCTCCAAAACCGTGAGGTAAACTGTGTACCTCGGTCAGAGATGATAGATACCAGTACACCGTGAAGTCTAACAATCTCGCGAATATATACCTGAGCCAGCTGCTCTGAACAGTAAGTAGTAATCACTGGAATGAAATGAGCTGATTTGGTCAGCCTATCCACAATCACCCAAACTGCATCAAACTTCCGCTGAGTCCGTGGGAGCCCAACAACGAAATCCATAGTGATCCGCTCCCATTTCCATTCTGGAATCTCTAACTTCTGAAGTAATCCACCCTGTCGCTGATGCTCATATTTCACCTGTTGACAATTTAGACACTGAGATACATACCCCACTATGTCCTTCTTCATCCGCCTCCACCAATAGTGTTGTCTCAAGTCCTGATACATCTTCGCAGCACCTAGATGAATGGAGTACCGCGAACAGTGAGCCTCCTGGAGAATCAACTCACGCAAGCCGTCCACATTATGCACACATAGCCTGCCCTGCATCCGTAGTACATCATCTTCTCCAATAGTAACTTCCTTGGCATCACCGTTCTGAATTGTATCCTTAAGGACAAGCAGACGGGGGTCATCATACTGACATTCCCTGATACGATCATAAAGTGAAGACTGAGAAACCACGCAAGACAAAATCTGACTCGGCTCGGAAACATCCAATTTAACAAACTGGTTGGCCAAGGCCTGAACATCCATGGCTAAAGGCCTCTCTGCTATCGGTAAATATGCTAAGCTACCCAAACTCTCCGCCTTACGACTCAAGGCATCGGCCACCACATTGGCCTTCCCGGATGATAGAGAATGGTGATATCATAATCCTTAAGCAACTCCAACCATCTCCATTGTCGTAAATTAAGATCCTTCTGTTTAAACAGATGTTGTAGACTCCGGTGATCAGTGTAGATTTCACAATGGACACCGTACAAATAATGCCGCCAAATTTTTAAGGCATGAACATTAGCTGCTAACTCTAGGTCATGTACAAGATAATTCTTCTCATGCGCCTTTAACTGTCTGGGCGCGTAAGCAATCACCCTACCGTCTTGCATCAACACTGCGCCGAGACCAATACGCGGCGCATCACAATACACAGTATTAGATCCTGTATCTATAGGTAATACCAATACTAGGGTTGTAGTCAAAGCTGTCTTGAGCTTTTGGAAGCTTTCCCCAAATTCCTTGGTCCACCTGAACGGAGCACTCTTCTGGGTCAATTTGGGCATAGATGCAGCAATAGAAGAGAAACCCTTTACAAATCGACGATAATACCCAGCAAAACCAAGGAAACTCCGAATTTCCGTAACTGAGGACGGTCTGGACCAACTCTGCACTGCTTCAATCTTCTTTGGATCTACCTTGATCCCCTCGCACGAAACTATATGACCAAAAAATCCCACTGAATCAAGCCAGAATTCACACTTTGAAAATTTTGCATATAACTTATTTTCTCTCAAAATCTGAAGCACAGTCCTCAAATGATGTTCATGATCTTCCTGACTCCGGGAATACAGTAGAATGTCGTCAATAAATACAATGACGAATGAATCAAGATAGGGTTGAAATACACTATTCATTAAGTGCATAAATGTTGCTGGGGCGTTGGTCAGCCCAAAAGACATCACAAGGAACTCGTAATGACCGTACCGAGTCCTGAAAGCAGTCTTCGGAATATCTGGCTCCCGAATCTTCAACTGATGATAGCCTGAATGCAATTCAATTTTTGAGAATACCCTGGCACCTTGAAGCTGATCAAATAAGTCATCAATACGTGGCAATGGATACATGTTCTTCACTGTAACCTTGTTCAACTGGCGATAATCAAAACACATCCGCATAGAACCATCCTTCTTCTTTACAAATAAGACAGGAGCACCCCACGGCGATACACTAGGCCGAATGAAACCCTTATCAAGCAATTCCTGTAACTGTTCTTTTAATTCTTTCAACTCTACTAGGGCCATACGGTATGGTGGAATAGAAATGGGCTGAGTACCCGGTAATAGATCAATACCAAAATCAATATCCCTGTCTGGTGGCATACTCGGAAGATCCGCTGGAAATACATTAGGAAAATCCATTACTATAGGAACTGACTCCACATTAGGAGTATCAATACTAACATCTCTCACATAGGCCAGATACGCATCACACCCCTTCTCAACCATTCGTTGAGCTTTAAGAAATGAAACAACCCTGCTAGGAACATGATCTGAGGTACCTTTCCACTCTAGCCGCGGTAGACCTGGCATAGCCAACGTCACCGTCTTGGCGTAACAATCAAGAATAGCATGATAGGGAGACAACCAGTCCATGCCCAAAATAATATCGAAATCCACCATACTGAGCAATAATAAATCAGCTCTGGTCTCAAAACCACTGATAATAATTAAACATGACCGATACACACAATCAACAATAATAGATTCACCCACGGGTGTAGATACATAAACAGAAAAACTCAAGGAATCACGTGATACGCCCAAATACGGGGCAAAATAAGATGACACATAAGAATAAGTGGAGCTTGGATCAAATAAGACTGATGCATCTCTATGACAGACCGAAATAATACGTGTGATAACAGAATCGGATGCAACAACATCTGTCCTAGCAGGAAGGGCATAATATCTGGCCTGGCCTCCCCCTCTAGGGCGACCTCTACCTGCTCGACCTCCACCTCTAGCTGGTTGTGCAGGTGGAGTGGCAACTTGTGCAAAAATCATGGCCTGAGAAGCCGGAGGACCCTGTGGAATAGGTGGGGCCTGAGAAATCTGTGGAGGTGCACCCTCCTAAATCTGGGGCAATCTCTCACAATATGACGAGTGTCACCACACTCAAAATAAGCCCTCGGAGGACGTGGCTGCTGGGACTGGCTCGGGCCTGATCGACTAGACTGTCCGCTGAAAGCACCCCGTACAGGAGGTACATGAGACATTGGTGGTGCATAATATGGAACCTGAGGTCTGGGAGTAGTCGGAATACCACTGGAAGCTGGAAGTGCTGAATGAATAGGATGGCCCACATAACCTCTACCATGTCGGGCTGCAACTGGAGCACGAGAATTATTATATGTGCCAGAATCTCGGGGTCTCTTAGCTTCACTCTCTTCCCTCTCCCGAGTCCGCATACCTTTCAATCTTTTAGCAATTGACACCACCTGTTGGGCCATACTGTATCTGATACTAGGGTGAAGACCCTCAATAAACCTACGAATCCGCTCTCGAAAAGTAGCAACTAAGGCTGGTGCATGCCTTGCCAAAACACTGAATCGGACCGCATATTTTGACACGGTCATAGAACCCTGGCGCAGCTGCTCAAACTCTGCGCGTCAAGCATCCCTAAGACTCTGAGGAACATACTCCCTCAAGAACATATCTGAAAATTGAGTCCAAATAAGTGAAGCTGCCTCAGCCGGACTATCCAACTCATATGCCCGCCACCACTGGTAGGCTGCTCCTCTAAACTGTAATGCCATGAAAGAAGATCCACTGGAATCCACAATACCCATACTACGAAGGATACTGTGACATTCCTCCAGAAAACCCTGAGCATCCTCTGAAGCTAGACCCTTGAAAATGGGAGGGTGGTACTTCTTATACCTCTCGAGAATTAAATATTATTAATATGAAGTATTTGACATTTTTAAACTTGATATTGAAGCAACGTAGTAAAGATTTTGAAATATTATCTTCCTAAATTATTTACTCCTGAATATTTTTATATTCATTGTGAGGGAGCCGTGAGCTCTTTATTGTGGAAGAATATTATTGTTGAATTATTTTGACATGAGCCGTGAGCTCTTTATTGTGGAAAGCTCTTTATTGTGGAAAAATATTATTGATGAATTATTTTGATATGAGCCGTGAGCTCTTTATTGTGGAAAACTATTATTGATGATTTATTTTGGCATGAGCCGTGAGCTCTTTATTGTGGAAAAATATTGTTGTTGAATTATTTTGGCAAGTTAAATTATTTGAGCACTTGAGGTGCAAATTGTGATATATTGTGATATTGATACGCATGCGGTGGTATAAGGTCTGGGTGTTGAAACACATGCGGTGAGATAAGGGTGGCTTGATACGCGTGGCTAGTAGGGGTGACTACTAGAAGTCATGCGGTATGATAAGGGTGGCTAAAACGCGGGATGCTATTTCGGGAAAAAAATATTTTCTTTAAATAAATTGTGAAGGCTCCCGCGGTGATATAAGAAAATGAGATTGTAATGACCCGACTTGTTATTTTGAACATTTACGCTCCTTCAAACTATTTGAAGTCTTGAATAGCTTCATATGATGTATTATGACGTGTGTGAATCGTCGATTTTGATTTTCAAGTCTTTCGGGATTAGTTCGAAAGAATAAATTCCATGTTAGAAGCCTTAAGTTGAAAAGAGTTGACCGGAGTTTGACTTTTGAGCAGAACGACTACGGAATGGGATTTTTATAGTGTCAATAGCTTCGTATGGAGAATTCAGACTTAGGCGTATGTCCGGATTTGGATTTGGAAGTCCGTTGGAGAATTCGACGCATTTTGGCGAAAGTTGGAAAATGGAAGATTTTAAGAAAAATGTCTACTGAGAGTTGACCTTGATGTATCGGGCTTGGACTTTAATTCCGGAAATTTGAATAGCTTCGTTATGTCATTTACGACTTGTGTGCAAAATTTGAGGTCATTCCGGATTGATTTGTTATGTTTCGACATAAGACCTAACTTAGAACGAGATTATCTACATATATATGAGGTGTTATGTGATGCACAACCTATCAAATAAAATATCTTCGAGTTTAGTTTCTAACGCTTCAAACCGTTTGTCATTTGGACATTCCTACAAGAAATTATGACCGAATTACCAAAGGCTGGTGGAGGGGCCTGCGGATGCGAAGCATCCGAGGCCGCATCCGAAAGAGAGGCTGGCAGTGAAGTGCTGCCATAGTGTCCAGGTCCGCATCTGACCTTCAAAGAGGAGTGAAGTGGGGATGCGAAGCATCCAGGGCCGCATCCGAAACCCAGAAATCTGGGCCTATAAATACAAGGTCGGGTAAAGAGGGTATTTTGTGTATTTGGGGGTTAGGGTTCTTGAAGTGAAGGGGCGATTTTGAGCTCCAGTCAAGTCCAATCAACCAAGGTAAGTTGTTAATGATGTTTTGGGTTGATTATCACTCAATATACATGAGTTCTAACATCATTTTTACATCCAAATACAAGATTTCATCATCAAATCCTCAAGAACACGAAAATCACCAAAATTGTGATTTTTCAAGATTTATCTACTAGAGGTAATTCCAATGCTTCAAAATCGTTTATTATGAGTAGTTAGAAGTATTTGAAGCATTTGTTACAAGTTTTAATGGTTGAAAGATTGGATTATAAAACTCTAGTTCATGGCATGAATAGTACTTTTGAGAAAATAAGAGAGAAGGTGAATGGTAATCTTGGCGATGAAATTTATGAATACAATGAACCTATGGAAACTTGTTTACTAATATTGGTGCAATTGTTTTGCATTGTTGTAGATTGAAATTTGTTTAGTGTGGTGGACCATCGTAGTATTATTAAGGGGTGAATTTCAGATTTGAGCCGTCCGAAGGTGGCTTCACTCACGAAGATCATTTAAAACATTGACTTAGTTTCATCGAGGTAAGTGTCTTGCTTAACCTCGAGTGGGGGAATTACCCCTCAGGCATTGAGTATTATGTGCAAATTATGTAATTGAAATCCATGTACGCGAGGTGACGAGTACGTACTTGGTTTATATGTGCAAATTTCATGGATTAAAAATCCTTAGACGACCTTATGTATTAAATTGGAAAGTATTGGCAATTATTAAATCCTCTATTTGTCATGCCTAGATCCTTGTTTGTTGGAATTGTTTTTACATGATGATTTGGTGTGATTGCCACCTTGATTTTTATGTGAAATATTATTTTGTTGAGTTGTTCACTTCCGGATATTTTGTTAAGATTTTTGTGCACATTTTGGTTGAGCCATGGGCTCCTTATTGTAGAAAATAATGTATTGTTGATTTATGTGGCAAGTTGTAATATTTGGGCACTTGATGTGCAATTTGTGATATGTTGAAAGATTTGAGCACCTGATGTGCAATCTGTGATATGTTGTAAGATTTGAGCACTTGATGTGCAATTTGTGATATGTTGTAATATTTGAGCACCTGATGTGCAATTTGTGATATGTTGAAAGATTTGAGCACCTGATGTGCAATCTGTGATATGTTGTAAGATTTGAGCACTTGATGTACAATTTGTGAAATGCTGTGATATTTGGGCACTTGAGGTGCGACTTGTGAAATATTGTGATATTGATACGCATGCGGTGAGATAAGGGTGGCTTGAAACGCGTGGCTAGTAGGGGAACTACTAGAAGTCATGCGGTGATATAAGGTCAGGGTATTGAAAACGCATGCGGTGAGATAAGGGTGGCTTGAAACGCCTGGCTAGTAGGGGAACTACTCGAAGTCATGCGGTGAGATAAGGGTGGCTTGAAACGCGTGGCTAGTAGGGGAACTACTAGAAGTCATGCGGTGTGATAAGGGTGGCTAAAACGCGGGATGCTATTTCGGGAAAATGATTTCTTTAAAAATTTAATGTGAAGGCTCCCGCGGTGATATAAGTAAATGAGATATTGTGAATTTATTTATGATTTGGGACTACGAGGCGGTACCTCGGGAGTGCCCTGTTGATATTTCTTTATTCATGTTCTTGCCTTGGGTGATTTGGTTTTATTTTATATGTAAATTTTTGTCTTCTTCCGTGGTGTACTAGTTGACTTTATTATTATGTGTTTTGTGCTCCTAGTTGTATTGTGTAGAGTTTGGCTTTTTAGCACGAGACTCTGAAGTAGTATTTCTGGTTTTCTTACTGATTTTCGATGATTGAGTTGATTTAAATAAAGTGAATTATTATTATGTTTTTAAATTAAATAGTTTTACAACCAAATCAGTAGTTTATCTGATGCTTTGATATAAGTGCAAAGTTATTTTCTTCACCCAAATGATTTATAAAAAATAAATTCAATTCTTTGTTGATTTCTTAATTGATTTAAAAACTTTTAAACTCACTTTAGTGGAAATAAATTGATCATGTGGATCTTATATACATTGAGAATATTGGCATGCGAATTGTGGTTGTGATATGAAATGTGGGCACGAGGTGCTGTGATTAAATGATAATGATATTTGGCACGTGAGTTGTCCGTGCAGGTGAGATATGAAATGAGGGCACGATGTGCCGGGGAAATATAATGATTTAATTATGGGCATGAAGTGCCGTGGAGATATGAAAAATGGGCTGAGACCCGTATTTATGAAAAATATGAAAATGGGCTGAGACCCGTATTTTTTTTATGATTATGAAATGAGGTGTCACATGGTGACTTCTTAAATTGAAGAATTATATTCAAAATATTTATTTGGAAGGATTTTTATTTAGAAAGTATTATATGAAAGAATTGTATTTGAAACATAATTATTTGAGGAAACTTATATTTGAAAGAGAGTTAATTGGTAGAATTATATGTGAAGGATATTTAATTGAAGAACTTGATTTAACTGAGTGTAATTTTATTTATTAATTGTTGAGCGGTATTAAATGGTGATCTTATTGTCTTACTGTGCATATCATTGGTTGTTTTATGTTGCCTTGTTGTGATATCACTGGTTGAGTTGGATTTATCATTGTTAGTTATCTTCCAGTACTATTGTATGCTGCTATGTTGCACAGGGTATTAGACTAGTGAGTGTCTTGACTGTACCTCGTCTCTACTCCATTGAGGTTAGTCTTGATACTTACTGGGCACCGCTGTGGTGTGTTCACTCTACACTTCTGCATATTTTTGTGCAGAGCCAGGTATTGAAGATAACAGACTTGAGCAGAATTAAAGCGAGGTCGTAAGGATTCAAGGTAGAGCTGCTTGGTCGTCGCAGTTCCTTGGAGTCCTTTCATTTCATTGTACTGTTAACTTGTAATCAAACAGTATTGTATATTCGGTTCTCGTGATCATTCTATGTATTCAGTTAGAGTTCGTGACTAAGTACTACCAGTCTTGGGAGGTTGTATATTGTAATTATTTTCGCTGTTAGTTTTGGTTACTTATTAAATTCAAAAACAAATGGCTTCAAAAATGCAATGAAAATCGGCTTACCTAGTCTTAGAGACTAGGTGCCATCACGACGCCTGTGGTGGGATTTTGGGTCGTGACAAAGATATTATGAATTTATTTATGATTTGGGACTACGAGGCGGTACCTCGGGAGTGCCCTTGTTGATATTTATTTATGGCCGTAGTTGCCTTTGATTATTGTTGTGATTTTCTTAAAGTTGAAAAGAATTCCGTTTTGTTTCAACGAGGTATTTATTTGCCATTGTCTCGAAATCCGGTGAAAGTTACGAAATATGAACGTCCATTCAACCACGAGTCTAACCATACCAAAATGACTAAATTCCAATAACGATTCGACCCTCAAATCCACAAATCTATCCAAGAGGGTTTTCAAATTTTTCCAACTTAAATCACCAATTAAATGTTAAAAACAGTGATGGATTCGGGTAATCTAACCAAGATTGAGTTAAGAACACTTACCCCAATATTTTTCCTTGAAGGTATATCAAAAATCGCCTCTGCTCAAGCTCCAAGTTGTTAAAAATGGCGAATGGGACGAAACCCCCCTGTTTTTATAACTTAAGGATCTGTCCAGGATGACCTCGATCGTGGAGTCTGATCCTGGACCTCGATCATGAGAGTCCGATCCTGGACCTCGATCATGAGAGTCCGATCATGGCCCTCGACCCTGGGGCTCGATCACAGCCGTCGATCCTGGCTATCGATCATGGCTTCGATCCTTATGGCCTTCGATCACTGGCCTTGGTCATAACCCTCGATCCTGGGCCTTCGATCAGTGGCCTTCAATCATGGATCTCGAGCCTACCTTCGATCCTCGACTCGATTTCTAGGGCTCGATTGCACAGCAGAAGAGAATTTGCAGCAGCTTTTGCAGCAGCTGTTTAAGTCCCATTTTTTATCCGTTAACCATCCGAAACTTACCCGAGGCCCTCGGGACCTCAACCCAATACACCAAAAAGTCCTAAAACATCATACGAACTTATTTGAAACCTCAATTCACATCAAACAACACTAAAATCATGAATCACACATAGATTCAAACCTAATGAACTTTGAAACTTTCAATTTCTACAAACAACACCAGAACCTATCAAATCAAGTCCGATTGACCTCAAATTTTGCACGCAAGTCATAAATAACATAACGGAGCTATGAAAATTTTCAAAATCGGATTTCGACCCCGATATCAAAAAGTCAACCCCTCGGTCAATCTTCCCAAAAATTCAACTTTCGGCATTTCAAGCCTAATTCCACTACGGACTTCCAAATAAAATTTCGATCACGCTCCTAAGTCAAAAATAACCATACGGAGCTGTTGGAATGATCAAAATTCTATTCCGGGGTCATTTGCACATAATTCGACATCCGGTCACTATTTGAACTTAAACTTTAAATTTTTCATCAAAATTCCATATCTCGGGCTAGGGACCTCGGAATTTGGTTCCGGGCATACGCCCAAGTCCTAATTCACGATACGGACCTCCAGGAACTGTCAAAACACTGATCCGAGTCTGTTTGCTCAAAATGTTGACCAAAGTCAACTCAGTTGTGTTTTAAGCATCTAATTCACATTTTAATCCATTTTTCACCTGAAAACTTTCCGATTTTTTTTTACGGACTGCACACGCAAGTCGAGTAATGGTAAATAGTGCTTAGATCACATAATTAATCATTAAATTTAAAGATGTCATTTTGGGTCATCACATTCTCCACCTCTAAAACAAACGTTCGTCCTCGAACGGAGTTAGAAAAAGTACCTGAGCTGGTGAATAAGTGTGGATAACAGTTTCATATATCATGCTCGGCCTCCCAAGTCGCCTCCTCGACCGGATGACCCCTCCACTGAACCGAACTGAAGTCTAACACATGAGACGGATCGCCGTGATATTTCCAAAACATAGAAATATGGAATACCGAATGAACCGCCGAAAGACTAGGTGGTAATGCAAGTCTGTAAGCCACCTCTCCAACTCTCTCAAGAACCTCAAAAGGCCCAATATACCTAGGGCTCAACTTGCCCCTCTTCCCGAACCTCATCACACCCTTCATAGGCGAAACCCGGAGCAATACTCGCTCACCAACCATAAATGCAACATCGGGAACCTTCCGATCCGCATAACTCTTCTGTCTAGATTGGGCTGTACAAAGTCGATCCTGAATCATCTTAACCTTTTCCAGGGCATCCTGAACCAAGTCTGTACCCAATAGTCTTGCCTCGCCCGGTTCGAACCAACCCACTGGAGATCGGCACCACCTACCATACAATGCCTCATACGGAGCCATATGAATGCTTGACTGGTAACTGTTGTTGTAAGTAAACTCCGCAAGTGGTAAGAACGTATCCCAAGCACCCCCAAAATCTATCACACACGCCCGAAGCATATCCTTCAGTATCTAAATAGTGTGTTCGGACTGCCCGTCCATCTGAGGGTGAAATGCTCTACTCAACTTTACCCGAGTACCCAACTCACGATGTACTGCCCTCCAAAACCGTGAGGTAAACTGTGTACCTCAGTCAGAGATGATAGATACCAGTACACTGTGAAGTCTGACAATCTCGCGAATATATATCTAAGCCAGCTGCTCTGAAGAGTAAGTAGTAATAACAGGAATGAAATGAGCTGATTTGGTCAGCCTATCCACAATCACCCAAACTGCATCAAACTTCCGTTGAGTCCATGGGATCCCAACAACGAAATCCATAATGATCCGCTCCCATTTCCATTCTGGAATCTCTAAAAAACTCTCTGCTACCGGTAAATATGCTAAGCTGCCCAAACTTTCTGCCTTACGACTCAAGGCATCGGCCACTACATTGGCCTTCCCAGGATGATAGAGAATGGAGATATCATAATCCTTAAGCAACTCCAACCACCTCTGCTGCTGCAAATTAAGATAATTCTGTTTAAATAGATGCTATAGACTTCGGTGATCGGTGTAGACCTCACAATGGACACCGTACTAATAATGCCGCCAAATCTTCAAGGCATGAACAATAGCTGCTAACTCAAGGTCATGGACCGGATAATTCTTCTCATGTACCTTTAACTGTCGGGACGCGTAGGCAATCACCCTACTGTCTTACATCAACATTGTGCCGAGACCAATACGCGACACATCACAATACACAGTATAAGACCCTGAACCTATAGGTAATACCAACATTGGGGCTGTAGTCAAAGCTGTCTTGAGCTTTTGGAAGCTCTCCTCACATTCCTCGGTCCATCTGAACGGAGCACCCTTCTGGGTCAATCTGGTCTTAATAGTTGTTCATAATCAATTACAGAATCGTCAATTAACTTCATGTTAACAAAAATCTCATTTCAAACTTTCACAATATTGATAACGAGACACGAGGCATGAAGACCTCAAAATTATTTACCCGAATTAATGAGTCACATTTAACGTCACCTGGGCGGAAACCTATCTCGTAGGTTAAAACTCAATAATTACAACACAAATTTGGCAAGTATGCACAGAGGATTTCATATAAGTATTTTCAAATAAGCTTAACAGGCATGACTCCCTATTAGTACTATAGTACAAATTGGATCTCACAAGGGAGAACTTAAACACAAGATTTTTCCTCACAAGGATCTCGTCCTTATATAACTTCCACCGCAGCTCGTAGCCCGATTTAAACATATCAGTTTATTTTAAAAATGCGAGGATCTCGTCCTTAGTTCTGAATCACAAGTAATATGCACATCGTGCCAATCAAAACTTTCCATTTTCTCCTTCTAAATAATTTCCGTTAAACAAAATTACAACACATAATGAAGCCCACACCGGCAGGGCATATAATTCACAATTTGCAATTGATTATTCAGAATTTACATCAAAACTTACCAAAATGAGTAACATAAAGACACCTTTATCCTCACAACTCTTATTAGTGACCAACATGGAATGATAGGCGTAGTTATCTTCATAGAATCTCCCAAGAGGAGTAAACACATAAGTAGATTATAGAATTACAAAGATCTCTCTCATAAGTGGAGCACCATAGAAGGACTCGTTCCGATACTGAGAACCGAATAAAGTTAAGGAAATTATTCCTTTATATTATATCAAGGTCGCATCTGTAATGACGCCAACTAATGTAGCGACCTCCACCATACCATAAACATATATCAACGGCTGGGTCTCCCCCTCCAGGACGCCTTCTACCCCCTCTATCCTCCACCCCTAACTGGTCGTGTGGGTGGTGTAGTAACTGCAATGGGGCACGTAGCCTGAGTGCTTTGATGAAATAAGTCTCTCCCAAGTTTGGGACAATTTTCTCATGATGTGCCTAGTATCACCATATTCATAACAACCCCTTTGTGGGTTAGGCTGCTCATATTGAGTCTGTGCCAGATAACTGGAATAACCATTGTAGGAACTCATATCGGTGGTGCATTAAAAGAACTTACTAGAGCACCCCGAGTAATCCGATGTGCGGACTGGGCTGGCCGACTGCCTGAGCCCCCGCCATAATGATTTATACTTGCAAAGTAGAATCCACTCAATCCCCCAGAACCTCCAGATGTCTTAGTCTCCTTAGTTTTCTTTTTCCTCACCCCGAACACGTTCTAATATCCTGGCAATTTGTACAACTAGCAGAAATGAAGTATCAGCTTGTAGCTCCCGAGTCGTACAAAATTTTATGATCATAATTGAGTACTTCAATGAGTCTGTGAACTCGCCCTCTGGCTGTAGGAAGCAAAGTAGGAGTATGACGGGCTAACTTATTGAACTTGATGGCATATTCTGACACCGTCAATAGTGATCGGATGCAGCCGTTCAAACCCTATGTGCCACGCATTACGGAGAGTCCGGGAAATAAACTCTTTCAAAAGCATTTCTGACAACTGAGCCAAGTGGGCGGTGTTGCATTGGCTAGTCTGCCTCTTCCTAGGCTTGCCACGAACACCGGTGGATAATTATCTCTCCCAAGGCAAATTTCTTCTTTTGTTATGCTGACTCAACACTGTTGAGCTGACCCATTTCTTAGCATACTCTTCGATACTTCTTTGGGGTAACCCTTACCCCTATTTATACACAACGATCACAAAAGTAGAGCTCCATACAGATAAATCTTGTCACGAACCACATAGTCCAGGCTCTCGTCAACAAGTGTACTTCCTCCGATGCACCCCAAAATCCGCAACAGTGACGTCCACGCTGAGTAGACTTTCTACAAATTTAGAGTTGTTTCTATAACTCTTTTGGTACTGAAGTATAGGATTATTAAAGAGGAGGACATACCGCAAGTCCCAACCTTATCCTCTATAAAATCTCAGTCCTTAAACATGTATAAATTTTAGGGAACCTTTCAGTACCACATATATACATTTCAGGCTAAAACTGATATAACACATGACCCCGCAATCCACCCATTGGTAGTAGATCACCCCACTCGGTGCGAAGTCATAGGTCACAACGTCCGATGATCCACAATAATAACCTTCACAGCTCGTATAAATCAACCATACGCCAACGTCCGTTGCACCCCCACATGATTCACTAGGTGATCTCTCAATACGCCCACATCTTCAGTCGGAACAACACGTTGAGGCAATGTTTGAGCATCTCTGGCTCCCTCGTAGTCCATCTACGGCATCACGAACCGTCGACGCACAACTGATACCAAGTGCGTAATGTCATACATGAGTGGATACAAAGGAATATAAGATATATGTTTCAAGCTAAATCAATGTCGCACGATAAGGAATCAAAGAAGTAAATATTTCCTAACAGTTCCATAGCCTCTCGAAGATAAGTACAGACGTCTCTGTTCCGATCCGCAAGACTCTACTAAACCTACTTGTGACTCATGACACCTATGAACCTAGAGCTCTAATACCAACTTGTCACGACCCCAAATTCTCTCCGTAGGATGTCGTGATGGCACCTAGTCTCTATGACTAGATAAGCCTATCAATATAATAATAAATATCTGAAATAAATAAACTACAATTTCAACTCCCAAAACCCGGTAGAAATAAGTCACAAGCTTCTAAGAATTTATTCTTTATGTCTCTATACATCAGAGTCTAAAGCAAATAAGGAAGACAACATAGTAAGATAGAAGGGGACTCCGGAGTCTGCGGACGCTGGCAGATATACCTCGAAGTCTCCTCGTACAGCTAGTTTACTGATGCGTGGTCTAATAAGATATACCTGGATCTGTACAAAAAGACGTGCAGAAGCGTAGTATGAGTACACCACAGCGGTACCCAGTAAGTGCCAAGCCTAACCTCGGTAGAGTAGTGACGAGGTCAGGTCAGGCCCTACTGGAGAATAAATAATGGCATGGTAAAATGTTTAAATAATATTATATGATAAAATGACAATGGAAATGAATCAAGTAGTATGTCACATTCAATTACATCTAATAATGACAAATAAATACCTCGTGGAAACAAAACAGAATTCTTTTCAACTTGAAGAAAATCACAACAATAATCAAAGGCAATTGCGGCCATAAATCAATATCAACAAGGGCACTCCCGAGGTACCGCCTCGTAGTCCCAAATCATAAATAAATTCACAATATCTCATTTTCTTATACCACAGCGGGAGCCTTCACAATTTATTTAAAGAAAGCATTTTTTTCCCCGAAATAGCATCCCGCGTTTTAGCCACCCTTATCACACCGCATGACTTCTAGTAGTCACCCCTACTAGCCACGCGTATCAAGCCACCCTTATCTCACCGCATGCGTTTCAACACCCAGACCTTATACCACCGCATGCGTATCAATAGCACAATATATTATAATTTGTACCTCAAGTACCCAATATTTTAATCTTTCCAAACAAAAAATCAACAACAATATTTTTCAATAATAAAGAGCTCACGGCTCATGCCAGAATAATCCAAAAAAAAATCTTACGAAAATATTCAAGAATAAATAATTCAGGAAAATAATATTTCAAATTTTTAATACGTTGCTTCAATATCAAATTTAAAAATGTCAAACACTTCATATTAATAATATTTAATTTTAAAAAAATCAACCTTCAAATAATGCACAGTATAAAAGAAATCAAGTTTCAATTAAACAGGTAAAACAATTAGCAGGAAAAAGGTAAACAAATCTAAAATATATATCACAGATCAATGATGAACAATATAACAAGATAAAATAATTTAATAACTGCGCAACAATGATCTACACAATTTAAAAATATAATCTTTCACATTTAGCCCATGTACACACTCGTCACCTCGTGTACACGACTTTTAACACATTTCAACAATCACATTAATATCAATTCTAGCGGAAATTTCCCCCACACAAGGTTAGACAAGTCACTTACCTCAACTTGCTCCAGTTTAATCAAGTATTATGCTTATTCCTCGATTTTCCGACTCCGATCGACTCGTATCCAGTCATAATTAATTCGATACAGTCAACAAAAATTATAGAATTAATTCTATACGAAAATACTACATTTGTTTTTCAATAAAAATCCGAAATTAACTCAAAAATGGCCTTTGGGGCCCATGTCTCGAAATCCGGTGAAACTTACGAAATATGAACGTCCATTCAACCACGAGTCTAACCATACCAAAATGACTAAATTCCAATAACGATTCGACCCTCAAATCTACAAATCTATCCAAGAGGGTTTTCAAATTTTTTCAACTTAAATCACCAATTAAATGTTAAAAACAGTGATGGATTCGGGTAATCTAACCAAGATTGAGTTAAGAACACTTACCCCAATATTTTTCCTTGAAGATATATCAAAAATCTCCTCTGCTCAAGCTCCAAGTTGTTAAAAATGGCGAATGGGACGAAACCCCCCTGTTTTTATAACTTACGGATCTGTCCAGGATGACCTCGATCGTGGAGTCCGATCCTGGACCTCGATCATGAGAGTCCGATCATGGGGAGTCCGATCATGGCCCTCGACCTTGGTGCTCGATCACAGCCGTCGATCCTGGCTATCGATCATGGCTTCGATCCTTATGGCCTTCGATCACTGGCCTTGGTCATAACCCTCGATCCTGGGCCTTCGATCAGTGGCCTTCGATCATGGATCTCGAGCCTACCTTCGATCCTCGGCTCGACTTCTGGGGCTCGATTGCACAGCAGAAGAGAATTTGCAGCAGCTTTTGCAGCAGCTGTTTAAGTCCTATTTTTGATCCGTTAATCATCCGAAACTCACCCGAGGCCCTCGGGACCTCAACACAATACACCAACAAGTCGTAAAACATCATACGAACTTATTTAAAATCTCAAATCACATCAAACAACGCTAAAATCACGAATCACATATAGATTCAAGCCTAATGAATTTTGAAACTTTCAATTTCTACAAACAACACCAGAACCTATCAAATCAAGTCCGATTGACCTCAAATTTTGCACGCAAGTCATAAATGACATAACAGAGCTATGAAAATTTTCAAAATCGGATTTCAACCCAGATATCAAAAAATCAACCCCACGGTCAAGCTTCCCAAAAATTCAACTTTCGGCATTTCAAGCCTAATTCAACTACGGACTTCCAAATAAAATTCCGATCACGCTCCTAAGTTCAAAATCACCATACGGAGCTGTTGGAATCATCAAAATTCTATTCCGGGTTCATTTGCACATAATTCGACATCCGGTCACTATTTGAACTTAAACTTTAAATTTTTCATCAAAATTCCATATCTCGGGCTAGGGACTTCAGAATTTTGTTCCGGGCATACGCCCAAGTCCCAATTCACAATACGGACCTACCGGAACTATCAAAACACTGATCCGAGTCCGTTTGCTTAAAATGTTGACCAAAGTCAACTCAGTTGTGTTTTAAGCATCTAATTCACATTTTAATCCATTTTTCACCTGAAAACTTTCCGATTTTTTTTTACGGACTGCACACGCAAGTCTAGTAATGGTAAATAGTTCTTAGATCACATAATTAATCATCAAATTTAAAGATGATATTTTGGGTCATCACAGAGACCCAAGATCGAGGGTCACAATCGAAGGCTCAAGCTCGATGCCATGATTGAGGCTATGATCGAAGGCCCAACCTCGATACCCTGATCGAGGCAATGACCGAGGTCCAGACTCGAGCCTGTGATCGAAGCCGCGATCGAAGGCAAGGCTCGAGGACATGATCGTAAGTATGGCTCGAGGGCTAGGATCGAGACCCAAGCTCGATGCCCTGATCGAAGGTACAACCTCGATGCCCTGATCGAGGGCACATGTTCGATGCCGCGATCGAGGCCTAGTTTGAGGACCAGTTCCAAAGGCTGCTGGGTAGTCTTATAAAAAGAGGGCATTCGTCCCATTTGCCATTTTTGGCGAACTTGAGCTTGAGCAGAGACGACTTTTGGCAGATTTTCAAAGGAAAAATATTGGGGTAAGTGATTCTAACTCGGATTTGGTCTACATATACAAGTATATCATTGTTTTCACAATTTAATTAGTGTTTTGAGATTAAAATTAGGGAAATTTTTAGAAATCTCATAGAAACGAATTTTTTAGATTTCGGTATCGATTCGGAGTCGGATTTGAGTGAAACTGGTATGGTTGGACTCGTAATTGAATGGGTTATCGGATTTCGTATGTTTTGCCGGATTTCGAGATGTGGGCCCCGCGGCCGAATGTTTAATTAATTTCGGGATTTTTATCAAAAATATCGTATTTCCTTATAGAATTTATTTCCTATAATTTTTAGTGATTGTATCGAATTATTTTGGCTAGATTCGAGCCAGACAAAGTTGGATAATCGTGGAAAAGGAAAAATTGTGGATTAAATTGGAACAAGACGAGGTAAGTCGCTTGTCTAATCTTGTGAGGGGGAAATTATCTCATAGGTGATGAAAATTAAATAATTATCGCTAATTGCGGGGGCTACGTACGCACGAGTTGACGAGAGTCCGTGTCTAGCAGCTATTAATGCTAAAGTCCGGGTAGTTTAAGACTCAAAGCATGCCTTACTTGTGTAAATTGTATTCTTTGATTTACTTATATTAATTGATATCTATATGAATATATTGTGAATTGTTAGATAAAGATATTAAAGGATGGAAATCTCATAGGCTTGATTGTCTGTTTAAATCAATTAATTGTTAAAAGAAATTGTTCTCCTCCCAAATTCATCTTATAATGAATATACTCTCCTTCCGGAGGCACATAAGAAAATGTCCTACTTTCTTGTGGAGCGGGCCGAACGCCTTGGCAGGATAGATGCATCTATGGATCGCGCCGCACGTCTCTCGGCAGTGTACGCGACACTCTGGATCGGGCCGTACGTCCTCGGCAGAAATCGTACTTAATAATAATAATAACGATACTTTAATAAATTATTTCAACTTGTGAAGCTAATTAATAAATTGGTAAATCCTTGGAATTTAATAAATTATTATTCTTGCTTGTTAAGGAATTAATTGTTACTCCTGTAAATGAGATTTAATTGATAAATTGGAAATTATTTGAGCTGAAGGAATTAAATTTATATATTTAGGATTGTTACATTTGAAGGAATTTGATTATTTCCGTTGATTAAATAAATTATTGTAAATTCTGCAAATCATGTTGATTTAAAAGTCCTAGTTCTATTTCAGTTATTATTATTGACCCATAGTGAGTGTCAAAGTCGGCCATCTCGTCTCTACCACTTCGAGATTAGGCTTGATACTTACTGGGTACACGTTGTTTAAGTATTCATACTACACTTGCTGCACTTTTTGTGCAGGATCTGAGACAGGTACTAGTGGAGGACCTATCATCACATACCCACGTCATCCCGAGGCATAGTGGTGAGCTGCCTTTCTGAGCTGTTCTGAAGCTACCAGTGTCTCTTCTTATATTTATATCCTGTCTATTTCATTTCAGACAGTATTTGGAGTTTTGTATAATCTACTAGATGCTCATGCACTTGTGACACCGGGTCTTGGCACATACATTGGTAGAAGTTGGAGTTTTTATTATTTTATTGGAATAAAAGTTTAACCAATGTATGATTGACTTATTAGTTGGCTTGTCTAGCTGTAGTGTTGGGCGCCATCACGACCTATAGGTGAAATTTGGGCCGTGACAGACGACATCACGATCTATATGTGAAATTGGGTCGTGACAATAATCTATATGTGTTTGCGCATATTTATTTTAGCTAGAGCATATTCTTGGTATATTTATGGAATATATAAAAATACATAACATATTATTCATACAGATGGAAGATGAGAAGGGAGAGAGTGAATGGAGTCGTCTGTGTGAAGGGAAAAGAAAATGAGATTAGGTTTTGAGGGAGATAAAGGAGAATACGTTAATGATCCATCCCATAATTATTGATTCCTTAATTAATAAATTTTTTAAAATATGTAGGCAATTAAACGTATGAGATTTTAAAATATGCCACAATTGTAAATGATTTTGCTATTTTTGGAATAAAGCAAAAGTAATACCATTTATATTAATAGCTCTTTAAAAAAGATCTATCATGTAAAAACCTTACTATTGACATTTATTAGCTAGCCACTTGGCTTAACCACAATGCCAATTATATATGGTAACTTCTTTCCTTTAATATATACAAGTTTTATCACCCGCGCGGATGCGCGGACACTAACCATGTCAAATATTTGAATTATTTGGATTATATATAAATAATCTTAAAATTTAAAACTTCTCGATAAATATAGATGATATTTGGAAATTAATTAACAAACACTACATGAAAAAGATTAACCATTTATCAAGTCTCCTAGTTATAATTCTATTTTTCTTTTTACTACCATTCTCGCTGGTGTTATTGGATCCTAAAAATAGTCAGTAAGAAAAATAATAACTCATATTTATGGCAAAACAGTCAAAGGTTGAGACTATGAAGGACTCTACTTGAACTCTTATTTGGTGTGTTGATATCTGTCACGACCCAATTTCCCCCTCCGTTTGATATCGTGATGGCACCTAGTCTTAGGGACTAGGTAAGCCTAACATTTACTGAGTAATAACAATAACAAAGGAAATCTAACAATCTCGATATAGAAATCTTTACAAAATTTATAATTTTCCAAAACCGGTAGTACTAGTCATAGGCGAAGTAGTTTTATTTTTCTTTTAAATGTGAAAGAGTTTTATCGTTATATGGAGTAGTTTTCTTTTTCTTTTTTGCCATAGGCGAAGTAGTATTTAAATAATTAGAAAAGATAACAAAATTTCCTAACATGATTGCGTATGAACATTAACCGAATTAAGTATGATAACATGATAATAAAAGATATATTTTTTATTTTAATTCAAATTTAAAAACTTTATCTATAAATTCAAAATTATCCTTTAATTCAAATTCAATTTTATATTTTATATTTGACTAACATAGTCAAATATATAGAATAAAGTTACCATATAGGGCAACTTTTATAACTAGACATGATTTAAGAAATTATTATAAATTTATAGCAGCAAATCCATAATTATATGGACAGCAGATTATATAGCAGAAAACTGATCCACACCTATTAATACTAATTAATTACCCATTAATCATCACCATTTTTCATTTATTTTGCACATTTTTAGGGACACTATACTACTAAACATAAGCAAATGCTATTCAAATTTGTTCCGCCCCCTTTCTTTTATACCTTTTTTTTTCTTCCAAATATATGCCTCTTTCTTAGTGTTACAATTTTTTTTTAATAATAATCGTACACTATCACAAGCAAATGCGATATTCTGATGGTTATACATTGTTTGATTATGGTATGTGTATTTAAGTGTGAACCAAGATAAATATAAATTAAAAATACCAATTCCTATAATTCACAAAAAATACGTGGTATATATATTAGCAATAATTATGATTTATACAACAAAAAAGATCTAAAAAATATTATTAGAAATATATATAGTATATGATATATTCATTATATATTTATGAAATAATTTATGGCATATAGCATATCTAATTAGAAATATTTAATTATATAAATAATACAACAATAATATAATCTATATATGTTTGCGCATATTTATTTTAGCTAGAGCATATTCTTTGTATATTTATGGAATATAAAAAATACATAACATATTATTCATAATATATTTATGAAATAATGAAGGAGCCATTATGGTCAAGTTGAAAAACATACAGATGGAAGATGAGAAGGGAGAGAGTGAATGGAGTCGTATGTGTGAAGGGAAAAGAAAACGAGATTAGGTTTTGAGGGGGATAAAGGAGAATAAGTTAATGATCCATCCCATAATTAGTGATTCATTAATTAATGAATTTTTTAAAATATGTAGGCAATTAAACTTCTCTATTGACATTTATTAGCTTGCCACTTGGCTTAACCACAATGCCAATTATATATGGTAACTTTTTTCCTTTAATATATACTAGTATTATCACCCGTGCGGATTCGCGGACACTAACCATGTCAAATATTTGAATTATTTAGATTATATATAAATAATCTTAAAATTTAAACCTTCTCGATAAATATAGATAATAATTGGATATTAATTAAGAAACACACCATGAAAAAGATTAACCATTTATCAAATCTCCTAGTTATAATTCTATTTTTCGATTTTGGTACCATTATCGCTGGTGTTATTGGATCCTAAAAATAGTCAGTAAGCAAAATAATAACTCATATTTATGGCAAAACAGTCAAAGGTTGAGACTATGAAGGACTCTACTTGAACTCTTATTTGGAGTGTTGATATCTGTCACGACCCAATTTCCCCCTCCGTTTGGTATCGTGATGGCGCCTAGTCTTAGGGACTAGGTAAACCTAACATTTACTGAGTAATAACAATAACAAAGGAAATCTAACAATCTCGATATAGAAATCTTTACAAAATTTACAATTTTCCAAAACCGGTAGTACTAGTCATAGGCGAAGTAGTTTTATTTTTCTTTTAAATGTGAAAGAGTTTTATCGTTATATGGAGTAGTTTTCTTTTTCTTTTTTGCCATAGGCGAAGTAGTATTTAAATAATTAGAAAAGATAACAAAAGGTTCCTAACATGATTGCGTATGAACATTAACCGAATTAAGTATGATAACATGATAATAAAAGATATTTTTTTTATTTTAATTCAAATTTAAAAACTTTATCTATAAATTCAAAATTATCCTTTAATTAAAATTTAGCTTTATATTTTATATTTGACTAACATAGTCAAATTTATAGAACAAAGTTACCATATAGGGCAACTTTTATAACTAGACATGATTTAAGAAATTATTATAAATTTATAGTAGCAAATCCATAATTATATGGACAGCAGATTCTATAGCAGAAAACTGATCCACACCTATTAATACTAATTAATTACCCATTAATCATCACCATTTTCCATTCATTTTGCACATTTTTAGGGACACTATACTACTAAACATAAGCAAATGCTATTCAAATTTGTTCCGCCCCCTTTCTTTTATACCTTTTTTTTCCTTCCAAATATATGCCTCTTTCTTAGTGTTACAATTTTTTTTTTAATAATAATCTTACACTATCACAAGCAAATGCGATATTCTGATGGTTATACACTGTTTGATTATGGTATGTGTATTTAAGTGTGAACCAAGATAAATATAAATTAAAAATACCAAATCCTATAATTCACAAAAAATACGTGGTATATATATGAGCAATAATTATGATTTATACAACAAAAAAGATCTAAAAAATATTATTAGAAATATATATAGTATATAATATATTCATTATATATTTATGAAATAATTTATGGCATATAGCATATCTAATTAGAAATATTTAATTATATAAATAATACAACAATAATATAATCTATATGTGTTTGCGCATATTTATTTTAGCTAGAGCATATTCTTGGTATATTTATGGAATATATAAGAATACATAACATATTATTCATAATATATTTATGAAATAATGAAGGAGCCATTATGGTCAAGTTGAAAAACATACAGATGGAAGATGAGAAGGGAGAGAGTGAATGGAGTCGTCTGTGTGAAGGGAAAAGAAAACGAGATTAGGTTTGGAGGGGGATAAAGGAGAATAAGTTAATGATCCATCCCATAATTAGTGAATCATTAATTAATGAATTTTTTAAAATATGTAGGCAATTAAACCTCTCTATTGACATTTATTAGCTTGCCACTTGGCTTAACCACAATGCCAATTATATATGGTAACTTTTTTCCTTTAATATATACTAGTATTATCACCCGTGCGGATGCGCGGACACTAACCATGTCAAATATTTGAATTATTTGGATTATATATAAATAATCTTAAAATTTAAACCTTCTCGATAAATATAGATAATATTTGGATATTAATTATGAAACACACCATGAAAAAGATTAACCATTTATCAAATCTCCTAGTTATAATTCTATTTTTCGTTTTTGGTACCATTATCGCTGGTGTTATTGGATCCTAAAAATAGTCAGTAAGCAAAATAATAACTCATATTTATAGCAAAACAGTCAAAGGTTGAGACTATGAAGTGCTCTACTTGAACTCTTATTTGGTGTGTTGATATCTGTCACGACCCAATTTCCCCCTCCGTTTGGTATCGTGATGGCACCTAGTCTTAGGGACTAGGTAAGCCTAACATTTACTGAGTAATAACAATAACAAAGGAAATCTATCAATCTCGATATAGAAATCTTTACAAAATTTACAATTTTCCAAAACCGGTAGTACTAGTCATAGGCGAAGTAGGTTTATTTTTCTTTTAAATGTGAAAGAGTTTTATCGTTATATGGAGTAGTTTTCTTTTTCTTTTTTGCCATAGGTGAAGTAGTATTTAAATAATTAGAAAAGATAACAAAATTTTCTAATATGATTGCGTATGAACATTAACCGAATTAAGTATGATAACATGATAATAAAAGATATTTTTTTTTACTTTAATTCAAATTTAAAAACTTTATCTATAAATTCAAAATTATTCTTTAATTCAAATTTAATTTTATATTTTATATTTGACTAACATAGTCAAATATATAGATTAAAGTTACCATATAGGGCAACTTTTATATCTAGACATGATTTAAGAAATTATTATAAATTTATAGCAGCAAATCCATAATTATATGGACAGCAGATTCTATAGCAGAAAACTGATCCACACCTATTAATACTAATTAATTACCCATTAATCATCACCATTTTCCATTCATTTTGCACATTTTTAGGGACACTATACTACTAAACATAAGCAAATGCTATTCAAATTTGTTCCGCCCCCTTTCTTTTATACCTTTTTTTTTTTCTTCCAAATATATGCCTCTTTCTTAGTGTTACAATTTTTTTTTTAATAATAATCTTACACTATCACAAGCAAATGCGATATTCTAATGGTTATACACTGTTTGATTGTGGTATGTGTATTTAAGTGTGAACCAAGATAAATATAAATTAAAAAATACCAAATCCTATAATTCACAAAAAATACGTGGTATATATATGAGCTATAATTATGATTTATACAACAAACAAGATCTAAAAAATATTATTAGAAATATATATAGTATATAATATATTCATTATATATTTATGAAATAATTTATGGCATATAGCATATCTAATTAGAAATATTTAATTATATAAATAATACAACAATAATATAATCTATATGTGTTTGCGCATATTTATTTTAGCTAGAGCATATTCTTGGTATATTTATGGAATATATAAGAATACATAACATATTATTAATAATATATTTATGAAATAATGAAGGAGCCATTATGGTCAAGTTGAAAAACATACAGATGGAAGATGAGAAGGGAGAGAGTGAATGGAGTCGTCTGTGTGAAGGGAAAAGAAAACGAGATTAGGTTTTGAGGGGGATAAAGGAGAATAAGTTAATAATCCATCCCATAATTAGTGATTCATTAATCAATGAATTTTTTAAAATATGTAGGCAATTAAACCTCTCTATTGACATTTATTAGCTTGCCACTTGGCTTAACCACAATGCCAATTATATATGGTAACTTTTTTCCTTTAATATATACTAGTATTATCACCCGTGCGGATGCGCGGACACTAACCATGTCAAATATTTGAATTATTTGGATTATATATAAATAATCTTAAAATTTAAACCTTCTCGATAAATATAGATAATATTTGGATATTAATTATGAAACACACCATGAAAAAGATTAACCATTTATCAAATCTCCTAGTTATAATTCTATTTTTCGTTTTTGGTACCATTATCGCTGGTGTTATTGGATCCTAAAAATAGTCAGTAAGCAAAATAATAACTCATATTTATAGCAAAACAGTCAAAGGTTGAGACTATGAAGTGCTCTACTTGAACTCTTATTTGGTGTGTTGATATCTGTCACGACCCAATTTCCCCCTCCGTTTGGTATCGTGATGGCACCTAGTCTTAGGGACTAGGTAAGCCTAACATTTACTGAGTAATAACAATAACAAAGGAAATCTAATAATCTCGATATAGAAATCTTTACAAAATTTATAATTTACCAAAACTGGTAGTACTAGTCATAGGCGAAGTAGTTTTATTTTTCTTTTAAATGTGAAAGAGTTTTATCGTTATATGGAGTAGTTTTCTTTTTCTTTTTTTCCATAGGCGAAGTACTATTTAAATAATTAGAAAAGATAACAAAAATTTCTAACATGATTGCGTATGAACATTAACCGAATTAAGTATGATAACATGATAATAAAAGATATTTTTTTTATTTTAATTCAAATTGAATTTTATATTTTATATTTGACTAACATAGTCAAATATATACAATAAAGTGTCACGACCCCAAATTCCCTCCGTAGGATGTCGTGATGGCACCTAGCCTCTAAGACTAGGTAAGCCTATCAATGCGGAATAATAATAAATATCTGAAATAAATAAACTACAATTCAAACAATTTCAACTCCCAAAACCCGGTAGAAATAAGTCACAAGCTTCTAAGAATTTATTCTCAATGTCTCTATATGTCAAGGTCTAAATAAAATATAAGGAAGCAACATAAAATGATAGAAGGGGACTCCGGAGTCTGCAGACGCTGGCAGATATACCTCGAAGTCTCCGTGCGCAAGTAACTCACTGACGTCTAGGCTGGTAAAATGTACCTGGATCTGCACAAAAAGATGTGCAGAAGCGTAGTATGAGTACACCTCAACGGTACCCAGTAAGTGCCGAGCCTAACCTTGGTAGAGTAGTGACGAGGCCAGGTGAGACCCTACTAGAATATAATAATGGCATGGTAAAATGTTTATCAATGTAGTAAAATAAAATGACATTGAAAATGAATCAAATAGTATGTCACATTTAATGACACCAAATAATTGCAAATAATATCTCGTGGAAATCAAAACAGAATTTCCTTCAACTTTATAAAAATCACAATAATAATCAAAGGCAACTACGGCCATAAATCAATATCAACAAGGGCACTCCCGAGGTATCGCCTCGTAGTCCCAAATCATAAATAAATTCACAATATCTCATTTTCTTATATCACCGCGGGAGCCTTCACAATTTATTTAAAGAAAATATTTTTTGCGAAATAGCATCCCGCGTTTTAGCCACCCTTATCACACCGCATGACTTCTAGTAGTTCCCCTACTAGCCACCCTTATCTCACCGCATGCGTTTCAACACCCAGACCTTATACCACCGCATGCGTATCAATATCACAATATATCACAATTTGCACCTCAAGTGCTCAAATAATTTAACTTGCCAAAATAATTCAACAACAATATTTTTCCACAATAAAGAGCTCACGGCTCATGCCAAAATAAATCATCAATAATAGTTGGCCACAATAAAGAGCTCACGGCTTATGCCAAAATAAATTATCAATAATAGTTTTTCACAATAAAGAGCTCACAGCTCATGTCAAAATAATTCATCAATAATATTCTTCCATAATAAAGAGCTCACAGCTCCCTCACAATGAGTATAAAAATATTCAGGAGTAAATAATTTAGGAAAATAATATTTCAAAATCTTTACTATCAAGTTTAAAAATGTCAAATACTTCATATTAATAATATTTAATTTAAAGAAAATCAACCTTCAAATAATGCACAGAATAAAAGAAACCAAGTTTCAACTAAACAGGTAAAACAATTAGTAAGAAAAGATCAAACAAATTTGAAGTATATATCTCACATCAATGATGAAGTATATAACAAGATAAAATAATTTAATAAATGCGCAACAGTGATCTACACAATTTAAAAATATAATCTTTCGCAAATTAACCCGTGTACATACTCGTCACCTCGTGCACACGACTTTCAACACATTTCAATAATCACATCAATACCAATTCTAGGGAAAATTTTCCCCACACAAGGTTAGACAAGTCACTTACCTCGACTTGCTCCAATTTAACCAAGTATTATGCTTTTTCCTCGATTTTCTGATTCTGATCGACTCGTATCTAGTCATAATTAATTCGATACAGTCAACAAAAATTATAGTAATCAATTTCATAAGAAAATATTACATTTTCATTAAAATCCGAAATTAGCTCAAAATTTGCCCGTGGGGCCCACATCTCGGAATCCGGCGAAACTTATAAAATCCGACAACCCATTCAATTATGAGTCCACCCATACCAATTTTACCAAAATCCGATAACAACTCGACCTCCAGATCTTAAATTTTCGTTTTTGGAAGATTTTGCAAAAATCCTGATTTTTCTTCCACAAATTCACAGATTCATGATATAAATGAGTATGGAATCATGAAATATAATCAATATAGGATAAGGAACACTTACCCCAATGTTTTCCCGTAAAAATCGCCCAAAAACCGTGCTCCAAAAATCCAAAACGAAATGAATGAAATGAGCATTTTTGGTCCTTAAGTTTCTGCCAATCCGTCACTAAAAGTCCATTTTTTGTTACTAAAAGTCTATCAAAAATAGCTCTACCAGTCTTACTTCAATTGATCATAACGTTATGTACAAATGTGCAAATGATAGATGGTTTAACTTTCTGGAAACTAGAATCCACCGACTACAACTTTCATGTTTTGCAATTATTCCGATTCCTTATGCATTGCAAGATATAAGCTCCCAAAGTCAGCTGCATGCATCAGAATTTCTGATGAAATTTCTGGCGAAACTGCTCTACCAGCCTTCATTCAATCCATCATAACTTTCTGTACGAATGTCCAAATAATGCATAGTTTAACTTTCTGGAACCTATAATCCAACGACTACAACTTCCATGTTTCGCACATTTTCTGATTCCTTATGCATTGCGATATATAAGCTTTCAAACTTGGCTCCAAGCACGGAATTTCTGCAACAGAAATTTTTGCAAACAGAAATTTCCAGCACTTTGTACGAAATCCATTCCGTTTACCTTCCGAAATCCACCCGAGACCCTCGGTACCTTAACCAATTATTCCAACATGTCCCAAAAATACCATACGAACTTAGTCAAAGCTTCAAACTACATCAAACAACATCAAAACGGCGAATCGCACCTCAAATCAAAATCAATGAACTTTGAACTTTCAAATTCTATATCTTGTGTCGAAACACATCAAATCAATTCGGAATGACTTCAAATTTTGCACACAATTCATAAATGACATAACTGAGCTATGAAAATTTTTAGAATCGGATTTCGACCTCGATATCAAAAAGTCAACCTCTAGGTCAAACTTCCCAAAAATTCAACTTTCGGCATTTCAAGCCTAATTCTACTACGGACTTCCAAATAAAATTCCGATCACGCTCCTAAGTCCAAAATCACCATACGGAGCTGTTGTAATCTTCAAAATTCTATTCCGGGGTCGTTTGCACATAATTTGACATCCGGTCACTATTTGAACTTAAACTTTTAATTTTTCATCAAAATTCCATATCTCGGGCTAGGGACCTCGGAATTTGATTCCGGGCATACGCCTAAGTCCCAAATCACGATACGGACCTACCAAAATTATCAAAACACTGATCCGAATCCGTTTGCTCAAAATGTTGACCAAAGTCAACTCAGTTGAGTTTTAAAGCTCTAATTCACATTTTAATCCATTTTTCACCTGAAAACTTTCCAGAAAATTTTATGGACTGCACACGCAAGTCGAGGAAGTATAAATAGTGCTTTTCGAGGTCTTAGAACACATAATTAATTATTAAATTTAAAGATGACATTTTGGGTCATCACATTCACCACCTCTAAAATAAACGTTCGTCCTCGAACGGAGTTAGAAAAAGTACCTAAGCTGGTGAATAAATGTGGATAACAGTTGCGCATATCAGGCTCGGTCTCCCAAGTTGCCTCTTCGACCGGATAACCCCTCCACTGAACCTTCACGGAAGTAATGTTCTTTGACCTCAGCTTTCGAACATGCCTATCCAAAATATCCATTGGTTCCTCAACATAAGATAGATTCTTGTCCAACTGAACCGAACTGAAGTCTAACACATAAGACGGTTCCCCGTGATATTTTCGAAGCATAGAAACATGGAATACCGGATGACCGGCAAAGAGACTAGGTGGTAGTGTAAGTTTGTAAGCCACCTCTCCAATGCTCTCAAGAATCTCAAAAGGCCTAATATACCTAGGGCTTAAATTGCCCTTCTTCCCGAACCTTATCAGACCCTTCATAGACGAAACCCGGAGCAATACCCGCTCACTAACCATGAATACAACATCATGAACCTTCCGATTCGCATGACTTTTTCTGTCTAGATTGGGTTGTACGAAGTCAATCCTGAATCAACTTAACCTTTTCCAAGGCATCCTGAACCAAGTCTGTACCCAAAAGTCTAGCCTCGCCTGGTTCGAACCAACCCACTGGAGAC
The DNA here is from genome assembly GCF_000715075.1 of Nicotiana tabacum. Lineage (NCBI taxonomy): Eukaryota > Viridiplantae > Streptophyta > Magnoliopsida > Solanales > Solanaceae > Nicotiana > Nicotiana tabacum. Next base: position 85,718,792 of record NC_134081.1, on the reverse strand, counting down.
CGGCATCTCCTACCATACAAGGTCTCATATGGAGCCATCTGGATGCTTGACTGGTAACTGTTATTGTAAGCAAACTCCGCAAGTGGTAAGAACTGATCCCAAGCACCCCCAAAATCTATCACACATGCACGAAGCATATCCTCCAGTATCTGAATAGAACGTTCGGACTGCCCGTCCATCTGAGGGTGAAATGATGTACTCAACTCTACCCGGGTACCCAACTCACGCTGTACTGCCCTCCAAAACCGTGAGGTAAACTGTGTACCCTGGTCAGAGATGATAGATACTGGTACACCGTGAAGTCTGACAATCTCGCGAATATATACCTGAGCCAGCTGCTCTGAAGAGTAAGTAGTAATCACAGGAATGAAATGAGCTGATTTGGTCAGCCTATCCACAATCACCCAAACTGCGTCCAACTTCCGCTGAGTCCGTGGGAGCCTGTCACGACCCCAAATTCCCTCCGTAGGATGTCGTGATTGCACCTAGTCTCTAAGACTAGGTAAGCCTATCAATGCGGAATAATAATAAATGTCTGAAATAAATAAACTACAATTCAAACAATTTCAACTCCCAAAACCCGGTAGAAATAAGTCACAAGCTTCTATGAATTTATTCTTAATGTTTCTATATGTCAAGGTCTAGATAAAATATAAGGAAGCAACATAAAATGATAGAAGGGGACTCTGGAGTCTGCCGACGCTCGCAGATATACCTCGAAGTCTCCGTGCGCAGGTAACTCAATGACGTCTAGGCTGGTAAAATGTACCTGGATCTGCACAAAAAGATGTACAGAAGCGTAGTATGAGTACACCACAGCGGTACCCAGTAAGTGCCAAGCCTAACCTCGGTAGAGTAGTGACGAGGTCAGGTGAGGCCCTACTGGAAAATAATAATGGCATGGTAAAATGTTTATCAATGTAGTAAAATAAAATGACATTGAAAATGAATCAAATAGTATGTCACATTTAATGACACCAAATAATTGCAAATAATATCTCGTGGAAATCAAAACAGAATTTCCTTCAACTTTATGAAAATCACAATAATAATCAAAGGCAACTACGGCCATAAATCAATATCAACAAGGGCACTCCCGAGGTACCGCCTCGTAGTCCCAAATCATAAATAAATTCACAATATCTCATTTCCTTATATCACCGCGGGAGCCTTCACAATTTATTTAAAGAAAATATTTTTTCCGAAATAGCATCCCGCATTTTAGCCACCCTTATCACACCGTATGACTTCTAGTAGTTCCCCTACTAGCCACGCGTATCAAGCCACCCTTATCTCACCGCATGCATTTCAACACCCAGACCTTATACCACCGCATGCGTATTAATATCACAATATATCACAATTTGCACCTCAAGTGCTCAAATAATTTAACTTGCCAAAATAATTCAACAACAATATTTTTCCACAATAAAGAGCTCACGGCTCATGCCAAAATAAATCATCAATAATAGTTTTCCACAATAAAGAGCTCACGGCTCATGTCAAAATAATTCATCAATAATATTCTTCCACAATAAAGAGCTCACGGCTCCCTCACAATGAGTATAAAAATATTCAGGAGTAAATAATATAGGAAAATAATATTTCAAAATCTTTACTACGTTGCTTCAATATCAAGTTTAAAAATGTCAAATACTTCATATTAATAATATTTAATTTAAATAAAATCAAACCTTCAAATAATGCACAGAATAAAATAAACCAAGTTTCAACTAAACAGGTAAAACAATTAGTAAGAAAAGATCAAACAAATTTGAAGTATATATCTCACATCAATGATGAAGAATATAACAAGATAAAATAATTTAATAAATGCGCAACAGTGATCTACACAATTTAAAAATATAATCTTTCGCAATTTAACCCGTGTACACACTCGTCACCTCGTGCACACGACTTTCAACACATTTCAATAATCACATCAATACCAATCCTAGGGGAAATTTCCCCCACACAAGGTTAGACAAGTCACTTACCTCGACTTGCTCCAATTTAACCAAGTATTATGCTTTTTCCTCGATTTTCCGACTCCGATCGACTCGTATCTAGTCATAATTAATTTGATACAGTCAACAAAAATTATAGTAATCACTTTCATAAGAAAATATTACATTTTCATTAAATTCCGAAATTAGTACAAAATTTGCCCGTGGGGCCCACATCTCGGAATCCGGCGAAACTTATAAAATCTGACAACCCATTCAATTACGAGTCCACTCATACTAATTTTATCAAAATCCGATAACAACTCGACCTCCAAATCTTAAATTTTCATTTTTGGAAGATTTTGCAAAAATCTTGATTTTTCTTCCATAAATTCACGGATTCATGATGTAAATGAGTATGGAATCATGAAATATAATCAATAGCTCTAAAAATCGCCCAATGTTTTCCCGTAAAAATCGCCCAAAAACCGTGCTCCAAAAATCCAAAACGAAATGAATGAAATGACCATCTTTGGTCCTTAAGTTTCTGCCAATTCGTCACTAAAAGTCCATTTTTCGTCACTAAAAGTCTACCAGAAAATAGCTCTACCAGTCTTACTTCAATTGATCATAACTTTATGTACAAATATCCAAATAATAAATGGTTTAACTCTCTGGAAACTAGAATCCACCGGCTACAACTTTCGTGTTTTGTAATTATTCCGATTCCTTATGCATTGCAAGATATAAGCTCTCAAAGTCGGCTGCATGCATCAAAATTTCTGGCGAAATTTCTGGCGAAACTGCTCTACCAGCCTTCATTCAATCCATCATAACTTTCTGTACAAATGTCCAAATAATGCATAGTTTAACTTTATGAAACTTATAATCCAACGACTACAACTTTCATGTTTTGCACATTTTCTGATTCCTTATGCATTGCGAGATATAAGCTTCCAAACTTGGCTACACACATGTAATTTCTGCAACAGAAATTTCTGCAAACAGAAATTTCCAGCACTTTGTCCGAAATCCATTCCGTTTACCTTTCGAAATCCACCCGAGACCCTCGGGACCTTAACCAATTATTCCAACATGTCCCAAAATACCATACGAACTTAGTCGAGGCTTCAAACTACATCAAACAACATCAAAACGACGAATCACACCTCAAATCAAAATCAATGAACTTTGAACTTTCAAATTCTATATCTTGTGTCGAAACACATCAAATCAATTCGGAATGACTTCAAATTTTGCACACAAGTCAAACTTCCCAAAAATTCAACTTTCGGCATTTCAAGCCTAATTCTACTACGGACTTCCAAATAAAATTCCGATCATGCTCCTAAGTCCAAAATTACCATACGGAGCTGTTGGAATCATCAAAATTCTATTCCGGGGTCGTTTGCACATAATTTGACATCCGGTCACTATTTGAACTTAAACTTTTAATTTTTCATTAAAATTCCATATCTCGGGCTAGGAACCTCGAAATTTTATTCCGGGCATACGCCTAAGTCCCAAATCACGATACAAACCTACCAAAATTATCAAAATACTGATCCGAGTCTGTTTGCTCAAAATGTTGACCAAAGTCAACTCAGTTGAGTTTTAAAGCGCTAATTCACATTTTAATTCATTTTTCACCTGAAAACTTTCTGAAATTTTTTTACGGACTGCACACTCAAATCGAGTAATGGTAAATAGTGCTTAGATCACATAATTAATCATTAAATTTAAATATGACATTTTGGGTCATCACAAAGCCCAACAACGAAATCCATAGTGATCCTCTCCCATTTCCATTCTGGAATCACTAACTTCTGAAGCAATCCAGTAGGTCGTTGATGCTCATATCTCACTTGTTGACAATTTAGACACCGAGCTACATACTCCACTATGTCTTTCTTCATCTTCCTCCACCAATAATATTGCCTCAAGTCCTGCTACATCTTCGTAGCACCTGGATGTATGGAGTACCGCGAATTATCAGCCTCCTGGAGAATCAATTCACGAAAACCATCTACATTAGGCACACATAGCCTACCCTGCATCCGTAATACATCTTCATCTCCAATAGTGACTTCCTTGGCATCGCCGTGCTGAACTGTGTCCTTAAGGACAAGCAGATGTGGGTCATCGTACTAACGTTCCCTGATACAATCATAAAGAGAAGACTGAGAAACCACTCAAGCCAAAACTCGACTCGGCTCAGAAACATCGAATCTGACAAACTGGTTGGCCAAGGCCTCTCTACTTCCGGTAAATATGCTATGCTGCCCAAACTCTCCGCCTTACGACTCAAGGCATTGGCCACTACATTGGCCTTCCCAGGATGATAGAGAATAGTGATATCATAATCCTTAAGCAACTCCAACTACCTCTGCTGCCGCAAATTAAGATCATTCTGTTTAAATAGATGTTATAGACTTCGGTGATCGGTGTAGACCTCACAATGGACACCGTACTAATAATGCCGCCCAATCTTCAAGGCATGAACAATAGCTGCTAACTCAAGGTCGTGGACGGATTTTTATTTTTTTTTTTCTCATGTACCTTTAACTATCTGGACGCGTAGGCAATCACCCTACTGTCTTGCATCAACATAGCGTTGAGACCAATACGCGATGCGTCACAATACACAGTATAAGACCTTGAACATGTAAGTAATACCAACATTGGGGCTATAGTCAAAGCTGTCTTGAGCTTTTGGAAGCTCTCCTCACATTCCTCGGTCCATCTGAATGGAGCACCCTTCTGGGTCAATCTGATCTGAATAGTTGTTCATAATCAATTACCGAATCATCAATTAACTCCATGTTAACGAAAATCTCATTTCAAACTTTCACAATACTGATAACGAGACACGAGGCATGAAGACCTCAAAATTATTTACCCAAATTAACGAGTCACATTTAACGTCACCTAGGCGGGCACCTACCTCGTAGGTTAAAAATTAATAATTACCACACGAATTTGACAACTATGCACAGAGAATTTCATATAAGAATTTTTAAATAAGCCTAACAGGCATGACTCCCTATTAGTACTAAAGTACAAATTTAATTTCACAAGGGAGAACTTAAACACAAGAATTTTCCTCACAAGGATCTCGTCCTTATATAACTTCCACCGCAGCTCGTAGCCCGGTTTAAACATATCAATTTATATAAAATTGTGAGGATCTCGTCCTCAGTTCTGAATCACAAGTAATATGCACATCGTGCCAATTGCAAATTTCTATTTTCTCCTTTTAAATAATTTCTGTTACACCAAATCACAACACATAATGAACCCCACACCGGTAGGGCATATAATTCATAATTTGCAATTAATTTTTCGGAATTTACATCAAAATTTACCGAAATGAGTAACAAAAAGCCACATTTAGCCTCACAGCTCTTATTAGTGACCAACACGAAATGATAGGTGTAGTTATCTCCATAAAATCTCCCAACAGGGGTAAACACATAAGTAAATTATAGAATTATGAAGCTCACTCATAAGTGGAGCACAATAGGAAGACTCGTTTCGATATTGAGAACCAAATCAACTTAAGGAAATCATTCCTTTATATTATATCAAAGTCGTACCTGTAACGACATCAACTGATGTAACAACCTCCGCCATACCATAAAAGAAATATATCAATGGCTGGGTCTTCACCTCTAAGATGCCTTTTACCCGTCTGTCCTCCACCCCTAACTGGTCGTGTGGGTGGTGTAGTAACTGCAATGGGGCACGTAGCCTGAGTGCTTTGATGAAATATGTCTCTCCCAAGTTTGGGACAATTTTCTCATGATGTGCCTAGTATCACCGTATTCATAACAACCCTTTTGCGGGTTAGGCTGCTCATATTGAGTCTGTGCAGATAACTGGAATAACCATTGTAGGAACTCATGTCGGTGGTGCATTAAAAGAACTTATTGGAGCACCCCGAGTAATCCGATGTGCGGACTCGGCTGGCCGACTGCCCGACTGCCCGAGCCTGATTTATACTTGCATAGTAGAATCCACCAAATCCCCCAGAACCTTGAGATGTCTTGGTCTCCTTAGTTTCCCTTCTTTTTTTTTCACCCCGAACACATTCTAATATCTTGGCAATTTGTACCACTAGCAGAAATGAAGTATCAGCTTATAGCTCCCGAGTCGTACAAAATTTTATGATCATAATTGAGTTCTTTAATGAGTCTATGGACTCGCCCTCTGGGTGTAGGAAGCAAAGTAGGAGTATGACGGGCTAACTTATTGAACTTGATGGCATATTCTGAAATCGTCAATGGTGACATGATGCAACCATTCAAACCCTATGCGCCACGCATTACGGAGAGTCCAGAAAACAAACTCTTACAAAAGCATTTCTGAGAACTGAGCCAAGTGGGAGGTATTGCATTGGCTGGTCTGCTCTCTTCATAGGCTTGCCACGAACACCGGTGGAGAATTATCTCTCCCAAGGCGAATTTCTTCTTTTGTTATACTGACTCTACACTGTTGAGCTGACCAATTGCTTAACATACTCTTCGACTCTTCTTTGGGGTAACCCTTACCCCTATTTATACACAACGATCACAAAAGTAGAGCTCCATATAGACAAATCTTGGCACGAACCACATAGTCCAGAATCTCATCAACAACTATACTTACTCCGAAGCACTCCAAAATCCGCAACAGTGACGTCCACGCTGAGTAGACCTTCTACAAATTTAGAGTTGTTTCTATAACTCCTTTGCTATTGAAGTATAGGATTATTAAGGAGGCGGACATACCGTAAGTCCCAACCTTATCCTCTACAAAATCTCAGGTCTTAAACATGTGTAAATTTTAGGGAACCTTTCAGTACCACATATACACATTTCAGGCCAAATTTTATATAATACATGACCCCGCAATCCACCCATTGGTAGTGGACTCCCCCTACTCAGTGCGAAGTCATAGGTCACAACGTCCGATAATCCACAATAATAATCTTAACAACTTGTATAAATCAACCAGACGCCAATGTTCGTTGCACCCCGCACATGATTCACTAGGTGATCTCTCAATACGCCCACATCTTCAGTCGGAACCACACATTAAGGAAATTTTTGAGCATCTCTTGCTCCCTCGTAGTCTATCTGCGGCATCACGAACCCTCGACACACAACTGATATCGAGTGCGCGATGTCATACACAAGTGGATACAAAGGAATATAAGATATATGTTTCAAGCTAAATCAATGTCGCACGAAAAGGAGTCAAATAAGTGAATATTTCCTAACAGTTCCATAGCCTCTCGAAGATAAGTACAGACGTCTCCGTACCGATCCACAAGACTCTACTAAACCTGCTTGTGACTCATAACACCTATGAACCTGGTGCTCTGATACCAACTTGTCACGACCCCAAATTCCCTCCGTAGGTTGTCGTGATGGCACCTAGTCTCTAAGACTAGGTAAGCCTATCAATGCGGAATAATAATAAATATCTGAAATAAATAAACTACAAGTCAAACAATTTCAATTCCCAAAACCCGGTAGAAATAAGTCACAAGCTTCTAAGAATTTATTCTCAATGTCTCTATATGTCAAGGTCTAAATAAAATATAAGGAAGCAACATAAAATGATAGAAGGGGACTCCGGAGTCTGCGGACGCTGGCAGATATACCTCGAAGTCTCCATGCGCAAGTAACTTACTGACGTCTAGGCTGGTAAAATGTACCTGGATCTGCACAAAAAGATGTGCAAAAGCATAGTATGAGTACACCTCAGCGGTACCCAGTAAGTGCCGAGCCTAACCTTGGTAGAGTAGTGACGAGGTCAGGTGAGGCCCTACTGGAATATAATAATGGCATGGTAAAATGTTTATCAATGTAGTAAAATAAAATGACATTGAAAATAAATCAAATAGTATGTCACATTTAATGACACCAAATAATTGCAAATAATATCTCGTGGAAATCAAAACAGAATTTCCTTCAACTTTATAAAAATCACAATAATAATCAAAGGCAACTACAGCCATAAATCAATATCAACAAGGGCACTCCCGAGGTATCGCCTCGTAGTCCCAAATCATAAATAAATTCACAATATCTCATTTTCTTATATTACCGTGGGAGCCTTCACAATTTATTTAAAGAAAATATTTTTCCCGAAATAGCATCCCGCGTTTTAGCCACCCTTATCACACCACATGACTTCTAGTAGTTCCCCTACTAGCCACCCTTATCTCACCGCATGCGTTTCAACACCCAGACCTTATACCACCGCATGCGTATCAATATCACAATATATCACAATTTGCACCCCAAGTGCTCAAATAATTTAACTTGCCAAAATAATTCAACAACAATATTTTTCCACAATAAAGAGATCACGGCTCATGCCAAAATAAATCATCAATAATAGTTGGCCACAATAAAGAGCTCACGGCTCATGCCAAAATAAATCATCAATAGAAGTTTTCCACAATAAAGAGCTCACAGCTCATGTCAAAATAATTCATCAATAATATTCTTCCACAATAAAGAGCTCACGGCTCCCTCACAATGAGTATAAAAATATTCAGGAGTAAATAATTTAGGAAAATAATATTTCAAAATCTTTACTATCAAGTTTAAAAATGTCAAATACTTCATATTAATAATATTTAATTTAAAGAAAATCAACCTTCAAATAATGCACAGAATAAAAGAAACCAAGTTTCAACTAAACAGGTAAAACAATTAGTAAGAAAAGATCAAACAAATTTGAAGTATATATCTCACATCAATGATGAAGAATATAACAAGATAAAATAATTTAATAAATGCGCAACAGTGATCTACACAATTTAAAAATATAATCTTTCGCAAATTAACCCGTGTACACACTCGTCACCTCGTGCACACGACTTTCGACACATTTCAATAATCACATCAATACCAATTCTAGGGGAAATTTCCCTCACACAAGGTTAGACAAGTCACTTACCTCGACTTGCTCCAATTTAACCAAGTATTATGCTTTTTTTTCGATTTTCTGACTCTGATCGACTCGTATCTAGTCATAATTAATTCGATACAGTCAACAAAAATTATAGTAATCAATTTCATAAGAAAATATTACATTTTCATTAAAATCCGAAAATAGCTCAAAATTTGCCCGTGGGGCCCACATCTCGGAATCCGGCAAAACTTATAAAATCCGACAACCCATTCAATTACAAGTCCACCAATACCAATTTTACCAAAATCCGATAACAACTCGACCTCCAGATCTTAAATTTTTGTTTTTGGAAGATTTTGCAAAAATCTTGATTTTTCTTCAATAAATTCACGGATTCATGATGTAAATGAGTATGGAATCATGAAATATAATCAATATAGGATAAGGAACACTTACCCCAATGTTTTCCCGTAAAAATCGCCCAAAAACCGTGCTCCAAAAATACAAAACGAAATGAATGAAATGAGCATTTTTGGTCCTTAAGTTTCTGCAAATCCGTCACTAAAAGTCCATTTTTCGTTACTAAAAGTCTACCAAAAACAGCTCTACCAGTCTTACTTCAATTGATCATAACGTTATGTACAAATGTCCAAATGATAGATGGTTTAACTTTCTGGAAAATAGAATCCACCGACTACAACTTTCATGTTTTGCAATTATTCCTATTCCTTATGCATTGCGAGATATAAGCTCCCAAAGTCAGCTGCATGCATCAGAATTTCTGGCGAAACTGCTCTACCAGCCTTCATTCAATCCATCATAAATTTCTGTACGAATGTCCAAATAATGCATAGTTAACTTTCTGGAACCTATAATCCAACGACTACAACTTCCATGTTTTGCACATTTTCTGATTCCTTATGCATTGCGAGATATAAGCTTCCAAACTTGGCTCCACGCATAGAATTTCTGCAACAGAAATTTTTGCAAACAGTAATTTCCAGCACTTTGTCCGAAATCCATTCCGTTTACCTTCCGAAATCCACCGTACCGATCCACAAGACTCTACTAAACCTGCTTATGACTCATAACACCTATGAACCTGGTACTCTGATACCAACTTGTCATGACCCCAAATTCCCTCCGTAGGATATCGTGATGGCACCTAGTCTCTAAGACTAGATAAGCCTATCAATGCGGAATAATAATAAATATCTGAAATAAATAAACTACAATTAAAACAATTTTAACTCCCAAAATCCGGTAGAAATAAGTCACAAGCTTCTAAGAATTTATTCTCAATGTCTCTATATGTCAAGGTCTAGATAAAATATAAGGAAGCAAGATAAAATTATAGAAGGGGACTCCGGAGTCTGCGGACGCTGGCAGATATACCTCAAAGTCTCCGTGCGCAGGTAACTCAATGACGTCTAGGCTGGTAAAATGTACCTGGATCTGCACAAAAAGATGTGCAGAAGCATAGTGTAAGTACACCACAGCGGTACCCAGTAAGTGCCAAGCCTAACCTCGGTAGAGTAGTGACGAGGTCAGGTGAGGCCCTACTGGAATATAATAATGGCATGGCAAAATGTTTATCAGAAACAACTCTACCAGTCTTACTTCAATTGATCATAACATTATGTACAAATGTCCAAATGATAAATGGTTTAACTTTCTGGAAACTAGAATCCACCGACTACAACTTTCATGTTTTGTAATTATTCCGATTCCTTATGCATTGCGAGAAATAATCTCCCAAAGTTGGCTGCATGCATCAGAATTTCTGGCGAAATTTCTGGCGAAACTGCTCTACCAGCCTTCTTTCAATCCATCATAACTTTTTGTACAAATTTCCAAATAATGCATAGTTTAACTTTCTAGAACCTATAATCCAACGACTACAACTTTCATGTTTTGTATATTTTCTGATTCCTTATGCATTGTGAGATATAAGCTTCCAAAATTGGCTCCACGCACGGAATTTCTGCAACAGGAATTTCTGCAATTTCCAGCACTTTGTCCGAAATCCATTCCGTTTACCTTCCGAAATCCACCCGAGACCCTCGGGACCTTAACCAATTATTCCAACATGTCCCAAAATACCATACGAACTTAGTCGAGGCTTCAAACTACATCAAACAACATCAAAACGACGAATCGCACCTCAAATCAAAATCAATGAACTTTGAACTTTCAAATTCTATATCTTGTGCTAGGGACCTCGGAATTTGATTCCGGGCATACGCCTAATTCCCAAATCACGATACAAACCTACCAAAATTATCAAAACACTGATCCGAGTCTGGTTGCTCAAAATGTTGACCAAAGTCAACTCAGTTGAGTTTTAAAGCTCTAATTCATATTTAAATTCATTTTTCACCTTAAATTTTTCGGAAAAGTTTTACGGACTGCACACGCAAGTCGAGTAATGATAAATAGTGCTTTTCGAGGTCTTAGAACACAGAATTAATTATTAAATTCAAAGATTACATTTTGGGTCATCACATTCTCCACCTCTAAAACAAACGTTCGTCCTCGAACGGAGTTAAAAAAAGTACTCGAGCTTGTGAATAAGTGTGGATAACGGCTACGTATATCATGCTCGGTCTCCCAAGTCTCCTCCTCGATCGGATGACCCCTCCACTGAACCTTCACGGAAGCAATGTTCTTTGACCTCAACTTTCGAACATGCCTATCCAAAATAGCCATTGGTTCCTCAACATAAGATAGATTCTTGTCCAACTAAACCGAACTGAAGTCTAACACATGAGACGGATCACCGTGATATTTTTGAAGCAAGAAAACATGGAATACCGAATGACCGGCAAAGAGACTAGGTGGTAGTGTAAGTTTGTAAGCCACCTCTCCAACTCTCTCAAGAATCTAAAAAGGCCCAATATACCTAGGGCTCAACTTGCCCTTCTTCCCGAACCTCATCACACGCTTCATAGGCGAAACCCGGAGCAATACCCGCTCACCAACCATGAATGCAACATCACGAACCTTCCGATCCGCATAACTCTTCTGTCTAGATTGGGCTGTACGAAGTCGATCCTGAATCAACTTAACCTTTTCCAAGGCATCCTGAACCAAGTCTGTACCCAAAAGTCTAGCCTCGCATGGTTCAAACCAACCCACTGGAGACCGGCATCGCCTACCATACAAGGCCTCATACGGAGCCATCTGGATGCTTGACTGGTAACTGTTGTTGTAAGCAAACTCCGCAAGTGGTAAGAACTAATCCCAAGAACCTACCACACACGCACGAAGCATATCCTCTAGTATTTAAATAGTGCGTTCGGACTGCCTGTCTGCCTGAAGGTGAAATGTTGTACTCAACTCCACACGAGTACCTAACCCTCTATGTAAAGCCCTCCAAAACCGTGAAGTAAACTGTGTACCCCGGTCAGAGATGATGGATATCGGTACACCGTGAAGTCTGACAATCTCGCGAATATATACCTGAGCCAGCTGCTCTGAAGAATAAGTAGTAATCACAGGAATAAAATGAGCTGACTTAGTCAATCTATCCACAATCACCCAAACTGCATTGAACTTCCTCCGAGTCCGTAGGAGCCCAACAACGAAATCCGTAGTGATCTGCTCCCATTTCCATTCTGGAATCACTAACTTCTGAAGCAATCCACTAGGTCGTTGATGCCCATATCTCACTTGTTGACAATTTAGACACCGAGCTACATACTCCACTATGTCTTTCTTCATCTTCCTCCATCAATAATATTGCCTCAAGTCCTGCTACATCTTCGTAGCACCCGAATGTATGGAGTACCGCGAATTATCAGCCTCCTGGAGAATCAATTCACGAAAACCATCTACATTAGGCACACATAGCCTACCCTGCATCCGTAATACATCTTCTTCTCCAATAGTGACTTCCTTGGTATCGCCGTGCTGAACTGTGTCCTTAAGGACAAGCAGATGAGGGTCATCATACTGACGTTCCCTGATACGATCATAAAGTGAAGACAGGAAAACCACGCAAGCCAAAATCCGACTCGGCTCGGAAACGTCCAATCTAACAACTGGTTGGCCAAGGCCTGAACATCCATGGCTAAAGGCCTCTCTGCTACCGGTAAATATGTTAAGCTACCCAAACTCTCCGCCTTACGACTCAAGGCATCGGCCACCACATTGGCCTTCCTCGGATGATAGAGAATGGTGATATCATAATCCTTAAGCAACTCTAACCATATCCGCTGCCGCAAATTAAGATCCTTCTACTTAAACAGATGTTGTAGACTCCGGTGATCAATGTAGATTTCACAATGGACACCGTACAAATAATGCCGCCAAATTTTTAAGGCATGAACAATAGCTGCTAACTCCAGGTCATGTACAAGATAATTCTTTTCATGCACCTTTAACTGTTTGGACGCATAAGCAATCACCCTACCGTCTCGCATCAACACTGCGCCGAGACCAATACGTGATTTTTCTTCCATAAATTCACGGATTCATGATGTAAATGAGTATGGAATCATGAAATATAATCAATATAGGATAAGGAACACTTACCCCAATGTTTTCCCGTAAAAATCGCCCAAATATCGCCCAAAAACCGTGCTCCAAAAATCCAAAACGAAATGAATGAAATGAGCATTTTTGGTCCTTAAGTTTCTGCCAATCCGTCACTAAAAGTCCATTTTTCGTTACTAAAAGTCTACCAAAAATAGCTCTACCAGTCTTACTTCAATTGATCATAACGTTATGTACAAATGTCCAAATGATAGATGGTTTAACTTTCTGGAAAATAGAATCCACCGACTACAACTTTCATGTTTTGCAATTATTCCTATTCCTTATGCATTGCGAGATATAAGCTCCCAAAGTAAGCTGCATGCATCAGAATTTCTGGCGAAACTGCTCTACCAGCCTTCATTCAATCCATCATAAATTTCTGTACGAATGTCCAAATAATGCATAGTGTAACTTTCTGGAACCTATAATCCAACGACTACAACTTCCATGTTTTGCACATTTTCTGATTCCTTATGCATTGCGAGATATAAGCTTCCAAACTTGGCTCCACGCACAGAATTTCTGCAACAGAAATTTTTGCAAACAGTAATTTCCAGCACTTTGTCCGAAATCCATTCCGTTTACCTTCCGAAATCCACCGTACCGATCCGCAAGACTCTACTAAACCTGCTTGTGACTCATAACACCTATGAACCTAGTGCTCTGATACCAACTTGTCACGACCCCAAATTTCCTCCGTAGGATGTCGTGATAGCACCTAGTCTCTAAGACTAGGTAATTCTATCAATGCGGAATAATAATAAATATCTGAAATAAATAAACTACAATTCAAACAATTTTAACTCCCAAAACCCGGTAGAAATAAGTCACAAGCTTCTAAGAATTTATTCTCAATGTCTCTATATGTCAAGGTCTAGATAAAATATAAGGAAGCAACATAAAATGATAGAAGGGGACTCCGGAGTCTGCGGACGCTGGCAGATATACCTCAAAGTCTCCGTGCGCAGGTAACTCAATGACGTCTAGGCTGGTAAAATGTACCTGGATCTGCACAAAAAGATGTGCAGAAGCGTAGTATAAGTACACCACAGCGGTACCCAGTAAGTGCCAAGCCTAACCTCGGTAGAGTAGTGACGAGGTCAGGTGAGGCCCTACTGGAATATAATAATGGCATGGTAAAATGTTTATCAGAAATAGCTCTACCAGTCTTACTTCAATTAATCATAACTTTATGTACAAATGTCCAAATGATAAATGGTTTAACTTTCTGGAAACTAGAATCCACCGACTACAACTTTAATGTTTTGTCATTATTTCGATTCCTTATGCATTGCGAGAAATAATCTCCCAAAGTTGGCTGCATGCATCAGAATTTCTGGCGAAACTGCTCTACCAGCCTTCTTTCAATCCATCATAACTTTCTGTACAAATGTCCAAATAATGCATAGTTTAACTTTCTGGAACCTATAATCAAACGACTACAACTTTTATGTTTTATATATTTTCTGATTCCTTATGCATTGCGAGATATAAGCTTCCAAACTTGGCTCCACGCACGGAATTTCTGCAACAGAAATTTCTGCAATTTCCAGCACTTTGTCCGAAATCCATTCCGTTTACCTTCCGAAATCCACCCGAGACCCTCGGGACCTTAACCAATTATTCCAACATGTCCCAAAATACCATATGAACTTAGTCGAGGCTTCAAACTACATCAAACAATATCAAAACGACGAATCGCACCTTAAATCAAAATCAATGAACTTTGAACTTTCAAATTCTATATCTTGTGCTAGGGACCTCGGAATTTGATTCCGAGTCTGGTTGCTCAAAATGTTGACCAAAGTCAACTCAGTTGAATTTTAAAGCTCTAATTCATATTTTAATTCATTTTTCACCTTAAATTTTTCGAAAAAGTTTTACGGACCGCACACGCAAGTCGAGTAATGATAAATAGTACTTTTCGAGGTCTTAGAACACAGAATTAATTATTAAATTTAAAGATGACATTTTGGGTCATCACATAAACATAAGCAAATGCTATTCAAATTTGTTCCGCCCCCTTTCTTTTATACCTTTTTTTTCCTTCCAAATATATGCCTCTTTCTTAGTGTTACAATTTTTTTTTAATAATAATCTTACACTATCACAAGCAAATGCGATATTCTGATGGTTATACACTGTTTGATTATGGTATGTGTATTTAAGTGTGAACCAAGATAAATATAAATTAAAAAATACCAAATCCTATAATTCACAAAAAATACGTGGTATATATATGAGCTATAATTATGATTTATACAACAAACAAGATCTAAAAAATATTATTAGAAATATATATAGTATATAATATATTCATTATATATTTATGAAATAATTTATGGCATATAGCATATCTAATTAGAAATATTTAATTATATAAATAATACAACAATAATATAATCTATATGTGTTTGCGCATATTTATTTTAGCTAGAGCATATTCTTGGTATATTTATGGAATATATAAAAATACATAACATATTATTCATAATATATTTATGAAATAATGAAGGAGCGATTATGGTCAAGTTGAAAAACATACAGATGGAAGATGAGAAGGGAGAGAGTGAATGGAGTCGTCTGTGTGAAGGGAAAAGAAAACGAGATTAGGTTTTGAAGGGGATAAAGGAGAATAAGTTAATGATCCATCCCATAATTAGTGATTCATTAATTAATGAATTTTTTTATAATATGTAGGCAATTAAACCTCTCTATTGACATTTATTAGCTTGCCACTTGGCTTAACCACAATGCCAATTATATATGGTAACTTCTTTCCTTTAATATATACTAGTATTATCACCCGTGCGGATGCGCTGACACTAACCATGTCAAATATTTGAATTATTTGGATTATATATAAATAATCTTAAAATTTAAACCTTCTCGATAAATATAGATAATAATTGGATATTAATTAAGAAACACACCATGAAAAAGATTAACCATTTATCAAATCTCCTAGTTATAATTCTATTTTTCGTTTTTGGTACCATTATCGCTGGTGTTATTGGATCCTAAAAATAGTCAGTAAGCAAAATAATAACTCATATTTATGGCAAAACAGTCAAAGGTTGAGACTATGAAGTGCTCTACTTGAACTCTTATTTGGTGTGTTGATATCTGTCACGACCCAATTTCCCCCTCCGTTTGGTATCGTGATGGCACCTAGTCTTAGGGACTAGGTAAGCCTAACATTTACTGAGTAATAACAATAACAAAGAAAATCTAACAATCTCGATATAGAAATCTTTACAAAATTTACAATTTTCCAAAACCGGTAGTACTAGTCATAGGCGAAGTAGTTTTATTTTTCTTTTAAATGTGAAAGAGTTTTATCGTTATATGGAGTAGTTTTCTTTTTCTTTTTTGCCATAATCGAAGTAGTATTTAAATAATTAGAAAAGATAACAAAAATTCCTAACATGATTGCGTATGAACATTAACCGAATTAAGTATGATAACATGATAATAAAAGATATTTTTTTTATTTTATTTCAAATTTAAAAACTTTATCTATAAATTCAAAATTATCCTTTAATTCAAATTCAATTTTATATTTTATATTTGACTAACATAGTCAAATATATAGAATACAGTTACCATATAGGGCAACCTTTTTAACTAGACATGATTTAAGAAATTATTATAAATTTATAGCAGCAAATCCATAATTATATGGACATCAGATTCTATAGCAGAAAACTGATCCACACCTATTAATACTAATTAATTACCCATTAATCATCACCATTTTCCATTCATTTTGCACATTTTTAGGGACACTGTACTACTAAACATAAGCAAATGCTATTCAAATTTGTTCCGCCCCCTTTCTTTTATACCTTTTTTTTCCTTCCAAATATATGCCTCTTTCTTAGTGTTACAATTTTTTTTTAATAATAATCTTACACTATCACAAGCAAATGCGATATTCTGATGGTTATACACTGTTTGATTATGGTATGTGTATTTAAGTGTGAACCAAGATAAATATAAATTAAAAAATACCAAATCCTATAATTCACAAAAAATACGTGGTATATATATGAGCTATAATTATGATTTATACAACAAACAAGATCTAAAAAATATTATTAGAAATATATATAGTATATAATATATTCATTATATATTTATGAAATAATTTATGGCATATAGCATATCTAATTAGAAATATTTAATTATATAAATAATACAACAATAATATAATCTATATATGTTTGCGCATATTTATTTTAGCTAGAGCATATTCTTTGTATATTTATGGAATATAAAAAAAATACATACTATATTATTCATAATATATTTATGAAATAATGAAGGAGCCATTATGGTCAAGTTGAAAAACATACAGATGGAAGATGAGAAGGGAGAGAGTGAATGGAGTCGTCTGTGTGAAGGGAAAAGAAAACGAGATTAGGTTTGGAGGGGATAAAGGAGAATAAGTTAATGATCCATCCCATAATTAGTGAATCATTAATTAATGAATTTTTTAAAATATGTAGGCAATTAAACCTCTCTATTGACATTTATTAACTTGCCACTTGGCTTAACCACAATGCCAATTATATATGGTAACTTTTTTCCTTTAATATATACTAGTATTATCACCCGTGCGGATGCGCGGACACTAACCATGTCAAATATTTGAATTATTTGAATTATATATAAATAATCTTAAAATTTAAACCTTCTCGATAAATATAGATAATAATTGGATATTAATTAAGAAACACTACATGAAAAAGATTAACCATTTATCAAATCTCCTAGTTATAATTTTATTTTTCGTTTTTGGTACCATTATCGCTAGTGTTATTGGATCCTAAAAATAGTCAGTAAGCAAAATAATAACTCATATTTACGGCAAAACAGTCAAAGGTTGAGACTATGAAGGACTCTACTTGAACTCTTATTTGGTGTGTTGATATCTGTCACGACCCAATTTCCCCCTCCGTTTGGTATCGTGATGGCGCCTAGTCATAGGGACTAGGTAAGCCTAACATTTACTGAGTAATAACAATAACAAAGGAAATCTAACAATCTCGATATAGAAATCTTTATAAAATTTATAATTTTTCAAAACCGGTAGTACTAGTCATAGACGAAGTAGTTTTATTTTATTTTTAAATGTGAAAGAGTTTTATCGTTATATGGAGTAGTTTTCTTTTTCTTTTTTGCCATAGGCGAAGTAGTATTTAAATAATTAGAAAAGATAACAAAAATTCCTAACATGATTGCGTATGAACATTAACCGAATTAAGTATGATAACATGATAATAAAAGATATTTTTTTTATTTTAATTCAAATTTAAAAATTTTATCTATAAATTCAAAATTATCCTTTAATTCAAATTCAAGTTTATATTTTATATTTGACTAACATAGTCAAATATATAGAATAAAGTTACCATATAGGGCAACTTTTATAACTAGACATGATTTAAGAAATTATTATAAATTTATAGCAGCAAATCCATAATTATATGGACAGCAGATTCTATAGCAGAAAACTGATCCACACCCATTAATACTAATTAATTACCCATTAATCATCACCATTTTCAATTAATTTTGCACATTTTTAGGGACACTATACTACTAAACATAAGCAAATGCTATTCAAATTTGTTCCGCCCCCTTTCTTTTTTTTATTTTTTTTTTCCTTCCAAATATATGCCTCTTGCTTAGTGTTACAATTCTTTTTTAATAATAATCTTATACTATCACAAGCAAATGCGATATTCTGATGGTTATACATTGTTTGATTATGGTATGTGTATTTAAGTGTGAACCAAGATAAATATAAATTAAAAATACCAAATCCTATAATTCACAAAAAATACGTGGTATATATATGAGCTATAATTATGATTTATACAACAAACAATATCTAAAAAATATTATTAATTATATTAGAAATATATATAGTATATAATATATTCATTATATATTTATGAAATAATTTCTGGCATATAGCATATCTAATTAGAAATATTTAATTATATAAATAATACAACAATAATATAATCTATATGTGTTTGCGCATATTTATTTTAGCTAGAGCATATTCTTGGTATATTTATGGAATATATAAAAATACATAACATATTATTCATAATATATTTATGAAATAATGAAGGAGCCATTATGGTCAAGTTGAAAAACATACAGATGGAAGATGAGAAGGGAGAGAGTGAATGGAGTCGTCTGTGTGAAGGGAAAAGAAAACGAGATTAGGTTTTGAGGGGGATAAAGGAGAATAAGTTAATGATCCATCCCATAATTAGTGATTCCTTAATTAATGAATTTTTTAAAATATGTAGGCAATTAAACGTATGAGATTTTAAAATATGCCACAATTGTAAATGATTTTGCTATTTTTGGAATAAAGAAAAAGTAATACCATTTATATTAATAGCTCTTCATAAAAGATCTATCATGTAAAAACCTCACTATTGACATTTATTAGCTTGCCACTTGGCTTAAACACAATGCCAATTATATATGGTAACTTTTTTCCTTTAATATATACTAGTATTATCACCCGTGCGGATGCGCGGACACTAACCATGTCAAATATTTGAATTATTTGGATTATATATAAATAATCTTAAATTTTAGACCTTCTCAATAAATATAGATAATAATTGGATATTAATTAAGAAACACTACATGAAAAAGATTAACCATTTATCAAATCTCCTTGTTATAATTCTATTTTTCTTTTTTGGTACCATTATCGCTGGTATTATTGGATCCTAAAAATAGTCAGGAAGCAAAATAATAACTCATATTTATGGCAAATCAGTCAAAGGTTGTGTCACGACCCAAATTCGCCTATAGGTCGTGATGGCGCCCAACACTACAGCTAGGCAAGCCATCTAATAAGTCAAACATACATTTGTTAAACTTTTATTCCAAGAAGATAATAAAATACCAATTTCTACTAATGTATGTGCCAAGACCCGGTGTCACAAGTGCATGAGCATCTAGTAGATTATACAAAACTTTAAATACTGTCTGAAATACAATAGACATAATAGAAATATCAGAAGACACACTAGTAGCTGCAGAACGGCTCAGAAAGGCAGCTCACCACTATGCCTCGGAATGACGTGGGTATGTGATGATATGTCCTCCACTAGTACCTGTCTCAGATCCTGCACAAAAAGTGCAGCAAGTGTAGTATGAGTACGTAAACAACGTGTACCCAGTAAGTATCAAGCCTAATCTCAAAGTGGTAGAGACGAGATGGCCGACTTTGACACTCACTATAGGTCAATAATAATTGAAGTAAAACTAAGATATTTAAATCAGCATGATTTACAGAATTTACAAATAATTTATTTACTCAGCGAAAATAATCAAATTCCTTCAAATGTAACAATTCTCAATATATTAATTAAATTCCTTCAACTCAAATAATTTCCAATTTATCAATTAAATCTCATTTACATGAGTAACAATTAATTCCTTAACAAGCAAGAATAATAATTCATTAAATTCCAAGGATTGTTCCAATTTATTAATTAGCTTCACAAGCTGAAATAAATTATTAAAGTATCGTGTAATTATTATTATTAAGCACGATTTCTGCCGAGGACGTACGACCCGATCCAGAGTGTCGTGTACACTGCCGAGGGACGTGCGGCGCGATCCATAGATGCATCTATCCTGCCGAGGCGTTCGGCCCGCTCCACAAGAAAGGAGGACATTTTCTTATGTGCCTCCGGAAGGACAGTATGTTTATTATAAGATAAATTTGGGAGGAGAATAATTTCTTTTGACAATTAATTGATTTAAAAAGAAATCAAGCCTATGAGATTTTCATCCTTTAATATCTTTATCAAACAATTCACAATATATTCATATATATATATATATATATTCATATATATATATCAATTAATATTAATTAATCAAAGAATACAATTTACACAAGTAATACATTCTTTGAGTCCTAAACTACCCGGACTTTAGCATTAATAGTAGCTACGCACGGACTCTCGTCACCTCGTGCGTACGCAGCCCCCACAATTAGCAACAATTATTTAATCTTAATCACCTATGAAGTAATTTCCCCCTCACAAGATTAGACAAGAGACTTACCTCGTCTTGCTCCAATTTAATCCACAATTTTGCCTTTTCCACGATTATCCAACACCGGCTGACTCGAATCTAGCCAAAATAATTCGATACAATCACTAAATATTATAGGAATCAATTCTATAAGAAAATACTACATTTTAAAGAAAAGATCCCGAAATTAATTAAAAATTCGCTCGCTGGGCCCACATCTCGAATTCCGGCAAAAGTTATAAAATCTGACAACCCATTCAATTACGAGTCCAACCATACCAGTTTCACTCAAATCCGACTCCGAATCGATACCGAAATCTCAAAATTTCATTTCTATGAGATTTCTAGATTTTTCCAAATTTCAATCTCAAAACACTAATTAGATTGTGAAAACAATGATATACTTGTATATGTAGACCAAATTCGAGTTAGAATCACTTACCCCAATGTTTTTCCCTTGAAAATCTGCCAAAAGTCGTCTCTGCTCAAGCTCAAGTTTGTCAAAAATGGCAAATGGGACGAATGCCCTCTTTTTATAACACTGCCCAGCAGCCTTCGGAACTTGCCCTCGAACTGGGCCTCGATCGGGGCTTCGATCACAGGCTCGAGCCTGGACCTCAGTCATGGGCTCGATCAGGGCATCGAGGTTGGGCCTTCGATCATAGCCCTCGAGCCATACCTTCGATCATGTCCTCGAGCCTTGCCTTCGATCTCGGCTTCGATCAGGGTATCGAGGTTAGGCCTTCGATCATAGCCTCAATCATGGCATCGAGCTTGAACCTTCGATTGTGACCCTCGATCTTGGGTCTCAATCCTGGCCCTCGAGATGGACCTTCGATCAGGGCATCGAGCATGGGTCTCGATCCTAGCCCTCGAGCATTACCTTCGATCATGCCCTCGAGCCTTGCCTTCGATCGAGGCTTTGATATTGAGCCTCGTCCCTGGCTTCGACTCAGGCCTCGATCTGAGGCTCGATATCTGGGGCTCGATATCTGGGGCTCGATCTGAGGCTCGATCACAGCCCATAATATGCAGCAGAAGAGAAAATTGCAGCAGCTTTTTAAGTCCAACTTTTGATTCGTTAACCATCCGAAACTCACCCGAGACCCTCGGGACCTCAACCAAATATACCAACAAGTCCTAAAACATCATACGAACTTAGTCTAACCTCTAAATCACATCAAACAACGCTAAAACCATGAATCATATCCCAATTCAAGCTTAATGAAACTAAGAGTTTTCAACTTCTACATTCAATGCCGGAACCTATCAAATCAACTCCGTTTGACCTCAAATTTTACACACAAGTCATAAATTACATAACGGAGCTATGAAAATTTTCGGAACTGGATTCCCACTCAGGTATCAAAAATTCAACTCCCCCGTCAAACTTTCAAACTTTAAATTCCTATTTTAGCCATTTCAAGTCTAATTTCACCACGAACTTCCAAATAAAATTTCGATCACGCTCCTAAGTCCAAAATCACCATACGAAGCTGTTGGAATCATCAAAATTCTATTCCGGGGTCGTTTTCTCAAAATGTTGACCGAAGTCAAACTTAATACATTAAGGCTAACTTAAGGAACCAAATGTTCCGGTTTCACTCCAAACACTTCCAAATCCCGAACCAACCATCCCCGCAAGTCATAAATCATTACAAGCACCTACAGGAAGTTTTATTTTAGGGAACAGGGTTCTAAAAGTTAAAATGACCGGTTGGGTCATTACATTCTCCACCTCTTAAACAAACGTTCGTTCTCGAACGGGTTTAGAATTATACCTGAAGTGCTGAATAAGTTTGGATATCTGCTCCGCATGTTTTCCTCGGTCTCCCAAGTCACTTCCTCGACTGGTTGGCCCCTCCACTGGACTTTTACTGCAGAAATTCTCTTGGACCTCAACTGGAAAACCTGTTTATCAACAATAACAATTGGATCCACTTCATAACCCAAGCTATTATCTAGCTGAACTGTGCTGAAGTCTAACACATGTGATAGGTCGGCATAATACTTCCGGAGCATAGATACGTGAAAAATCGGATGAACTCCCAATAGGTTGGGAGGCAATGCAAGCTCATAAGCAACCTCCCCAACTCGTTTCAACACCTCAAATGGGCCTATAAACCTTGGACTCAACTTGCCCTTCTTCCCGAATCTCATGATTCCCTTTATCGGCGAAACCTTCAAGAGAACTTTTTCAACTACCATAAATGATATATCACGCACTTTCTGATCCGCGTAACTCTTTTGTCTGGACTGAGCTGTACGAAGTCGCTCCTGAATCAACTTTACCTTTTCCAAGGCATCACTTACCAAATCAGTACCATATAACTTAGCCTCACCTGGCTCAAACCATCCGATAGGTGAACGACATCGCCGACCATATAAAGCCTCAAATGGAGCCATCTCGATGCTGGATTGGTAACTGTTATTATAAGCAAACTCGGCCAAAGGCAGGAAACGATCCCACTGACCCTCAAAGTCAATCACATATGCCCTGAGCATATCCTCCAAAATCTAAATTGTCCTCTCTGACTGCCCATCGGTCTGCGGATGAAAGGCTGTGCTGAGCTCTACACGGGTCCCTAACTCACTCTGTACTGCTCTCCATAAATGTGAAGTAAACTGAGGTCCTCTATCTGATATGATGGAAATTGGCACACCGTGCAACCGAACTATCTCCTGAATATAAATCTGGGCCAACCTCTCTGAAGTATACGTAGTCACAACAGGAATAAAATGTACCGACTTGGTCAACCTGTCAACAATCACCCAAACTGCATCAAACTTCCTCAAGGTCCGCGGCAACCCAACTACAAAATCCATAGTAATTCGTGCCCATTTCCACTTTGGTATGGTCATCTGCTGGAGTACGCCACTTGGCCTCTGGTGCTCATGTTTAACTTGCTGGCAATTTAGACACCGAGCTACATACTCAACTATGTCCTTTTCCATTCGTCACCACCAATAATTCTGCCTCAAGTCACGATACATCTTCGTAGCACATGGATGAATAGAATATCGAGAACTGTGTGCCTCCTCCAGGATCTTTTTCCTCAGTCCAACCACATTAGGAACACATAGACGATCCTGGAGTCGCAGAACACCATCCGCTCTAATAGTAACTTCCTTGGCATCACCTCGTAGTACCATTTCACGAAGAACCACCAGGTGTGGGTCATCATACTGGCGAGCCTTGATCTGTTCAAATAGTGAAGACCGGGCCACAACACATGCAAGAACTCGGCTGGGCTCTGAAATATCCAGCCTCACAAGTCTGTTAGCCAAGGACTGAATATCTGAGGCTAATGGCCTTTCCTCTGCTGAAATGAAAGCCAAACTACCCATACTCTCTGCCTTTCTGCTCAAGGCATCTGCAACCACATTTGCTTTGCCCGGATGATACAAGATAGTAATATCATAATCTTTTAGTAACTCCAGCCATCCACGTTGCCTCAAATTTAGATCCCTCTGCTTGAACAAATGTTGCAAACTGCGATGATCAGTGTAAACTTCACAAGACACCCCATAAAGATAATGCCTCCAAATCTTAAGAGCGTGAACAATCGCAGCTAACTCCAAATCATGTACCGGATAATTCTTTTCGTGGGGCTTCAGCTGACGTGAAGCATATGCAATAACTTGCCCTTCCTGCATCAATACACAACCCAAGCCAACGCGCGAAGCGTCATAATACACTATATACATCCCCGAACAGGAAGGCAACACTAACACTGGTGCTGTAGTCAATGATGTCTTGAGCTTCTGAAAGCTCACCTCACAATCATCGGACCATCGGAATGGAGCACCCTTCTGGGTTAATTTGGTCAAAGATGCTACAATTGATGAAAAACCTTCCACGAACTGACGATAATAACCTAACAAACCTAGAAAACTCCTGATCTCCGTCGCCGAAGTGGGACGATGCCAATTATGAACCGCCTCAATCTTTTTGGGATCAACTTTAATACCTTTGCCTGATACGATATGTCCCAAAAATGCTACAGACTCTAGCCAAAACTCACATTTAGAGAACTTAGCATATAACTTTTGTTCACGCAATGTCTGAAGCACTACTCTCATATGCTGCTCATGCTCCTCCTTACTACGTGAGTAGATCAAAATGTCATCAATGAAGACAATGACAAATGAGTCAATATATGGCCTGAATACCCTGTTCATCAGATCCATAAATGCTGCCGGTGCATTAGTTAAACCACAAGACATTACTAGAAACTCATAATGACCATATCTGGTACGGAAAGCAGTCTTTGGAACATCCGAATCCCGAATCTTCAACTGATGGTACCCCGACCTCAAGTCGATCTTAGAGAATACCCTAGCACCCTGCAACTGGTCAAATAGATCATCAATACGCGGCAACGGGTACTTGTTCTTAATATTGACTTTGTTCAATTGGCAATAATCAATACACATCCGCATTGTTCCATCCTTCTTTTTCACAAATAATACCGGTGCACCCCAAGGCGATACATTCGGTCTGACAAACCCTTTGGCTAGTAACTCTTCAAGCTGTTCTTTCAATTCTTTCAATTCTTTCGGAGCCATACGATACGGTGGGATAGATATAGGCTGGGTATCTGAAGCCAAGTCAATACATAAATTAATATCACGATCAGGTGGCATACCTGGAAGATCTGACGGGAATACGTCGGGGAACTCCCAAACTACAGGCACTGAATCAATAGCCGGAGTCTCTGCAGTAGTATCCCGAACATAGGCTAGATAAGCCAAACAACCCTTCTTAACCATGTGTTGAGACTTTATAAAAGAAATAACTCGATTAAATGAATTAATAGGAGAACCCTTCCACTCCAGCTTAGGCAATACTGGAATAGCCAAGGTAACAGTCTTGGCATGACAGTCTAGAATAGCATGATATGGAGACAACCAGTCCATACCCAGAATAATTTCAAAATCGGTCATCTCAAGCAATAGGAGATCTGCTCTAGTTTCATAACCACAGAATGTAATAATACAGGACCGGTAGATCCGGTCCACAACAACAGAATCACCCACAAGAGTGGACACATAAACAGAAGTACTCAAGGACTCAAATAATACTGAGGCACCTTTGCCACAAACAGAAATAATACCTGTAATCACGGCATCTGAGGCCTCCGCATCTGGTCTAGCCGAAAAAGCATAAAACCGAGCTAGAGCGCCAACTGGCTGGCCTCCACCTGGTTGACCTCCACCTCTAGGACGGCCCCTACCTACCTGTCCTCCACCTCTGGGTGGTCGGACTACTGGTGGAGCAACTGGTCCGGTAAGCATAGGCTGCTGACCGTGCTGTACTGGTCTACCCCAAAGCCTGGGGCAAAACCCCCGCATGTGATTGAGATCCCTGCACTCGTAACAACTCTTTGGTGCGATGGGCTGCTGACTAAGTGTCTGACCCTGGGGACCTGAATACCCACTAGGAGAACCCTGAATAGCTAGTGGGCGGTTAGAACTCTCTGGGATAGCATGGAGATAAGGTCGCACTGGAGCACCTAGAGGAGGTGGTGGTGCTGGATATGGGGGTCTGCTGGACTGTCCCCTCACGAACTGACCTCTGCCCCCGGACGGAGCACCTCTGAACTCTCCAGAGTACTTGAACCGCTTATCTCTCATAATCTTCTCTCGGCTCCGCTGACGTACACCCTCAATCCTCCGGGCTATCTCCACAACTCGCTCATAAGAAGTACCCATCTCAACCTCTCGAGCCATAGTGGCCTGAATACCAGTATGTAAACCGGCAACAAACCTTCGCACTCTCTCCGCCTCAGTAGGGAGTATCATTAGTGCATGGCAAGATAATTCAGAAAACCTCGCCTCATAATCGGTCACTGACATCTGACCCTGCTGGAGCTGCTCAAACTGAAACCGCAACTCTTCCCTCTGGGAGGGTAGAATATACCTGTCCAAGAAGATACGGGTGAACCTGTCCCAAGTCATGGGAGGAGAATTTGCTGGTCTGCCAAGAGCATAAGACTGCCACCATCTACGGGCTCTACCCTCTAGCTAAAAAGTAGCGAAATCAACCCCATGGGACTCCAATATCCTCATGTTGTACAGTCTATCCTTGTATCGATCAATGAAATCCTGTGGATCCTTATGTCGCTCACCCCCGAAGACAGGAGAATATAGCCTAGACCATCTGTCCAATAGTTTCTGAGGATCCGCGGCTACAGCTGGCCTGGGCTCAGGTGTAGCTGCTGCCACTAGCTAGATTCCACCCATGGGTAGTGCACCATGGGTCTGATATACAGCAGTTGCTTGTCCATGAGCCTGCGCGGTAGGGGTCTGTGCTCCCCCGCCCGCCTGAGATGTGGATGGGTCTGCCGGAAATAAACCGGCCTGAGTCATATTATCCATGAATCGCAGCATACGACCCAAGACATCCTAAAATCCCGGGGCAGATGTGAAGTCCACAGGAGCTGGCTCTGCCACAGGCACCTCACCCTGATCCTCAATAATGGGATTCTCTACTGGATCCACTGGCGGCATAACCGGAATAGTCTTGGGACATCCTCTCCCTCTACCACAGGCTGGAACCCTCCCTCGGCCTCAGCCTCAGCCTCTAGCAACTGGGGGAATAGCTCTTCCCTGGTCTGGAATCTCATTAGAGCGTGTTCTCACCATCTGTGAGAGAATAAGATAAGGATATTTAGTACTACATCAATTGCACGATAGAATATGAAGAAAGGTAGTTTCCTAACACCATATAGCCTCTCGAAGATAAGTACAGACGTCTCCGTACCGATCCGCAAGACTCTATTAGGTCTGCTCATAACTTGTGAGACCTACGTGAACCTAGTGCTCTGATACCATGTTGTCACGACCCAAATTCGCCTATAGGTCGTGATGGCGCCCAACACTACAGCTAGGCAAGCCAACTAATAAGTCAAACATACATTTGTTAAACTTTTATTCCAAGAAGATAATAAAATACCAATTTCTACTAATGTGTGTGCCAAGACCCGGTGTCACAAGTGCATGAGCATCTAGTAGATTATACAAACCTCCAAATACTGTCTGAAATACAATAGACAGAATAGAAATATCAGAAGAGACACTGGTAGCTGCAGAACGGCTCAGAAAGGCAACTCACCACTATGCCTCGAAATGACGTGGGTATGTGATGATAGGTCCTCCACTAGTACCTGTCTCAGATCCTGCACAAAACATGCAGCAAGTGTAGTATGAGTCCGTAAACAACGTGTACCCAGTAAGTATCAAGCCTAATCTCAAAGTGGTAGAGACGAGATGACCGACTTTGACACTCACTATAGGTCAATAATAAATGAAGTAAAACTAAGATATTTAAATCAGCATGATTTGCAGAATTTACAAATAATTTATTTACTCAGCGGAAATAATCAAATTCCTTCAAATGTAACAATTCTCAATATATTAATTAAATTCCTTCAACTCAAATAATTTCTAATTTATCAATTAAATCTCATTTACAGGAGTAACAATTAATTCCTTAACAAGCAAGAATAATAATTCCTTAAATTCCAAGGATTTTTCCAATTTATTAATTAGCTTCTCAATCTGAAATAAATTATTAAAGTATCGTGTAATTATTATTATTAAGCACGATTTATGCCGAGGACGTACGGCCCGATCCAGAGTGTCGTGTACACTGCAGAGGGACGTGCGGCGCAATCCATAGATGCATCTATCCTGCCGAGGCGTTCGGCCCGCTCCACAAGAAAGGAGGACATTTTCTTATGTGCCTCCGGAAGGACAGTATGTTTATTATATGATAAATTTGGGAGGAGAACAATTTCTTTTGACAATTAATTGATTTAAAAAGAAATCAAGCCTATGAGATTTTCATCCTTTAATATCTTTATCAAACAATTCACAAAATATTCATATATATATCAATTAATATTAATTAATCAAAGTATATAATTTACACAAGTAATACATGCTTTGAGTCCTAAACTATCCGAACTTTAGCATTAATAGTAGCTACGCACGGACTCTCATCACCTCGTGCGTACGTAGCCCCCACAATTAACAACAATTATTTAATATTAATCACCTATGAGGTAATTTCCCCCTCACAAGATTAGACAAGAGACTTACCTCGTCTTGCTCCAATTTAATCCACAATTTTGCCTTTTCCACGATTATCCAACTCCGGCTGGCTCGAATCTAGCAAAAATAATTCGATACAATCACTAAATATTATAGGAATCAATTCTATAAGAAAATACTACATTTTAAAGAAAAGATCCCGAAATTAATTAAAAATTCGCTCGCGGGGCTCACATCTCGAAATTCGGCAAAAGTTACGAAATCCGACAACCCATTCAATTACGAGTCCAACCATACCAGTTTCACTCAAATCCGACTCCGAATCGATACCGAAATCTCAAAATTTCGTTTCTATGAGATTTCTAGATTTTTCCAAATTTCAATCTCAAAACACTAATTAGATTGTGAAAACAATGATATACTTGTATATGTAGACCAAATCCGAGTTAGAATCACTTACCCCAATGTTTTTCCTTTGAAAATCTGCCAAAAGTCGTCTCTGCTCAAGCTCAAGTTTGTCAAAAATGGCAAATAGGACGAATGCCCTCTTTTTATAACACTGCCCAGCAGCCTTCGGAACTGGGCCTCGATCGGGGCTTCGATCACAGGCTCGAGCCTGGTCCTCGGTCATAGCCTCGATCAGGGAATCGAGGTTGGGCCTTCGATCATAGCCCTCGAGCCATACCTTCGATCATGCCCTCGAGCCTTGCCTTCGATCTCGGCTTCGATCAGGGTATCGAGGTTAGACCTTCGATCATAGCCTCAATCATGGCATCGAGCTTGAACCTTCGATTGTGACCCTCGATCTTAGGTCTTAATCTTGGCCCTCGAGATGGACCTTCGATCAGGGCATCGAGCATGGGTCTCGATCCTAGCCCTCGAGCATTACCTTCGATCATGCCCTCGAGCCTTGCCTTCGATCGAGGCTTTGATACTTAGCCTTGTCCCTGGCTTCGACTCAGGCCTCGATCTGAGGCTCAATATCTGGGGCTCGATCTGAGGCTCGATCACAGCCCAGAATATGCAGCAGAAGAGAAAATTGCAGCAGCTTTTTAAGTCCAACTTTTGATTCGTTAACCATCCGAAACTCACCCGAGACCCTCGGGACCTCAACCAAATATACCAACAAGTCCTAAAACATCATACAAACTTAGTCGAACCTCTAAATCACATCAAACAATGCTAAAACCATGAATCATACCCCAATTCAAGATTAATGAAACTAAGAGTTTTCAACTTCTACATTCAATGCCGGAACCTATCAAATCAACTCCGATTGACCTCAAATTTTGCACACAAGTCATAAATTACATAACGGAGCTATGAAAATTTTCGGAACTGGATTCTGACTCCTGTATCAAAACGTCAACTCCCCGGTCAAACTTTCAAACTTTAAATTCCTATTTTAGCCATTTCAAGTCTAATTTCACCACGGACTTCCAAATAAAATTTCGATCACGCTCCTAAGTCCAAAATCACCATACGGAGCTGTTGGAATCATCAAAATTCTATTCCGGGGTCGTTTTCTCAAAATGTTGACCGAAGTCAAACTTAATACATTAAGGCCAACTTAAGGAACCAAATATTCCGGTTTCACTCCAAACATTTCCAAATCCCGAACCAACCATCCCCGCAAGTCATAAATCATTACAAGAACCTACAGGAAGTTTTATTTTTGGGAATGGGGTTCTAAAAGTTAAAATGACCGGTTGGGTCATTACAGGTTGAGACTATGAGGGACTCTATTTGAACTCTTATTTTGTGTGTTGATATCTGTCACGACCCAACTTCCCCCTCCGTTGGGTATCGTGATGGCACCTAGTCTTAGGGACTAGGTAAGCCTAATATTTATTGAGTAATAATAATAATAAAGGAAATCTAACAGTCTCGATATAGAAATCTTTACAAAATTTATAATTTCCCAAAACCGGTAGTACTAGTCATAGGCGAAGTAGTTTTCTTTTTCTTTTAAATGTGAAAGAGTTTTATCATTATATGGAGTATTTTTCTTTTTCTTTTTTCCCATAGGCGAAGTAGTATTTAAATAATTAGAAAAGATAACAAAAGTTCCTAACATGATTGCGTATGAACATTAACCGAATTAAGTATGATAACATGATAATAAAAGATTTTTTTTTATTTTAATTCAAATTTAAAAACTTTATCTATAAATTCAAAATTATCTTTTAATTCAAATTCAATTTTATATATTATATTTGACTAACATAGTAAAATATATAGAATAAAGTTACCATATAGGGCAACTTTTATAACTAGACATGATTTAAGAAATTATTATAAATTTATTGCAGCAAATCCATAGTTATATGGACAGCAGATTCTATAGCAGAAAACTGATCCACACCCATTAATACTAATTAATTACCCATTAATCATCACCATTTTCCATTCATTTTGCACAATTTTAGGGACACTATACTACTAAACATAAGCAAATCCTATTCAAATTTGTTCCGCCCCCTTTCTTTTTTTCCTTTTTTTCCCTTCCAAATATATGCCTCTTGCTTAGTGTTACAATTTTTCATTTATGATAATCTTATACTATCACAAGTAAATGCGATATTCTGATGGTTATACACTGTATGATTATGGTATGTGTATTTAGGTGTGAACCAAGATAAATATAAATTAAAAATACCAAATCCTATAATTCACAAAAAATACGTGGTATATATATGAGCTATAATTA
Source organism: Nicotiana tabacum (assembly GCF_000715075.1). Lineage (NCBI taxonomy): Eukaryota > Viridiplantae > Streptophyta > Magnoliopsida > Solanales > Solanaceae > Nicotiana > Nicotiana tabacum. Next base: position 85,686,542 of record NC_134081.1, on the reverse strand, counting down.
TGATTTATACAACAAACAAGATCTAAAAAATATTATTAATTATATTAGAAATATATATAGTATATAATATATTCATTATATATTTATGAAATAATTTATGGCATATAGCATATCTAATTAGAAATATTTAATTATATAAATAATACAACAATAATATAATCTATATGTGTTTGCGCATATTTATTTTAGCTAGAGCATATTCTTGGTATATTTATGGAATATATTAAAATACATAACATATTATTCATAATATATTTATGAAATAATGAAGGAGCCATTATGGTCAAGTTGAAAAATATATGCCACGACCCAATTTCACCTATAGGTCGTGATTGCGCCGGACACCACTGTCAGGCAAGCCAACTATAATCAATTAACTTAATTACCTATTTTAGTATTTTTGAAACCAAAATTTCTTAAATGAAATAATAAACTAGAACTCATAGAGTAAATGATAGATATTTTTAGCAACTAAATTTCTAGGCAATTCACAACCATTCCCAAAACCCGGTGTCACAAGTGCATGAGCATTTACTAGGGAATTAAAAATAAAATACAGCATCTGTCTAGAATACAAATTAGACAGGAAAAATATAATAACCCTGAAGGAGATTCTGTTGGCTGCGGATCGTAATACAGAATGCAGCTCACCTATGTCCCCACAATTATTAACCACACCTCTGCGACTACAAGGCCGCTATACATATATGTACCTGCACAATAAAATGTGTCTCAAGTGCAGTATGAGTACGAAAACAACGTGCACCCAGTAAGTATCAAGCCTAATCTAGAATTGGTAGAGATGAGATAGCCGACTTTGACACTCACTATGGGTCAATAATATTAAATAATCATGAAAGTAGAAATATTTATATCAACGTGATTCACAGAGTTAACAATAATTTTATTGAACTAACAGAAGTAATTAAATTTTTTCAATTCCAATAAATTTTTAATTTATCAATCAAATTCCTTCAAATGCAACAATTTCTAATCTATTAATTAAATCCTTCAATTTCAATAAAAAATCTATTTTATCAAATAACTTTACATGCTGCAATTCAATTGTCAATAAATTTCCAATATATCAAATAGCTTTACAAGCTGCAATTCAATTTATCAAATAGCTTTACAAGTTGTAATAAACTATCCAAGTATCGTATAATAATAATTATTATTAAGCACGAATTATGCCAAGGTCGTACGGACCGATCCAGAATTTCATGTACACTACCGAGGGACGAGCGGCGCGATCCATAGATGCATCTATCCTGCCGAGGCGTTCGGCCCGCTCCACAAGAAAGGAGGACATTTTCTTATGTACCTCCGGAAGGAGAGTATATTCATTATAAGATAAGTTCGGGAGGATGAACAATTTCTTTAAACAGTTAATTAATTTAAACAGAAAATTAAGCATATGAAATTTTCATCTTTATTATATTTCCTAACAATTCACAATTTATATATCAAATAATTCAATTAAATAAAGAATACAATTTACATAAGTGATTCATGCTTTCTATCCTAAACTACCCGGACTTTAGCATTAATAGTAGCTACGCACGGACTCTCACCACCTAGTGCGTACGTAGCCCCCACAATTAGCAACCATTATTAATTTAATCACCTATGGGGTAATTTCTCCCTCACAAGATTAGACAAGAGACTTACCTCATCTTGCTCCAATTTTTTAATGACCCGACTTGTTATTTTGAACATTTACGCTCCTTCCAACTATTTGAAGTCTTGAATAGCTTCATATGATATATTATGACGTGTGTGAATCGTCGATTTTGAATTTCAAGTGTTTCGGGATTAGTTCGAAAGAATAAATTCCATGTTAGAAGCCTTAAGTTGAAAAGAGTTGAGCAGAGTTTGACTTTTGAGCAAAACAACTCCGTAATGGGATTTTTATTGTGTTAATAGCTTCGTATGAAGATTTCAGACTTGGGAGTATGTCCGGATTTGGATTTGGAAGTCCGTAAGAAAATTCGACGCATTTTGGCGAAAGTTGGAAAATGGAAGATTTTAAGAAAAATGTCGACTTGGAGTTGACCTTGATGTATCGGGCTTGGACTTCGATTCCGGAAATTTGAATAGCTTCGTTGTGTCATTTACGACTTGTGTGCAAAATTTGAGGTCATTCCAGATCAATTTGTTATGTTTCGGCACAAGGCCTAATTTAGAACGAAATTATCTACATATATATAAGGTGTTATGTGATGCACAGCCTATCAACTGAAAGATCTTCGAGTCTAGTTTCTAACGCTTCAAACCGTTTGTCATTTGGACTTTTCTACAAGAAGTTGAGACCAAATTACCAAAGGCTGACAGAGGAGACTGCGGATGCGAAGCATCCGGGGCCGCATCCGAAAGAGGGGCTGGCAGTGAAGTCCTGCCATAGCATCCGGGGCAGCATCCGAAACCCAAATATTTGGGCCTATAGATACAATTTCGGGGTTCATTTTCCCCACTTCATTTGGACGAATTTTGGAGCTCTTCTCCACTCTCTCAAGACCACCAACTCCTTTCTTCTTTAAGGTAAGCAATCCCCATTATCTTGATGTGAAATTCCATTATTTCTACACTAGTATTGATAAAATCTACACATAAAATTCTTAGATCTTCAAGAAATTTCTTCAAGAACTCAAAGGAGGGTTTTGCAAGATTTCTTCCAAAAAGGTAATCCTACACCCTTAGACTTATATGTATGGATATATTATGGGAATATGAGTATCAATTAAGTATTAGAACTTATGGTATGGGGATTGGATGCCATATGTTTCCAATTTAAATACATAACCATTGTAGAGATTGAAAGGTGGTTATTTGATGGAATTTTGTTGGTTGGGTGTGGATGGATGGTCATGTATGTGATGTTGGAAGTTATGAATTATTTTAGAATGATGGTGGGATAAATTATTGGTAAATGGTAGTAGTTGGATGAACAAATTCTATGGTTAAGATATGTAGAGATTCATGTCTACTAGGTGTTTGATAAAATGCCTAAATGACCAAAAATTTGGAAACTTGTTTACTAATATTGGTGCAATTGTTTTGCACTATTGTAGATTGAAATTTGTTTAGTGTGGTGGACCATCGTAGTATTATTAAGGGGTGAATTTCAGATTTGAGCCGTACGAAGGTGGCTTCACTCACGAAGATCATTTAAAACATTGACTTAGTTTCGTCGAGGTAAGTATCTTGCTTAACCTCGAGTGGGGAAATTACCCCTCAGGCATTGAGTATTATATGCAATTTGTGTAATTGAAATCCATGTACGCGAGGTGACGAGTGCGTACTTGGTTTATATGTGCAAATTTCATTGATTAAAATTATTATACGCCCTTATGTATCAAATTGGAAATTATTGGCAATTATTAAATCCTCTATTTGTCATGCCTAGATCCTTGTTTGTTGAAATTGTTTTTACATGATGATTTGGTATGATTGCTACCTTGATTTTTATGTGAAATATTATTTTGTCGAGTTGTTCTCTTCCGGATATTTTGTTAAGATTTTTGTGCACATTATGGTCGAGCCGTGGACTCCTTATTGTAGAAAATAATGTATTGTTGATTTCTGTGGCAAGTTATAATATTTGGGCACTCGATGTGCAATTTGTGATATGTTGTCAGATTTGAGCACCTGATGTGCAATCTGTGATATGTTATAAGATTTGAGCACTCGATGTGCAATTTGTGATATGTTGTAAGATTTGAGCATCTGATGTGCAATTGTGATATGTTGTAAGATTTGAGCACCTGATGTGCAATCTGTGATATGTTGTAATATTTGAGCACTCGATGTGCAATTTATGATATGTTGTAAGATTTTAGCACCTGATGTGTAATTGTGATATGTTGTAAGATTTGAGAACTCGATGTGCAATTTGTGATATGTTGTAAGATTTGAGCACCTGATGTGCAATTGTGATATGTTGTAAGATTTGAGCACTCGATGTGCAATCTGTGATATGTTGTAAGATTTGAGCACTCGATGTGCAATTTGTGATATGTTGTAAGATTTGAGCACCTGATGTGCAATTGTGATGTGTTGTAAGATTTGAGCACCTGATGTGCAATCTGTGATATGTTATAAGATTTGAGCACTTGATGTGCAATTTGTGAAATGCTGTAATATTTGGGCACTTGAGGTGCAAGTTATATTATGCTGTGATATTTGGGCACTTGAGGTGCGATTTGTGAAATATTGTGATATTGATACGCATGCGGTGAGATAAGGGTGGCTTGAAACGCGTGGCTAGTAGGGGAACTACTAGAAGTCATTGCGGTGATATAAGGTCAGGGTGATGAAACGCATGCGGTGAGATAAGGGTGGCTTGAAACGCGTGGCTAGTAGGGGAGGTGTTGAAATGCATGCGGTGAGATAAGGGTGGCTTGAAACGCGTGGCTAGTAGGGGAACTACTAGAAGTCATGCGGTATGATAAGGGTGGCTAAAACGCGGGATGCTATTTCGGAAAAATGAATTCTTTAAAAATTTAATGTGAAGGCTCCCGCGGTGATATAAGTAAATGAGATATTATGAATTTATATATGATTTGGGACTACGAGGCGGTACCTCGGGAGTGCCCTGTTGATATTTCTTTATTCATGTTCTTGCCTTGGGTGATTTGGTTTTATTTAATATGTAAATTCTTGTCTTCTTTCGTGGTGTACTAGTTGACTTTATTATTATGTGTTTTGTGCTTCTAGTTGTATTGTGTAGACTTTGGCTTTTTAGCACGAGACTCTGAAGAAGTATATTTCTGGTTTTCTTACTGATTTTTGATGATTGAGTTGATTTAAATAAAAGAAATTATTATTATATTTTTAAATTAAATAGTTTTACAACCAAATCAGTAGTTTATCTGATGCTTTGATATAAGTGCAAAGTTATTTTCTTCACCCAAATGATTTATAAAAATAAATTCAATTCTTTGTTGATTTCTTAATTGATTTAAAAACTTTTAAACTAACTTTAGTGGAAATAAATTGATCATGTGGATCTTATATACATTGAGAATATTGGCATATGAATTGTGGTTGTGATATGAAATGTGGGCACGAGGTGCTGTGATTAAATGATAATGATATTTCGCACGTGAGTTGCCCGTGCAGGTGAGATATGAAATGAGGGCACGATGTGCCGGGGAAATATAATGATTTAATTATGGGCATGGAGTGCCATAAAGATATGAAAAATGGGCTGAGACCCGTATTTATGAAAAATATGAAAATGGGCTGAGACCCGTATTTGTTTTATGATTATGAAATGAGGTGTCACATGGTGACTTTTTAAATTGAAGAATTATATTCAAAATATTTATTTGGAAGGATTTTTATTTAGAAAGTATTATATGAAAGAATTGTATTTGAAAGATAATTATTTGAGGAAAATTATATTTGAAAGAGAGTTAATTGGTAGAATTATATATGAAGGATATTTAATTGAAGAACTCGATTTAACTGAGTGTAATTATATTAATTAATTGTTGAGCGTTATTAAATGGTGATCTTTTTGTCTTATTGTGCATATCACTGGGTGGAGTTGTTGTTATCATTGCTAGTTATTTTCCAGTACTATTGTATACTGCTATATTGCACAGGGTATTAGACTAGTGAGTGTCTTGACTGTACCTCGTCTCTACTCCATTGAGGTTAGTCTTGATACTTACTGGGCACCGCTGTGGGGTGCTCACTCTACACTTCTGCACATTTTTGTGCAGAGCCAAGTATTGACGATAACGGACTTGAGCAGAGTTAAAGCGGGATCGTAAGGATTCAAGGAAGAGCTGCTTGGTCGTCGCAGTTCTTTGGAGTCCTTTCATTTCATTGTACTGTTAACTTGTAATCAAACAGTATGGTATATTCGGTCCTCGTGATCATTCTATGTATTTGGTTAGAGTTCGTGACTCAGTACTACCAGTCTTGGGAGGTTGTATATTATAATTATTTTCGCTGTTAGTTAAAAAAAAATAAAAAAATGATGATTTCAAAAATGCAATGGAAATCGGCTTACCTAGTCTTAGAGACTAGGTGCCATCACGATGCCTGTGGTGGGATTTTAGGTCGTGACAAATTTGATCCACTATAAGGCCTTTTCCACGATTATTCAACTCTGTCTGGCTCGAATCTAGCCAAAATAATTTGATACAATCACTAAATATTATAGGAATCAATTCTATAAGAAAATACTACATTTTTAACAAAAGATCCCGAAATTAATTAAATATTTGTCCGCGGGACCCACATCTCGAAATCCGGTGAAAGTTATGAAATCCGACATCCCATTCAATTACGAGTCCAACCATACCAGTTTCACTCAAATCCGACTCCGAATCGATACCAAAATCTCAAAATTCGTTCCTATGAGATTTCTAAACTTTTCCAAATTTCAATCTCCAAAATACTAATTAAATTGTGAAAACAATGATATACTTGTATATGTAGACCAAATCCGAGTTAGAATCAGTTACCCCAATGTTTTTCTCTTTAAAATCTGCCAAAAAGTCGCCTCTGCTCAAGCTCAAGTTCGTCAAAAATGGCAAATGGGATGAATTTCCTCTTTTTATAAAACTGCCCAGCAGCCTTCGGAACTGGTCCTCGAACTGAGCGTCGATCGCGGCTTCGATCACAGGCTCGAGCCTTGACCTCGGTCATGGCCTCGATCAGGGCATCGAGGTTGGGCCTTCAATCAGGACATCGAGGCTTGGCCTTCGATCAGGGCATCGAGCATGTGCCTTCGATCAGGGCATCGAGCATGGACCCACGATCAGGGCATCGAGGTTGGCCCTTCGATCAGGGCATCGAGCATGGGTCTCGATCCTAGCCCTCGAGCCTTACTTTCGATCATGTCCTCGAGCTGGACCTTCGATCGTGGCTTCGATCTCTAGCTCGAGCCCGAGCCTCGTCAACCCTGGGCTCTATATCAACTCAGAATATCCAATAGAAGAGGAAACACTGCAACAGCTTTTAAGTCCAAATTTTGATCCGTTAACCATCCGAAACTCACCCGAGGCCCTCGGAACCTCACTCAAATATACTAACAACTCCTAAAATATCATACGAACTTAGTCAAACCTCTAAATCACATCAAACAACGCTAAAACTATGAATCATACCCCAATTCAAGATTAATGAAACTAAGAGTTTTCAACTTCTACATTCGATGTCGAAACCTATCAAATAAACTCCGATTGACCTCGAATTTTGCACACAAGTCATAAATGACATAACGGAGCTATAAAAACTTTCGGAACTATATTCCGACTTCGGTTTCAAAAAGTCAACTCCCCGGTCAAACTTCCAAACTTAAATTCTTGTTTTAGCCATTTCAAGGTTAAGTTCACTACGGACTTCCAAATAAAATTCCGATCATGCTCCTAAGTCCAAAATCACCATACGGAGCTGTTGGAATCATCAAAATTCTATTCCAGGGTTGTTTGCACATAATTCGACATCCGGTCACTATTTAAATAATTGTTTTTTTTAAAATCAGAATTCCATATCTCGGGCTAGGGACCTCGGAATTTGATTCCGGGTATACGCCCAAGTCCTAAATCACGATACCGACCTACCGAAACTGTCAAAACACTGATCCGAGTCTATATACTCAAACTGTTGACCAAAGTCAAACTTGGTCTTTTAAAGCCAACTTAAGGAACCACGTGTTCCGATTTCAACCCAAACACTTCCAAATCACGAACAAACCATCCCCACAAGTCATAAATCATTTAAAGCACATACGGAAAGTTTTATTTAAGGGAACGGGATTCTAAAAGTCAAAATGACCGGTTGGATCGTTACACATACAGATGGAAGATGAGAAGGGAGAGAGTGAATGGAGTCGTCTGGGTGAAGGGAAAAGAAAACGAGATTATGTTTTGAGGGGGATAAAGGAGAATAAGTTAATGATCCATCCCATAATTAGTGATTCCTTAATGAATGAATTTTTTAAAATATGTAGGCAATTAAACGTATGAGATTTTAAAATATGCCACAATTGTAAATGATTTTGCTATTTTTGGAATAAAGCAAAAGTAATACCATTTATATTAATATCTCATTAAAAAAGATCTATCATGTAAAAACCTCACTATTGACATTTATTAGCTTGCCACTTGGCTTAACCACAATGTCAATTATATATGGTAACTTTTTTCCTTTAATATATACTATTATTATCACCCGTGCAGATGCGCGGACACTAACCATGTCAAATTTTTGAATTATTTGGATTATATTTAAATAATCCTTAAATTTAAACCTTTTCGATAAATATAGATAATAATTGAATATTAATTAAGAAACACTACATGAAAAAGATTAACCATTTATCAAATCTCCTAGTTATAATTCTATTTTTCGTTTTTGGTACCATTCTCGCTGGTGTTATTGGATCCTAAAAATAGTCAGGAAGCAAAATAATAACTCATATTTATGGCAAAATACTCAAAGGTTGAGACTATGAAGGACTCTACTTGAACTCTTATTTGGTGTGTTGATATCTCTCACGACCCAATTTCCCTCTCTGTTAGGTATCGTGATGGCACCTAGTCTTAGGGACTAGGTAAGGCTAACATTTATTGAGTAATAACAATAACAAACGAAATCTAACAGTATCGATATAGAAATCGTTACAAAATTCATAATTTCCCAAAACCGGTAGTACTAGTCATAGGCAAAGTAGTTTTCTTTTTTTTAAATGTGAAAGAGTTTTATCATTATATGGAGTAGTTTTCTTTTTCTATTTTGCCATAGGCGAAGTAGTATTTAAATAATTAGAAAATATAACAAAAGTTCCTAACATAATTGTGTATGAACATTAACCGAATTAAGTATGATAATATGATAATAAAAGATATATTTTTTATTTTAATTCAAATTTAAAAACTTTATCTATAAATTCAAAATTATCCTTTAATTCAAATTCAATTTTATATATTATATTTGACTAACATAGTCAAATATATAGAATAAAGTTACCATATAGGGCAACTTTTATAACTAGACATGATTTAAGAAAGTATTATAAATTTATAGCAACAAATCCATAATTATATGGACATCAGATTCTATAGCAGAAAACTGATCCACACCCATTAATACTAATTAATTACCCATTAATCATCACCATTTTCCATTCATTTTGCACATTTTTAGGGACACTATACTACTAAACATAAGCAAATGTTATTCAAATTTTTTCCAGACCCTTTCTTTTTTTCCTTTTTTTTCCTTCCAAATATATGCCTCTTGCTTAGTGTTACAATTTTTCATTTATGATAATCTTATACTATCACAAGTAAATGCGATATTCTGATGGTTATACACTGTATGATTATGGTATGTGTATTTAGGTGTGAACCAAGATAAATATAAATTAAAAATACCAAATCCTATAATTCACAAAAAATACGTGGTATATATATGAGCTATAATTATGATTTATACAACAAACAAGATCTAAAAAATATTATTAATTATATTAGAAATATATATAGTATATAATATATTCATTATATATTTATGAAATAATTTCTCGCATATAGCATATCTAATTAGAAATATTTAATTATCTAAATAATAAAACAATAATATAAGCTATATCTGTTTGCGCATATTTATTTTAGCTAGAGCATATTTTTGATATAATTATGGAATATATAAAAAAACATAACATATTATTCATTATATATTTATGAAATAATGAAGGAGCCATTATGGTCAAGTTGAAAAACATACACATGGAAGATGAGAAGGGAGAGAGTAAATGGAGTCGTCTGTGTGGAGGGAAAAGAAAACGAGATTATGTTTTGAGGGGGATAAAGGAGAATAAGTTAATGATCCATCCCATAATTAGTGATTCCTTAATTAATGAATTTTTTAAAATATGTAGGCAATTAAACGTATGAGATTTTAAAATATGCCACAATTGTAAATGATTTTGCTATTTTTGGAATAAAGAAAAAGTAATACCATTTATATTAATAGCTCTTTAAAAAAGATCTATCATGTAAAAACCTCACTATTGACATTTATTAGCATGCCACTTGGCTTAACCACAATGCCAATTATATATGATAACTTTTTTCTTTAATATATACTAGTATTATCACCCGCGCGGATGCGGGGACACTAACCATGTTAAATATTTGAATTATTTGGATTATATTTAAATAATCTTAAAATTTAAACCTTCTCGATAAATATAGATAATAATTAGATATTAATTAAGAAACACTACATAAAAACTATTAACCATTTATCAAATCTCGTAGTTATAATTCTATTTTTCTTTTTTGGTACCATTCTCGCTGGTGTTATTGGATCCTAAAAATAGTCAGGAAGCAAAATAATAACTCATATTTATGGCAAAATAGTCAAAGATTGAGACTATGAAGGACTCTACTTGAACTCTTATTTGGTGTGTTGATATCTGTCACGACCCAATTTCCCCCTCCGTTGGGTATCGTGATGGCACCTAGTCTTAGGGACTAGGTAAGCCTAACATTTATTGAGTAATAACAATAACAAAAGAAATCTAACAATCTCGATATATAAATCTTTACAATATTTATAATTTCCCAAAACCAGTAGTACTAGTCATAGGCGAAGTAGTTTTCTTTTTTTTTTAAATGTAAAAGAGTTTTATCGTTATATGGAGTAGTTTTTTTTTTTTTTTTGCCATAGGCGAAGTAGTATTTAAATAATTAGATAAGATAGCAAAAGTTCCTAACATAATTGCGTATGAACATTAACCGAATTAAGTATGATAATATGATAATAATATTTTTTTTAAATTAAAATTTAAAAACTTTATGTGTAAATTCCAAATTATCCTTTAATTCAAATTCAATTTTATATATTATATTTGACTAACATAGTCAAATATATAGAATAAAGTTACCATATAGGGCAACTTTTATAACTAGACATGATTTAAGAAAGTATTATAAATTTATAGCAGCAAATTCATAATTATATGGACAGCAGATTCTATAGCAGAAAACTGATCCACACCCATTAATACTAATTAATTACCCATTAATCATCACCATTTTCCATTCATTTTGCACATTTTTAGGGACACTATACTACTAAACATAAGCAAATGCTATTCAAATTTGTTCCGCCCCCTTTCTTTTTTTCCTTTTTTTTCCCTTCCAAATATATGCCTCTTGCTTAGTGTTACAATTTTTCATTTATGATAATCTTATACTATCACAAGTAAATGCGATATTCTGATGGTTATACACTGTATGATTATGGTATGTGTATTTAGGTGTGAACCAAGATAAATATAAATTAAAAATACCAAATCCTATAATTCACAAAAAATACGTGGTATATATATGAGCTATAATTATGATTTATACAACAAACAAGATCTAAAAAATATTATTAATTATATTAGAAATATATATAGTATATAATATATTCATTATATATTTATGAAATAATTTCTCGCATATAGCATATCTAATTAGAAATATTTAATTATTAGCTTGAGGATATTTTTGGTATAATTATGGAATATATAAAAATACATAATATATTATACATAATATATTTATGAAATAATAAAGGAGCCATTATGGTCAAGTTGAAAAACATACACATGGAAGATGAGAAGGGAGAGAGTGAATGGAGTCGTCTTTGTGGAGGGAAAAGAAAATGAGATTATGTTTTGAGGGGGATAAAGGAGAATAAGTTAATGATCCATCCCATAATTAGTGATTCCTTAATTAATGAATTTTTTAAAATATGTAGGCAATTAAACGTATGAGATTTTAAAATATGCCACAATTGTAAATGATTTTGCTATTTTTGGAATAAAGCAAAAGTAATACCATTTATATTAATTGCTCTTTAAAAAAGATCTATCATGTAAAAACCTCACTATTGATATTTATTAGCATGCCACTTGTCTTAACCACAATGCCAATTATATAAGGTAACCTTTTTTCTTTAATATATACTAGTATTATCACCCGCGCGGATGCGGGGACACTAACCATGTTAAATATTTGAATTATTTGGATTATATTTAAATAATCTTAAAATTTAAACCTTCTCGATAAATATAGATAATAATTGGATATTAATTAAGAAAAACTACATAAAAACTATTAACCATTTATCAAATCTCGTAGTTATAATTTTATTTTTCTTTTTTGGTACCATTCTCGCTGGTGTTATTGGATCCTAAAAATAGTTAGGAAGCAAAAAAATAACTCATATTTATGGCAAAACAGTCAAAGGTTGAGACTATGAAAGCCTCTACTTGAACTCTTATTTGGTGTGTTGATATCTGTCACGACCCAATTTCACCCTCCGTTGGGTATCGTGATAGCACCTAGTCTTAGGGACTAGGTAAGCCTAACATTTATTGAGTAATAACAATAACAAAGGAAATCTAACAATCTCGATATATAAATCTTTTCAATATTTATAATTTCCCAAAACCGGTAGTACTAGTCATAGGCGAAGTAGTTTTCTTTTTCTTTTAAATGTGAAAGAGTTTTATCGTTATATGGAGTAGTTTTTTTTTTTTTGCCATAGGCGAAGTAGTATTTAAATAATTAGATAAGATAGCAAAAGTTCCTAACATAATTGTGTATGAACATTAACCGAATTAAGTATGATAACATGATAATAATTTTTTTTTTTAAATTAAAATTTAAAAACTTTATGTGTAAATTCCAAATTATCCTTTAATTCAAATTCAATTTTATATATTATATTTCACTAACATAGTCAAATATATAGAATAAAGTTACCATATAGGGCAACTTTTATAACTAGACATGATTTAAGAAAGTATTATAAATTTATAGCAGCAAATCCATAATTATATGGACATCAGATTCTATAGCAGAAAACTGATCCACACCCATTAATACTAATTAATTACCCATTAATCATCACCATTTTCCATTCATTTTGTACATTTTTAGGGACACTATACTACTAAACATAAGCAAATGCTAATCAAATTTGTTCCGTCCCCTTTCTTTTTTTCCTTTTTTTTCCCTTCCAAATATATGCCTCTTGCTTAGTGTTACAATTTTTCATTTATGATAATCTTATACTATCACAAGTAAATGCGATATTCTGATGGTTATACACTGTATGATTATGGTATGTGTATTTAGGTGTGAACCAAGATAAATATAAATTAAAAATACCAAATCCTATAATTCACAAAAAATACGTGGTATATATATGAGCTATAATTATGATTTATACAACAAACAAGATCTAAAAAATATTATTAATTATATTAGAAATATATATAGTATATAATATATTCATTATATATTTATGAAATAATTTCTCGCATATAGCATATCTAATTAGAAATATTTAATTATATGAATAATAAAACAATAATATAAGCTATATGTGTTTGCGCATATTTATTTTAGCTAGAGGATATTTTTGGTATAATTATGGAATATATAAAAATACATAACATATTATTCATAATATATTTATGAAATAATGAAGGAGCCATTATGGTCAAGTTGAAAAACATACACATGGAAGATGAGAAGGGAGAGAGTGAATGGAGTCGTCTGTGTGGAGGGAAAAGAAAACGAGATTATGTTTTGAGGGGGATAAAGGAGAATAAGTTAATGATCCATCCCATAATTAGTGATTCCTTAATTAATAAATTTTTTAAAATATGTAGGCAATTAAACGTATGAGATTTTAAAATATGCCACAATTGTAAATGATTTTGCTATTTTTGGAATAAAGCAAAAGTAATATCATTTGTATTAATAGCTCTTTAAAAAAGATATATCATGTTAAAATCTCACTATTGACATTTATTAGCATGCCACTTGGCTTAACCACAATGCCAATTATATATGGTTATCTTTTTTTCTTTAATATATACTAGTATTATCACCCGCGCGGATGCGGAGACACTAACCATGTCAAATATTTGAATTATTTAGATTATATTTAAATAATCTTAAAATTTAAATCTTCTCGATAAATATAGATAATAATTGGATATTAATTAAGAAACACTACATAAAAACTATTAACCATTTATCAAATCTCGTAGTTATAATTCTATTTTTCTTTTTTGGTACCATTCTCGCTGGTGTTATTGGATCCTAAAAATAGTCAAGAAGCAAAATAATAACTCATATTTATGGCAAAACAGTCAAAGGTTGAGACTATGAAGGACTCTACTTGAACTCTTATTTGGTGTGTTGATATCTGTCACGACCCAATTTCCCCCTCCGTTGGGTATCGTGATGGCACCTACTCTTAGGGACTAGGTAAGCCTAACATTTATTGAGTAATAACAATAACAAAGAAAATCTAACAATCTCGATATATAAATCTTTACAATATTCATAATTTCCCAAAACTGGTAGTACTAGTCATAGGCGAAGTAGTTTTCTTTTTCTTTTATATCGTTATATGAATTTTTTAAAATATGTAGGCAATTAAACGTATGAGATTTTAAAATATGCCACAATTGTAAATGATTTTGCTATTTTTGGAATAAACCAAATGTAATACCATTTATATTAATAGCTCTTTAAAAAAGATCTATCATGTAAAAACCTTACTATTGACATTTATTAGCTTGCCACTTGGCTTAACCACAATGCCAATTATATATGGTAACTTTTTTCCTTTAATACATACTAGTATTTTCACCCGCGCGGATGCGCTGATACTAACCATGTCAAATATTTGAATTATTTGGATTATATATAAATAATCTTAAAATTTAAACCTTCTCGATAAATATAGATAATAGTTGGATATTAATTAAGAAACACTACATGAAAATGATTAACCATTTATCAAATCTCGTAGTTATAATTCTATTTTTCTTTTTTGGTACCATTCTCGCTGGTGTTATTGGATCCTACAAATAGTCAGAAAGCAAAATAATAACTCATATTTATGGTAAAATAGTCAAAGGTTGAGACTATGAAGGACTCTACTTGAACTCTTATTTGGTGTGTTGATATCTGTCACGACCCAATTTTCCCTTCCGTTGAGTATCGTGATGGCACCTAGTCTTAAGGAGTAGGCAAGCCTAACATTTATTGAGTAATAACAATAACAAAGGAAATCAAACAATCTCGATATAGAAATCTTTACAAAATTTATAATTTCCCAAAACCGGTAGTACTAGTCATATGCGAAGTAGTTTTCTTTTTCTTTTAAATGTGAAAGAGTTTTATCGTTATTGTCACGACCCAATTTCACCTGTAGGTCGTGATAGCGCCCAACACTATAGCTAGGCAAGCCAACTAATAAATTAAGCATACATTGATAA
This sequence comes from Nicotiana tabacum, assembly GCF_000715075.1. Classification (NCBI taxonomy): domain Eukaryota; kingdom Viridiplantae; phylum Streptophyta; class Magnoliopsida; order Solanales; family Solanaceae; genus Nicotiana; species Nicotiana tabacum. Next base: position 85,671,220 of record NC_134081.1, on the reverse strand, counting down.
AATTTAAAACCAAGAAAATATAAACCCAAACTCTACCAATGTGTGTGCTAAGACCTGGTGTCACAAGTGAATGAGCATCTAGTAGATTATACAAAACTCCAAATACTGTCTGAAATGAAATAGACAGAATATAAATATAAGAAGAGACACTGGTAGCTGCAGAACGGCTCAGAAAGGCAGCTCACCACTATGCCTCGGGATGACGTGGGTATGTGATGATAGGTCCTCCACTAGTACCTGTCTCAGATCCTGCACAAAAAGTGCAGCAAGTGTAGTATGAGTACGTAAACAACGTGTACCCAGTAAGTATCAAGCCTAATCTCGAAGTGGTAGAGACGAGATGACCGACTTTGACACTCACTATGGGTCAATAATAATAATTAAAATAAAACTAGGACTTTTAAATCAGCATGATTTGCAGAATTTATAATAATTTATTTAATCAGCGGAAATAATCAAATTCCTTCAAATATAACAATCCTAAATATATAAATTAAATTCCTTCAACTCAAGTAATTTCCAATTTATCAATTAAATCTCATTTACAGGAGTAACAATTAATTCCTTAACAAGCAAGAATAATAATTCATTAAATTCCAAGGATTTTCCAATTTATTAATTAACTTCACAAGCTGAAATAAATTATTAAAGTATCGTGTAATTATTATTATTATTAAGTACGATTTCTGCCGAGGACGTACGACTCGATCCAGAGTGTTGTGTACACTGCCGAGGGACGTGCGACGCGATCCATAGATGCATCTATCATGCCGAGGCGTTCGACCCGCTCCACAAGAAAGGAGGACATTTTCTTATGTGCCTCCGGAAGGAGAGTATATTTATTATAAGATAAATTTGGGAGGAGAACAATTTCTTTTAACAATTAATTGATTTAAACAAAAATTAAGCATATGAAAATTTCATATTTTTCTACTTTTCATAACAATTCACAATATATACATCAATTATTTTAATTAATAAAGAATATAATAAAATTCACAATATATACATCAATTATTTTAATTAATAAAGAATACAATTCACACAAGTAATTCATGCTTTGAGTCTTAAACTACCCGGACTTTAGCATTAATAGTAGCTACGCACGGACTCTCGTCACCTCCTGCGTACGTAGCCCCCGCAATTAGCAACAATTATTCAATTTAATTCCTATGGGGTAATTTCCCCCTCACAAGATTAGACAAGAGACTTACCTCGTCTTGATCCAATTTAATCCACTATAAGGCATTTTCCCGAAAGAATTGAAAGAATTGAAAGAACAGCTTGAAGAGTTACTAGCCAAAGGGTTTGTCAGACCGAGTGTATCGCCTTGGGGTGCACCAGTATTGTTTGTGAAAAAGAAGGATGGAACAATGCGGATGTGTATTGATTATCGCCAATTGAACAAAGTCACTATTAAGAACAAGTACCCGTTGCCGCGTATTAATGATCTATTTGACCAGTTGCAGGGTGCTAGTGTGTTCTCTAAGATCGACTTGAGGTCGGGGTACCATCAGTTGAAGATTTGGGATTCGGATGTTCCGAAGACTGCTTTCCGTACTAAATATGGTCATTATGAGTTTCTGGTAATGTCTTTTGGTTTAACTAATGCCCCGACAACATTTATGGATCTGATGAACAGGGTATTCAGGCCATATATTGACTCATTTTTCATTGTCTTCATTGATGACATTTTGATCTACTCATGTAGTAAGGAGGAGCATGAGCAGCATATGAGAGTAGTGCTTCAGACATTGCGGGAACAAAAGCTATATGCTAAGTTCTCTAAATGTAAGTTTTGTCTAGAGTCTGTAGCATTTTTGGGACATATCGTATCGGGCGAAGGTATTAAAGTTGATCCCAAAAAGATTGAGGCAGTTCAGAATTGGCATCGTCCCACTTCGGCGACAGAGATCAGGAGTTTTCTGGGTTTGGCAGGTTATTATCGTCGGTTCGTGAAAGGTTTTCCATCTATTGCAGCACCTTTGACCAAATTAACCCAGAAGTGTGCTCCATTCCGATGGTCCGATGATTGTTAGGTGAGCTTTCAGAAGCTCAAGACATCATTGACTACAACACCAGTGTTAGTGTTGCCTTCTGGTTCGGGGATGTATACCGTGTATTGCGATGCTTCGCGCGTTGGCTTGGGTTATGTATTGATGCAGGAAGGGCAAGTTATTGCATATGCTTCACGTCAGCTGAAGCCCCACAAAAAGAATTATCCAGTACATGATTTGGAGTTAGCTGCGATTGTTCACGCTCTTAAGATTTGGAGGAATTATCTTTATGGGGTGTCTTGTGAAGTTTACACTGATCATCGCAGTTTGCAGCATTTGTTCAAGCAGAGGGATCTAAATTTGAGGCAGCGCAGATGGCTGGAGTTACTAAAAGATTATGATATTACTATCTTGTATCATCCGGGCAAAGCAAATGTTGTTGCAAATGCCTTGAGCAGAAAGGCGGAGAGTATGGGTAGTTTGGCTTTCATTTCACCAGAGGAAAGGCCATTAGCCTCAGATATTCAATACTTGTCTAATAGACTTGTGAGGTTGGATATTTCAGAGCCCAGCCGAGTTCTAGCATGTGTTGTGACCCAATCTTCACTATTTGAGTAGATCAAGGCTCGCCAATATGATGACCCACACCTGGTGGTTCTTCGTGAAACGGTACTACGAGGTGATGCCAAGGAAGTTATTATTAGAGGTATGGTGTTTTGCGACTCCAGGATCGTCTATGTATTCCTAATGTGGATGGACTGAGGAAAAAGATCCTGGAAGAGGCACACAATTCTCGATATTCTATTCATCTAGGTGTTACGAAAATGTATCGTGACTTGAGGCAGCATTATTGGTGGCGACAAATGAAAAAGGACATAGTTGAGTATGTATCTCGATGTCTAAATTGCCAGCAAGTTAAATATGAGCACCAGAGGCCAGGTGGCCCACTTCAGCAGATGACTATACCAGAGTGGAAATGGGAACGAATTACTATGGATTTTGTAGTTGGGTTGCCGCGGACCTTGAGGAAGTTTGATGCAGTTTGGGTGATTGTTGACAGGTTGACTAAGTCGGCACATTTTATTCCTGTTGTGACTACGTTTACTTCAGAGAGGTTGGCTTAGATTTATATTCAGGAGATAGTTCGGTTGCACGGTGTGCCGATTTCCATCATATCAAATAGAGGTCCTCAGTTTACTTCACATTTCTGGAGAGCAGTATAGAGTGATTTGGGGACCCGTGTAGAGCTCAGCACAGCCTTTCATCCGCAGACCGATGGACAGTCAGAGAGGACAATTCAGATTTTGGAGGATATGCTCAGGGCATGTGTGATCAACTTTGGAGGTCAGTGGGATCGTCTCCTGCCTTTGGCCGAGTTTGCTTATAATAACAGTCACCAATCCAGCATCGAGATGGCTCCATTTGAGGCTTTATATGGTCGGCGATGTCGTTCACCTATCGGATGGTTTGAGCTAGGTGAGGTTAAGTTATATGGTACTGATTTGGTAAGGGATGCCTTGGAAAAGGTAAAGTTGATTCAGGAGCGACTTCGTACAGCACAGTCCAGACAAAAGAGTTATACGGATTAGAAAGCGCGTGATATATCATTTATGGTAGGTGAAAAAGTTCTCTTGAAGGTTTTGCCGATGAAGGGAATTTTGAGATTCGGGAAGAAGGGCAAGTTGAGGCCAAGGTTAATAGGCCCATTTGAGGTGTTGAAACGAGTTGGGGAGGTTGCTTATGAGCTTGCATTGCCACCCAGCCTATCAGGAGTTCATCCGGCTTTTCACGTATCTATGCTCCGGAAGTATCATGCCGACCTATCACATGTGTTAGACTTTAGCACAGTTCAACTAGATAATAGCTTGGGTTATGAAGAGGAGCCAATTGCCATTGTTGATAAACAGGTTTGCCAGTTGAGATCCAAGAGGATTTCTGCAGTAAAAGTCCAGTGGAGGGGCCAACCTGTCGGGGGAGCGACTTGGGAGGCCGAGGAAGACATGCAGAGCAGATATCCACACTTATTCAGCACTCCAGGTACAATTCTAAACTCGTTCGAGGACGAACGTTTGTTTAAGAGGTGGAGAATGTAATGACCCAACCGGTCATTTTTAACTTTTAAAACCCCGTTCCCTAAAATAAAACTTCCCATAGGTGCTTGTAATGATTTATGAGTTGTAGGGATGGTTGGTTCGGGATTTGGAAGTGTTTGAGGTGAAACCGGAACACTTGGTTCCTTAAGTTGGCCTTAAAGTGCTAAGTTTGACTTCGGTCAATATTTTGAGAAAACAACCCCGGAATAGAATTTTGATGATTCCAACAGCTCTGTATGGTGATTTTGGACTTAGGAGCATGTTCGTAATTTTATTTGGAAGTCCGTAGTTAAATTAGGCTTGAAATGGCTAAAAAACAAGAATTTAAGTTTGGAAGTTTGACCGATGAGTTGACTTTTTGACATCGGAGTCGGAATCCAGTTCCGAAAATTTTCATAGCTCCGTTATGTAATTTATGACTTGTGTGTAAAATTTGAGGTCAATCGGAGTTGATTTAATAGGTTCCGACAATGAATGTAGAAGTTGAAAACTCTTAGTTTCTTTAAGATTAAATTGGGGTATGATTAATGGTTTTAGCGTTGTTTGATGTGATTTAGAGGTTCGCTAAGTTTGTATGATATTTCTTGTTGGTATATTTGGTTGAGGTCCCGAGGGCCTCGAGGTGAGTTTCGGATGGTTAACGGATCAAAAATTTGAGTTAAAAAGCTGCTGCAATTTTTCCTCTTCTGTTGGACATTCTGGGCTGTGATCGAGCCCAGATATTGAGCCAGATATCGAGCCCAGGGTTGACGAGGTACATGCTCGAGCTAGTGTATCGAAGCCATGATCGAAGGTCCAACTCGAGGGCCATGATCGAAGGTCCAGCTCGAGGGCCATGATCGAAGGCAAGGCTCGAGGGCCAGGATCGAGACCCAAGATCGAGAGTCACAATCGAAGGCTCAATCTCGATGCCATGATTGAGGCTATGATCGAAGGCCCAACCTCGATGCCCTGATCGAGGCCATGACCGAGGTCCAGGCTCAAGCCTGTGATCGAAGCCGCAATCGAAGGCAAGGCTCGAGACCCAAGCTCGATGCCCTGATCGAAGGCACAACCTCGATGCCCTGATCGAAGGAACATGTTCGATGCCGCGATCGAGGACCAGTTCCGAAGGCTGCTGGGTAGTTTTATAAAAAGAGGGCATTCGTCCCATTTGCCATTTTTGACGAACTTGAGCTTGAGCAGAGATAACTTTTGGGAGATTTTCAAGGGAAAAACATTTGGGTAAGTGATTCTAACTCGGATTTGGTCTACATATACAAGTGTATCATTGTTTTTCACAATTTAATTAGTGTTTTGAGATTTGAGATTTGGAAAAGTTTAGAAATCTCATAGAAACGAAATTTTGAGATTTCGGTATCGATTCGGAGTCGGAATTGAGTGAAACTTGTATGGTTGGACTCGTAATTGAATGGGTTTTCGGATTTCATAACTTTCGCCGGATTCCGAGATGTGAGCCCCGCGGGCGAATTTTTAATTAATTTCGGGATTTTTATTAAAAATATAGTATTTACTTATAGAATTTATTTTCTATAATTTTTAGTGATTGTATCGAATTATTTTGGCTAGTTTCGAGCCAGACAGAGTTGGATAATCGTGGAAAAGGCAAAATTTTGGATTAAATTGGAGCAAAACGAGGTAAATCTCTTGTCTAATCTTGTGAGGGGGAAATTACCTCATAGGTGATTAATATTAAACAATGGTTGCTAAATTGTGGGGGCTACGTACGTACGAGGTGAGGAGAGTCCGTGCGTAGCTACTATTAATGCTAAAGTCCGGGTAGTTTAGGACTCAAAGCATGCCTTAATTGTATAAATTGTATTCTTTGATTTATTTATATTAATTAATATCTATATGAATATATTGTGAAATGTTAGATAAAGATATTAAAGGATGAAAATCTCATATGCTTGATTTTTGTTTAAATCAATTAATTGTTAAAAGAAATTATTTTCCTCCCAAATATTTATCTTATAATAAATATACTCTCCTTCCGGAGGCACATAAGAAAATGTCCTCCTTTCTTGTGAAGCGGGCCGAACGCCTCGGCAGGATAGATGCATCTATGGATCGCGCCGCACGTCCCTCGGCAGTGTACACGACACTCTGGATCGGGCCGTACGTCCTCGGTAGAAATCGTGCTTAATAATAATAATTACACGATGCTATAATAATTTATTTCAGCTTGAGAAGCTAATTAATAAATTGAAAAATCCTCGGAATTTAATGAATTATTATTCTTGCTTGTTTATGGAATTAATTGTTACTCGTGTAAATGAGATTTAAATTGATAAATTGGAATTTTTCTGAATTGAAGGAATTTAATTAATATATTGAGAATTGTTACATTTGAAGGAATTTGATTATCTCTGCTGATTAAACAAATTAATGTAAATTCTGTAAATCATGCTGATTTAAATATTCTAGTTATATTTTAGTTATTATTATTGACCCATAGTGAGTGTCAAAGTCGGTCATCTCGTCTCTACCACTTCGAGATTAGGCTTGATATTTACTGGGTACACATTGTTTACGTACTCATACTACACTTGCTGCACTTTTTGTGCAGGATCTGAGACAGGTACTAGTGGAGGACCTATCATCACATACCCACGTCATCCCGAGGCATAGTGGTGAGCTGCCTTTCTGAGCCATTCTACACCTACCAGTTTCTCTTCTGATATTTATATTCTGTCTATTTCATTTTAGACAGTATTTGGAGTTTTGTATAATCTACTAGATGCTCATGCACTTGTGACACCAGGTCTTGGCACACACATTGGTAGAGTTTGGGTTTATATTTTCTTGATTTTAATTTTTATCAATGTATGCTTAATTTATTAGTTGGCTTGCCTAGCTGTTGTGTTGGGCGCCATCACGACCTATAGGTAAAATTGGGTCGTGACAAGTCATAGGCGAAGTAGTTTTCTTTTTCTTTTAAATGTTAAAGAGTTTTATCGTTATATGGAGTAGTTTTCTTTATCTTTTTTTTCCATAGGCGAAGTAGTATTTAAATAATTAGAAAAGATAACAAAAGTTCCTAACATGATTGCGTATGAACATTAACCGAATTAAGTATGATAACATGATAATAAAAGATATTTTTTTATTTTAATTCAAATTTAAAAACTTTATCTATAAATTCAAAATTATCCTTTAATTCAAATTCAATTTTATATATTATATTTGACTAACATAGTCAAATATATAGAATAAAGTTACCATATAGGGCAACTTTTATAACTAGACATGATTTAAGAAATTATTATAAATTTATAGCAGCAAATCCATAATTATATGGACAGCATATTCTATAGCAGAAAACCGATCCACACCCATTAATACTAATTAATTACCCATTAATCATCACCATTTTCCATTCATTTTGCACATTTTTAAGGACACTATACTACTAAACATAAGCAAATGCTATTCAAATTTGTTCTGCCCCCTTTCTTTTTTTCCTTTTTTTTCCTTCCAAATATATGCCTCTTGCTTAGTGTTACAATTTTTTTTTTTAATAATAATCTTATACTATCACAAGCAAATGCGATATTCTGATGGTTATAGACTGTATGATTATGGTATGCGTATTTAAGTATGAACCAAGATAAATATAAATTAAAAATACCAAATCATATATTTCACAAAAAATACGTGGTATATATATATGAGCTATAATTATAATTTATACAACAAACAAGATCAAAAAAATTGTCACGACCCCAAATTCCCTCCGTAGGATGTCGTGATGGCACCTAGTGTCACGACCCGAAATTCCCACCTTCGGACCGTGATAGCGCCTAACATTTCACTTGCTAGTCAAGCCAACGTTAAAATAATATTAGCCATTTTTAAACAATTTTTAAATTTATTAATAATAAAGAAACAAATGCGGAAGTAAGGTCTGAAATATAGTGAATAATCCATAAGAATAACGACGTCTAAATATCATCCCAGAATTGGTGTCACAAGTGCACGAGCTTCTAGAATAATAAAAATAAAGGTCTGAATAAAATAAAGTTGTCTGAAAATAAACACACAGCTAAGGTACAGTAGACGGGGACTTCAGAACTGCGAACGCCGTGCAGTTATACCTCAAGTCTCCTCTGAGTAGCTGAAATCCGAGCAAGTCTATGGTACGTCGTTGGGACCAACTCCGAAATCTGCACAAGAAGTGCAGAGTGTAGTATCAGTACAACCGACCCCATGTACTGGTAAGTACTGAGCTTAACCTCGACGAAGTAGTGACGAGGCTAAGGCGGTTCACTTACATTAACCTGTACGCAATATTAGTAACAACATCAATAATAGAAATAAATCAGGTAACTCATTTATAATGGTTGAAGCCAACTCATCAGTTATAACCAATTGTCATTTCCATAAATTCTGTTGAACCGTGCAACCCGCTCTCACACTATATTCACATTCAATTCTGTTGCAGCGTGCAACCCGCTCTCCCAATATTTTCCTTTTAATCAAGTATGTCATATATTTATTTCAATCAAGTATATATATAGACTTTTAAATAAGTCTGTTGCGGCGTGCAATCCGATCCCCCAATATTGACTTCTCTATAAGTCTGTTGCGGCGTGCAACCCGATCCTCCAATATGGACTTTTAAAAAAGTCTGTTGCGGCATGCAACCCGATCCTCCAACATGGTGCAACCCTATCTTCCAATATGGACTTTACCAATTCTTTTAGAATAAATTATCCCAATAAATGCAACAGTTAATATAAATTTTTAAAACAACAAGCATTCAATAGTTATGATTTAATTATGAAACAAGCAATGACAATTAGCAATTTATTATGGAAATCGGGGAGAAAATAGACAGTTTAATATTTAATATGCTAAATGTCAAGTAGCAATTAATACACATAAATCAAATAGCATGTAACAATTATTTCAGGAATTCAAGAATTAATATTTGTGAAGGAATAGGAAAGAAATAATTATTATAACAATTAATTCGTGTCTTAGAACAATTTATGATTTTCAAATAATTATGCAAATAATTAATTTGACGACGTATAGACACTCGTCACCTCGCCTATACGTCGTTCACATGCATTTCACATAACAAATAATATAAGGGTTCTATTCCCTCAAGTCATGGTTAAACACGACACTTACCTCGCTATGCAAATTCCAATAAATTACTCGACCACAGCTTTTCCTTTTAAATTTGTCTCCAAAAGCTTCAAATCTATTCACAAATAATTCGATAAAAATCTTTTAAATTTGAATTTACTAATTTTCCGGATAAAAATCCGAAATTCACTTTAAAAATTGACAATGGGGCCCACATCTCAAATCTTGGAAAAACTTACGATATCCGAACACCCATTCCGAGACGAGTCCAACCATACAAAAATTACCAAATTCCGACATCGGATTGACCTTCAAATCTTCGTTTTACATTTTTGGAAGGTTTTGTAAAAATCTGATTTTTCTTCCATAAATTCATGGATTCATGATGTAAATGAGTATGGAATCATGAAATATAATCAATATAGGATAAGGAACACTTACCCCAATTTTTTCCCGTGAAAATCGCCCAAAAATCGCCTAAATCGAGCTCCCCAAACTCAAAAATGAGTAAAATGGCTAAACTCCCCGTTTTATGGGGTTTCTGGCGTTTTCGAGCGCCACAGGTAGCGTGGGGCACTGCCTGTGGCGCACTTTCCAGTACACCAATAATTCCCAGCGCCAGGGCTAGCGCCCCACGCTATCCTGGGTGCTGGCGGCTACGAAAAATCTTTTCTGACACTAAAATGGGCATAACTCTCTCATACGATGTCCGAATTCGACGATTCTTTTTTATATGGATCCAAAATTTCAATACGGATCTAATGCTTCCATCAAAACTGAATTTGGAATTCATTTTCTTAATGAGATACCACTTATTCTTGAAGAAACGACGTCGAACGTTCTTGAAATGCCAAAATTAAATTTCGTTGACCACCCGAAATCCACCCGAGACCCTCGGGATCTCAACCAAATATACCAACAAGTTCTAAAACATTATACGGACTTACTCGGGGTCTCATATCACATCAAACGATGCTAAAATTATAATTCACACCTCGATTCGATCTTTTGAGTTTCCAAACTTTTCAATTTACAAATCTTGTGTCAAAACATGTTAAATGAATCCGAAATGACTTTAAATTTGGCACACAAGTCATAAATGACATAACGGAACTATTCCAATTTTCCGAATCGGATTCTGACCTCGATATCAAAAAGTCAACCCCGTGGTCAAACTTGAAAATCTTTAGCCTTTAAATTGCTAGTTCCGTTAAATGGTCATAACTTAAGCTAGGGACCTCCAAATTAAATTCCGAGCATACGCCCAAGTCCCAAATCACGATACGGAGCTACCAGAACTGTCAAAAATACTAATCCGGGTCCGTTTGCTAAAAATGTTAACCAAAGTCAACTCACTTGAATTTTAAAGCTCCATTTCACATTTTAATTCATATTTCACATAAAAACTTTCCAGAAAATTTTACGGGTTGTGCAATTACTTTCAAGGTCTTAGAACATAGAATTACTTATTAAATTTAAACAAATACCTGAGTTGGAGAAAAGGTGTGGATATTTACTCCGCATTTCCAATTCGGACTCCCAGGTAGATGCCTCTACCGACTGACCTCTCCATTGCACTCGAACTGAAGGATAACTCTTAGACCTCAATTGTCGGACCTGCCGGGCTAGAATAGCCACCGACCCCTCCTTGTAAGTCAAATCTTTGTCCAATTGGACTGAGTTGAAATCTAACAAATGGGACGGATCACCATGATATTTACGGAGCATAGACACATGGAACACCGGATGAACCGCTGATAAACTAGGTGGTAATGCAAGCCTGTAGGCTACTTCACCCACCCTTTCAAGAATTTCAAAGGGTCCGATATAGCTAGGGCTCAACTTGCCCTTCTTTCCGAACCTCATTACACCTTTCATAGGTGAAACCCGAAGCAATATTCGTTCTCCAACCATGAATGCAATATCACGAACTTTACGGTCGGCATAACTCTTTTGCCTAGACTGAGCTGTGCGAAGTCGATCCTGAATAATCTTGACCTTATTCAAGGCATCGTGTACCAAATCGGTACGCAACAACCGAGCCTCTCCCGGTTCAAACCAACCAACTGGCAATCGGCATCGCCTTCCGTATAATGCCTCATATGGAGCCATCTGAATGCTCTACTGGTAGCTATTATTATAAGCAAACTCCGCAAGTGGCAAGAAATGATCCCAAGAACCTCCAAAGTCTATAACACAAGCGCGAAGCATATCTTCCAATATCTGAATAGTGCGCTCTAACTGTCCGTCTATCTGTGGATGAAATGTTATACTCAACTCCACCCGCGTGCCTAACTCACGCTGTACAGCCCTCCAAAAATGTGAGGTAAACTGCGTACCTCGATCTGAAATAATAGACACGGGCACACCGTGAAGGCGGACAATCTCACCAATGTAAATTTCAGCTAACCTCTCTGAAGAATAGGTAACTGCCACTGGAATGAAATGGGCTGACTTGGTCAACCTGTCCACAATGACCCAAACTGCGTCAAATTTTCTCTGAGTCCGTGGGAGCCCAACAACAAAATCCATTGTGATACGCTCCCACTTCCACTCAGGAATTTCTAACTTCTGAAACAAACCACCAGGTCTCTGATGCTCGTACTTAACTTGCTGACAATTCAGACACCGTGTTACATGTGCAACTATATCCTTTTTCATTCTCCTCCACCAATAATGTTGCCGCAAATCTTGATACATTTTTGCGGCCCCTGGATGAATAGAATACCTGGAACTGTGTGCCTCTTCAAGAATTAATTCACGAAGCCCATCCACATTAGGCACACAAATACGGCCAGCATTCGCAGAATTCCATCTTCCCCCATAGCAACCCGTTTGGCATCACTGTGTCACACTGTGTCCTTAAGGACAAGTAAGTGAGGATCGTCATACTGCCTCTCTCTGATGCGCTCATATAAAGAAGACCGAGCGACTGTACAAGCTAGAACCCGACTGGGTTCTGAAACATCTAACCTTACGAACTGATTAGCCAAAGTTTGAACATTTGCAGCTAATGGTCTCTCACCAACCGGAATATACGCAAGACTGCCCATACTCACAGCCTTTCTACTCAAAGCACCGGCCACCACATTGGCCTTTCCGGGGTGATACAAAATGGTGATATCATAGTCTTTCAACAACTCCATCCATCTTCTTTGCCTCAAATTAAGATCCATTTGTTTGAACAGGTACTGAAGGCTGCGATGATCAGTAAATACCTCACACGTGACACCGTAGAGGTAATGCCTCAAAATTTTCAGCGCATGAACAATGGCTGCCAATTCTAAGTCATGAACAGGATAATTCTTCTCGTGAACTTTCAACTGCCGCGACACATATGCAATTAACTTGCCATCTTGTATTAATACTGCACCAAGCCCAATGTGAGATGCGTCACAATATACCGTATACGATCCTGAACCAGTGGGTAATACCAATACCGGCGCCGTAGTCAAGGTGGTCTTGAGCTTCTAAAAGCTCAACTCACACTCGTCTGACCATCTGAATGGAACACCATTCTGGTTTAGTCTGCTCAAGGTGCTTTCTATAGATGAAAACCCTTCCACGAACCGATGATAATAACCTGCCAAACCTAGGAAACTCCGGATCTCTGTAATCGAAGCAGGTCTAGGCCAATTCTGAATAGCCTCAATCTTCTTAGGATCCACCTTTATGCCTTCTGCCGATACAACATGTCCTAAAAAGGTAACTGAGTCTAACCAAAACTCACATTTTGAAAATTTGGCATATAACTGATTATTCTTCAAGGTGTGAAGCACACTTCGAAGATGCCGCTCATGCTCCTCTCGACTGATGGAGTAAATCAAGATATCATCAATGAATACAACCACAAAAGAATCCAAATAAGGCTTGAACACCCGATTCATCAAATCCATAAATGCTGCTGGAGCATTTGTCAACCCAAATGACATCACTAGGAACTCGTAATGCTCATACCGAGTCCGAAAAGCTGTCTTAGGGACATCAGATGCCCTAATCTTCAATTGATGGTAACCAGATCTCAAATCAATTTTCGATAATAACTTGGCACCCTGAAGCTGATCAAATAAGTCATCAATTCTTGGCAGCGGATATTTGTTTTTGATAGTGGCCTTGTTCAACTGCCGATAATCTATACACATCCGCATCGAGCCATCTTTCTTCTTTACAAATAATACTGGTGCACCCCAGGGCGAGACACTGGGTCTAATGAATCCCTGATCAAGCAAGGCTTGTAACTGCTCTTTTAATTCTTTCAACTCTGGCGGGGCCATACGGTATGGTGGAATAGAAATGGGCTGAGTGCCTGGAGCCAAATCAATACAGAAGTCAATATCTCTGTCGGGTGGCATCCCCGACAGATCTGCAGGAAATACTTCCGAAAATTCACGAACAACTAGTACTGAGTCCATAGAAGGGACATCCGTACTGGGATCGCACATATAAGCCAAATAGGCTAGACACCCTTTCTCTACCATACGCCGAGCTTTCATATAAGAAATAACCCTGCTGGCAGAATGGCCAGGAGTTCCTTTCCACTCTAATCGAGGTAACCCCGGTATAGCTAGGGTCATTGTCTTGGCATGACAGTCCAATATAGCATGATAAGGAGACAGCTAATCCATACCCAAGATGACATCAAAATCTACCATATCAAGAAGTATAAGATCCACACTAGTTTCAAGATTACCAATAGTAACCACACACGAACGATAGACATGATTTACTACCACAGAGTCTCCCACCGGTGTAGATACACACACAGAAGCACTCAGAGAATCACAAGGCACAACCAAATATGAAGTAAAATAGGAGGACACAGAGGAATAAGTAGATCCTGGATCAAATAAAACTGAAGCATCTCTATGGCAAACTGGAATAATACCTGTGATCACAGCATCAGATGACTCGGCCTCAGGCCTAGCTGGAAAAGCATAAAATCGGGGCTGGGCCCTACCTCTCTGAACTACATCTCTGGGACGGCCTCTAACTGGCTGGCCTCTATCTCTAACGGTCTGACCTCCACCTGTAATGGACTGACCTCCACCTCTAATGGCATGACCTACACCTCTAACTGTCTGACCCCTACCTCTAGCTGGCCGAGCAGGCGGTGAAGCAACCGGTGCCGGTATGATGGCACGAGAATCTTGCCGAGATCTATTACTCGCCAATCTAGGGCAATACCTCCTGATGTGACCAATGTTCCCACACTCATAACACCCATCCTGATGTCGTGGTTGCTGAAGCTGAAGTTGACCCAGATGGGGCGGATAACCACTGTAGTAACTCTGGAGTGGTGGTGCACTGATAGGAGTTGAATGTGCACTGAATACTGGCTGCCCAGAGTACGGCATAATAGGACCGTTACTCCCTGAAGCACCGGGAGATACATTGAGTGCTGAATGAAACGGTCTGGGAGGATGACCCTTACCAAAATTACCCCTGCCTCCAAACGAGGCACCACTGTAACCACCAAACTGATGAGGCCTCTTATCGGACCTCTGCCCTCTTTCTTGTGCAAGGACCATCTCGATCCTCCTTGCGACATTAGCAGCCGCCTGAAAAGAAATCTCACTTCCGGTCTCTTTGGCCATCTGAAGTCTGATAGGGTGAGTGAGTCCCTCAATGAAACTCCTCACTCTCTCTCCCTCCGTAGGTAGTAAAAGGAGAGCATGACGGGCCAAATCCACAAAACGGGACTCATATTGAGTAACAGTCATACTGCCCTGCTGTAGACGCTCAAATTGCTTGCGAAATTCCTCTCTCAGTGTGATAGGGAGGAACTTCTCCAGAAATAGCTGAGAGAACTGCTCCCAGGTAAGTGTAGGTGATCTGACTGGTCGGGTCAATGTATAATCTCTCCACCACCTCTTGGCGGAACCCGTCATCTGGAATACGGCAAAATCAACTTCATTGGTCTCAACTATACCCATGTTTCGCAGCACCTCGTGGCAGCGTTCAAGATAATCTAGTGGGTCCTCAGAAGGTGTACCACTAAAGTGAACTGGAAGGAGCTTAGTAAACTTATCCAGTCTCAATAAGGCCTCAAAAGACATGGCGGGCCTATCACCGGTCTGTGCCGCAATAACTGGCTGAACTACCCCAACTGGCGGGGCTGCTAGAACCTGATTCTGGGGAGCTATCTACTCCGGGGCGGGATTAGTGGGAGTTTGTGCTCCTCCCCAAGCCTGTGAGACGGCTGGTGCCACTAGAAATGTACCATTCTGAGCCACACCCTCCATAAGACGCACCAATCGGACTAGAGCGTCCTGAAGCACTGGAGTGGCTATGAATCCTTCCGGGACCTGAACTGGTCCAATTGGTACATTCTGAACTGGGACCTCCTCCTGAAGGTCTACCTGAGGTTCTTCAACAGGTGCAGTTGCTCGAGCTCTGGACTGAGCTTTACCTCGGCCTCTGCCTCGGCCTCTAGCCTCGACCTCTACCCCTGGCCATAGTTGCCACCGGGGGTTCTGGTCCCTATCCATCGGTAGAGGTATTACGCGTTCTCACCATCTACGAGTGAATAAGAGTATAATGGTTCAATCATCGATGATAGAATAAAATCGCATGACAGAATAAGTAAGAAGTGATATTGTTCCTAAACTTCATAGCCTCTGAGAGATAAGTACAGACGTCTCCGTACCGATCCTTCAAACTCTACTAAGCTTGCTCGTGGCTCGTGAGACCTATGTAACCTAGTGCTCTGATACCAACTGTCACGACCCGAAATTCCCACCTTCGGACCGTGATGGCGCCTAACATTTCACTTGCTAGGCAAGCCAACGTTAAAATAATATTAGCCATTTTTAAACAATTTTTAAATTTATTAATAATAAAGAAACAAATGCGGAAGTAAGGTCTGAAATATAGTGAATAATCCATAAAAATAACGGCGTCTAAATACCATCCCAGAATTGGTGTCACAAGTGCACGAGCTTCTAGAATAATAAAAATAAAGGTCTGAATAAAATAAAGTTATCTGGAAATAAACACACAGCTAAGGTACAGTAGACGGGGACTTTAAAACTGCGAACGACGTGCAGTTATACCTCAAGTCTCCTCTGAGTAGCTGAAATCCGAGCAAGTCTATGGTACGCCGCTGGGACCAACTCCGAAATTTGCACAAGAAGTGCAGAGTATAGTATCAGTACAACCGACCCCATGTACTGGTAAGTGTTGAGCCTAATCTCGACGAAGTAGTGACGAGGCTAAGGCGGTTCACTTACATTAACCTGTACGCAATATTAGTAACAACATCAATAATAGAAATAAATCAGGTAACTCATTTATAATGGTTGAAGCCAACTCATCAGTTATAACCAATTGTCATTTCCATAAATTCTGTTGAACCGTGCAACCCGCTCTCACACTATATTCACATTCAATTCTGTTGCAGCGTGCAACCCGCTCTCCCAATATTTTCCTTTTAATCAAGTATGTCATATATTTATTTCAATCAAGTATATATATAGACTTTTAAATAAGTCTGTTGCGGCGTGCAATCCGATCCCCCAATATTGACTTCTCTATAAGTCTGTTGCGGCGTGCAACCCGATCCTCCAATATGGACTTTTAAAAAAGTCTGTTGCGGCATGCAACCCGATCCTCCAACATGGTGCAACCCTATCTTCCAATATGGACTTTACCAATTCTTTTAGAATAAATTATCCCAATAAATGCAACAGTTAATATAAATTTTTAAAACAACAAGCATTCAATAGTTATGATTTAATTATGAAACAAGCAATGACAATTAGCAATTTATTATGGAAATCGGGGAGAAAATAGACAGTTTAATATTTAATATGCTAAATGTCAAGTAGCAATTAATACACATAAATCAAATAGCATGTAACAATTATTTCAGGAATTCAAGAATTAATATTTGTGAAGGAATAGGAAAGAAATAATTATTATAACAATTAATTCGTGTCTTAGAACAATTTATGATTTTCAAATAATTATGCAAATAATTAATTTGACGACGTATAGACACTCGTCACCTCGCCTATACGTCGTTCACATGCATTTTACATAACAAATAATTTAAGGGTTCTATACCCTCAAGTCAAGGTTAAACACGACACTTACCTCGCTATGCAAATTCCAATAAATTACTCGACCACAGCTTTTCCTTTTAAATTTTTCTCCAAAAGCTTCAAATCTATTCACAAATAATTCGATATACTCAATACAAATCGTAGGAATTAATTCCATATGAATTTACTAATTTTTCGGATAAAAATCAGAAATTCACTTTAAAAATTGACAGTGGGGCCCACATCTCAAATCTCGGAAAAACTTACGAAATCCGAACACCCATTCCGAGACGAGTCCAACCATACAAAAATTACCAAATTCCGACATCGGATTGACCTTCAAATCTTCGTTTTACATTTTTGGAAGGTTTTGTAAAAATTTGATTTTTCATCCATAAATTCATTGATTCATGATGTAAATGAGTATGGAATCATGAAATATAATTAATATAGGATAAGAAACACTTACCCCAATTTTCCCCCGTGAAAATCGCCCAAAAATCTCCTAAATCGAGCTCCCCAAACTCAAAAATGGGTAAAATGGCTAAACTCTCCGTTTTATGGGGTTTCTGGCATTTTCGAGCGCCACAGGTAGCGTGGGGCGCTGCCTGTGGCGCACTTTCCAGTACACCAATAATTCCCAGCGCCAGGGCTAGCGCCCCACGCTACCCTGGGCGCTGGCGGCTACGAAAAATCTTTCCTGACACTAAAATGGACATAACTCTCTCATACGATGTCCGCATTCGACGATTCGTTTTGCTATAGCTCCAAAATTTCAATACGGATCTAATGCTACCATTAAAACTGAATTCTGAATTCATTTGCTTAATTAGATACCACTGAAATTACAATTCACACCTCGATTCGATCTTTTGAGTTTCCAAACTTTTCAATTTATAAATCTTGTGCCAAAACATGTTAAATGAATCCGGAATACCTTTAAATTTGGCACACAAGTCATAAATGACATAATGAAGCTATTCCAATTTTCTGAATCGGATTCCGACCCTGATATCAAAAAGTCAACCCCGTGGTCAAACTTGGAAATCTTTAGCCTTTAAATTGCTAGTTACGTTAAATGGTCATAACTTAAGCTAGGGACCTCCAAATTAAATTCCGGGCATACGCCCAAGTCCCAAATCAAGATACGGAGCTACCGGAACTGTCAAAACACTAATCCGGGTCCGTTTGCTAAAAATGTTGACTAAAGTCAACTCACTTGAATTTTAGAGCTATATTTCACATTTTAATTCATATTTCACATAAAAACTTTCCAGAAAATTTTACGGATTGTGCACGCAAGTCGAGGAATGATAAATGGTGCTTTTCAAGGTCTTAGAACATAGAATTACTTATTAAATTTAAAGATGATATTTTGGGTCATCACACCTAATCTCTAAGACTAGGTAAGCCTATCAATGCGGAATAATAATAAATATCTGAAATAAATAAACTATAATTCAAATAATTTCAACTCCCAAAACTCTTTAGAAATAAGTCACAAGCTTCTAAGAATTTATTCTCAATGTCTCTATATAACAGAGTCTAAAGAAAATAAGGAAGCAACATCACAAGAATAGAAGGGGACTCCGGAGTCTGCGGGCGTTGGCAGATATACCTCGAAATCTTCTCGTACAGCTAGTTTACTGATGCGTGGTCTGATAAGATGTACCTGGATCTGCACAAAAAGATGTGCAGAAGCGTAGTATGAGTACACCACAGCGGTACCCAGTAAGTGCCAAGCCTAACCTCGGTAGAGTAGTGACGAGGTCAGGTCAGGCCCTACTGGAGAATAAATAATGGCATGGTAAAATGTCTATCAATATTATAAGATAAAATGACATTGGAAACGAATCAAATAGTATGTCACATTTAATGACACTAAATAATTGCAAATAATATCTCGTGGAATCAAAATAGAATTTTCTTCAACTTTATGAAAATCACAACAATTAATCGAAAGCGACTATGGCCATAAATCAATATCAACAAGGGCACTACCGAGGTACCGCCTCGTAGTCCCAAGTTATAAATAATTTCACAATATTTCATTTCCTTATATCACCGCGGGAGCCTTCACAATTTATTTTTAAAAAAAAATATTTTTTCCCCGAAATAGCATCCTGCGTTTTAGCCACCCTTATCACACCGCATGACTTCTAGTAGTCACCCCTACTAGCCACGCGTATCAAGCCACCCTTATCTCACCGCATGCGTTTTATCACCCAGACCTTATACCACCGCATGCGTATCAATATATCACAATTTGCACCTCAAGTGCTCAAATAATTTAACTTGCCAAAATAATTCGACAACAATATTTTTTCACAATAAAGAGCTCACGGCTCATGCCAAAATAAATCATCAATAATAGTTTGCCACAATAAAGAGCTCACAGCTCATGCCAAAATAATTCATCAATAATATTTTTCCACAATAAAGAGCTCACGGCTCCTTTCAAAATAATCCAACAATAATATTTTTCCACAATAAAGAGCTCATGGCTCATGTCAAAATAATTCAACAATAATATTCTTCCACAATAAAGAGCTCACGGCTCCCTCACAATGAGTATAAAAATATTCAGGAGTAAATAATTTAAGAAAATAATATTTCAAAATCTTTACTACGTTGCTTCAATATCAAGTTTTAAAATGTCAAATACTTTATATTAATAATATTTAATTTAAAGAAAATCAACCTTCAAATAATGCACAGAATAAAAGAATCCAAGTTTCAACTAAACAGGTAAAACAATTAGTAAGAAAAGATCAAACAAATTTGAAGTATATATCTCAGATCAATGATGAAGAATATAACAAGATAAAATAATTTAATAAATGCGCAACATTGATCTACACAATTTAAAAATATAATTTTTCGCAATTTAGCCCGTGTACACACTCGTCACCTCATGCACACGACTTTCAACACATTTCAATAATCACATCAATACCAATCCTAAGGGAAATTTCCCCCACACAAGGTTAGACAAGTCACTTACCTCGACTTGCTCGAATTTAACCCAGTATTATGCTTTTTCCTTTTTTTTTTCAACTCCGATCGACTCGTTTCTAGTCATAATTAATTCGATACAGTCAACAAAAATGATAGTAATCAATTTCATAAGAAAATATTACATTTTCATTAAAATCCGAAATAAGCTCAATCCGGGGAAACTTATAAAATCCGACAACCCATTCAATTACGAGTCCACCCATACCAATTTTACCAAAATCCGATAACAACTCGACCTCCAAATCTTAAATTTTTGTTTTTGGAAGATTTTGCAAAAATCTTGATTTTTCTTCCATAAATTCACGGATTCATGATGTAAATGAGTATGGAATCATGAAATATAATCAATATAGGATAAGGAACACTTACCCCAATGTTTTCCCGTGAAAATCGCCCAAAAATCGCCGAAGAACCGTGCTCCAAAAATCCAAAACGAAATGAATGAAATGACCATTTTTGGTCCTTAAGTTTCTGCCAATCCGTCACTAAAAGGCCATTTTCCGTCACTAAAAGTCCACCAGAAACTGCTCTTTTAGCCTTCTTTCAGTTGATCATAACTTCATGTACAAATGTCCAAATGATAAATAGCTTAACTTTCTGGAAACTATAATTCAACGACTACAACTTTCATGTTTTGAAAATTTTCGGATTCCTTATGAATTGTGAGATATAAGCTTCCAAAATCGGCTCTACGAATCAGAAATTTCTGGCGAAACTGCTCTACCAGCCTTCATTCATTCCATCATAACTTTCTGTACAAATATCCGAATAATGAATGGTTTAACTTTCTGGAAATTATATTCCAACGACTACAACTTTTCTGTTTTGAAAATGTTCTGATTCCTTATGAATTACGCGATATAATCTTCTAAATTTGGCTTCACGCATGGAATTTCTGCAACAGAAATTTCCAGCACTCTTTGTTCGAAATCCATTCCGTTTTCCTTCCGAAATCCACCCGAGACCCTCGGGACCTTAACAAATTATTCCAACATGTCTCAAAATACCATACAAACTTAGTCGTGGCTTCAAACTACATCAAAAAACATAAAAACGACTAATCGCACCTCAAATCAAAATCAATGAACTTTGAACTTTCAAATTCTATATCTTGTGTCGAAACATATCAAATCAATTCGGAATGACTTCAGATTTTGCACACAAGTCATAAATGACATAACTGAGCTATGAAAATTTTCAGAATCGTATTTCGACCCCGATATCAAAAAGTTAACCCCTCGGTCAAACTTCCCAAAAATTCAACTTTCGGCATTTCAAGCCTAATTCCACTACGGACTTCAAAATAAAATTTCGATCATGCTCCTAAGTCCAAAATCACCATACGGAGCTTTTGGAATCATCAAAATTCTATTCCGGGGTCGTTTGCACATAATTTGACATCCTGTCACTATTTGAACTTAAACTTTTAATTTTTCATCAAAATTCCATATCTCGGGCTAGGGACCTCGGAATTTGATTCCGGGCATACGCCTAAGTCCCAAATCACGATACATACCTACCAAAATTGTCAAAACACTAATCCGAGTATGTTTGCTCAAAATGTTGACCAAAGTCAACTCAGTTGTGTTTTAAAGCTCTAATTCATATTTTAATTCATTTTTCACCTGAAAACTTTCCGAAATTTTTTTACGGACTGCACACGCAAGTCGAGTAATGGTAAATAGTGCTTAGATCACATAATTAATAATTAAATTTAAAGATAACATTTTGGGTCATCACACAATTATATATGGTAACTTGTTTCCTTTAATATATACTAGTATTATCACCCGCGCGGATGCGCGGACACTAACCATGTCAAATATTTGAATTATTTGGATTATATATAAATAATCTTAAAATTAAAACCTTCTCGATAAATATAGATAATAATTGGATATTAATTAAGAAACACTACATGAAAAAGATTAACCATTTATCAAATCTCCTAGTTATAATTCTATTTTTCTTTTTTGGTACCATTCTCGCTGGTGTTATTGGATCCTAAAACTAGTCAGGAAGCAAAATAATAACTCATATTTATGGCAAAACAGTCAAAGGTTGAGACTATGAAGGACTCTACTTGAACTCTTAATTGGTGTGTTGATATCTGTCATGACCCAATTTCCCCCTCCGTTGGGTATCGTGATGGCACCTAGTCTTAGGGACTAGGTAAGCCTAACATTTATTGAGTAATAACAATAACAAAGGAAATCTAACAGTCTCGATATAGAAATCTTTACAAAATATATAATTTTCCAAAACCGGTAGTACTAGTCATAGGCGAAGTAGTTTTATTTTTCTTTTAAATGTGAAAGAGTTTTATCGTTAATACTAATTAATTACCTATTAATCATCACCTTTTTCCAATCATTTTGCATATTTTTAGGGACACTATATGTCACGATCCCAAATTCCCTCTGTAGGATGTTCTGATGGCACCTAGTCTCTAAGACTAGGTAAGCCTATCAATGCGGAATAATAATAAATATCTGGAATAAATAAACTACAATTCAAACAATTTCAACTCCCAAAACTCGGTAGAAATAAGTCACAACCTTCTAAGAATTTATTCTCAATGTCTCTATATATCAAGGTCTAAAATAAATATAAGGAAGCAACATAAAATGATAGAAGGGGACTCCGGAGTCTGCGGACCCTGGCAGATATACCTCGAAGTCTCCGTGCGCAGGTAACTCACCGACGTCTAGGCTGGTAAAAATGTACCTGGATCTGCACAAAAAGTTGTGCAGAAGCGTAGTATGAGTACACCACATCGGTACCCAGTAAGTGCCAAGCCTAACCTCGGTAGAGTAGTGACGAGGTCAGGTGAGGCCCTAATGGAATATAATAATGGCATGGTAAAATATTTATCAATGTAGTAAAATAAAATGACATTGGAAATGAATCAAATAGTATGTCACATTTAATGACACCAAATAATTGCAAATAATATCTCGTGGAATCAAAATAGAATTTCCTTCGACTTTATGAAAATCACAACAATTAATCGAAAGCAACTATGGCCATAAATCAATATTAACAAGGGCACTACCAATGTATCGCCTCGTAGTCCCATGTTATAAATAATTTCACAATATCTCATTTTCTTATATCACCGCGGGAGCCTTCACAATTTATTTAAAGAAAATATTTTTCCCGAAATAGCATCCCGCGTTTTAGCCACCCTTATCACACCGCATGACTTCTAGTAGTCACCCCTACTAGCCACGCGTATCAAGCCACCCTTATCTCACCGCATGCGTTTCAACACCCAGACCTTATACCACCGCATGCGTATCAATATCACAATATATCACAATTTGCACCTCAAGTGCTCAAATAATTTAACTTGCCAAAAATAATTCAACAATAATATTTTTCCACAATAAAGAGCTCACGGCTCATGCCAAAATAAATCATCAATAATAGTTTGCCACAATAAAGAGCTCATGGCTCATGTCAAAATAATTCATCAATAATAAGTTTCCACAATAAAGAGCTCACGGCTCATGTCAAAATAATTTATTAATAATATTCTTCCACAATAAAGACCTCACGGCTCCCTCACAGTGAGTATAAAAATATTCAGGAGTTAATAATTTAGGAAAATAATATTTCAAAATCTTTACTACGTTGCTTCAATATCAAGTTTAAAAATGTCAAATACTTCATATTAATAATATTTAATTTAAAGAAAATCAACCTTCAAATAATGCACAGAATAAAAGAAACCAAGTTTTAACTAAACAGGTAAAACAATTAGTAAGAAAGATCAAACAAATTTGAAGTATATATCTCAGATCAATGATGAAAAATATAACAAGATAAAATAATTTAATAAATGCGCAACGGTGATCTACACAATTTAAAAATATAATCTTTCGCAATTTAGCCCATGTACACACTCGTCACCTCGTGCACATGACTTTCAACACATTTCAATAATCACATCAATACCAATCCTAGGGAAAATTTTCACCACACAAGGTTAGACAAGTCACTTATCTCGACTTGCTCCAATTTAACCAAGTATTATGCTTTTTCCTCGATTTTCGGACTCCGATCGACTCGTATCTAGTCATAATTAATTCGATACAGTCAACAAAAATTATAGTAATCAATTTCATAAGAAAATATTATATTTTCATTAAAATCCGAAATTAGCTCAAAATTTGCCCGTGGGGCCCACATCTCGGAATCGGGCGAAACTTATAAAGTCCGACAACCCATTCAATTACGAGTCCACCCATACCAATTTTACCAAAATCCGATAACAACTCGACCTCCAAATCTTAAATTTTCATTTTTGGCAAGATTTTTCTTCCATAAATTCACGGATTCATGATGTAAATGAGTATAGAATCATTAAATATAATCAATATAGGATAAGGAACACTTACCCCAATGTTTTTTCGTGAAAATCGCCCAAAAATCGCCCAAGAACCGTGCTCCAAAAATACAAAACGAAATGAATGAAATGACCATTTTTGGTCCTTAAGTTTCTGCCAATCCGTCACTAAAAGTTCATTTTTCGTCACTAAAAGTCCACCAGAAACTGCTTTAGCAGCCTTTCTTCAATCAGTCATAACTTTATGTAAAAATGTACAAATGCTGCATGGTTTAACTTTTCGGAAACTAGAATCCAACGACTACAACTTTCATGTTTTGTAACTTTTCTGATTCCTTATGAATTGCGACATATAAGCTCCCAAAGTCGGCTCCATGTATCAGAATTTCTGGCGAAATTTTTCGCGAAACTGCTCTACTAGCCTTCATTCAATCCGTCATAACTTTCTGTACAAATGTCCAAATGATGCATGGTTTAACTTTATGCAAGCTATAATCAAACGACTACAACTTTTATGTTTTGAAAATGTTCTGATTCCTTATGAATAGCTAGATATAAGCTTCCAAAGTTGGCACCACGCACGAAATTTCTGCAACAGAAATTTCCAGCACTCTTTGTCCAAAATCCAATCCGTTTACCTTCCGAAATCCACCCGAGACCTTAACCAATTATTTCAACATGTCCCAAAATACCATACGAACTTAGTCGAGGCTTCAAACAACATCAAAACGACAAATCGCACCTCAAATCAAAATTAATGAACTTTGAACTTTCAAATTCTATATCTTGTGTCAAAAAATATCAAATCAATTCGGAATGACTTTAATTTTTGCACACAAGTCATAAATGACATAACTGAGCTATTAAAATTTTTAGAATCGTATTTCGACCGCGATATCAAAAAGTCAACCCCTCGGTCAAACTTCCCAAAAATTCATCTTTCGGCTTTTCAAACCTAATTCCACTACGGACTTCCAAATAAAATTCCGATCACGCTCCTAAGTCCAAAATCACCATACGGAGCTTTTGGAATCATCAAAATTCTATTCCGGGGTTGTTTGCACATAATTTGACATCATGTCACTATTTGAACTTAAACTTTTAATTTTTCATCAAAATTCCATATCTCGGGCTAGGGACCTCGGAATTTGATTCCGGGCATACGCCTAAGTCCCAAATCACGATACAGACCTACCAAAATTGTCAAAATACTAATCCGAGTATGTTTGCTCAAAATGTTGACCAAAGTCAACTCAGTTGAGTTTTAAAGCTCTAATTCATATTTTAATTCATTTTCCACCTGAAAACTTTCCGAAATTTTTTTACGGACTGCACACGCAAGTCGAGTAATGGTAAATAGCGCTTAGATCACATAATTAATAATTAAATTTAAAGATAACATTTTGGGTCATCACACAATTATATATGGTAACTTGTTTCCTTTAATATATACTAGTATTATCACCCGCGCGGATGCGCGGACACTAACCATGTCAAATATTTGAATTATTTGGATTATATATAAATAATCTTAAAATTAAAACCTTCTCGATAAATATAGATAATAATTGGATATTAATTAAGAAACACTACATGAAAAAGATTAACCATTTATCAAATCTCCTAGTTATAATTCTATTTTTCTTTTTTGGTACCATTCTCGCTGGTGTTATTGGATCCTAAAACTAGTCAGGAAGCAAAATAATAACTCATATTTATGGCAAAACAGTCAAAGGTTGAGACTATGAAGGACTCTACTTGAACTCTTAATTAGTGTGTTGATATCTGTCATGACCCAATTTCCCCCTCCGTTGGGTATCGTGATGGCACCTAGTCTTAGGGACTAGGTAAGCCTAACATTTATTGAGTAATAACAATAACAAAGGAAATCTAACAGTCTCGATATAGAAATCTTTACAAAATATATAATTTTCCAAAACCGGTAGTACTAGTCATAGGCGAAGTAGTTTTATTTTTCTTTTAAATGTGAAAGAGTTTTATCGTTAATACTAATTAATTACCTATTAATCATCACCTTTTTCCATTCATTTTGCACATTTTTAGGGACACTATATGTCACGATCCCAAATTCCCTCTGTAGGATGTTATGATGGCGCCTAGTCTCTAAGACTAGGTAAGCCTATCAATGCAGAATAATAATAAATATCTGGAATAAATAAACTACAATTCAAACAATTTCAACTCCCAAAACTCGGTAGAAATAAGTCACAACCTTCTAAGAATTTATTCTCAATGTCTCTATATAGCAAGGTCTAAAAAAAATATAAGGAAGCAACATAAAATGATAGAAGGGGACTCCAGAGTCTGCGGACCCTGGCAGATATACCTCGAAGTCTCCGTGCGCAGGTAACTCACCGACGTCTAGGCTGGTAAAAATGTACCTGGATCTGCACAAAAAGATGTGCAGAAGCGTAGTATGAGTACACCACAGCGGTACCCAGTAAGTGCCAAGCCTAACCTCGGTAGAGTAGTGACGATGTCAGGTGAGGCCCTAATGGAATATAATAATGGCATGGTAAAATATTTATCAATGTAGTAAAATAAAATGACATTGGAAATGAATCAAATAGTATGTCACATTTAATGACACCAAATAATTGCAAATAATATCTCGTGGAATCAAAATAGAATTTTCTTCGACTTTATGAAAATCACAACAATTAATCGAAAGCAATTATGGCCATAAATCAATATCAACAAGGGCACTACCGATGTACCGCCTCGTAGTCCCATGTTATAAATAATTTCACAATATCTCATTTCCTTATATCACCGCGGGAGCCTTCACAGTTTATTTAAAGAAAATATTTTTTCCCGAAATAGCATCCCGCGTTTTAGCCACCCTTATCACATCGCATGACTTCTAGTAGTCACCCCTACTAGCCACGCGTATCAAGCCACCCTTATCTCACCGCATGCGTTTCAACACCCAGACCTTATACTACCGCATGCGTATCAATATCACAATATATCACAATTTGCACCTCAAGTGCTCAAATAATTTAACTTGCCAAAATAATTCAACAACAATATTTTTTCACAATAAAGAGCTCACGGCTCATGCCAAAATAAATCATCAATAATAGTTTTCCACAATAAAGAGCTCACGGCTCATGTCAAAATAATTCATCAATAATAATTTTCCACAATAAAGAGCTCACGGCTCATGTCAAAATAATTCATTAATAATATTCTTCCACAATAAAGAGCTCACGGCTCCCTCACAATGAGTATAAAAATATTCAGGAGTTAATAATTTAGGAAAATAATATTTCAAAATCTTTACTGCGTTGCTTCAATATCAAGTTTAAAAATGTCAAATACTTCATATTAATAATATTTAATTTAAAGAAAATCAACCTTCAAATAATGCACAGAATAAAAGAAACCAAGTTTCAACTAAACATGTAAAATAATTAGTAAGAAAAGATCAAACAAATTTGAAGTATATATCTCAGATCAATGATGAAGAAAATAACAAGATAAAATAATTTAATAAAAGCGCAACGGTGATCTACACAATTTAAAAATATAATCTTTCGTAATTTAGCCCGTGTACACACTCGTCACCTCGTGCACATGACTTTCAACACATTTCAATAATCACATCAATACCAATCCTAAGAAAAATTTCCACCACACAAGGTTAGACAAGTCACTTACCTCGACTTGCTCCAATTTAACCAAGTATTATGCTTTTTCCTCGATTTTCCGACTCCGATCGACTCGTATCTAGTCATAATTAATTCAATACAGTCAACAAAAATTATAGCAATCAATTTCATAAGAAAATATTACATTTTCATTAAAATCCGAAATTAGCCCAAAATTTGCCCGTGGGGCCCACATCTCGGAATCGGGCGAAACTTATAAAGTCCGACAACCCATTCAATTACGAGTCCACCCATACCAATTTTACCAAAATCCGATAACAACTCGACCTCCAAATCTTAAATTTTCGTTTTTGGCTTGATTTTTCTTCCATAAATTCACGGATTCATGATGTAAATGAGTATGGAATCATTAAATATAATCAATATAGGATAAGGAACACTTACCCCAATATTTTTTCGTGAAAATCGCCCAAAAATCGCCCAAGAACCGTGCTCCAAAAATCCAAAACTAAATGAATGAAATGACCATTTTTGGTCCTTAAGTTTCTGCCAATCCGTCACTAAAAGTTTATTTTTCGTTACTAAAAGTCCACCAGAAACTGCTCTAGCAGCCTTTCTTCAATCAGTCATAACTTTATGTAAAAATGTACAAATGCTGCATGGTTTAACTTTCCGGAAACTAGAATCCAACGACTACAACTTTCATGTTTTGTAACTTTTCTGATTCCTTATGAATTGCGACATATAAGCTCCCAAAGTCGGCTCCATGTATCAGAATTTCTGGCGAAATTTTCGCGAAACTGCTCTACTAGCCTTCATTCAATCCGTCATAACTTTTTGTACAAATGTCCAAATGATGCATGGTTTAACTTTCTGCAAGCTATAATTAAACGACTACAACTTTTATGTTTTGAAAATGTTCTGATTCCTTATGAATAGCGAGATATAAGCTTCCAAAGTTGGCTCCACGCACGAAATTTCTGCAACAGAAATTTCCAGCACTCTTTGTCCAAAATCCATTCCATTTACCTTCCGAAATCCACCCGAGACCTTAACCAATTATTTCAACATGTCCCAAAATACCATACGAACTTAGTCGAGGCTTCAAACAACATCAAAACGACAAATCGCACCTCAAATCAAAATTAATGAACTTTGAACTTTCAAATTCTATATCTTGTGTCAAAACATATCAAATCTATTCGGAATGACTTCAATTTTTGCACACAAGTCATAAATGACATAACTGAGCTATTAAAATTTTCAAAATCGTATTTCGACCCCGATATCAAAAAGTCAACCCCTCGGTCAAACTTCCCAAAAATTCATCTTTCGGCTTTTCAAACCTAATTCCACTACGGACTTCCAAATAAAATTCCGATCACGCTCCTAAGTCCAAAATCACCATACGGAGCTGTTGGAATCATCAAAATTCTATTCCGGGGTCGTTTGCACATAATTTGACATCCGGTCACTATTTGAACTTAAACTTTTAATTTTTTATCAAAATTCTATATCTCGGGCTAGGGACCTCGGAATTCGATTCCGGGCATACGCCTAAGTCCCAAATCATGATAAAGACCTACCAAAATTGTCAAAACACTGATCTGAGTCTGTTTGCTCAAAATATTGACCAAAGTCAACTCAGTAGTGTTTTAAAGCTCTAATTCACATTTTAATTCATTTTTCACCTAAAAACTTTCTGAAATTTTTTTATGGACTGCACACGCAAGTCGAGTAATGGTAAATAGTGCTTAGATCAAATAATTAATCATTAAATTTAAAATGACATTTTTGGTCATCACATTCTCCACCTCTAAAACAAACGTTCGTCCTCGAACGGAGTTAGAAAAAGTACCTAAGCTGGTGAATAAGTGTGGATAACAGCTACGTATATCATGCTCGGTCTCTCAAGTCGCCTCCTCGACCGGATGACCCCTCCACTGAACCTTCCCGGAAGCAATGTTCTTTGACCTCAGCTTTCGAACATGCCTATCCAAAATAGCCATTGGTTCCTCAACATAATATATATTCTTGTCCAACTGAACCGAACTGAAGTCTAGCACATGAGAAGGATCGCCGTGATATTTTCGAAGCATGGAAACATGGAATACCGGATGACCGGCAAAGAGACTAGGTGGTAGTGCAAGTATGTAAACCACCTCTCCAACTCTCTCAAGAATCTCAAAAGGCCCAATATACCTAGGGCTCAAATTGCCCTTTTTCCCGAACCTCATCACACCCTTCATAGGCGAAACCCAGAGCAATATCCATTCACCAACCATGAATGCAACATCACGAACCTTCCGATTCGCATAACTCTTCTGTCTAGATTGGGCTGTACGAAGTCAATCCCGAATCAACTTAACCTTTTCCAAGGCATCCTGAACCAAGTCTGTACCCAATAGCCTAGCCTCGCCCGGTTCGAACCAACCCACTGGGGACTGGCACCACCTACCAGACAAGGCCTCATACGGAGCCATCTGAATGCTTGACTGACAACTATTGTTGTAAGCAAGCTACGCAAGTGGTAAGAACTGATCCCAAGCACCCTCAAATTCTATCACACACGCACGAAGCATATCCTCCAGTATCAGAATAGTGCGTTCGGACTGCCCGTCTGTCTGAGGGTGAAATGTTGTACTCAACTCTACCCGAGTACCCAACTCACGTTGTACTGCCCTCCAGAACGGTAATGTAAACTGCGTACCCGGTCAGATATGATAGATATCGGTATGCCGTGAAATGTGACAATCTCGCTAATATAGATTCGAGCCAACTGCTCGGAAGAGTAGGTAGTCATCATAGGATTGCAATGATCTGACTGAGTCAATCGATCCACAATAACTCAAGCTGCATTGAACTTCCTCTGAGTCCATGGGAGCCCAACAACGAAATCCATAGTGATCATCTCCCATTTCCATTCTGGATTCTCTAACTTCTGAAGCAATCCACTCGGTCGTTGATGCTCATATTTCACTTAGCTGACAATTTAGAAACCGAGCTACATACTCCACTGTCTTTCTTCATCTTACTCCACCAATAATGTTTCCTCAAGTCGTGCTACATCTTTGCAGCACCCGGATGTATGGAGTGCCGCGAACTGTTAGCCTCCTGGAGAATCAATTCACGAAAACCATCTACATTAGGCACACATAGCCTGCCCTACACCCGTAATACACCGTCATCTCCAATTGTGACTTCTTTGGCATCATCGTGCTGAACTGTATCCTTAAAGACCAGCAAATAGGGGTCATCATACTGACGCTCCCTGATACGATCATAAAAAGAAGACTGAGAAACCACACAAGCCAAAACTCGACTCGGCTCGAAAACATCCAATCTGACAAACTGGTTGGCCAAGGCCTGAATATCCAAGGCCAAAGGCCTCTTTGCTACCGGTAAATATGCTAAGCTGCCTAAACTCTTCGCCTTACGACTCAAGGCATCGGCCACTACATTGACTTTCCCAGGATGATAGAGAATGGTGATGTCATAATCCTTAAGCAACTCCAACCACCTCTGCTGCCGCAAATTAAGATCATTATGTTTAAATAGATGCTATAGACTTCGGTTGATCGGTGTAGACCTCACAATGGACACCGTACTAATAATGCCGCCAAATCTTCAAGGCATGAACAATAGCTGCTAACTCAAGGTCATGGACTAGATAATTCTTCTCATGTACGTTTAACTATCGGGACACGTAGGCAATCAACCTACTGTCTTACATCAACATTGTGCCGAGACCAATACGCGACACTTCACAATACACAGTATAAGACCCTGAACCTATAGGTAATACCAACATTGGGGTTGTAGTCAAAGCTGTCTTGAGCTTTTGGAAGCTCTCCTCACATTCCTCGGTCCATCTGAACGGAGCACCCTTCTGGTCAATCTGGTCTTAATAGTTGTTCATAATCAATTACAAAATCGTCAATTAACTTCATGTTAACAAAAATCTCGTTGCAAACCTTCACAATACTGATAACTAGATGCGAGGCATGAAGACCTCATAATTAGTTATCTAAATTAACGAGTCACATTTAACGCCACCTGTGCGGGAACCTACCTCATAGGTTAAAACTCAATAATTACAACACAAAATTGCCAAGTATGCATAGAGAATTTCATATAAAATTTTCAAATAAGCCTAACAGGCATGACTCCCTATTAGTACTATAGTACAAATTTAATGTCACAAGGGAGAACTTAAACACAAGAATTTTCCTCACAAGGATCTCGTCCTTATATAACTTCCACCGTAGCTCATAGCTCGGTTTAAATATATCAATTTATATAAAAATATGAGGATCTCGTCCTCAGTTCTGAATCACAAGTAATATGCACATCGTGCCAATTGAAAATTTCCATTTTCTCCTTTTAAATAATTTCGGTTACACCAAATCACAACGCATAATGAACCCCACACCGCTAGGACATATAATTCACAATTTGCAATTAATTATTCGGAATTTACATCAAAATTTACCGAAATGAGTAACAGAAAGCCACATTTAGACTCTCAACTCTTATTATGACCAACACGAAATGATAAGCGTAATTATCTCCATAAAATCTCCCAACAGGGGTAAACACATAAGTAGATTATAGAATTATGAAGCTCACTCATAAGTGGAGCACAATAGGAGGACTCGTCTCGATACTCAAAACAGAATCAAGTTAAGGAAATTATTCCTTTATATAATATCAAAGTCGTACCTGTAACGACACCAACTGATGTAGCGACCTCCGCCATACCATAAAAGAAATATATCAATGGCTGGGTCTCCACCTCTAGGACGCCTTCTACCCGTCTTTTCTCCACCCCTAACTGGTCGTGTGGGTGGTGTAGTAACTACAATGGGGCACGTAGCCTGAGTGCTTTGATGAAATATGTCTCTCCCAAGTTTGGGACAATTTTCTCATGATGTGCCTAGTATCACCGTATTCATAACAACCCCTTTGCGGGTTTGGCTGCTCATATTGAGTCTGTGCCAGATAACTGGAATAACCATTGCAGGAACTCATGTCGGTGGTGCATTAAAAGAACTTACTGGAGCACCCCAAGTAATCTGATGTGCGGACTGGGCTGGACAACTGCCTGAGCCCCCGCCATAATGATTTATACTTGCAGAGTAGAATCCACTGAATCCCCCAGAACCTCGAGACGTCTTGGTCTCTTTAGTTTCATTTTTCCTCACCCCGAACACATTCTAATATCTTGGAAATTTGTATAACTAGCAGAAATGAAGTATCAGCTTGTAGCTCCCGAGTCGTACAAAATTTTACGATCATAATTGATTCCACAATAAAGAGCTCACGGCTCATGTCAAAATAATTCATCAATAATATTTTTCCACAATAAAGAGCTCACGGCTCATGTCAAAATAATTCAACAATAATATTCTTCCACAATAAAGAGCTCACGGCTCCCTCACAATGAGTATAAAAATATTCAGGAGTTAATAATTTAAGAAAATAATATTTCAAAATCTTTACTACGTTGCTTCAATATCAAGTTTAAAAATGTCAAATACTTCATATTAATAATATTTAATTTAAAAAAAATCAACCTTCAAATAATGCACAGAATAAAAGAAACCAAATTTCAACTAAACAGGTAAAATAATTAGTAAGAAAAGATCAAACAAATTTGAAGTATATATCTCAGATCAATGATGAAGAATATAACAAGATAAAATAATTTAATAAATGCGCAACGGTGATCTACACAATTTAAAAGTATAATCTTTCGTAATTTAGCCCGTGTACACACTCGTCACCTCGTGCACACGACTTTCAACACATTTCAATAAATACGTTTGGAAGGGGAAAAAAAGGAAAAAAAGAAAGGGGGCGGAACAAATTTGAATAGCATTTGCTTATGTTTATAGTATAGTGTCCCTAAAAATGTGCAAAATGAATGGAAAATGGTGATGATTAAAGGGTAGTTAATTAGTATTAATGGGTGTGGATCAGTTTTCTGCTATAGAATCTGTTGTCCATATAATTATGGATTTGCTGCTATAAATTTATAATAATTTCTTAAATCATGTCTAGTTATAAAAGTTGCCCTATATGGTAACTTTATTCTATATATTTGACTATGTTAGTTAAATATAATATATAAAATTAAATTTGAATTAAAGGATAATTTTGAATTTATAGATAAAGTTTTTAAATTTGAATTAAAACATAAAAAAATATCTTTTCTTATCATGTTATCATACTTAATTCGGTTAATATTCATACGCAATCATGTTAGGAACTTTTGTTATCTTTTCTAATTATTTAAATACTACTTAGCCTATGGCAAAAAAAGAAAAAGAAAACTACTCCATATAACGATAAAACTCTATAATTATAGTTCTTTAAAATAATAGTAGTACATTTAATAAGAGAAATATTTCTATTATTAGATTAAAATGTAATTTGTGCAAATCGCAAGATAGAATTAAAAAGATATCTTAATTAGCTAGCAGAAATGCATATGTTGATTGTCACGACCCAATTTCACCTATAGGTCGTGATGGCGTCGGACACCGCTGTCAGACAAGCCAACAATAAATACTAAATAAATTCTCATTTTAATATTTTTGAAGTCATAGTTGTTCCCCTCAATTAAATAGCAGAAGATGACATTTACCAAATACGTACTAATATCTTTAAAAATTTCCAATACAGTGCAACCCATAATCATCCCAAAACCCGGTGTCACAAGTGCATGAACATTTATTAGGGAATTAAAATAAAATACAACATCTGTCTAGAATACAAATTAGACAGGAAAATATAATAACTCTGAAGGAGACTCTATTAGTTGCGGATCGTAACCACACCTCTGCACCCACAAGGCCGCTATACATATATGTACCTGCACAATAAAATGTGCAGCAAGTGCAGTATGAGTACGAAAATAACGTGTACCCAGTAAGTATCAAGCCTAATCTCGAAGAGGTAGAGACGAGATGGCCGACTATGACACTCACTATGGGTCAATAATATTAAATAATCATGAAAATAGAAATATTTATATCAACGTGATTCACATTGTTAACAATAATTTTATTGTACCAACAGAGGTAATTAAATTCCTTCAATTCAAATAATTTCTAATCTATTAATTAAATCCTTCAATTTCAATAAAAATTCCAATTTATCAAATAGTTTTACAAAACTGCAATTCAATTTCAATGAATTTTCAATTTATCAAATATCTTCACAAGCTACAATAAACCGTCAAAGTATTGTGTAATTATTATTATTATTATTATTAAGCACGATTTATGTCGAGGTCGTACGACCCGATCCAGAGTTTCATCTACACTGCTGAGGGACGTGCGGCACGATCCATAGATGCATCTATCCTGCCGAGGCGTTCGACCCGCTCTACAAGAAAGGGGGACATTTTCTTATGTACCTCCGGAAGGAGAGTATATTCATTATAAGATAAGTTCGGGAGGATGAACAATTTCTTTAAACAGTTAACTAATTTAAACAGAAAATTAAGCATATGAAATTTTCATCTTTATTATATTTCTTAACAATTCACAATTTATATATCAAATAATTCAATTAAATAAAGAATACAATTTATACAAGTAATTCATGCTTTGTGTCCTAAACTACCCGGACTTTAGCATTAATAGTAGCTACGCACGGACTCTCGTCACCTCGTGTGTACGTAGCCCCGACAATTAGCAACCATTATTAATTTAATCACCTATGGGGTAATTTCCCCCTCACAAGATTAGTCAACAGACTTACCTTGTCTTGCTCCAATTTAATCCACTATAATGCCTTTTCCAAGATTATCCAACTCCGTATGGCTCGAATCTAGCCAAAATAATTCGATACAATCACTAAATATTATAGGAATCAATTCTATAAGAAAATACTACATTTTAAAGAAAAGATCCCGAAATTAATTAAAATTCGCCTGCGAGACCCACATCTCGGAATCCGGCGAAAGTTATGAAATTCGACAACCCATTCAATTACGAGTCCAACCATACCAGTTTCACTCAAATCCGACTCCGAATCGATACCGAAATCTCAAAATTTGTTTTTATGAGATCTCTAAACTTTTCCAAATTTCAATCTCAAATCACTAATTAAATTGTGAAAACAATGATATACTTGTATATGTAGACCAAATCCGAGTTAAAATCACTTACCCAAATGTTTTTCCCTTGAAAATCTACCAAAAGTTGCCTCTGCTCAAGCTCAAGTTCGTTAAAAATGGCAAATGGAACGAATGCCCTCTTTTTATAAAACCGCCCAGCAGCCTGCGGAACTGGTCCTCGAACTAGGCCTCGATCGCAGCATCGATCACAGGCTCGAGCCTGGACCTCTGTCATGGCCTCGATCAGGGCATCGAGGTTGGGCCTTTGACCAGAACATCGAGGCTGGGCTTTCGATCAGGGCATCGAGCATGTGCCTTCGATCAGGACATCGAGGCTGGGACTTCGATCAGGGCATCGAGAATGGGCCTTCGATCAGGACTTCGAGGCTGGGCCTTCGATCAGGGCATCGAGCATGGGTCTCGATCCTAGCCCTCGAGCCTTACCTTCGATCATGTCCTTGAGCTGGACCTTCGATCGTGGCTTCGATCTCAAGCTCGAGCCTGAGCCTCGTCAACCCTGGGCTCGATACCTCGGCTCGATATCAACTCAGAATATCCAACAGAAGAGGAAACACTACAGCAGCTTTTAATTCCAATTTTTGATCCGTTAACCATCCGAAACTCACCCGAGGCCCTCGGGACCTCAACCAAATATATCAGCAAGTCCTAAAACATCATACGAACTTACTCAAACCTCTAAATCACATCAAACAATGCTAAAACCATGAATCATACCCCAATTCAAGCTTAATGAAACTAAGAGTTTTCAACTTCTACATTCGATGTCGGAACCTATCAAATCAACTCCGATTGACCTCAAATTTTACACACAAGTCATAAATGACATAACGGAGCTATGAAAATTTTCGAAACTGGATTCCGACTCCTGTATCAAAAAGTCAACTCATCGGTCAAACTTCCAAACTTAAATTCTTGTTTTTAGCCATTTCAACCCTAATTTAACTACGGGCTTCCAAATAAAATTTCGAACACACTCCTACGTCCAAAATCACCATACGAAACTATTGGAATCATCAAAATTCTATTCCGGGGTCATTTTCACATAATTAGACATCCGGTCACTATTCGAACTTAAACATTTTAATTTTTCATCAAAATTCCATATCTCGGGCTAGGGACCTCGAAATTTGATTCCAGGTATACTCCCAAGTCCCAAATCACGATACGGACCTACCGAAACTGTCAAAACACTGTTTCGAGTCTGTTTACTCATACTGTTGGTCAAACTTGGCCTTTTAAAGCCAACTTAAGGACCCCAAGTGTTCCGATTTCAACCCAAACACTTCCAAATCCCGAACCAACCATCCCCACAAGTCATAAATCATTTAAAGCACATACGGGAAGTTTTATTTAGGGTAACGATGTTCTAAAAGTCAAAACGACCGGTTGG
Organism: Nicotiana tabacum; assembly: GCF_000715075.1. Lineage (NCBI taxonomy): Eukaryota > Viridiplantae > Streptophyta > Magnoliopsida > Solanales > Solanaceae > Nicotiana > Nicotiana tabacum. The sequence goes on along the minus strand of NC_134081.1, from coordinate 85,633,448 downwards.
GTCATTACATTCTCTCCTACTTAAATATACGTTCGTCCTGGAACGTGCTAAGAAGTGTTCCGGAGTTATCCAAAATCATTGTTTAACACCTCGTGCACCTACCCGTACTACCACACCCAGTTGAGCACATTAACTCGAGCCAATCTGAAAATTCTCCCCTTTATTTAGGCAAATAAGCCTTAGAGCCCAATTCTAACATCCAAAATTCTCCACCATGCTTGTTTCCAACCTATGAATGTCATATCAATCACTACACGATGTGCCAATACAGGATTGCATACCTTTGTTGAATTTAGACCATGCACTGCATCATTCACATGACTATAATAACATCCCTTGATAACAATAGCCAAAATTCCACAAATCTGATGTTCACAACACACCTCATGATACATATAAGTCCTGTTCCAACACTTGAAATGCTTCCACGATGGAAAACAAATATGTAGAAATTCATAACCAACTGCCGAGTCAACAATTATCAAATCAAGTCTGATTGACCTCAAATTTTCACGCAAGTCATAAATGACATAACAGATCTATGAAAATTTTCAGAATCGGATTTCGATCCTGATATCAAAAAGTCAACCTCTCGGTTAAACTTCAAAAAAATTCAACTTTCGGCATTTCAAGCCTAATTCCACTACGGACTTTTAAAAAAAAATTCGTTCATGCTCCTAAGTCCAAAATAATCATACAGAGCTGTTGGAATCATCAAAATTCTATTCCGGGGTCATTTGCACATAATTCGACATCCGGTCACTATTTGAACTTAAACTTTAAATATTTCATCAAAATTCCATATCTCGGGCTAGGGACCTCGGAATTTGATTCCGGGCATACGCCCAAGTCCCAATTCATAATACGGATCTACCGGAACTGTCAAAACACTGATACGAGTTTGTTTACTCAAAATGTTGACCAAAGTCAACTCAGTTGTGTTTTAAACATCTAAATCACATTTTAATCCATTTTTCACCTGAAAACTTTCCGAAATTTTTTTTACGGACTGCACACGCAAGTTGAGTAATGGTAAATAGTGCTTAGATCACATAATTAATCATTAAACTTAAAGATGACATTTTGGGTCATCACACCAGGCCCTGGGCACTGGTGATCATTTTTCTCTTCGTGTTCGCGTGTCACTTACGCGTTCGCGTAGCTATTCCATTACACTCTTCGCGTTCGCGTACTACTTCACGCGTTCACGAAGAGCAGTCGTTGGGCCATCATATTTTTCCTCTCCGCATTCACGAACGTGTTGTCGCATTCACGAAGAACAACTGGGCATCTTTTATTTCTCTTCTTCGCGAATGCGTCCCTTTCTCCGCGTTCGCAATGCACAAAACCCCTGGGCAGAATATAAAGTCCTCTATTCCGAGGGTTTGCCATTTTCACCATTTTTGGTGTTCTAGAACTCGGTTTTGAGCGATTCCTTGTGGGTTTTTAATGCAAATCGATTGGGTAAGTGTTCTTTACCTAGAATTTATTTATTTCCATGATTCTATCTTTATTTTTATCATTTAATTTGTGTTTTGAGTTGAGAAAAATGGTGGTTTTTGAAAGAAAAATAAAAAATAAAAAATCATGATTTGAGGGACGAAATGGTATCGGAATTTGATGATTTTTGTATGGTTAGACTCGTGAGTGAATGAGTGTTCGTAATTCCTCAACCTTAAAAGAAGTTTTAGATATCCTATATCTTAGTCGACTTGTTTTATTTGGAATTATTAGACTCATGTTAGTTTCCCTGTTGTTGAAATGTATATTGTGGGATCGTTGATACACATTAGTTTCCCTTTGTTGAGTTGTTCCCTTTACGCCTAGCATTCTTGATTGTGGTTATTTCTTGTGAATTGGTTCTACCGTTTCTTTGTGAATTAAAGTTCTTGAGTTGATTTACTTGTCGTACTTTGTATTATTGTCATTGTTGATGTGGTACTTGTTGTGGTGATGCACGAGGTTTTTGCCGTGCGGTTGTTATTATTGTGATGCACGAGGTTTCTGTCGTGCGGTTGTTACTATGGGGTTGGACGAGGTTTCTGTCGTGCTATTGTTACCATTGATATTTGCACATGCGGCGTGACAAGGCGGGATATGTATATATATTTATGGGTTGCGCATGTGGCGAGACAAGGTGGGAATATTATTATGTACGTGTGGCGAAACAAGGCGGGCATTTATGTTACTATTGCACACGTGGCGAGACAAGGTGGGCTGTGTCAGGGAATGAATCGCGATGATTTATGGCCTGGGGACATTCTTGTTGTTGATATTTGTGTAGTGGTATACGTACCTGTGTGAGCTTTATCTTGTGAAAGCTGTGAGAAAATATTCTACGTGTTGTCCGTTCTTCTTCTTCCTTATGCTTATTTGCTGGTATGGACTATGTTAGGACACTTGCACAAGCATACACGTAGTTAAGCACTCTTATCGGATAAGAGGTGTTCTTGATATTGTTGAGCATAGATGCTCACCCTTGTTTACTTGCCTTCTATGTGAGATTGGCTCTATTGGCATGTGAGTCGTCAGTGTGGTTATGAGGTGTTATGAGGGCACAGGATGCCAAGTGTTAGGGTTCAGGTATTGAGATCCATGAGTTGTGAATTGTTCGAGTTTCGGTACCTCGTGGAGTTGTGGACTAAGACCTAATGTAAAAGCGGTTGTAATTATTGAGTTATTACTTGTCCTTGTTGTACTCGTGATTCCGGATTTAGGTTGTGTTCCATTCCCTTTGTCTGTCATTTTCATGATATTCCGCCGATACTTGTTGTTTCCTTCCTTATTGCTATTACTGTATTGTGAGCCATATTGCATAGTCTTTATGTAGACATCATACTTCTGTTATTCATGTACTTATATCTGTTCAGTTTATTAGACCACTGGGTGTCTTGACTGTTTTTCGTCACTACTCCACCGAGGTTAATCTTGATACTTACTGGGCACCGTTGTGGTGTGTTCATGCTACTCTTCTGCACATTTATGTGCAAATCCAGGTACTTGTTCGTTAGCTAGCTGTGTGGACTGTTGCTGTGGAGACTCAAGGTAAACCTGCTACTGCGTTCGCAGGCTTAGGAGTCACCTTCCAGTTTTCGTTTGCACTGTTTATCCTCATTTCTCGACAGTTGTATTTAGAAGTTTTCTAGCAAACACTTTGTAGAGCTTATGACTTGTACTACCGATTTTGGGAATTTTAAGAGATTCTATTTAAATAATATTGTTGTTTTAATTATTGTTAGGCTTACCTAGTCCCTAAGACTAGGTGCCATCACAGTACCCAACAGAGGGAAAATTGGGCCGTGACAAGTTAATTGGGTTGTGACATTTTAAAACATAATAATTCCTTTTATTTAATCAACTCAATCATCGAACATCAGTAAGAAAACTAGAAATATACTTTTTTAGAGTCACGTGCTAAAAAGTCAAAGCCAACCCAATATAACTAGGAACACAAAACACATAATAATAAAGTCAACTAGTACATCAAGGAAGAAGACAAGAATTTACATATCACGGAAAAACAAAATAACAAAAGGCAAGTACATTCATAGAAAAATATCAACAAAGGGCACTCCCGATGTCACGACCCAATTTCAATTATAGGTCGTGATGGCGCCCAACACTTACACCTAGGCAAGCCAACTAATAAAATAAGCATACATTGATAAAATTTAAATCCAAGAAAATATAAACCCAAACTCTACTAATGTGTGTGCCAAGACATGGTATCACAAGTGAATGAGCATCTAGTAGATTATACAAAACTCCAAATACTGTCTGAAATGAAATAGACAGAATGTAAATATAAGAAGAGACACTGGTAGCTACAGAACAGCTCAGAAAGGCAGCTCACCACTATGCCTCGGGATGACGTGGGTGTAACGACCCAACCGGTCGCTTCGACTTTTAGAACCTCGTTCCCCTAAATAAAACTCCTTAAATGTGCTTTTAATATTTTATGAAATGCGGGGATGGTTGGTTCGAGATTTGGAAGTGTTTGGGTTGAAATTGGAACACTTGGTTCCTTAAGTTAGATTTAAAAGGGCAAGTTTGACTTCGGTCAACATTTTGAGAAAACGACCCCGGAATTGGGATTTGAAGGTTCCAGCAGCTTCATATGTTAATAAGTGAATGAGTCATATTATAAGTGATGTAGGGTCTAAGGAGAGCCCTAAGTCTTAATCAAGTTGAAAATTACATGATAGACTAAAGTTCCTAATGAGTACACACAAAAACCTAACTTTGTACGAGCATGCCTATATATATATATATATATAAGGGGTTATATGGTGGACAACCTATCAAATGAAAGATCTTCGAGTCTAGTTTCTAACGCTTTCAACCGTTTATTATTTGGATATTTTTACAAGGACTTATGGACGTTTTAGTAAAAGGTGTCCAGCAGGGCAAAACTTCTAATACTAGGTACAATCTGCACAACGCAAGGTACAACTCGCTGAAGCACCTTTGCCTTTATAAGGCAGTCACGGGCAGCAACCATTTTTGAGGATTTTCTTGAGCTAGGGATTGGTTCTTTCATGGTGGATTCGACCTTGGGACTACTTAAGAATACAAGGTGAGTTTTTTTGGATACTTTTAAGTTAATAACATCCTATTAACACTAGTATTAACATCCTTCAATCTTTGAAATCCCTAGAAATCTTTTAAGTTGTTCAAGAACACTAAATTTCCAAAATATTGGAATTTCAAGGAAAAGCTTCAAGAAGGTAATATTAATGCTTCAAGCTCATTTCTTATGAGTCAGTGAGAGTAATTCTAATATTTGTTTCAAGTTGTTATGGTTGGATAATTGATTTCATAAACTCTAGTTCATGGCATGAATAGTGTTCTTGGGAAAATGAGGGAAAGATAAATAGTGTTCTTACAAATGAAATTAAAGGATGCAATGAATCTATGGAATCATTTTATAGCTTAGTTGGAAGTATTCAACTAAGTAATCATCAAATTGAATCTTTTGGAAATATTGCTTAAGGAAGACGATGAATAGTAATTTGACGGTGTTAGAGAATTAATGTAGTATCATTGAGGACTTCAAATGGGTATTGAATGATAAGAGTGGAGTTGAATGTGCTAATAAGTGAACCTATTAGACGATTTGAGCTGGAGGCTTGTAGCCAACTTGAGAGCCATAAATGGATATTAATAAATATGTTTGAGTCATATATTTATTGTAATTGGGATTGTAATTGGAGTTATCAATTTGTTGGTGGCGTATGAGCATCTTACTCAATGTTATGATGTCGGGGGAGGATTAAAAGCTTGTGAATGTTAATAAAGCGAAAGCGAGTTTTGGAGCATTGGGCATCCGTCGAGTTATTTGAAAGGCTTGGGAGCCGGCTATGGAACTTCGGAGCGAGGTAAGTCTCTTGTCTAATCTTGTGAGGGGAAAATTACCCCATAGGTGATTAAATTAATAATGGTTGCTAATTGTGGGGGCTACGTATGCACGAGGTGACGAGAGTCCGTGCGTAGCTACTATTAATGCTAAAGTCCGGGTAGTTTAGGACACAAAGCATGAATTACTTGTGTAAATTGTATTCTTTATTTAATTGAATTATTTGATATATAAATTGTGAATTGTTAGGAAATATAATAAAGATGAAAATTTCATATGCTTAATTTTCTGTTTAAATTAATTAACTGTTTAAAGAAATTGTTCATCCTCCCGAATTTATCTTATAATGAATATACTCTCCTTCCGGAGGTACATAAGAAAATGTCCTCCTTTTCTTGTGGAGCGGGCCGAATGCCTCGGCAGGATAGATGCATCTATGGATCGTGCCGCATGTCCCTCGGCAGTGTACACGAAACTCTGGATCGGGCCGTACGACCTTGGCAGAAATCGTGCTTAATAATAATAATAATAATAATTACACGATACTTGGACAGTTTATTACAGCTTGTAAAGCTATTTGATAAATTAGAAATATATTGAAATTGAATTGCAGCTTGTAAAACTATTTGATAAATTGGAAATTTATTGACAATTGAATTGCAGCATGTAAGGTTATTTGATAAAAATGGAATTTTTTTTTATTGAAATTGAAGGATTTAATTAATAGATTTGAAATTATTGCATTTGAAGGAATTTGATTAATATATGGAGAATTAATGGAATTGAAGGAATTTAATTAACTTATGCTGGTTCAATAAAATTATTGTTAATTATTTGAATCACGTTGATATAAATATTTCTATTTTCATGATTATTTAATATTATTGACCCATAGTGAGTGTCATAGTCGGTCATCTCGTCTCTAAGTCTTCGAGATTAGGCTTGATACTTACTGGGTACACGTTGTTTTCTTACTCATACGTTGCATCTATCCTACCGAGACGTTCGGCCCGCTCTACAAGAAAGGAGGACATTTTCTTATGTGCCTCCGGAAGGAGAGTATATTTATTATAAGATAAATTCGGGAGGAGAACAATTTCTTTTAACAATTAATTGATTTAAACAAAAATTAAGCATATGAAAATTTCATATTGTTCTAATTTTCATAATAATTCACAATATATACATCAATTATTTTAATTAATAAAGAATACAATTTACACAAATAATTCATGCTTTGAGTCTTAAACTACTCGGACTTTAGCATTAATAGTAGCTACGCACGGACTCTCGTCACCTCGTGCGTACGTATCCCCCGCAATTAGCAACAATTATTCAATTTAATCCCTATGGGGTAATTTTTCCCTCGCAAGATTAGACAAGAGACATACCTCGTCTTGCTCCAATTTAATCTCCTATAAGGACCTTTCCACGATTATCCAACTCTGTCTAGCTCGAATCTAGACAAAATAATTTGATACAATCACTAAAAATCATAGGAATCAATTCTATAAGAAAATATTACATTTTTAATAAAAATCCCAAAATTAATTAAAAATTGATCCGTGGGGCCCACGTATCGAAATCCGGCAAACGTTACGAAATCCGACAACCAATTCAATTACGAGTCTAACCATACCAGTTTCACTCAAATCCGACTCCGAATCAATACCGAAATCTCAAAAATTCGTTTCTATGAGATTTCTAAAAATTTCCCAAATTTAAATCTCAAAACACTAATTTATGGTGAAAACAATGATATAATTGTATATGTAGACCAAATCCGAGTTAGAATCACTTACCCCAATATTTTTCCCTTGAAAATCTGTCAAAAGTCGCCTCTGCTCAAGCTCAAGTTCGTCAAAAATGGCAAATGAGACGAATGTCCTCTTTTATAAACTGCCGAGGCAGCCTTAGGAATTGGGCCTCGATCATGGCTTCGATCGTGGCCCTCGAGCCTGGGACATGGTCATGGCCTCGATCAAGTTTGATCTTGGGTCTTGATCCTGGCCCTCGAGCCTTGCCTTCGATCATGGCCCTCAAGCTGGACCTTCAATCGTGGATTCGATACTGATCATAGTCCCTGGCTTCGACTCGGGCCTCGATCGTGGGCTTGATATCTGGGTTCAATCTGGGGCTCGATCACAGCCCAGAATATACAACAGAAGGAAAAATTGCAGCAGCTTTTTAAGTCCAACTTTTGATCCATTAACCATCCGAAACTCACCCGAGACCCTAGGGACCTCAACCAAATATACCAACAAGTCCTAAAACATCATAGGAACTTAGTCGAACCTCTAAATCACATCAAACAATGCTAAAACCATGAATCATACCCTAATTCAAGATTAATGAAACTCAGAGTTTTCAACTTCTACATTCGATGTCAGAACCTATCAAATCAACTCCGATTGAACTTAAATTTTACACACAAGTCATAAATTACATAATGGAGCTATAAAAATTTTCGGAACTGGATTCCGACTCCGGTATCAAAAAGTCAACTCATTGGTCAAACTTCCAACTTAAATTCTTGTTTTTAGCCATTTCAAGCCTAATTTAACTACGGACTTCTAAATAAAATTCTGAACACGCTGCTAAGTCCAAAATCACCATACGGAGCTGTTGGAATCATCAAAATTCTACTCTTGGTTCGTTTTCTAAAATTGTTGACCGAAGTCAAACTTAGCACTTTAAGGCCAACTTAAGGAACCAAGTGTTCCGGTTTCACCCCAAATACTTTCAAATCCCGAACCAACCATCCCCGCAAGTTATAAATCATTACAAGCACCTACAGGAAGTTTTATTTTAGGTAACGGGGTTTTAAAAGTTAAAATGACCGGTTGGGTCATTACACCCGAGGTACCGCCTCGTAGTCCCAAAAGTAAATATGAAAGACAGGGGGATCTCCCGAGGTACCGCCACATAGTCCCAAAAGTAAATATGCAAGACAGGGGGATCTCCCGGAATACCGTTCCGTAATCCCAAAGTAAATATGCAGTGTAGGGAGATCTCCCGGAATACCATTCCGTAGTCCCAAAGTAAATATGCAGTGTAAGGGGATCTCTCAGAATACCGTTCCGTAGTCCCAAGGTACATATTATTTCAACAACTGCACATCAAATGCTCACATATCACAAATGGCTCATCAAGTGGTCAAATATTACAACATATCAAAAAAATCAACAATACATCATTTTTCATAATAAGTAGCCCATGGCTCGACCATTATGGGCACAAAATCTTAACAAAATATTCGGGAGTGAACAACTCAACAAAATAACATTTCACATAAATTCAAGGTGGCAATCACACCAAATCATCATAGAAAAACAATTTCAACAAACAAGGATCTAGGCATGACAAAATAGAGGATTTAATAAGTGCCAATAATTTCCAACTTAATACTTAAGGGCATCTAAGGATTTTAATCAATTAAATTTTCACATATAAACCAAGTATGTACTCGTCACTTCGCATACATGGTTTTCAATTACACAATTTGCACATAATACTCAATGCCTAAGGGGTATTTCCCCCACTCGAGGTTAAGCAAGACACTTACCTTTTTGAAGTTATGCCGATATTCCAAAATCGCCTTCTTGCTTGAATTGACCTCTGGACCACTCAAATCTATCCAAATTGATTGTATAACTTCATTAAAATTCATCGGAAATAATTCCGGATAATAATACGTCGACTTAAAAATTTATTCTAAAAAATCAACAAAAGTCAACGCGGGGCCCGCCCCTCGGAACCCGAAATAATTTTCATGAAATCCGAACACCCATTCCGATACGAGTTCAACCATACCAATTTTATCCAATTCTGATAACAACTCGACCTCCAAATCTTAAATTTTTGTTTTTGGAAGATTTTGCAAAAGTCTTGATTTCTTCCATTTTAATCCGAAATAAATGATGAATATAACCATATAATCATGAAGAATAATTACATTAGGATATAGAACACTTACCCTAATTCATATGGTAAAAATTGCCTTAAAAATCGCTTCAATCCGAGCTCAATAGCTCCAAATATGTTTAAAATGGCTGAAATCTCGAAATATAGCTACTGCCCAGGTATTTACTCTTCGCGATCGCGAAGCACAAAATTTTTCAGCCCCTAAATTGCTCTTCGCGATCGCGAAGAACAAACTCCCCAACTCTTCCGGACAACCTCTAGTATAATGGTCATAACTCTTTGTACAAAACTCCAAATGATGATTGGTTTAACTTTCTGAAACTAGATTCCAAGGACTATAACTTTCATTTATTGCTCATCTCCCAATTCCGTATATATTTCGAGATATAAGCTTCCAAAGTCAGCCTTATGCAACAGAGATTTCCAAACTCTTTGCAGACAGCCTGTAGTATATCTACTCCAAATGACAAATGACAAATGGTTTATATTTTAGAAAACTAGACACAAAGTGCTACAATTTCGTTTTTGGATCATCTCCAAATTCCTTATAGATTACGAGATATAAGCTTCCAAAGTTGGATCAGTGCTGCAGAAAATTTCCTCAACGCGATCTCGAAAAGCCTTCTCTGATCGCGATTCACTGGCCATTTCCCCCCATTTTGTGCTTCGCGATCGCGGCCAATTCCACGCGATCGCATAGCACACTGCTGTAGCCAAAACCCAGCAACTATAAATGGCCTAGAAATGATCCGAAACCACCCCAAAACTCACCCGAGCCCCTCGTGACACCGTCCAATCACACCATCCAGTCCCATAACATAATACGGACCTGCTCGAGGCCTCAAATCACATCGAATAACATCAAAACGACGAATCACACATCAAATCAAAATCTATTAACTTTGAACTTTCAAATTCTATATCTTGTGCCGAAACACATCAAATCAATCTGGAATGACTTCAAATTTTGCTCACAAGTCATAATTGACATAATGAAACTATTCAAATTTCCAGAATCGGATTCCGACCCCGATATCAAAAAGTCAACCCCCCGGTCAAACTTTCCAAAAATTCGACTTTCATCATTTCATGCTTAATTCCACTACGAACCTCCAAATAATTTTCCGGACACGCTGCTAAGTCCAGAATCACCTAACGGAGCTAACGGAACCGACGGAACTCCATTCTGGAGTCGTCTTCACATATTTCTGACTATGGTCAAAATCCTAAGACTTAAGCTTCCGTTTTAGGGACCGAGTGCCCCAAATTACCCTGAATCATCCGGTAACTGAATTCAATCACGCACGCAAGTCAATACACATAATACAAAGCTTCTCAAGACCTTAAGTCGTTGAACGGGGCGTTAATTCTTAAAACGACAAGTCGGGTCGTGACATTCTCCACCTCTTAAACAAACGTTCGTCCTCAAACGTGCTAAAAATATTTCTAAGGACTTTAAATTACTGAGTGTATTCTTACACACATACTTGTGGGTGATTCTACGTTCTCGCAATTTAACACGGGTCCGACAACACCATCTCAATTGAGATTATTTCTTTTCTCCATGCTTATAAGCTTTAAAGCAAAAATCCCTAACTCTCCAATCATTTCCAAAATGCCTGATTTTTACTTCGACGCACGATATTAGTCTCAACTGGCTATAGCAACTCATGCCTACGCACACATCAACTTTCTTTATAGTGTTGAAGTACTCCGGGGTGTTACATTCTCCCTCGCTTATGATCATTTGCCCTTGAATGAGAAGTAGAGCCCGCCCTCAAACACATAACATAACTTTTCTCTTCTTTCGCACATAACAATCTCCCAATTTTTTTTTCTAACTCCCTAATTTATTTATTTTATTTTATTTTTTTTCAAAAATTTCGGCAGAGTCTCCCATGTAAATGGGCCTATCCACCTGCCAGAGTAACACCAAAACAACCCCTAACAACACATCCACAACCCAACAAAACACCATAAGGTATATATCAATAACACTAATCTCAGCATTACAAGCATTGCAATAGTATAATGATATCAGGACATGAAGTACATCATATGTATGCCCATCATCACATATCTAGTCTTAATAATTGTTCATAATCGATTACAACATTGCCAATTAACCTCATATTAACCAAAACCTCATTTCGAAGTTTCACAACACTACCAACAGAATGTGAGGCATGAGTACTTCATAATTAATTACCCGAATTAACGAGTCACATTTAATGCCACCTGGGCACTCACCTCGTAGGCTAAAACCCAATTATTATGGCACAATTATGACACAAAAACACATAAATGAATTATCACATAAGCCTATCAGGCATGACTCCCTATTCATACTATAGTACAATTTAAACTTCACAAAAGGGAGAATTTGAACTTATAAATATTTCACCACAAGAATCTCGCCCTTATATACTCCTACCGCGACTTGTAGCCCGATTTAAATATTTCACATCATATAAAAATATGAGGATCTCGTCCTCAACTCCGTATCACAAGTATTTTGCACATTGTGCCAACTGAAAATTTTAATTTCCTTTCTTTATTCTTTTCAATAAATTATGTAAACAGTTTTCACAACACATAATGAACACTCCTACCGGTAGGGCATATAATTCATAAAAAAATTGGAATCAATTATTCTGAAACACATTAAACCCACTTTGATGAATAATAAAAATTACTTTTAGACTTATAGCCCTCAATGGTACACAAAAATAAAAATGACAGACACGGGCTCACATCCTCAATTCTCCCAAATGGGATAAGTAGGTCACAAAATTACGAAACTCACCCATAAGCGGAGCATAATAGGAGGACTCACCTCAATATTCATAATTGAATCAAAACAAGAATAGTGCTCCTTTTATATAAATTAAATCATGCATGTACGACACCATCTGGTGTATTGGCCTCAACCAAGTCAAAACAATTATATCAACGGGTCGGGCCTCCCCCTCTTGGGCGCCCTCTACCCGCATGTCCTCCACCCCTAACTGGCTGTACACGTGGAGTATTAACTGGAATAAAGCTTGTAACCTAAGTATTCTGATGAAATCCATCTCTCCCAAGTTTGGGACATTCTCTCATGAATTGCCTAGTACAATCACACAGATAACAACCCCTCTGCGGGTTCGGCTGCTCATACTGAATCTTTGCCGGATAACTGGAATAACCATTATAGGAACCCCGTGCCGGTGGTGCATTGTAAGAACTTACTGTAGCACCTCGAATATTATAAAATTGTTTTTTTTACACCGCTGGTACTAATATGTAGAATTATTAAGGACGCGGGAATACCGCAAGCCCCCAGCATCATCTCATACAAATCTCACCCCTTAATCATATACAAGTCTCGGAGTATCTTTCAATACCACATAAACAAATCTCAGGTCCAAACAGATATAGCACATGACCTCGCAATCTGATCGTTAATAGTGGACATCCCCTCACTTGGCGCGAAGCCATAGGACACATTTCGATGATCCACAATACCAACCTTCATCGCTCGTACAACACTGGTCATAAGACACCTCAAGCCATTTATTTGGCGCATGTCATCCTCGTGACAGTTAAACTCGCTTCCTCTAGTGTCTTGGCTGCTAGTATGTACCCTTCGCTAAATAGAAATCTTATACGAATCACATAGTGTCTAATACAACCAACTATCTTCAAATCTACATCCACCTCATGACCCTACCATGATTGTGACGGTTAAACATCTAATTAAACCTTCTTAAGATCGTACTTATCAACCAAGTATCAGAACCTGTTGCACCTCAATGTACACCACTGAATGTTCTCTCAATACTTCCGCATCCTCGATCTGGACGACACGTTGAAATAATGGTTGAGCAACCCTGGCTCCCTTATAACCCCTCTATAGTATCACGAACCGTTGGCTCATAGTTGATACCGAGTGCGCAATTTCATACACGAGTGGATGCAAAAGGACATAAGATATATGCTTCAAGCTGAATAAATGTCGCACGATAAGGAATGAAAGAAGTAAAATTTTCTAACAGTTCTGTATCCTCTCAAAGATAAGTACAGACGTCTCCGTACCGATCTGCAAGACTCTACTAAACTCGTTCATGACTCGTAGAACCTATGAACCTAGAGCTCTGATACCAACTTGTCACGACCCAAAATCCGGCCACAGGCATCGTGATGGCACCTAGTTTCTAATACTAGGTAAGCCGAATTCAATTACATTTTTTAAGTCATTTTTTATTCGAATTAAATAAGAAAACAAAACTAACAGCGGAACAAATAAGAATATACAACCTCCTAAGACTGGTAGTACTGAGTCACGAACTCTAGCTGATTATATGGAATAATCATGAGGACCAAATATACAATATTGTTTGATTAAAAAGTACAATGAAATGAACAAACTCCAAGGGACTGTGACGACCACGCAACTCTACCTTGAATCCTTGCGATCACACTCTAACTCTGTCCGGGCCCGATACCTCTTATACCTGGCTCTGCACAAAAATGTGCAGAAGTATAGTATGAGTACACCACGGTCGGTACCCAGTAAGTATCAAGACTAACCTCAGTGGAGTAGAGACGAGGTACACGGTCAAGACACTCACTAGTCTAATAACCTGTGCAATATAGTATACAAAATAATACTGGAAAATAACTAGCAATGATAACAACAAAATCAACCAGTGATATAACAACAATGCAACAAGAACATCATAATTATTGTTTAGACGAATAAGGAACACAAGTACAATCAATTAATCAAGTCCTTCAAATATAAATTCTTTCGCCTATATATTTTTCAAATAATAATCTTCAGGATATAATACTTCCCAATAAATATATTTTCAAGTAAAAGTCACCATGTGACACCTCATTTCACAATCATAAAAATTACGGGTCTCAGCCCACTTTCATATTTTTTCACAGCACCTCGTGCCCATATTTCTATCACCATCACATGGACAACTCACGTGTCAAAATATCAATGTATATAAGATCCACACGATCAATTTATTTCCGATAAAGTAAGTTTAAAATTTTTAAATCAAGTAAGAAAATCAACAAGAAATGAATTTATTTTAGAAATCATTTGGGTGAAGAAAAAAATATTTGCACTTAAATTAAAGCATCAGATAACTACTAATTTGGATGTAAAATTATTTAATTTAAATATAATAATTCCTTTTATTTAAATCAACTCAATCATCGAACATCAATAAGAAAACCAGAAATATACTTCTTCAGAGTCACGTGCTAAAAAGTCAAAGCCAACCCAATATAACTAGGAGCACAAAACACATAATAATAAAGTCAACTAGTACATCACGGAAGCAGACAAGAATTTACATATTACGGAAAAACAAAAAACCAAAGGCAAGTACATTCGTAGAAAAATATCAACAAAGGGCACTCCCGAGGTACCGCCCCGTAGTTCCAAAAGTAAATATGCAAGACAGGGGGATCTCCTGTGATACCGCCTCGTAGTCCCAAAAGTAAATTTTCAAGACAGGGGGATCTTCCGGAATACCGTTCCGTAGTCCCAAAGTAAATATACAGGACATGGGAATCTTCCGGAATACCGTTCCATAGTCCCAAAGTAAATATGTAGTGCATGAGGATCTCCAAGAATACCGTTCCGTAGTCACAAAGTAAATATGCAGTGCAAGGGGATCTCCCGAAATACCGTTCCGTAGTCCCAAAGTAAATATGATTTCAACAACTGCACATCAAATGCTCACATATCACAAATAGCTCATCAAGTACTCAAATATTACAACATATCACAAAAATTAACAATACATCATTTTCCATAATAAGTAGCCCATGGCTCGACTATTATGTACAAAATCTTAACAAAATATCCGGGAGTGAACAACTCAACAAAATAACATTTCACATAAATTCAAGGTATCAATCACACCAAATCATCATAGAAAAATAATTTCAACAAACAAGGATCTAGGCATGACAAAATAGAGGATTTAATAAGTGCAAATAATTTCCAACTTAATAACTAAGGGCGTCTAAGGATTTTAATCAATGAAATTTTCACATATAAACCAAGTACGTACTCGTCACCTCGCGTACATGGTTTTCAATTATACAATTTGCACATAATACTCAATGCCTAAGGGGTATTTCCCCAACTCGAGGTTAAGCAAGACACTTACCTTTTTGAAGTTATGCCGATATTCCAAAATCGCCTTCTTGCTTGAATTGACCTCCGGACCGCTCAAATCTATACAAATTAATTGTATAACTTCATTAAAATTCATCGGAAACAATTCAGGATAATAATATGTCGACTTAAAAATTTATTCTAAAAAGTCAACAAAGGTCAACGCGGGGCCCGCCCCTCGGAACCCAAAATAATTTTCATGAAATCCGAACACCCATTCCGATACGAGTTCAACCATACCAATTTTATCAAATTCCGATAACAACCCGACCTCCAAATCTTAAATATTCGTTTTTTAAAGATTTTGCAAAAATCTTGAATTCTTCCATTTATATCCGAAATAAATGATGAATATAACTATATAATCATGAAGTATAATCACTTTAGGATATAGAACACTTACCCCAATCCATATGGTAAAAATCGCCTCAACATTTGCTTCAACCCGAGCTCCATAGCTCCAAATATGTTAAAAATGGCTGAAATCTCGAAATATAGCTAGTGCCCAGGTATTTACTCTTCGCGATCGCGGAGCATAAAATTTTTCAGCCCCTATATTGCTCTTCGCAATCGCGGAAAACCAATCGCGATCCCGAAGAACAAACTCCCCAACTCTTCCGGACAGCCTCTAGTATAATGGTCAAAACGTTTTGTACAAAACTCCAAATGATGATTGGTTTAACTTTATGAAAACTAGATTCCAAGGACTATAATTTTTATTTGTTGCTCATCTCCCAATTCCTTATATATATTTTGAGATATAAGCTTCTAAAGTCAACCCTATGCAACAGAGATTTTCAAACTCTTTGCGGACAGCCTGTAGTATATCTATTATAACTTTTTGTACACAACTCCAAATGACAAATTGTTTTATTTCTGACACCTAGACATAAAGATCTACAACTTTTGTTTTTAGATCATCTCCAAATTCCTTATAGATTGCGAGATATAAGCTTCCAAAGTCGGGTCAGTGCAGCAGAAAATTTCCTCTACGCGATCGCGAAAGGCCTTCCGCGATCACGATTCACTGGCCATTTTACCCCATTTTGTGTTTCGCGATCGCATAGTACACTGCTGTAGCCAAAAACCAGCAGCTATAAATGGCTTAGAAATGGTCCGAAACCACCCCGAAACTCACCCGAGCCCCTCAGAATCCCGTCCAATCACACCATCCAGTCCCATAACATAATACGGACCTGCTCGAGGCCTCAAATCACATCGAACAACATCAAACCGACGAATCACACCTCAAATCAAAATCTATAAACTTTGAACTTTCAAATTCTATATCTTGTGCCAAAACACTTCAAATCAATCCGGAATGACTTTAAATTTTGCACACAAGTCATAATTGACATAACGAAACTATTCAAATTTCGAGAATCGGATTCCGACCCCGATATCAAAAAGTCAACCCCCGGTCAAACTTTCGAAAAATTCAACTTTCGCCATTTCAAGCTTAATTCCATTACGGACCTCCAAATAATTTTCCGAACACGCTCCTAAGTCCAAAATCAACCAACGGAGCTAACAGAACCGACGAAACTCCATTCCAGAGTCGTCTTCATACATTTCCGACTATGGTCAAAATCCTAAGACTTAAGCTTCCATTTTAGGGACCGAGCATCCCAAATCACCCCGAATCATCCGGTAACTGAATTCAATAACGCACACAAGTCAATACATATAATACAAAGCTGCTCAAGACCTTAAGTCGTTGAACGGGGCATTAATTCTTAAAATAACAAGTCGGGTCGTTACAATATATGTCACACGCAAAATCCCACCACAGGCGTCGTGATGGCACCTAGTCTCTAAGATTAGGTAAGCCGATTTCTATTATATTTCGAAGCCATTTTTTTTAACGAAACTAAATTAAATAGATAATCAAAACCAACAGCAGAACAAATATGAATATAGCAACTTCCCAAGACTGGTAGTACTGAGTCACGAACTCTAACTGAATACATGAAATGATCTCAAGGATCAAATACTCAATACTGTTTGATTAATAATTAACAGTACAATAAAATGAAAAGATTTTAAGGGACTACAACGACCAAGCAACTCTACCTTGAATCCTTGCGATAACATTTTAACTTTGTCCGAGTCTGATAGCTTCAATACCTGGCTCTGAACAAAATGTGCAAAAGTGTAGTATGAGTACACCATGGTCGGTACCCAGTAAGTATCAAGACTAACCTCGGTGGAGTAGTGACGAGGTACAGTCAAGACACTCACTAATCAATTAACCTGTGCAGTGTAGCAGTATATAATAACAATAATAGAAACAAATGGCAATTATGACAACATGAATAAATAAATGATGTAAACAACAAGGCAACAAGAACACCATAAATATTGCTCAAACGAATAAGGAACACAAATACAACCAATCAATTAAGTCCCTCAAATATACATTTTCCAATGTAAGTACTTCAAGTATAAATCTTTCAAATTTAAGTTTTTCAATAAAAATCCTTAGAATATAACCTTGTCAAATAAATATATATTTCGAATATACTCCCTTCAAATAAATTTCTTTCAACTATAATTCTTTCAAATAATATTTTTGGAATATAATTCCTTCAAATAAAAGTCATCGCGTGACACCTCATTTCATAATCATAAAAATACGGGTCTCAACCCACTTCCATATTTCCACGGTACCTCGTGCCCATATTTCTATCACAACTGCACGGACTACTCATGTGCCAATAATATCAATGTATATAAGATCCACATGATCAATTTATTTTCACTAAAGTGAGTTTACAATTTTTAAATCAAGTAAGAAATCAACTAAGAAATGAATTTCTATTAGAAATTATTTGGGTGAAGAAAATAACATTGTACCTAAATTAAAGCATCAGATAAACTAGCGATTTGGATGTAAAACATAATAATAATTTCTTTTATTTAAATTAGCTCAATCAACGAAAATTAGTAAGAAAAATCAGAAATATATTTCCTCAGAGTCTCGTCCTAAAAAGCCAAAGCCAACACAATACAACTAGGAGCACAAAACACATCGTAATAAAGTCAACTAGTACATCACGGAAGAAGACAAGAATTTACATATTAAATGAAACAAAATCACCCAAGACAAGAACATAAAAAAAAAATATCAAAAGGGCACTCCCGAGGTACCGCCTCATAGTCCCAAATCATAAATAAATTCACAATATCTCATTTTCTTATATCACCACGGGAGCCTTCATATTTAATTTTAAACAAATCATTTTTCCCGAAATAGCATCCCGCATTTTAGCCACCCTTATCACACCGCATGACTTCTAGTAGTTCCCCTACTAACCACGCGTTTCAAGCCACCCTTATCTCACCGCATGCGTTTCAACACCCTGACCTTATATCACCGCATGACTTCTAGTAGTTCCCCTACTAGCCACGCGTTTCAAGACACCCTTATCTCACCGCATGCGTATTAATATAACAATATTTCACAAATCGCACCTCAAGTGCCCAAATATCACAGCATAATACAACTTGCACCTCAAGTGCCCAAATATTATAACATATCACAAATTGCACATCAAGTGCTCAAGTATTATAATATATCATAAATTGCACATCAAGTGCTCAAATCTTACAACATATCACAAATTGCACATCCAATACTCAAATATTACAACATATCACAAATTGCACATCAAGTTCTCAAATATTATAACTTTCCACAGAAATCAACAATACATTATTTTTCCACGATAAGGAGCCCATGACTCGATCATAATGTGTACAGCATCTTAACAAAATATTTGGGAGTGAACAACTCAACCGAATAATATTTCACAATTTGGCACTTTGCCTCAATATGATTCACGGCCTTTTTAATTCAATAACAAATTTTCAATAACGTGAATTGAAAAGTAATTCATCAAGGAACAATACCTCTTTTAAATCACAACTTCAAGAAATAAATAGATTTATTCATCTTATTAACTAAATTTTTCATTTAAATTAACTATAGGTAAAATCAATAATGAAAGTGTTTTCCATAAAAATGGCAACTCAAACAAACACAGAGTTCACGTAAAAGTCAAGTGACAATCAAACCAAATTATCATATAAAAACAACCTCGGCAAACAAGGAATGAGGCATGACAAATAAGGGATTTAATAAGTTACAATAATTTTCCAATATAATACTTAAGGGCGTCTAAGAATTTCAACCGAATAATATGCACAAATAAACCAAGTACGTACTCGTCACCTTGCGTACATGGTTTTCAATTACACAATTTTTACATAAGACTCAATGCCTAAGGGGTAATTTCCCCCACACAAGGTTAGGCAAGATACTTACCTTTTTGAAGTTATGCCGATATTCCAAAATAGCCGTCTTGCTTGAATAAATCCTCCGGACAGCTCAAATCTATTCAAATTAATTCAATTTAGTCAATACTAATTATAGAAATTAATTTCATATGAAAATACTAATTTTTTTAACAAAATCCGAAATTTAACTCAAAAATTGTCCGTGGGGCCCACGTCTCGGAATCCGACAAAACTCACAAACTCTGACAACCCATTCAATTACGAGTCCATCCATACCAATTTTATCAAATTCCGATAACAACTCAACCTCCAAATCTCAAATTTTCGTTTTTGGAAGATTTTGCAAAAATCTTGATTTTTCTTCTATAAATTTACGGATTCATGATGTAAATGAGTATGAAATCATGAAATATAATCAATATAGGATAAGGAACACTTACCCCCAATGTTTTCCGTGAAAATCGCCCAAAAATAGCCCAAGAACCGTGCTCCAAAAATTCAAAACGAAATGAAGGAAATGACCATTTTTGGTCCTTAAGTTTCTGCCCACCCATCACTAAAAGTCCATTTTCCGTCACTAAAAGTCCACACCAGAACTTGCTTGCACCAGCCATCTTTCAATCGATCATAACTTTATGTACAAAGGTCTAAATAATGAATGGTTTAACTTTCTGGAAACTAGAATCAAAATAATACAACTTTCATGTTTTGATAATTTTCTGATTCCTTATGAATTACAAGATATCAACTTCCAAAGTTGGCTCCACGCATCAAAAATATCTGGCGAAACTGCCCTAGCAGCCTTCATTCATTCCATCATAACTTTCTGTACAAATGTCCAAATGATGAGTAATTTAACATTATGGAAACTAAAATCAAAATACTACAACTTTTATGTTTTGATAATATTTTGATTCCTTATGAATTGCGAGATATAAGCTTCCAAAGTCGGATCCACGTATCAGAAATTTCTAGCAAAACTGCCCTACCAGCCTTCATTCATTCCATCATAACTTTCTGTACAAATGTCCAAATGATGAGTAGTTTAACATTCTGGAAACTAGAATCAAAGAGATACAGCTTTTATGTTTTGAAAATATTCATATTCCTTATACATTTCGAGATATAAGATTCCAAAGTCGGCTCTACGATTGTACCAGTTGCTGACCAAAAACAGCTTCTGCAGCGGAAATATTCGAGCAGCTCCTTTTTGTCTGAATCCATTCCGTTAACCTTCCAAAATCCACCCGAGGCCCTCGGAACCTTAACCAATTATACCAACATGTACCAAAATACAATACGAACTTAGTCGAGGCTTCAAACCACATCAAACAACATCAAAACAACGATCGCACCTCAAATCAAAATCTATGAACTTTGAACTTTCAAATTCTATATCTTATGCCGAAACATATCAAATCAATTCAGAATGACTTCAGATTTTATACACAAGTCATAAATGACATAACAAACCTATTCCAATTTCCAGACACGGATTCCGACCTCGATATCAAAAAGTCAACTCCCCGGTCAAACTTCCCAAAAACTCAACTTTTGGCATTTCAAGCCTAATTCCACTACGGATCTCCAAATAATTTTCCGGACACGCTCCTAAGTCCAAAATCACCATACAGAGATATTGACATCATCAAAATTTCATTCCGGAGTCGTTTCCTCAAAAGTCAACTCTCTGGTCAACTCTTTCCATTTAAACTTCTAATTAAGGATTGTTTATTTTAATAATTCTGAATCTTCCGAAAAATCAAACTCGAGCATACATATGATGTGCTTCATGTCCTAATATCATTATGATAAGTCAATGCTGAGATTAATGTTATTAATATATACCTTGTGGTATTTTGTTGGGTTGTGAAAATGTTATTAGGAGTTGTTTGAGTGTTACTCTGGCAGGTGGATAGGCCCAATTACAGGGGAGACTCTGCCAAAATTTTTGAAAATTTTGGGAGTTAGTAAAATTTGGAGGATTGAGAATTTGCAAAAGAAGAGATAAATATGTTATGTGTTTGAGGGCGAATGATCCTAAGCGGGGAATAATATAGCACCCCAGAGAAAGTTTTGACTTACTTCAACACTATTGAGGAAATTTATATGTGCATATGCACAAGTTGCTATAGCCAGTTGAGACTAATGATGTGCGTTTTTGTGAGAATTCTGGCATTTTTGGAAATGATTGGAGAATTAGGGATTTTGCTTTAAAACTTATAATAATGGCAAAAAGAAATAATCTCAATTGAAATGTTGTTGTCAGGCCCGTGTTAAATTGCGGGAATGTAAAATCACACATAAGTATGTGTGCAAGAATATACTCAGTAATTTAAAGTCCTCAGAAAGACTCTTAACACGTTTGAGGACGAACATTTGTTTAAGAGGTGGAGAATGTGACGACCCGACTAGTCGTTTTAAGAATTAACGCCACGTTCAGTGACTTAAGGTCTCGAGCATCTTCGCAATATGTATTATGACCCGCGGGTGTGGTCGAGTTTGATTTACTAAATATTCGGAATTAAATTAAAAGAACAATCCTTAATTTGAAGTTTAAATGGAAAGAGTTGACCGAAGAGTTGACTTCTGAACAAACGACTCTAGAATGGAATTTTGATGATGAAAATAGCTCAGTATGGTGATTTTGGAATTAGGAGCATGTCCGAAAAATTATTTGGAGGTCCGTAGTGGAATTAAGCTTGAAATGCCGAAAGTTGAATTTTTGGGAAGTTTGATCGGGGGTTGACTTTTTATTATCGGGGCCAGAATCCGATTCCAGAAGTGGGAGTAGGTCCGTAATGTGGAATGTGACTTGTGTGCAAAATTTTAGGTCAATCGGACGTGATTTGATATGTTTCGACATCAATGGTAGAAGTTGAAGTTTCAAAGTTGATTACGTTTGAATTAGGGTGCGATTCATGATTTCGATGTTGTTTGATGTGATTTGAGGCTTCGAGTAGGTCTGTATTATGTTATGGGACAGGTTGGTATGATTGGACGGGGTCCCGAGGGGCTCGGGTATGTTTCGGGGTGGTTTTGGACCAAATTAGAGCTGTTTGGACTGCTGTTGCTGAAGTCTGGTTTCCTTCTTCGCGAACGTGAAGGGAGTCCCGCGTTCACGAAGTGGAATTTGAGGGACTGATGGTTTACCCTTCGCGAACGCGAAGCTGTGGACACGAACGCGATGAAGGAGCAGGGCAAGCCTACACGAATGGGCCAAGGCAACGTGAACGCAAAGAAGAAATGAAGATTGGGGCCTGGGGTCGTTTGGCCTTCGCGAACACGAAGAGTGGAACACGAACGCGAAGGAATTTGTCAGCTGGTCATCGCGAACATGACGAGGGGTTCGTGAACGCGAAGAGAAAATGATGGGGCAGAAACATTTGGCCTTCGCGAACGCGACGAGGAGGTCGCGAACGCGATGAAGGATTTGAGGCAGTTCGGTTTTGGCCTTCGCGAACACGAAGCAATGGTCGCGAACGGTATGGTTGAGTTGTTATTGAAATTCGATAAAATTGGTATGGTTGAACTCGTATCGGAATGGGTGTTCGGATTTCATGAAACGTTTGCCGGGTTCCGAGGGGCGGGTCCTACGTTGACTTTTGTTGACTTTTTGGAATAACATTTTAAGTCGACGTATTATTATCCGGAATTGTTTTTGATGAATTTTAATGAAGTTATACAATTAATTTGGATAGATATGAGCTATCCGGAGGTCAATTCAAGCAAGAAGGCTATTTTGGAATATCGGCCTAACTTCAAAAAGGTAAGTGTCTTGCTTAACCTCGAGTGGGGGAATTACCCCTTAGGTATCGAGTCTTATGTGCCAAATTGTGTAATTGAAAACCATGTACGCGAGGTGACGAGTATGTACTTGGTTTATATGTGCAAATTTCATGGATTAAAAATCCTTAGATTCCCTTATGTATTAAATTGGAAATTATTGGTAATTATTAAATCCTCTATTTGTCATGCCTAGAATCATGTTTGTTGAAATTGTTTTTACATGATGATTTAGTGTTAAGATTTCTGTGCACATTATGGTCGAGCCATGGGCTCCTTATTGTAGAAAATAATGTATTGTTGATTTCTGTGGCAAGTTGTAATATTTGAGCACCTGATGTGCAATTTATGATATGTTATAAGATTTGAGCACTTGATGTGCAATTTGTAAAATGTTGTAATATTTGGGCACTTGAGGTGCAAGTTATATTATGCCGTGATATTTGGGCACTTGAGGTGCAAGTTATATTATGTTATGATATTTGGGCACTTAAGGTGCAAGTTATATTATGCTGTATAATTTGGGCACTTGAGGTGCGATTTGTGAAATTGATACGCATGCGGTGAGATAAGGGTGATATTGATACATATGCGGTGAGATAAGGGTGGCTTGAAATGCGTGGCTAGTAGAGGAACTACTAGAAGCCATGCGGTGATATAAGGTCACTGTGTTGAAACGCATGCGGTGAGATAAGGGTGTGGCTAGTAGGAGAACTACTAGAAGCCATGCGGTGTGATAATGGTGAATGCTATTTCGGAAAAATGATTTATTTAAAATTTAATGTGAAGGCTCTCGCGGTGATATAAGTAAATGAGATATTGTTAATTTACTTATGATTTGGGACTACGAGGCAGTACCTCGGGAGTGCACTGTTGATATTTCTTTATTCGTATTCTTGCCTTGGGTGATTTTGTTTCATTTAATATGAAAATTCTTGTCTTCTTTCGTGATGTAATAGTTGACTTTATTATTATGCGTTTTGTGCTCCTAATTGTATTGTGTTGACTTTGGCTTTTTAACACGAGACTCTGAAGAAGTATATTTCTGGTTTTTCTTACTGATTTTCGATGATTGAGTTGATTTAAATAAAAGAAATTATTATTATATTTTAAATTAAATAGTTTTACAACCAAACCAGTAGTTTATATGATGCTTTGATATAAGTGCAAAGTTATTTTCTTCACCCAAATGATTTCTGAAAATAAATTCAATTCTTTGTTGATTTCTTACTTGATTTAAAAACTTTTAAACTCACTTTAGTGGAAATAAATTGATCATGTGGATCTTATATACATTGAGGATTTTGGCATGTGAATTGTCCGTGTGCTTGTTATATGAAATGTGGGCACGAGGTGTTGTGATTAAATGATAATGATATTTGGCACGTGAGTTATCCGTGCAGTTGAGATATGAAATGAGGGCACGATGTGCAAGGAAAATATAATGATTTAATAATGGGCTGAGACCCGTATTTTTATGATTATGAAATGAGGTGTCACATGGTAACTTTTCAATTGAAGAATTATATTCAAAATATTTATTTGGAAGGATTTTTATTATGAAAGAATTATATTTGAAATATATTTATTTGAGGAAAATTATATTTGAAAGAGAGTATTTGATAGAATTATATGCGAAGGACATTTATTTGAAGAATTTGATTTAATTGGGTGTACTTGTATTATTATTTGTTGAGCGATATTAAATGGTGTTGTGTTGTCTTGCTGTGCATATCACTGGTTGTTTTATGATATCCTTATTGTTATCTGTTTCCTACTATCTTGTACATTATACTGCACAGGTTATTAGCCTAGTGAGTGTCTTGACTGTACCTCGTCTCTACTCCATTGAGGTTAATCTTGGTACTTACTGGGTACTGACCGTGGTGTACTCATACTACACTTTTACACATATTTGTGCAGAGCCAGGTATTGGAAATATCGGACTTGAGCAGAGTTAAAGCGGGATCGTAAGGATTCAAGGTAGAGCTGCTTGGTCGTCGCAGTCCCTTGGAGTCCTTTCATTTCATTGTACTATTAATTTGTAATCAAACAGTATTGTATATTCGGTCCTCGTGAACGTTCTATGTATTGTAATTATTTCCGCTGTTAGTTTTGATTAAAAAAAATGGCTTTAAAAAGGTAATTAAAAATCGGCTTACCTAGTCTTAGAGACTAGGTGCCATCACGACGCTTGTGGTGGGATTTTGGGTCATGACAAGTTGGTATCAGAGCTATAGGTTCATAGGTTCTACAAGTCGCGAACGAGCCTAGTAGAGTCTTGCGGATCAGTACGGAGACGTCTGTACTTATCTTCGAGAGGCTACATAATTGTTAGGAAATTTCCATTTCTTTCATTCCTGTCGTACGGAATTTGTTGAATCTGAAATTTGAACCTTTGTAGATCCATTCTCTCACAGATGGTGAGGACACGTGCTACTGGGTTAGCTGTGCAGGCATCCGCACATACTGCTAGGGCTGCAAGAGGCCGGAGCCGAGGTAGAGGCCGAGGAAGGGCATGTGCTACGACTAGAGCACCTGTCAGAACGACAGTTGAGAAGCCACCAGTAGTTCCAATTGGGGGACAGGTACAAGAAGCACTTGTTGTTACCCCCAGACTTCAGGAGACTTTGGCACAGTTCCTGAGTATGTTTGGTACATTATCTTAGGCGGGATTGATCTCTGTTGCACCAAACATTCCACAGATTGGGGGAGTAGCTCAGACTCCTACCACAACTCTAGAGCAGCAGGTTCACGTTGGTCAGCTATCGGGTGTAGTACCGGAATAACCTGTTATTCCGATTCGGCCTGAGGTCAAGCCCGAGGCATCGACTTGAAAGGTTTAAGAAATACGATCCACCAACTTTCAGTGGCACAACTACACAGGATGCCCAAGAATTTCTAGAAAATTGTCACTGTATTCTCCGCACCATGTATATTGTGGAGGTGAGCGGAGTTGCCTTTACTACATTTCAACTGTGAGGCGCATTATGTTGGTGGTGGCAAATCTATGAAGAAGGTGGACCAGCCGATGCCACACCACCAACTTGGGCTCAATTTTCAGAAATATTCTTGAAAGAGTTTGTTCCCCAGACTCTCAGAGATGTGTGGCGCACAGAGTTTGAACGGTTACGTCAGGGCACTATGACAGTGTCAGAATATGCTATCAGGTTCAGTGAGTTAGCCCGTCATGAACCTATATTAGTTTCTACAATCAGAGAACGGGTCCGCAGATTCATTGAAGGGCTCGATTATGATATTAAAATATGCACGGCTCGAGAGTTGCAAACTGATAGTCCATTTCAATAAGTAGTGGAGATTACAAGGAAGATTGAGGGTGTTTTAGGCGAGGAAAGGGAGTCTAAGGAGGCCAAAATGTCTCGAAGATCTGGAGGGTTCAATGGATTTTACTCTTCAACTAGAACCCATTATAGCAGAGACTCGAGCAGTCGGTCAGCTCAGTCCGCACATCATATTACTCGGAGTGATCCAGTTTACAGTGCACCACCGATACGAGATTCTTACAGTGGTTATTCCAGTTATCCGGCACAGACTTAGTACGAGCAGCCGCGACCTCAGAGGGGTTGTTATGTGTGTGGTGATACTAGGCATATCATGAGAGATTGTCCTAGACTTGGGAAGGGTGGATTTCATCAGAACACTCCATCTATAAGCTTTATTCCAGTTAATACTCCACATGCACCGTCAACAAGAGATGGAGGACATGTGGGTAGTGGGCGCCTAAGAGGTGGAGGCCCGACCCATTGATATAATCACTATGATTTGGCTGAGGCCGATACACCAGATGGTGTCATTACAGGTACGATCCTGATTTTATTATAAAAGAATATTTTCCTTTAATTTGATTTGGTTCTAAATATTGAGGTGAGTCCTCCTATTATGCTTCGCTTATTGGTGAGCTTTGTAAATTTGTAACCCACTTATTTATTTATCCCTGTTGAGAGATTTGAAGATGTGAGCCTGTGTCTGTCATTTTATTTTTGTGCACCATTGAGGACTATAAGTCCAAAAGCAAAATTTTATTATTCAATATAGTGGGTTTACTATGTTTCAAAATAATTGATTCCAATTTTTATGAATCATACGCCCTACTGGTATGAGGGTTCATTATATGTTGTGAAAATTATTTATGAAATATATTGAAAAGAAGAAAGAAAGGAAATTGAAAATTTCAGTTGGCACAATGTGCAACAAAATTTTGATTCGGATTTGAGGACGAGATCCTCGCATTTTTAAATGATGTGAAATATTTAAATCGGACTGCAAGCCACGGTGGAAGTTATGTATGGACGAGGTCCTTGTGGTGAAATATTTATGAGTTTAAAATTATCCCTTTGTAAAATTAATTTGTACAATAATATTAATAGGGAGTCATACCTGTTAGGCTTATTTGATAATTCTTATGTAATTTGTTTGTTTATATTCAGCCATTTTCGTGCTGTAAACATTGAGTTTTAGCCTATGAGGTGAGTGCCCAGGTGGTGTTAAATGTGACTCATTAATCCGAGTAAGTAATCATGAGGTATTCATGCCTCACATTTTGTTGTCAGTGTTGTAAAAATTTGAAATGAGGTGGTGGTAAATATGAGATTAATTGGTGATGCAGGAATTAATTATGAACAGCTTTTAAGACCAGAGATGTGGTGATGAGTATACATATGATGTGCTTCATGTCTTGATATCATTATGATAAGGCAATGCTGAGATTAATGTTATTGATATATACACTGTGGTATTTTGTTGGATTGTGGATCTGTTGTTAGGAGTTGTCTGGGTGTTACTCTGGCAGGTAGATAGGCCCAATTACAGGGGAGACTCAGCCGAAAGTTCTGAAAACTTTGGGAGTTAGTAAAATTTGGAGGATTGAGAATTTGCAAAAGAAAAGATAAATATGTTATGTGTTTGAGGGCGAATGATCCTAAGCGAAAAATAATATAGCACCCCAGAGAAAGTTTTGAGTTACTTCAACACTATTGAGGAAATTTATATGTGCATAGGCACGAGTTGCTATAGCCAGTTGAGACTAATGTTGTACGTTGTTGGGAGAATTCAGGCATTTTTGGAAATGATTGGAGAATTAGGGATTTTGCTTTAAAACTTATAAGAATGGAGAAAAGAAATAATCTCAATTGAGATGGTGTTGTCGAACCCGTGTTAAATTGCGAGAATGTAAAATCACTCACAAGTATGTGTTCAAGAATATACTCAATAATTTAAAGTCCTCAGAAAGATTCTTAGCACGTTCAAGGACGAACGTTTGTTTAAAAGGTGGAGAATATAACGACCCGACTTGTCATTTTAAGAATTAATGCACCGTTCAGTGACTTAAGGTCTCGAGCAGCTTCACAATATGTATTATGACCCGCGGGTGTGGTCGAGTTTGATTTACTAAAGATTCGGAATTAAATTTAAAGAATAATCCTTAATTTGAAGGTTAAATGGAAAGAGTTGACCGGAGAGTTGACTTCTGAGCAAACGACTCCGGAATGGAATTTTGATGATGTCAATAGCTCCGTATGGTGATTTTGGACTTAGGAGCGTGTCCGGAAAATTATTTGGAGGTCCATAGTGGAATTAAGCTTGAAATGCCGAAAGCTGAATTTTTGGAAAGTTTGACCGGGGAGTTGACTTTTTGATATCGGGGTCGGAATCCGATTCCGGAAGTAGGAGTAGGTCCGTAATGTTGAATGTGAATTGTGTGCAAAATTTGAGGTCAATCGGACGTGATTTGATAGGTTTCGGTATCAATGGTAGAAGTTGAAGTTTCAAGGTTCATTACGTTTGAATTAGGGTGCGATTCATGATTTCGATGTTGTTTGATATGATTTGAGGCTTCGAGCAGGTCCGTGTTATGTTATGGGACAGGTTGGTATGATTGGACGGGGTCCCGAGGGGCTCGGGTGTGTTTCGGGGAGGTTTTGGACCAAATTGGAGCTGTTTGGACTGTTGTTGCTAAAGTCTGGTTTCCTTCTTTGCCGAACGCGAAGGGAGTCCCACGTTCGCGAAGAGGAATTTGAGGGACTGATGGTTTACCCTTCGCGAACACGAAGCTATGGACGTGAACACGAAGAAGGAGCAGGTCAAGCCTTTGCGAACGCGGCCCAGGCAACGCGAACGTGAAGAAGAAAGGAAGATTGGGGCCTGGGGTCGTTTAGCCTTCGCAAACGCAAATGGTGGAACGCGAATGAGAAGGAGTTGGTCTGCTGGTCATCGCGAACACGACGAGGGGTTCGCGAACGCGACGAGGAGGTCGTGAACGCGATGAAGGATTTGAGGCAGTTGGATTTTGGCCTTCACGAACGCGAAAAAGGCCTATATGGGCAGAATTAAAAGTTCCAAAAACGGGGGTTTGAGTTCATAACTCAAAATCAAATTTGGAGTTCGATAGAAGGCGATTTTTGGAGAGATTCTTGCGTGGGTGTTAGGGGTAAGTGATTCTTATCCAATTTTGATTAATTTCCATGATTATGTCTTTGAATCCATCATTTAATTCAGGTTTAATGAAGGAAAAATCAATTGTTTTGTAAAATCTTCCAAAAACGAAAATTTAAGATTTGGAAGTCGAGTTGTAATTAAAATTCCATAAAATTGGTATGGTTGAACTCGTCTCGGAATGGGTGTTCGGATTTCATGAAAAATTTGCCGGGTTCCGAGGGGAGGGTCCTGCGTTGACTTTTGTTGACTTTTTGGAATAAAATTTTAAGCCGACATATTATTATCCGACATTGTTTCGGATGAATTTTAATGAAGTTATACAATTAATTTGGATAGATTTGAGCTGTCCAGAAGTCAATTTAAGCAAGAAGGCTATTTTTGAATATCGGCCTAACTTCAAAAAGGTAAGTGTCTTGCTTAACCTCGAGTGGGGGAATTACTCCTTAGGTATCGATTCTTATGTGCCAAATTGTGTAATTGAAAACCATGTACGCGAGGTGACGAGTACGTACTTGGTTTATATGTGCAAATTTCATGGATTAAAAATCCTTAGATGCCCTTATGTATTAAATTTGAAATTATTGGTAATTATTAAATCCTCTATTTGTCATGCCTAGAATCTTGTTTGTTGAAATTGTTTTTACATGATGATTTGGTGTGATTGCCACCTTGATTTTATGTGAAATAATATTTTGTTGAGTTGTTCACTTCCGGATATATTGTTAAGATTTTTGTGCACATTATGGTCGAGCCATGGGCTCCTTATTGTAGAAAATAATGTATTGTTGATTTCTGTGGCAAGTTATAATATTTGAACACCTGATATGCAATTTTGTGACATATTGTAAGATTTGAGCACCTGATGTGCAATTTGTGATATGTTGTAAGATTTGAGCACTTGATGTTCAATCTGTGATATGTTGTAAGATTTGAGCACTTGATGTGCAATTTGTGAAATGCTGTAATATTTGGGCACTTGAGGTGCAAGTTATATTATGATGTGATATTTGGGCACTTGAGGTGCAAGTTATATTATGCTGTGATATTTGGGCACTTGAGGTGCAAGTTATAGTTTGCTCTGATATTTGGACACTTGAGGTGCGATTTGTGAAATATTGTGATATTGATACACATGCGGTGAGATAAGGGTGGCTTGAAACATGTGGCTAGTAGGGGAACTACTAGAAGTCATGCGGTGATATAAGGTCAGGGTGTTGAAACGTATGCGGTGAGATAAGGGTGGCTTGAAACGCGTGGCTAGTAGGAAAACTACTAGAAGCCATGCGGTGTGATAAGGGTGGCTAAAACGCGGGATGCTATTTCGGGAAAATGATTTCTTTAAAATTTAATGTGAAGGCTCCCGCGGTGATATAAGTAAATGAGATAGTATAAATTTATTTATGATTTGGGACTACGAGGCAGTACCTCGGGAGTGCCCTATTGATATTTCTTTATTCGTGTTCTTGCCTTGGGTGATTTTGTTTCATTTAATATGTAAATTCTTGTCTTCTTCCGTGATGTACTAGTTGACTTTATTATTATGCGTTTTGTGCTCCTAATTATATTGTGTTGACTTTGGCGTTTTAGCACGAGACTCTAAAAAAGTATATTTCTTGTTTTTCTTACTGATTTTCGATGATTGAGTTGATTTAAATAAAAGGAATTATTATTATATTTTAAATTAAATAGTTTTACAACCAAACCAGTAGATTATATGATGCTTTGATATAAGTGCAAAGTTATTTTCTTCACCCAAATGATTTCTGAAAATAAATTAAATTCTTTGTTGATTTCTTACTTGATTTAAAAACTTTTAAACTCGCTTTAGTGGAAATAAATTGATCATGTGGATCTTATATACATTGAGGATATTGGCATGTGAATTGTCTGTGTGCTTGTTATATGAAATGTGGGCACGAGGTGTTGTGATTAAATGATAATGATATTTGGCACGTGAGTTATCCGTGCAGTTGAGATATGAAATGAGGGCACGGTGTGCTGGGAAAATATAATGATTTAATAATGGGCTGAGACCCGTGTTTATGAAAAATATGAAAATGGGCTGAAACCCGTATTTTTTATGATTATGAAATGAGGTGTCACATGGTGACTTTTAAATTGAAGAATTATATTCAAAATATTTATTTGGAAGGATTTTTATTATGAAAGAATTATATTTGAAAGATATTTATTTGAGGAAAATTATATTTGAAAGAGAGTATTTGGTAGAATTATATGCGAAGGACATTTATTTGAAGAATTTGATTTAAATGGGTGTACTTGTATTATTATTTGTTGAGCGATATTAAATGGTGTTGTGTTGTCTTGTTGTGCATATCACTAGTTGTTTTATGATATCCTTATTGTTATCTGTTTCCTACTATCTTGTACATTATACTGCACAGGCTATTAGACTAGTGAGTGTCTTGACTGTACATCGTCTCTACTCCATTGAGGTTAGTCTTGATACTTACTGGGTACCGATCATGGTGTATTCATACTATACTTTTGTACATTTTTGTGCAGAGCCAGGTATTGGAAATATCGGACTTGAGCAGAGTTAAAGCGGGATCGTAAGGATTCAAGCTAGAGCTGCTTGGTCGTCGCAGTCCCTTGGAGTCTTTTCATTTTATTGTACTGTTAATTTGTAATCAACCAGTATTGTATATTCGGTCCTCGTGATTATTCTATATATTCAGTTAGAGTTCGTGACTCAGTTCTACCAGTCTTGGGAGGTTATGTATTGTAATTATTTTCGCTTTTAGTTTTGATTACAATAAATAAATGGCTTTATAATGGTAATTAAAAATCGGCTTACCTAGTCTTAGAGACTAAGTGCCATCACGACGCCTGTGGTGGGATTTTTGGTCGTGACAGCGGGTCATAATACTTATTACAAAGTTGCTCGAGACCTTAAGTCGCTGAATGAGGCGTTAATTCTTAAAACGACAAGTCAGGTCGTTACAACAAATGACCTAAAATTCACACCATATAATCTCCACAGCCTCCTTTTTCCATATCTACAAACCAAATCCTTCAAAAAACCCTCAAAATCCTTGAA
The DNA here is from genome assembly GCF_000715075.1 of Nicotiana tabacum. Classification (NCBI taxonomy): domain Eukaryota; kingdom Viridiplantae; phylum Streptophyta; class Magnoliopsida; order Solanales; family Solanaceae; genus Nicotiana; species Nicotiana tabacum. The sequence goes on along the minus strand of NC_134081.1, from coordinate 85,600,379 downwards.
TTTTAGATCTAGGAAACTTTAGCCGCCACCTTTTTTCTCAAAATCTTAAAATTCCGGCCACTACCACCCCACAATACCTACATCAACGGATATAGCTCATCAAGAAAATGTTGGTTGACTTTTACCAAGTTGGAGCAATTGGGCATGCTTTGTGTGAGACGATCTGTGATGTTAGGGACATAAGAATTCTTCCATTTCTTTTGGCAAATTGGTTGCTATGAAATTTCTCATGCCGCCAGTCCTGAAATCCGATAGCCAATATTGGGGAACGGTTTGACCAAAAAGTCAAAATTTGAATGTTGATTCCAAAGCAATCTTATTGAATTCAGTAGTAATGCTGATGTGCAACTGTGTAACTAAGATGTGAAGCTTGGTAATTGGAAATTCACTCCCCTCCTTGCCGGAAAGGAGTCTTGGTAACTTATTTTGTCATAATTTCTATCATCTGGATTGCTTTGAGGTTGTGATCCAGATGTTGTTTGTTTGTCATGTCATCAAACCTCTCTATCCTTTAATCAATAAAATGCAACTTTTCAATTTCAGTGATATGACATGCATGTGGAGTTTTCGGCTAGATTTTAGAAAGTCTGTCCGGTCTTGAATTAAATCGAGGAAAAACACTATGAAGATAAGGAAAAGGCTAAAACACTTTGATGAAAAGCCTGTGTCAAGTTCACGAGGAACCAAAATAGTTATATTCATAGAGGTTAAAGATCTTCATCTCAATCTATCATGAAAATCCGGCTTAAGGATATTTGAATGGGTTGAAGTTTTATTGGACTAATCAATGAAAAAGATCTTTGCCACGTCCTGCCATAATCTAATCATATCATGGAAGATGAACCAAATCTCCAAAGAAGGTGCATTCCAGGGAATTTAAAATGGATTAGTTGGTACTGAAATGTATCATTTCACATCAAGGCAAAGACCAACAAAAGGTGACTCCAAATTGTCAAAAGGTCATTTGTTGCAAACAAGATATTGACGATGGAGCTATACAACTGATAAAACCAGGAAGACAGTCATGTCCATCAATGCCTAAACTAAGAAGAGATAGAATGTTTGACATTCTTGAGGCTGTGAGGCCCTTTTTTCTACTACCCAAACACTTTATATCCTTCGCCACCCCTTTTGAGCTTGTTTTATTTTTCTTTAACCTCCCTCTTTTGGAATCAAGCATAGAGTAAAACAAATTTGAATATCCATGCCACCATAAAATAGGAGCTAGGACAATTTGATTAAAAAAAAGAAAAGAAAAAGAAAAGAAAAAAAATGAAAAATGAAAAATGAAAAGGAAAACAACAAAAAAATCTTTCGTGTTAGTTTGAACTACGTTTGACTTAATTCCTTTAAAGGATACGTAGGTAGCTCTACACTAGGGTTCAGTCTAACCAAATTAAAAAATAAAAATTCTCCAGTATCTGAAACTGGGGCAATTTTTTTTTTATATGTTTTTATGACCTCCAAATAAAGACCTCTCAATTAGTCTTTAAGAATGCCAAGGGAAACAAGCAATAAGCAACAATTTTCATATGACATAGAACATTTCAAGTTTCTCGCACAAAGAAAATAAGAAAAAAAAAGATAACGAATGAAAATGGGAGAGTCTTATTGGTGAAAACCCTCACGGGCACTGTAAGGCGATAGTAAATAGAGATAAATAAATGAGAGAGGCTGGTTAGTGAAAACCTTTCGGGATACTGTTGGTCGAAGTTGAGCTGTGATTTGATGCAAATGATTGGCACAAAGAGGCCAACTTCAAAGACGAAAAGGAACAACAAGAAGAATGGGTAGATTTGTTGGATAGATTCGGCCGCTCAGTCCAAAATGCATGTCATGATCATTAAAGTTGGCTACCATATTCAAAGGACCCCATTATTTTATTTTTTTTTATTTATTTTTTCCTTTTTCTTTCTTCCTTTCCCCCTAAAGTGGCATTTTCAGTTAAATACTATTCCTTCTCACTTTTACATTGCATCATTGTGTCCATTTCCATTATTATTTTGAGTAAGTCTTTGTTAAAACAAACAAGAAATAATTTCAAAATATGTTACCAACTTTCTAACTGTCTATCTTAGTACATCAAAGAGGACATAAGTTGTTGAAGTTAAACATGATTCGAGGGTTCATGCAAACGGAAGTTCCAAAGAGAAAACTTTGCTGGTTTCTATTTGCTTAGAAATCCAACAAAGAAAGGGCCACAAAATTGGTCACCATTTCCCGAAAATGCAAAACAAATGATGAGGGACATACACGGCATTGATAAAGGCACAAATACAACTGTGATTTCCTCTGATAGGCCGAACAAAGTGTTTTGAAGAAATCGAAAAGGTCACTAAGCAAGACTTGCTTCATGGGCAAAGCTTATAGCACCACAGACATAAACGGATATCGGGTGCAAGATAATCAAGTTTGATTTTTAAAGGAAAGAATCGCCAAAGTAAAGACTTGCTTTATAGACAAGGTTCAACAACACCTTAGACATTCGGGTACGAAAATAATCGGGGGCAATAATGGAAAGCCAAGATTTCCAGAAAGCAATACAGAGTATCCGAGCAACTCGGTATCGCGCTGAAAGAATCAGTTCTTTTTCAGCAAGGTGACCGCAAATTCAAACTACTCAGGGTATCAAGGCCACAAACCGACCACCACTATTAAACTCACAAATCTTTCTTTGTTTGAAGAAGGAAACAAAGTAGCGTAGAAATGAAGTTCTCAAAGTACGAATGCCACCAAAGGTAAGTTCTTCAAAGACACTTCTTCTTCTTTCTAGGCATGCCCATAATTACATCATCAACCACTACATTTTCCAACATAAGGTACATCAGTCCTTAGTTGATGTCCCATTTTGATATAGGTCACACCACACCCTAGTCGCATGTTCAGTATAGGGTACACCAATTCCTAGCTGTATTTTCCAACCTAAGGTACACTATTCCTTAGTGAGGTTCCAATTTAATGCAAGGTATCCTATCCCTGGTTACTTTCTCTCTAAGTGATACAAGGCGTCATCCCTTGGTTACATTCTCTTGGCGATACAGGGTGCCAATCCCTGGCCATATTCTATCTTAGTAATACAGGGTGCCAACACCTGGTTACATTCTTTCTCACTGATACAGGGCGCCAACCCTTGATTGTATTCCTTCTTAGTGATACAAGGCGTCAATCCCTGGTTACATTCTTTGTTAGTGATACAGGGCGCCAACCCCTGATTATATTCATTCTCAGTGATACAGGGCGCCAACCCCTGGTTACATTCCCTCCAAGTCTTTCAACCTCACTCGTAGGAGACGCACTTTCTAGTTTGGGCGCCAACCCTTGATTATATTCCCCCTTAGTGATACAGGGCGCAAACCCCTGTTACATTCTTTCTTAGTGATACAGGGCGCCAACCCCTGATTACATTTTTCTCAGTGATACAGGGCGCCAACCCTTGGTTACATTCCCTCAAAGTCTTTCAACCTCACTCGTAGGAGATGCATTTCCTAGTTTGAATCATTCCAATAGGAGATGCACTTCCTACTCGGAACCATCAATCCTAGGAGATGCATTTCCTAGTCCGAGTCTTTTAACCTCACTCGTAGGAGACGCACTTCCTACTCGGAACCATCAATCCTAGGAGATGCATTTCCTAGTCCGAGTCTTTTAACCTCACTCGTAGGAGACGCACTTCCTAGTTTGAGTTATTCCAATAGGATATGCACTTCCTAATATCAACCATCACTCTTAGGAGACACACTTCCTAGTCCAAACCTTTCAACCTTATCCGTCGGAGACACACTTCCTAGTTTGAGTTATTATAATAGGAGACGCACTTCCTGATCAGGACTATCAATCCTAGGAGATGCACTTCCTAGTCCAAGCCATTCAACCTCACTCGTAGGAGACGCACTTCCTAGTTTGGGCGCCAACCCCAGGTTACATTCTTTCTTAGTGATACAGGGCGTCAACCCCTGGTTACATTCTTTCTTAGTGATACAGGGCGCCAACCCCTTGTTACATTCTTTCTCAGTGATACAGAGCGCCAACCCCTGGTTACACTCCCTCCAAGTACTTCAACCTCATCCGTAGGAGACACACTTCCTAGTTTGAGTTATTCCAATAGGAGACGCACTTCCTGATCAGGACTATCAATCCTAGGAGACGCACTTCCTGATCAGGACTATCAATCCTAGGAGACGCACTTCCTAGTCCAAGCCAACTTCCTGATCAGGACTATCAATCCTAGGAGACGCACTTCCTAGTCCAAGCCATTCAACCTCATCTTAGTTTGGGCGCCAACCCTTGATTATATTCCCCCTTAGTGATACAGGGAGCCAACCCCTGGTTACATTCTTTCTTAGTGATACAGGGCGCCAACCCCTGGTTACATTCTTTCTCAGTGATACAGGGCGCCAACCCCTGGTTACATTCCCTTCAAGTCTTTCAGCCTCACTCGTAGGATACGCATTTCCTAGTTTGAGTCATTCCAATAGGAGACGCACTTCCTACTCTGAACCGTCAATCCTAGGAGACGCATTTTCTAGTCCGAGTCTTTTAACCTCACTCGTAGGAGACACACTTCCTAGTTTGAGTCATTCCAATAGGAGACGCATTTCCTAGTCCAAGTCTTTCAACCTCACTCGTAGGAGACGCCCTTCCTAGTTTGAGTCATTCCAATAGGACACGCACTTCCTAATCTGAACCATTAATCCTAGGAGACGCACTTCCTAGTCCGAGACTTTCAACCTCATTTATAGGAGAAACACTTCCTAGTTTGAGTCATTCAAATAGGAGACACACTTCCTAATCCAAACCACCAATCCTAGGAGATGCACTTCTGAGTCTAAGTCCTTAAACCTCATTCGTAGGAGACGCACTTCCTAGTTTGAGTCATTTTAATGACACACTTTCTAATCCAAACCACTAATCCTAGGAGACACACTTCCTATTCCAAACCTTGCAACCTCATTCGTAGGAGATGCACTTCCTAGTTTGAGCTATTCCAATAGGAGACGCACTTCCTAATTAGAACTATCAATCCTAGGAGACGCACTTCCTAGTTCAAATCTTTCAACCTCATTTGTAGGAGATACACTTCCTAGTTTTGAGCCATTCCAATAGGTGGCGCACTTCCTAATCTTAACCATTAACCCTAGGAGACGCACTTCCCAATACAAGCCTTTAACCTCATTCGTAGGAGACGCACTTCCTAGTTTGAGTCATTCCAATTGGAGACACACTTCCTAATCCAAACTACCAATCCTAGGAGACGCACTTCCCAGTCCAAGTCCTTCAACCTCACTCGTAGGAGACGCCCTTCCTAGCTTGAGTAATTCCAATTGGAGACACACTTCCTAATCCAAACCACCAATCCTAGGAGACGCACTTCCTAGTCCAAATCCTTCAACCTCACACATAGGAGATGCACTTCCTATCTTGAGTCAACCGTGTTCATTCTAATAGGAGATGCACTTCCTAATATGAGTCATTAATCCAAGGAGAGGCAATTCCTAGTTCGAGTACTTCAATCTCACAGTTATTCCAATGCTACCCATGGGACACGTACCTCCTAAATCCCAGTTATATCAATTTTACACCTAAAATAAGAACATCCTTTTCGGAGCCTTTAGTTTCAGTTTTGCATCTTTCAAATAAAATAAGTTGATCTGCAGCTTTACCCAATAACTCGCAAATTTTTCTCAGTGCCAAGCTGGGACATAAACTTTTGTTCGTTTTGTTTGTCTTTGATGGCTTTGCAGGCCCTGTCATAGAGCACATGTTGTGACGATTAAAGCTTGCAGTTTCATTTTCTCATCAGAAGAAAGAAATCTTTCGATCACAAGGTAGTTGGAGTTAATTTTGATAATGTGTCACCGACTCAGCATCTCAAGATTCATCTTCTCAATTTCGAATCAGGAAGACGAGTGGCTGAGAATAAGCCATAATCTTTTCTTCAAAGAATATCAAGATCCAGTCTAAGGCCAAAACAAGTGAGCGTGTCAAGAATCAAGATTTGACTCCACAAGAAACATAAATTAGGAATTTTGTAACTCTTAGTTTGCATACATATGTAGTTATCTTCTCTTTTTCTTTTGACGTAAGCAGCAAGTAACAGTAACAGCAACAACAACAACAGCAGAAACAGTCTTATATCTAGTGTCTGGTAGTCCCAGCTACCAAATTTTCCCAGAACTACACTGACCTGATTCCTCTAAATAATGATATGTAGGCAACCTCGGAAGCAGGGTTCGGTCACTATTTTTCAAAAAATGCTTTCACTGGAGTGATATGTGAGAAACAATTAGCCATGGCATTCACTTTTCTTTGCACGAAAACTCTTCATGTTCTCGAGCAAAGAGGGGCAACTGTGAATACCTAATTTTTGTGCTATTTTAACACCTCCTAAAGTCATTAATGTTTTGTTACTTTAATTATTTTTCCAATTTTTGTGTCTTTGATTGCATATTTCCTATCATAAAAATACTAAAAAATAGTTTTTTCTTCATTTGTGCATTTTAGGAATTAACTAACTATTCAATTGGTGAATTAATATAGTTAATTGATCATTTGAATAAGTTACTTAATTAATTTATTTGTTTGTATAAATTTAGTTTAATAAGTAGGATTAAGAAAGAAATTAGGCTAAATTTGAAAGAGAAAGTGGCCAAAAGTGCAAGATAAGGGGCTGCCTTTGAAAGGAGTCTAAAACGACATAGTTTTGCCTCAAAACTATGTCGTTTCATTAAGTGACCCAAGATCAAATCTCACCCATTGATCACCCCTTGATCTAATGGTCCATAATTGATCTCTCGAGAGGTATTTAAAGCCTCAAAAATCTGAAAAATGCCCTCATTTCCCCCATAATTCTTTTCTTCTTCCTCTGTCTTCTCTCTCCCATATCCGTCCCCCACCACCGCTGCCGCCTGCCGTAAATTGCCCATCAGCGGCGGCTAACCCCTAAATGACCCCAAATTCACACTATGTAATCTCCACAACCTCCTATTTCCATATATACAAGCAAAATCCTTCAAAATCCCCTCAAAATCCTTGAAATTTAGATCTAGGAAACTTTAACCGCCACTTTATTGTCCAAAATCTTGAAGTTTCGGCCACTACCACCCCACAATACCTACATCAACGGATATAGCTCATCAAGACCTACCTACAACAACAGCAACCCAGTATAATTCTACTAGTGGGGTCTGGGGAGGGTAGTTTATACACAGACCTTACCTCTACCCTGGGGTAGAGAGGCTATTTCCGATAGACCCTCGGCTCCCTCCTTCCAAGAACTCCCCACCTGCTCTTGGGGTGACTCGAACTCACAACCTCTTGGTTGGAAGTGGAGGGTGCTCACCACTAGAGCAACCCACTCATCAAGACCTACCTATTGATGTCAATTCCATCCCAAAAATCCAGCAACTAAAAATTCGGCCAAATTCCTGCGACCACCCCGAACGCACTCGTTTGGTATACCCCTATTATCGTTTCCTTTGTCTATTTTTTCTAATTGTATTGTATTTAGTTTATGTCTAGCATAATTTATGATTTTTTTTATTTTTATTATTATTATTTATATTTTTATTATTAGTTGTGTTTAATCTATGTTAGCTTAGTCGTTCATAGTTATTAATCACTGATAATTAGTTATTTATTAGTTTTGAAATAGCTATTCGCTTAGTTATGATAGTTAATGATAAAATTTTCAAGTGCTTAGTGAATTTGTTTTTATTGGATTTGAGTATTTGAATTTTGTGTTGATAAAAGCTGAAATTAAAGAAGGAATAGTGCAAGTTTGGTTGTTTTTACTGTGCAAATTTGGAGTACAAAACTCAAAAGTCATTGTGTGGTGACAAATACAATACTTTTTGATAGCTTTTGAACAGTGTTTAGCACACAAAGTCAGTCTTTTGGACAGACTTTTGGTGAACTTAATCTGTCCAAAAAATCTAATTTATTTGCCTATTTAAAGGGCTGCTCTTCTCCAATAAACGGGCCACACACTCTATCTTACACGAAGTAATATTTAGAGTTGTTTGAACACACATCTTTCAACAAAATATCAGCAGCTGAATATTTTAGTAAGTGGAAATTTGTGAGCATTGTGAGTGACTCCTAGAGTGCAAAATCACTAAGAAAATAGAGCAATCGTTTGGCTAAGTTCTGAGATTGCTAGTTACTAGTTTCAAGTGTCTTCGCGGGATTTTCTGAGTTGTTTCTCACACTGATTGGCTGTTGTTACTGTTGCTAGAATATCTGTTCATTCATCACTGATCTTTGCTTTTTCTGTTATCCAGGTATTTTCTCATATGGTACTGCAATTTTTTGGGGTCAACAATGAATGGAAACGAAGCTATTTGAGTTCTTTTCAATTTATTATAAGCTTAAAAACATTTTGTTTCTTGTATAGTTTTGTATGTAAGCATGCATAATAAATTCACTCTAACCTTGTATTAATGAGAAAATACTTCGTTAATTCAATGAAGGTTTTCATGTTCTTTAAGTGATGTGTTTGTGTTATGTAATACTGTAATATTTTTTAAATAAGGCCAAATATCTGAAGATGGCAATAGTAATGCATTTTAATGTGTTAAACTTAGTAGTATCAAGTTGGCTATTATATTCTCCAAGTGTCGTGCGCTCAAAGTGTGTAGTAGTCAGATGAAAGGTTTAACTTATTTCCTCTTTTTCATCTGTTATCTTCTTTAAGATGTCGAAAAAAAGAATAAAATAATCAGGAACAAGGTTGGTTATTTTTGCCCAAAAAAAAAGGCCTAATTTTATTTGGCAATAAGCATAAGCTAGCCAATCATTGACCAAAAGTTTTAAAATAATCTTTTCCTAGCTTAGACGCTTAATGGATTTCTTAAAGAATTCAATACTTAGGAAATATGTTTTCTTCCCTACAAATGTCTTTCTCTGCTCTAAGGAACGAGTTCATTACAGGAGGATCGGGTCTAAATTGGATTGTGTCTAAGTTAATCTTTTTTTGTACATTTAAAAATTTTAATGAATTGATCTTGGGCTGAATTTTATTTTAATTGGACTTTGGGCAAGATTTCCTAATGCTGTCAGGCTCATTCACATAATAATTTCAGCTAAGCCCAAGAAGAATATAATACCTAGCAGGCCCAATGCCTTTAAAGTTCATTTGCCCATTTCTTCCTAAAAGTTGTTGGCCCATTTGTATTTAACTCAATGCCTGCCCCCTCTTTAAAATAACAAGTTGACCCAATTTTTATTTTATTAGTCAATTAATCTCAATAAATCATATTTTCTTTTATTAAAATAACTTTACAACTTAATCGCCTTAGTAATTGATTTAAACGCTAGGCAATTAGTAGGCGCGCTTCAACTTCACGGAATCGCTTGCGTAGCGTGATGTTTAACATTCAATAAATTAGTTCAATAACCTCATACCATACCCATTAGTTTTAGTTAATCCCTTGCTAAATTCGCGGATTCGCTTGCGTAGCGCCATAGTTGACTTTTAATAATTTTCAGAAAATTAATTTTCTCAAATGTAGTAATTTCTCAACAGTATTATAAATAATTGATTGTCATGATTTCAGATTCACTAGCGAGGTGCAATTATGATAAGTTAATTAATTTTCTTATTCGATTACGCATTCTCTTGCGTAGCTTGGTTATGACAACGTAATATTATCCAAATCATTTTGTTTAATAATTCTAATAATCAAGAGATAAAAGCGGATAAGTAAAACATGAAAATCATATAAATCACAATTTATCCAAAATTAATTTAAGCCAAATTTGAAGTCAATAAAGCGACCGTTCTAGAAATACGGGACTTGGGGAATGCCTTATACCTTCTCCCCGGTCAACAGAATTCCTTACCTGAATTTTATTTTCGCAGACCAATAATAATAGACTCAAGCCTTCCTTTGACTAGGGATTCAAATAAAAGGTGACTTGGAACACCCAAAAATTAACTACAAGTGGCGACTCTGAACAATAAAATAATCCCTACTCAAGTTTGTCACTTTAATTGAAAAAACTCTTTAACCCACAATCAATAATATACATTATCTTTTTGGGGGTAAAAAAGGGGTGTGGCATATCTAATGATTATCTATAATTATCTAGAAGGTTTAAATTTTAAGGTTATTTATATATAATTCAAATAACTCAGATATTTAACATGGTTAATGTCAAAAATCAAAATGGAATCATATTGGGGAAAAACAATTCACTAGATAAATACTTTTTTAAAATTTTTAGATAGTCGACTAAAATGAGTTTTGAATTAAGGATAATATTTAAACTTACATTATTATAAAAATAATTATTATTGAAAAATAAAGTTTTAGAAACTGAAATTTTAAAATAGAAATATTTTTTGAAAGATATCAACCCACTAAATAAGAGTTCAAGTAATAGTGAAAGAGATAAGTCGTATCCAAAGAGTTCTTCATAGTCTCAACCTTTGATTATTTTGCCATATATATGAGTTAATATTTTGCTGCCTGACTATTTTTAGGATGCAATGACACCGGCAAGAATGGTACAAAAAAATGGAATTATAACTAGGAGATTTGAGAAATAGTCAATCTTTTTCATATAGTTCTTCTTAATTAATATCCAATAATTATCTATATTTATCGAGAAGATTTAAATTTTAAGACTATTTACATATAATCCAAATAACTCAAATATTTGACATGGTTAATGTCCGCGCATTCGCGCGGATGCTAATACTAGTATATATATTAAAGAAAGAAAGTTTGCATTGTGGTTAAGCCACATGGCAAACTACTATAAAGCCACTTGGCAATTTAGGATAATATTTATGATAACATTTAATTTAAATTGAAAGATAAGATTTTTTTTTTGAATTTAAATGGAAAGATAATAAATAAGATTCTTTTAAATTGAATGGAAAGAAAGTGGATATTTTTCTAAAGATACATCCTATTTTCCTATCTTAACTAATAAGTTTTTTAAAAAATTGAGTTTAAAGATAAAAACAATAGCACTATCTTTACTAATTTTAACTATAAAGATGAAGATATTGTCAGCACATATTATTTCTGCTCCTAATAATCTATATGTATATATATAAAATAAAATCTATATCTATATATTATATATATTAAAGGAAGAAAGTTTGTTATAATGACGCAATCGGTCATTTTGACTTTTAGAACCCCGTTTCCTAAAATAAAACTTTTCGTATGTGTTTTTAATGATTTATAACTTGCGGAGATGGTTTGTTCGGGATTTGAAAGTGTTTGGGTTGAAATCGGAACACTTGGTTCCTTAAGTTGGCTTTAAAAAGCCAAGTTTGACTTCGGTCAACATTTTGAGAAAACGACTCCGGAATAAAATTTTGACAATTCCAACAGTTTCGTATGGTGATTTTGGACATAGGAGCGTGTTTGGAATTTTATTTGGAAGTCCGTAATTAAATTAGGCTTGAAATGGCTAAAATAAGAATTTAAGTTTGGTAGTTTGACCAGGGAGTTGACTTTTTGATACCGGAGTCGGAATCTAGTTCCGAAACTTTTCATAGATCAATCGGACTTGATTTGATAGGTTACGACATCGAATGTAGAAGTTAGAAATTTTAAGTTTCATTAAGCTTGAATTGGAGCATAATTCATGGTTTTAGCGTCGTTTTATGTGATTTGAGGTTTCAAATAAGTTCGTATGATGTTTTAGGACTTGTTGGTATATTTGGTTGAGGTCCCGAGGGCCCCGAGTGAGTTTCGAATGGTTAATGGATCAAACGTTGGACTTAAAACAGCTGCTGCAATTTTTTCTTTCTACTGGAAATTCTGGGTTGTGATCGATCCCAAGATCGAGGCCCAAGATCGAGTCCAAGATCGAGGACCAGAATCGAGGCCCTAGATCGAGGCACAGGATCGAGACCCAAGATCGAGGCCATGATCGAGGGTCATGATCGAAGGCAGGGCTCGAGGGTCATGATCGAAGGCAAAGGCTCAAGGGCCATGATCGAAGCCATGATCATGTCACGACCCAAAATCCCAACATGTCGTGATGACGCCTATCTCAATACTAGGCAAGCCGATAATCTCCATAAACCACACTTTCTCTTTATGTAACAAACCGCCCGGTCGTTTTGAGAATTTAAGTCTCGTTCGGCGGCATAAGGTCTCGAGCAACTTTGTATTATGTAGCTCGACTTATGTGCGTGGTTGAATTCGGTTATCGGAAGTTTTGGAGTGATTTGGGACACTTAGTCCCTACAATGGAAGCTTAAGTCTTAGGATTTTGACCGTAGTCGGAACTATGTGAAGACGACTCCGGAATGGAGTTATGTCGGTTTCATTAGCTCCGTTGGGTGATTTTGGACTTAGGAGTGTGTCCGGACTGTAAATACGAGGTCTGTAGCTAATTTAGGCTTGAAATGGCGAAAGTCAAATTTTTGGAGATTTGGACCGAAATTGAACTTTTTGATATCGGGGTTGGAATGCGATTCCGAAAATTGGAACAACTCCGTTATGTTATTTGGGACTTGCCTGTAAAATTTGATGTCATTCCGGATTTATTTGATAGGTTTCGGCACGGGCTTTAGAAGTTGAAAGATTTAAAAATTTATAAGTTCTATTCATGGTGCGATGCGTAGTTTCAATGTTAGTTGATGTGATTTGAGGGCTCGACTAAGTTCGTATGGTATTTTAGGATTGGTTGGTATGTTTGGTTGAGGTCCCGGGGGCCTCGGGTGAGTTTCGGGTACATAACGGATTAAAAGTTTGATTTGTGTTACTGCTAAGTCTTCAGGCTTCTCGTATTTTCGCACCTGCGGTGAAGAGACCGCAGGTGCAGGAGCGCACATGCGGAGAAGCAAGTGAAGAAGAGGAAAAGTGGAGGAGTGCAAGGGGTCCCAGGTGGAAGGAAAATTCCGCATCGCAAGTTGAGGCGCAGGTGCGAGAAGAGCTGGACTTGACAGTCTCCGCAAGTTCGGAGATTTTGTGCGCATCAGCGGCTCCACAGAAGAGGATTTTGGCGCGCAGAAGCGAGAGGAAGCGCATGTGCGGTTTGGACGTGCACACCTGCTGTCGTGTAGATGCGGCTAATTATGTCGTAGGTGCGGTCATGCCTGGGCAGAAAAGAGAAATTCGAGGGTTTGGTTTCATTCTTCGTTTTTGGACTTGAGAGCTCGGAATTTGGCGATTTTTCGAGGGCGTTTCAGAGGAAGCTTTGGGGTAATGGTTCCTAACTCGTTTTTGGTTGTATTCCATTAATCTATAGTTGTTTTCTCCATTTAGTTTTGGATTTTTGGGGTTGAAATTGGAAAAAATTGAAAGAACTTCTTCAATAAAGATTTTGAGTTTTGAAAGGGGATTAGTGATCAGATTTGAACAATTCTTTTATGGTTGGACTCATGAGTGAATGAGTGTTCATATTTTGTGATTTCTACCCAATTTTTAGAGACGTGGGCCCGGTCGACTTTTTAGTGCAAATTTCGCAATTTTTGTTAAAATATTAATTTCATTAATTAGATGAGTCTATTATAGTTGTATTCATGATATGCAATTGTATTTTGGTTAGATTTGGACCATTCAGAGTCGGATAATTGAGGAAAGGGTATTCTTATGGACTGTTTGAGCTTGGTTCGAAGTAAGTATCTTGCCTAACCTTGTGTGGGGGACTTCCCCCTAGGATTTGAGTCTTCTATGTTGATTGTAGTCCGTGTACATGAGGTGACGAGTGCGTGCACAAACTTATTTGTGGAAAGTTGGCCTTATGTGTTTTTATGTCCTTGTATTCATTGAATATGCAGTTGTTCTTGTTATGATTATATATCTTAATTACTAGATTCACATCTACCTGCTTAATTAGAATCAATTGCTTCACGACCCACTATTATTGTTACTTGATTCATATGTGCCTTAACTAAAACTGTTATCTCTTTTATAGCCATGCTATCTTTTCATAACTGCTTATCTTTATTTGAAATTTATATTATTTCATCCTATAATTGTTCAGTCTTAATTGCGGTTATGATTATTTTTCTGCTGCTTAACCTTAATTGAATTGTTGAATATCCTTCGTAATTTCCTCAACCTTAAAAGAATTTTAGATATCCTATATCTTAATCGACTTGTTTTATTTAGCATTATTTGATTCGTGTTAGCTTCCCTATTGTTGAAGTGTATATTGTGGGATCGTTGCTACACATTAGTTCTCCCTTTGTTGAGTTGTTTTCTTTACGCCTAGTATTCTTTACTGTGGTTATTCCTTATGAATTGGTTCTACCGTTTCTTTGTGAATTAAAGTTCTTGAGTTGATTTACTTGTCGTACTTTGTATTTTTGTCATTGTTGTTGTTGTACTTGTTGTGGTGATGCACGAGGTTTCTACCGTGCGGTTGTTATTATTGTGATGCACGAGGTTTCTGCCGTGCGGTTGTTATTATGGGGTTGCACGAGGTTTCTGCCGTGCTATTGTTACCATTGATATTTGCACATGCGGCATGACAAGGCGGTATATATATAGATATATATATATATATATATATATATATATATATATATATATATATATATATATATATATATGTGAGTTGCGCATGTGACGAGACAAGGTGGGAACATTATTATGCACGTGTGGCGAGACAAGGCGGGCATTTATGTTACTATTGCACGTGTGGCGAGACAAGGTGGGATGTGTCAGGGATTGATTTGTGATGAATTATGGCCTGGGGGCATTCTTGTTGTTGATATTTGTGTAGTGGTATACGTACCTGTGTGAGCTTTATCTTATGAAAGTTGTGATAAAATATTCTACGTGTTGTCCGTTCTTCTTCTTCCTTATACTTATTTGTTGGTATGGACTATGTTAGGACACTTGCACAAGCATACACGTAGTTAAACACTCTCATCGGATGAGGTGTTCTTGATATTGTTGAGCATAGATACTCACCCTTGTTTACTTGCCTTCTATGGGAGAATGGCTCTATTGGCACGTGAGTCGTGAGTGCGGTTATGAGGTGTTATGAGGGCATAGGATGCCAAGTGTTAGGGTTCAGGTATTGAGACCCGTGAGTTGTGAATTTGTCCAAGGTTCGGTACCTCATGGAGTTGTTGGCTAAAACCTGATGTAAAAGCGGTTGTAGTTACTGAGTTATTACTTGTCCTTGCTGTTTTCGTGATTCCAGATTTAGGTTGTGTTCCATTTACTTTGTTTGCGTCATTTTCATGATATTCCGTTGATACTTGTTGTTTCTTGCTTTAATGCCATTACTGTATTGTGAGCCATATTGCATAGTCCTTATGTAGACATTATGCTTATGTTATTCATGTACTTATATCTCTTTAGTTTATTAGACTAGTAGGTGTCTTGATTGTTCCTCGTTACTACTCTACCGAGGTTAGTCTTGATACTTACTGGGCACCGCTGTGGTATGCTCATGCTACTCTTCTGCACATTTTTGTGCAGATCCAGGTACTTGTTCATTAGTTGGCTGTGTGGACTGTTGCTGTGAAGACTCAAGGTAGACCTGCTGCTGTGTTCGTAGGCTTTGGAGTCACCTTCAAGTTTTCGTTTTGAACTGTTTATTCTTATTTCTGGACAGTTGTATTTAGAAGTTTTCTAGCGAACACTCTGTAGAGCTTATGACTTGTACTACCGGTTTTGGAAATTTGTAAGAGATTTCTATTTAACTTGTTAGATGTTATTTAAATAGTGTTGTTTCAATTAATGTTAGGCGTACCTAGTCCCTAAGACTAGGTGCCATCACAATACCAAACGAAGGGAAATTTGGGTCGTGACAAGTTGTCATCAGATCTCTAGGTTCATAGGTGCTACAAGTCATAAGCGAGTTTAGTAGAGTCTTGTGGATCGGTACAGAGACGTCTGTACTTATCTTCGAGAGGCTACATAACTATTAGGATAATTTCACTTCTTTCATTCCTATCGTGCGAGCTTATTGATCACAGAGTTTGAACTTTTATCATTCCATTCTCTCACAGATGGTGAGGACACGAGCTATAATTATAGACGACGCCACTCCCGATGCAAGTATCGCTAGAGGTAGAGGCAGAGGCCGACGAGGAGTAAGTGTCATAGCCAGAGGACCTACCAGAGCAACAGTTGAGGAGCCGCCAATAGTTCCAGTTAGGGAGCAGGTACCGGAGGCTCCTGTTTTTACCCCCGGACTTCAGGAGACCTTAGCACAGTTCCTGAGCATGTTTGGTACATTGGCTCAGGCGGGGTTGATTCCGATTGCACCAGCTATTTCACATATCGGGGGAGGAGCCCATACTCCCGCCGCCCATACCCCAGAGCAGCGAGTTCATATTGGTCAGGTTCCAGGTGTCATGGCGACATAGCTTGTGGTCCCAATTCAGCCCGTGGTCAGGTCAGCAACATCTGAGTAAGAGTAGTTTAGACTTGCAAGGTTCAAGAAATATGACCCTCCTACATTTAGTGGTTTGGCTTCAGAAAGTGCATAGGGTTTTATGGAAGAGTGTTACCGCATTCTCCGTTCTATGGGTATTGTGGAGACGAGCGGGGTTACTTTTACGACATTCCAGCTCAAGGGAGCGGCTTACTAGTGGTGGCGGTCATATGAGTTGGGTAGCCCAGCCGAGTTAGCTTCACTTACATGGGTTCAGTTTAACGAGATGTTCCTGAGAGAGTTTGTACCTCGGTCCCTTCGAGATGTATGGCACGCGGAGTTTGAGCAGCTGCGCCAGGGCACTATGTTAGTGTCAGAGTATGCCGTGAGATTCAGTGATTTGGCCAGGCATGCACCTGCTTTGGTCGCCACAGTTAGAGAGTGTGTCCGTAGATTCATTGAGGGACTCAGGCATGATATTCAGTTCAGCATGGCTCGTGAGTTAGAGTCAGATGTTTTGTTTCAGCAGGTGGTATCGCCCGCCGAGTAGAAGGTATGTGGGACCAGGAGAGAGAAGATAGGCGAGGCCACGAGAGAGAGTACAGGCGAGATCAGGAAAGAGAGGACAGGGAGGTGAGGAGGCCTCGTAGACCGGAGAGATCTACTGGTCCTTATTTTGGAGGCAGGGTACGACATGGTAGAGGTTTTGTGGGTTAGTCAGTTCAGTTTGCACTTCAGGCTTCGCATAGTGTTTCAGGTGCTCATGGGTCTCAGAGTACCCGTACCTCACAGTTCCCACAGCCATGTCAGGAGAGAGGTTTCTTCGAGTGTGTAGATACCAGCCATAGGGTGAGAGATTATCCTAGACTCCGGACAAGTGCGTCACAGTGGAGTATTCAGGAGAGTAGAGGGCGCCCAAGAGGGGAAGGCCCGGCCTGTTGATGTGTTTCATATAGTAGGCTTGAGGGCACTGCGCCAGATGATGTCATACAGGTGTGCTTTTGATTTGCTACAAAGGGGCACCATTCATATTTTGATTCAGTCCTGCTTATCGGGGCGAGTTCCCCTACTTGTTGTCCCACCTATGGGTGAGTTCATGACTTAGTATTATGTTTAGGTGTTTACCCCTGTTGGGAGACTATGAGTGGTAACCCGTGTCTATCATTTGTTTCTATTCATTATTGAAAGTTATGAGACTATAAGTGAATTCACGTTGTCCATTATGGTAGGTTTGATGTGATTCCTGAGTAAATTGGTTATAATTTGTGATTTGATATATTTGAGCTGGGCTGCATGCCGTGGTGGAGGGTGATACCAAGATGAGATCCTTATGACTTGTTCATGTACTTTTATTTTTCCTTTTTAATTGATTCATAGTAGGGTATTGTTAGAAAGTTGTGCCTGTCGGACTTGTTTGATAATTATCTTATGTGTTTCTCTTTACATATTTAGTCAATTTCGTTATGTGCTTCTTGAGTTTTGGCTTGCGGGGTGTGTGCTCGGTGGTGTTAGTTGTGACTTGTTGATTCGGGTGTATAGTAATGAGGTCTTCGTGTTTCTTGCATCATTGTCAGCGTTGTGGAGGTTTGAAACAGGTTGCTAAGGGATATGGGTCTAATTGCTAGTGCTGGTTTTGATTTCGGGCAGCTATTGTGATCAGAAATGTTATTATGGGCCTATATGTGGTGTGTCTTGTTATGTGGTCATACCTGGTGGGTGTAGGCATGAGTTGTTACAGCTAGTTGAGACTGATACCGGTTATGGATTTAGAATCGGGTCTTTTGAAGATAAAATGAAGGTGAGAATTTTGACTCCAAGGCTTATCAATGTTAATAGAAAGGATAAATTATAGTTGGGATGGTGTCGTCAGGCTTATGTGGATTAGGGTGACATGGGGTCACCCACGGGTGTGTGTTGGGTATGTACTTTAAGTGATTTCAAGACTTCGAGGCGATGCTTAGCACGTTCGAGGACGAATATTTGTTTAAGAGGGGAAGGATATAACGACCCGGCCGGTCGTTTTGAGAATTTAAGTCTTGTTCGGCGGCATAAGGCCCCGAGCAACTTCATATTATGTGCCTCGACTTGCGTGAATGGATGAATTCGGTTACCGGATGTTTCGAAGTGATTTGGGACACTTAATCCCTAAAACAGAAGCTTAAGTCTTAAGATTGTGACCGTAGTCAGAACTATGTAAATACGACTCTGGAATGGTGTTCTGTCGGTTACATTAGCTCCGTTGGGTGATTTTGGACTTAAGTGTGTGTCCGAACTGTAAATACGAGGTCTGTAGCTGATTTAGGCTTGAAATGACGAAAGTCGAATTTTTGGGGATTTGGACCGGAAGTGGACTTTTTGATATCGGGGTCGGAATGCGATTCCGAGAGTTGGAACAACTCCGTTATGTTATTTGGCACTTGCCTATAAAATTTGACATCATTCCGGGTTGATTTCAAAGGTTTTGGCACGGGCTTTATAAGTTGAAAGATTTAAAAATTTATAAGTTTGATTCATGGTGCGATACATAGTTTCAACTTTAGTTGATGTGATTTGAGGGCTCGACTAAGTTCGTATGGTGTTTTAGGATTGGTTGGTATGTTTGGTTGAGGTCCCGGGGGCCTCGGGTGAGTTTCGGGTACTTAACGGATTAAAAGTTTGATTTGTGTTACTGCTAAGTCTTCAGGTTTCTGGTATTTTCGCACCTGCGGTGAAGAGACCGCACGTGCGGGAGCGCACGTGCGGAGAGGCAAGCGCAGAAGAGGAAAAGTGGAGGAGTGCTAGGGATCGCAGGTGGGAGGAAAATTCTGCATCTGCGATGCCCGCAGATGCGAAGGTTGAGGCGCAGGTGCGAGAAGAGCTGGACTTGACAGTCCTCACAGGTGCGGAGAATTTGTGCGCATCAGCGGCTCCGCAGAAGCGGATTTTGGCGCATAGAAGCGAGAGGAAGCGCAGGTGCATTTTGGACGTGTGCACCTGCGGTCGCGCAGATGCGGCTAATTATGTCGCAGGTACGGTCACGCCTCGGCAGAAAAGAGAACTTCGAGGGTTTGGTTTCATTCTTCGTTTTTGGACTTGAAAGCTCGAAGTTTGGCAATTTTTCGAGGGAATTTTAGAGGAAGCTTTGGGGTAATGATTCCTAACTCGTTTTTGGTTGTATTCCATTAATCTATAGTTGTTTTCTTCATTTAGTTTCAGATTTTTAGGGTTGAAATTGGGAAAATTTGGAAGAACTTCAATAAAGATTTTGAGTTTTTAAAGGGGATTTGTGGTCGGATTTGAATAATTCTTATATGGTTGGACTCGTGAGTGAATATGTGTTCATATTTTGTGATTTTTAACCGATTCTGTGACGTGGGCCCGGGTCGACTTTTTAGTGCAAATTTCGCAATTTTTATTAAAATATTGATTTCATTAATTAGATGAGCCTATTATCGTTGTATTCATGATATGCAATTATGTTTGGTTAGATTTGGACCATTCAGAGTCGGATAATTGAGGAAAGGGCATTCTTACGGACTTTTGAGCTTGGTTCGAGATAAGTATCTTGCCTAACCTTGTGTGGGGGACTTCCCCTTAGGATTTGAGTCTTCTATGTTGATTGTAGTCCGTGTACACGAGGTGACGAGTGCGTGCACTGACTTATTTGTGTGAAGTTGGCATTTTTGGGTTCTTAGGTCCTTGTATTCATTGAATATGCAGTTGTTCTTGATATGATTATATATCTTAATTACTAGATTCACATCTACCTACTTAATTAGAATCAATTGCTTCATGACCCACTATTATTGTTACTTGATTCATATGTGCCTTAACTGAAACTGTTATCTCTTTTATAGCCATGCTATCTTTTCATAACTGCTTATCTTTATTTGGAATGTATATTATTTTATCCTATAATTGTTCAGTCTTAATTGCGGTTATGATTATTTTTCCGCTGCTTATCCTTAATTGAATTGTTGAATATCCTTGGTAATTTCCTTAACCTTAAAAGAAGTTTAGATATCCTATATCTTAGTCGGCTTGTTTTATTGGCATTATTTGATTCGTGTTTGCTTCCCTGTTGTTGAAGTGTATATTGTGGGATCGTTGCTACACAATAGTTCTCCCTTTGTAGAGTTGTTCTCTTTACGCCTAGCATTCTTTACTGTGGTTATTCCTTGTCAATTGGTTCTACCGTTTCTTAGTGAATTATAGTTCTTGAGTTGATTTACTTGTCGTACTTTGTATTTTTGTGATTGTTGTTGTTGTACTTGTTGTGGTGATGCACGAGGTTTCTACCATGCGGTTGTTAATATTGTGATGCACGAGGTTTATTCCGTGCGGTTGTTTTATGGGGTTGCACGAGATTTCTGTCGTGCTATTGTTACCATTGATATTTACACATGCGGCATGACAAGGCGGGATATGTATATATATATATATGTGGGTTGCGCATGTGGCGAGACAAGATGGGAACATTATTATGCACGTGTGGCTAGACAAGGCGAGCATTTATGTTACTATTGCATGCGTGGCGAGACAAGGTGGGCTGTGTCAGGGATTTATTTGTGATGAATTATGGCCTGGAGGCATTCTTGTTATTGATATTTGTGTAGTGGTATACGTACATGTGTGAGCTTTATCTTGTGAAAGACGAGAGAAAATATTCTATGTGTTGTCCGTTCTTCTTCTTCCTTATGCTTATTTGCGGGTATGGACTATGTTAGGACACTTGCACAAGCATACACGTAGTTAAGCACTCTTATCGGATAAGAGGTGTTCTTGATATTGTTGAGCATAGATGCTCACCCTTGTTTACTTGCCTTCTATGTGAGATTGGCTCTATTAGCACGTGAGTCGTCAGCGTGGTTATGAGTTGTTATGAGGGCACATGATGCCAAGTGTTAGGGTTCAGGTATTGATACCCGTGAGTTGTGAATTGTCCGAGGTTCGGTACCTCGTGGAGTTATGGACTAAGACCTGATGTAAAATCGGTTGTAGTTATTGAGTTATTACTTGTCCTTGTTGTACTCGTGATTCCGGATTTAGGTTGTGTTCCATTCACTTTGTCTGTCATTTTCATGATATTCCGCTGATACTTATTGTTTCCTTCCTTATTGCCATTACTGTATTGTGAGCCATATTGCATAGTCCTTATGTAGACATTATACTTCTATTATTCATGTACTTATATCTGTTTAGTTTATTAGACCAGTGGGTGTCTTGACTGTTCCTCGTCACTACTCTACCGAGGTTAGTCTTGATACTTACTGGGCACCGCTGTGGTGTGCTCATGCTACTCTTCTGCACATTTTTGTGCAGATCCAGGTACTTGTTTGTTAGCTAGCTGCGTGGACTGTTATTGTGGAGACTCAAGGTAGACCTACTGCTGTGTTCGCATGCTTTGGAGTCACCACCAAGTTTTTGTTTTGCACTGTTTATTCTTATTTCTAGACAGTTGTATTTAGAAGTTTTCTAGCAAACACTTTGTAGAGCTTATGACTTGTACTATCGGTTTTGGGAATTTGTAAGAGATTTCTATTTAACTTGTTAGATGTTATTTAAATAGTGTTGTTTCAATTAATGTTAGGCTTACCTAGTCCCTAAGACTAGGTGCCATCACGATACCAAACGGAGGGAAATTTGTGTCGTGACACTTTACGTTTGAAAATACACTAATTAAATACAATACAAAATCCCAAAAATACTGATACGAACACTCCCCAAAATCCGGTGTTACCGAGTACATGAGTATCTAATTATGAATGCAAGCCAGAGACCAAATACATTAAATAAGGAGATAGGGAAGGAGAGGCAAGGTCTGCGAAACACGGCAGCTACCTCAGGATCTCCGGAAAATCAGCTGTGCGGAAGAATCAACACCTGCTATGTCCAGGAACACCTGGGTCTGCACACGAAGTGCAGGGTGTAGTTTGAGTACAACCAACCCAGCAAGTAACAATAATAAATAAGGAAATGAAGATAATGATGAGCTACACAGTTACAGTTCATTTCTAGTAATTTCAGTAAAGAATAGACATGCTTTCAAATCCGGCAGTTTAAGTCAAATCAATTTTATACTGTTCAAGTTTATGTAATCCAGATATAAAAATCTTTCAGAGAATTTTACAATAATGACAGATAGCAAATAAGTGCAACAACAAATGAAAAGAAAGTACATCCTCTCAGGCAAAGGATACTCCACTCGTCACAACAGCTCAACCACTCGAATCTCAGCCCTCAACACTCACACTCAATGGGTACCCGCGCTCACTAGGAGTGTACAGACTCATGAGGGGCTCCTACAGCCCAAGCGCTATAAGCACGGACAACTCACGTGCTGCAAGGACAACTCACGTCCCATAATATAAATATCTGGATCCGCACGGCCAACTCACTTGTTGCACGGCCAACTCACGTGCTATAGTATAATATAAGGATCCACACGGCCAACTCACGTGCTGCACGGCCAACTCACGTGCAATAGTATAATATAAGGATCCGCACGGCCAACTCACGTGTTGCACGACCAACTCACGTGCTATAGTATAATATCTCACAATCAGGCCCTCGGCCTCGCTCCGTCAGAAAGCTCTCCAGTCTCTCAGGCTCTCAACAATCATGAAATCAGCCCAAACAATAATGATATGATACATCAATAATGAACAATAGAGACTGAGATGAAATAATCAAGTAAACTATGACTGAGTACAAAACAATAATTTAGGCAGATAATTCAACATGTACACGACCTCAGTGGGTCCCAATAGTACCAACATATAGCCTAACTATTGTTTCTAGTCAAACTTCCACAACACATAGAGAGCACATAGCTAACAACAATTTATTTAACTTTACAGTCTCACGGGACGGATCAAGTCACAATCCCCTCGGTGCACGCCCGTCACCTTGCATGTGCGTTACCTCCAAAGTAATCACATGATACCAATTTCCTGGGTTTCATACCCTCAGGACCAGATTTAAAACTGTTACTTACCTCAAACCGCGTAGTTGTTTATTCCGTTATGCCCTTGCCACGAGAATTGGCCTCCGAATGCCTCGAATCTAGTCACAAATAATTCATTTCAGTCAATAACATTTATTGGAATTATTCCATATGAAAATACAATTTTCCATAAAAATCTGAATTTTAGCTCAAAAATCCCCCACAGGGCCCACGTCTCAGAACCAGACAAAAGTTACAAAATCCGAAAGCCTATTCAACCACGAGTCTACCCATACCAATTTTACCAAAATCTGACTTCAACTCGACCCTCAAATCTACAAATCTTACTTCCAAATTTCTTAGTTCCAATCTCTGATTTACACCTCAAAATCATGTAATCTAGTCAGATTATTCGATGATAATTCAATATTATGGACTAGAAATGATCACAAGGGACTTACCTCAAATTTTACTTGAAAATCTATCAAAAATCGCATCTCCTCAAGCTCCAATGTACCAAAAATGGCGAATGGGACGAAGTCCACTGCTTTATAATTCTGCCCAGACAGCCTCGGTCCTGCCTCGATCTTGGCCTTCGATCGTGGTCCTCGATCCTGGGCCTCGATTCATGCCCTTGATCATGGGCCTCGACCCTGGCCTTCAATCATGGCTTCGATCCTGGTCCTCGACCCTGCCTTTGATCGTGGCCCTTGACCCTAGGCTCGATCGTGGCTTGATTCTGGGCTCGATATTTGGGCTCGATTCTGGGCTCGAATCTGGGCTCGATTTCTGGCATAAGGAATTTCCAGCAGAAGGAAATTGCAGCAGCTGTTGTAGTTCAATATTTGATCTGTTAACCATCTGAAACCTACCCAAGGCTCTCGGGACCTCAACCAAATACACCAACAAGTCCTAAAATATCATACGAACTTAGTCGAGTCTTCAAATCACATTCAACAACACTAAAAACACGAATCACACATAGATTCAAGCCTAATGAACTTTGAAACATTTCATTTCTACAAACAATGCTGAAACCTATCAAATCACGTCCGATTGACCTCAGATTTTGCACACAGGTCATAAATAACATAATAGACCTATTAAAATTTTCTGAATCGGATTTCAACCCCGATATCAAAAAGTCAACCCCCGGTCAAACTTTCCAAAAATTTAACTTTCGGCATTTCAAGCCTAATTTCTCTACGGACCTACAAAAAAAATTTCAGGCACGCTCTTAAGTCTAAAATCACCATACAGAGCTATTGGAATCATAAAATTTTAGATCCGAGGTCTTTTACACCTAAGTCCACATCCGGGCAACTTTTCAATCTTAATATTTTTAATTATGAGACTAAGTGTCTCATTTTACTCCGAATTCCTTCCGGACAACTAACTCGGTAAGTCATAAAACAACTGCAAAGCATAAATTGAGCAGTAAATAGGGGAATGGGGTTATAATACTCAAAATGACCGGCCTGGTCGTTACATTCTCCCCCTCTTAAACAAATGTTCGTCCTCGAATGGGTTTAAATTAATACCTGGAGTCTCAAATAAGTGTGGGTATTTACTCTGCATCTCCTGCTCAATCTCCCAAGTATCTTCTCCGACTGGCTGGCCTCTCCACTGTACCTTCACTGATGTTATGTTCTTTGACCTCAGCTTTCAAACCTGCCGGTATAAAATAGCCATCGGCTCTACATCATAAGTCAAATTACCGTCCAGCTGTACTGTACTGAAATCCAGAATATGAGATGGATCCCCGACATACTTTCAGAGCATGGATATATGGAACACTAGATGAACCCCTGATAAACTAGGTGGTAAAGCAAGTTCATAAGCCACATCTCCAATCTTCTTAATTATTTCAAAAGGCCCAATATACCGAGGGCTCAACTTGCCCTTCCTCTCGAACCTCAACACACCGTTCATGGGTGAAATCTTGAGTAGAACCTTCTCCCCAACCATGTGAACAACATCACGAACCTTCCTGTCGGCATAACTCTTCTGTCTAGACTGTGTCGTGCGAAACCATTCCTGAATCACTTTGACCTTCTCTAAAGCATCCTAAACCAAGTCAGTACCCAATAGCCTAGCCTCACCAGGCTCAAACCAACCCACCGGGGACCGATATCGTATCCCATATAAAGCTTCATATGGAGCCATCTGAATGCTTGACTGGTAGCTATTATTGTAAGAAAACTCCGCGAGTGGTAGAAATTGATCCCAAGAACCCCCAAAATCAATGATACAAGCGCATAGCATGTCCTCCAACATCTGAATAGTGCGCTCGGACTGTCCGTCCGTCTGAGGGTGAAATGATGTACTTAAGCGAACCTATGTGCCCAATTTTCGTTGCACTGCTCTCCAAAACTGTGATGTAAACTGCGTGCCCCGATCTGAAATGATGGACACTCGCCAATCGCTCAGAAGAATAATTAGTACCAACTGGAATAAAATGCGCAGATTTGGTCAACCGATCTACTATCACCCAAACAATATCAAACTTTCTCAAAGTTCGTGGGAGCCCAACTACAAAGTCCATGGTACTACGCTCCCACTTCCACTCCGAAATTTGTAATGACCCGGCCGGTCATTTTGAGTATTATAACCCCGTTCTCCCATTTACTGCTCAATTTATGCTTTATAGTTATTTTATGAATTACCGGGTTAGTTGGTTCGGGTCCGGAAGGAATTCGGAGTGAAATGAGACATTTAGTCTCATAATAAAAATTTTAAGTTAGAAAAGTTGACCGAATATGGACCTATGTGTAAACGACCCCGGATTTGAATTTTTATGATTCCAATAGCTTTGTATGGTGATTTTAGACTTAGGAGCGTGTCCGAAAATTTATTTGGCGTGGTGGAATTAGGCTTGAAATGCCGAAAGTTGAATTTTTGGGAAGTTTGACCGGGGGTTAACTTTTTGATATCAGGGTCGAAATCAGATTCTAAAAGTTGAAATACCTCTGTTATATCATTTATGACTTGTGTGCAAAATTTGAGGTCAATCGGGTGTGATTTGATAGGTTATGGAGTCGTTTGTAGAAATTAGAAATTTCAAAGTTCATTAGGCTAGAATTGGTGAGTAATTCATGGTTTTAGCATTGTTTGAGGTGATTTGAGGGTTCGGCTAAGTTCGTATAATGTTTTAGGACTTGTTGGTATATTTGGTTGAGGTCCCGAGGGCCTCGGATGAGTTTTGGATGGTTAATGGATCAAAAAGTGGACTAAAATAGCTGCTGCAATTTCCTTCTGGTGCAAATTCCTTAACCCAATATCGAGCCAAAAATCAAGCTCAGAAGCGAGCCCAGAATCTTCCACAATTGAGCCCTGAATCGAGCCCAGGATCTCCCATGATAGAGCCAGTATCTAAGCCACGATCGAAGGTAGGGTCGAGGGCCATGATCGAGTCCAGTATCGAAGCCACGATCGAAGGAAAGATCAAAGGCCAGGGTCGAGGGCCAGGATTGAGGGTCAGAATCGAGGCCCCGGATCGAAGCCTAGGATCGAAGCCTAGGATCGAGGCCCAGGATTGAGGCCCAGGATTGAGGACCACGATCGAAGACCAAGATCGAGGCAGTACCGAGGGCTGTCTGGCAGAATTATAAAGCAGTGATTTCGTCCGATTCGCCATTTTTGACAAATCGGAGCTTGAGGAGAGGCGACTTTTGATAGATTATTCAAGGAAAACTTGAGGTAAGTCCCTTGTGATCATTTCTACTCCAGAATATTGAATTATCATCAAATAATCCGACTAGATTACATAATTTTGAGGTGTAAATCGGAGATTGGAACTTCGAAATTTGGAAATAAGATTTGTAGATTTGAGGGTCGAGTTGAAGTCGGATTTTGGTTAAATTGGTATGGGTAGACTCGTGATTGAATGGGCTTTCAGATTTTGTAACTTTTGTCAGGTTCCGAGATATGGGCCCCAAAGGCGATTTTTGAAGTAAAATTCAGATTTTTATGGAAAATTGTATTTTCATATGGAATTAAATCTAATAAATTTTATTGACTGAAATGAATTATTTGTGACTAGATTCGAGGCATTCGGAGGCCGATTTACAAGTCAAAGGCATCGTAGAATATCTCCAATGAATGAGCCATTATCAAAATCGAGCACAGAATGAGCCCGGGATCTCCTATGATCAAGACAGTATCAAAGCCACGGTCGAGGGCCATGATCGAGTTCAGTATCGAAGCCACGATCGAAGGCAGGATCGAAGGCAAGGGTCAAGAGCCATGATCGAGGTCCAGGATCGAGGGTCAGAATCGAAGCCTAGTGTCACGACCCGAAATTCCCACCTTCGGACCATGATGGAGCCTAATATTTCACTTGTTAGGCAAGCTAACGTTTGAATAATATTAACCATTTTTAAACAATTTTTAAATTTATTAATAACAAAGGAACAAATGCGGAAGTAAGGTCTGAAATATAGTGATTAATCCATACAAATAACAGTGTCTAAATACCATCCCAGAATTAGTGTCACAAGTGCGCGAGCTTATTGAATAATACAAATAAAGGTCTTAAATAAATAAGTTGTCTGGAAATAAACACACAACAAAAGTAAAATAGACGGGGACTTCAGAACTGCGGATGCCATACAGCTATACCTTCAGTCTCCTCTGGTAGCTGAAATCCGAGCAAGTCTATGGTACGCCACTGGGACCAACTCCGAAATCTGTACAAGAAGTGTAGAATGTAGTATCAGTACAACCGACCCCATGTACTGGTAAGTATTGAGCCTAACCTCGACGAAGTAGTGACGAGGCTAAGGCGGGTCACTTACATTAATCTGTATGCAATATTAGTAATAACAACAAATAATAAAAATAAATCAGGTAACTCATTTATAATAATTGAAGCCAACTCAGCAGTCATAACCAATTATCATTTCCATCAATTTCCGTTGCAGCGTGCAACCCGCTCTCACAATATATTCATATTCAATTCTATTGCGGCGTGCAACCCGCTCCTCCAATATGTTCATTTATCAGATAACTTATTTATAATAATTGAAGCCAACTCAGCAGTCATAACCAATTATCATTTCCATCAATTTTCGTTGCAGCGTGCAACCCGCTCTCACAATATATTCATATTCAATTCTATTGCGGCGTGCAACCCGCTCCTCCAATATATTCATTTCAATCAAGTATGTTGCAGCGTGCAACCCGATCCCCCAATATATATATATATATATATATCAACTTTTAAATAAGTCTGTTGTGGCGTGCAACCCGATCCTCCAATTTGGACTTTTAATAAGTTTGTTGCGGCGTGCAACCCGATCCTCAAATATATTCATTTCAATCAATTTTGTTGCGGCGTGCAACCTGATCCTCCTATATATTCATTTACCAATTTTTATAGAAGAAATTACCCCCAATGAATGCAACGATTAATATAAAGTTTTTAAGACAACAAGCATACAATAATTATGATTTAATTATGAAATAAACAATGACAAATAGCAATTAATTAAGGAAATCAGGGAGAAAATCGGCAGTTTAATGTTAAATATGCTAAATGTCAAGTAGCAATTAATACACATAAATCAAATAGCATGTAACAATTATTGCAGGAATTCAAGAATTAATATTTGTCAAAGAATAGGAAAGAAATAATTATTATAACAATTAATTCATGATTAAAATAATTTATGATTTTTCAAGTAAATATGCAAACAGTTAATTTGACGACGTATAGACACTCGTCACCTTGCCTATACGTCGTTCACATGCATTTCACATAACAAATAGTTTAAGGGTTCTATTCCCTCAAGTCAAGGTTAACCACGACACTTACCTCGCTTTGCAAATTTCAATCAATTACTCGACCACAACTTTTCCTTTTAAATTTGTCTCAAAAAGTTTCAAATCTATTCACAAACAATTCGATATACTCAATACGAATCATAGGAATTAATTCCATATGAATTTACTAATTTTCCGGATAAAAATTCGAAATTCATTTAAATATTCGACAGTGGACCTACGTCTAAAATCTCGGATAAACTTACGAAATCCGAATACCCTTTCCGATACGAGTTCAACCATACAAAATTTATCCAATTTCGATGTCAAATGAACCTTCAAATCTTAAATTTCCATTTTTGAAAGATTTTATAAAAATCTGATTTTTCTTCCCTAAATTCACGGATTCATGATGTAAAAGAGCATGGAATCATGAAATATAATCAATATAGGATAAGGAACACTTACCCCAATATTTTCATGTGAAAATCGCCCAAGAATCGCCTTACCCGAGCTCAAAAATTGAAAATGGTTCAAAATGGGTCGAAACCCCAGTTCTAGAACTTAAGTTCTGTTTTTCAGATTTTTATTCATCGCGATCGCGAAAATTCGTTCGTGATCGCGTAGAATAAAATTTTCCCAGGTTTGTTTAACACTACACGATCGCGTATAAGACCATACGATCGCAGGGAACAATTTCTCAGCCTTACGCGATCGTGTACAGGTTTATGCGATTGCAAAGAACAATTTCGGTGCTTCAGCTTCTGCCTCAGTCCTTCTTCGCGAACGCAGCTTTGTGCTCGCGTTCGCAGTGCACTGGAAGCTACCCTTTCGCGTTCGCTTGCCTATCTTCGCGAACGCAAAGAGTAAAACTCACAGCTTAAAATTTTCTCTTCGCGATCGCATAAATGGCTTCGCGATCGTGAAGCACAATGCACCAGATGACAGCAGAAGCCCCAAAACCAGATTTTCTAAGTTCAAAATCATCCCGTAGCCTATCCGAAACTCACCTGAGCCCTCGGGGCTCCAAAACAAACATGCACACAAGTCCTAAAACATCATACCAACTTGCTCGCGCAATCAAATCGCCAAAATAACACCTAAAACTACAAATTGAACCCCAAATCGAATAAAATTTTTAATAAAATTTTAAAACTTATATTTTTCACAACCGGACGTCCGAATCACGTCAAATCAACTCCGATTCTCACCAAATTCGGCAGACGAGTCATAAATATTATAGTGGACCTATACCGGGCTCCAGAACCAAAATACGGACCCGGTGTCAATAAATCCAACATCAGTAATTTCTTAAAAATCATTAAGCTTTCAAGCTTTTATATTTTCATCAAAATTTCGTATCTCGAGCTAAGGACCTCAGAATTCGATTCCGGACATACGTCCAAGTCCCAAATCATGATACGGACCTACCGAAATTTTCAAAATACTGATCTGAGTCTGTTTGCTCAAATTATTGACCAAAGTCAATTCACTTGAGTTTGAAAGTTCTATTTCACCTTTTAATCCATTTTTCACACAAAAACTTTTCGGAAAATTGTACGGACTGTGCACACAAGTCGAGGAGTGAAAAATAGTCCTTTTGAGGTCTTAGAATACAAAACTACTTATTAAATTAAAAGATGATATTTTGGTTCATCACATTCTCCACCTCTAAAACAAACGTTCGTCCACGAAAGGAGTAAGAAAAAGTCCCTGAGCTGGAGAAAAGGTGTGGGTATTTACTCCGCATGTCTGACTCGGACTCCCAGGTAGATGCCTCTACCGGCTGCCCTGTCCATTGCACCCGAACTGAAGGATAACACTTAGACCTCAACTGTCGGACCTGCCGGGCTAGAATAGCCACCGACTCCTCCTCGTAAGTCAAATCCTTGTCCAATTGGACTGAGCTGAAATCTAACACATGGGATGGATCACCATGATATTTTCGCAGCATAGACACATGGAACACCGGATGAACCGCTGATAAACTAGGTGGTAATGCAAGCCTGTAGGCTACTTCACCCACCCTTTCAAGAATTTCAAAAGGGCCCGATATACCTAGGTCTCAACTTGCCCTTCTCTCCGAACCTCATCACACCTTTCAAAGGTGAAACCCGGAGCAATATTCTTTCTCCAACCATGAATGCAATATCATGAACTTTACGGTCAGCATAACTCTTTTGCCTAGACTGAGCTGTGCGAAGTCGATCCAGAATAATCTTGACCTTATCCAAGCCATCCTGTACCAAATCGGTACCCAATAACCGAGCCTCTCCCGGTTCAAACCATCCAACTGGCGAACGACATCACCTCCCGTATAATGCCTCATATGGAGCCATCTGAATGCTCAACTGGTAGCTATTATTATAAGCAAACTCTGCAAGTGGCAAGAAATGATCCCAAGAACCTCCAAAGTCTATAACACAAGCGCGAAGCATATCTTCCAATATCTGAATGGTGTGCTCTAACTGTCCGTCTGTCTGTGGATGAAATGATATACTCAACTTAACTCGCGTGCCTAACTCACGTTGTACATCCCTCCAGAAGTGTGAGGTAAACTGCTTACCTCGATTTGAAATAATAGACACAGGCACACCGTGTAGGCGGACAATCACATGAATGTAAATTTCAGCTAACTTCTCTGAAGAATAGGTAACTGCCATTGGAATGAAATATGCCGATTTGGTCAACCTGTCCACAAGGACTCAAACTCCATAAAATTTTCTCTGAGTCTGTGGGAGTCCAACAACAAAATCCATAGTGATAAGCTCCCACTTCCACTTACGAATTTCTAACTTCTGAAGCAAACCACCAGGTTTCTGATGCTCGTATTTAACTTGCTGATAATTCAGACACCGAGCTACATATGCAACTATATCCTTTTTCATTCTTCTCCACCAATAATGTTGCCGCAAATATTGATATATTTTGGCGGTACCTGGATGAATAGAATACCTAGAACTATATGCCTCTTGAAGAATTAATTCATGAAGCCCGTCCACATTAGGCACAAATATGACCCTGCATTTGCAGAACTCCATATTTCCCCACAGCAAGCTGTCTGGCATCATCGTGTCGCACCATGTCCTTAAGGACAAGTAAATGAGGATCATCATATTGTCTCTCTCTGATGCGCTCATATAAAGAAGACCGAGCGACTGTGTAAGCTAGAACCCGACTGGGTTCTGAAACATCTAACCTCATGAACTGATTAGCCAAAGTCTGAACATTTGCAGCTAATGGCCTCTCACCAACTAGAATATACGCAAGACTGCCCATACTCACAGCCTTTCTACTCAAAGCATCGGCTACCACATTTGCCTTTCCGGGGTGATACAAAATGGTGATATCATAGTCTTTCAACAACTCCAGCCATCTTCTCTGCCTCAAATTAAGATCTTTTTGTTTGAACAGATACTGAAGGCTACGATGATCAGTAAATACCTCACACGAGATACCGTAGAGGTAATGCCTCCAAATCTTCAGCGCATGAACAATGGCTGCCAGTTCTAAGTCATGAACAGGATAATTCTTCTCGTGAACTTTCGATTGCCGTGACGCATATGTAATCACCCTACCATCTTGCATTAATATTGCACCAAGACCAATGTGAGATGCGTCACAATATACCGTATACGATCCTAAACCTATGGGTAATACCAACACTGGCGTTATAGTCAAAGCAGTCTTGAGCTTCTTAAAGCTCATCTCACACTCGTCTGACCATCTGAATGGGACACCTTTCTGGGTCAGTCTGGCCAATGGAACTGCTGTAGATGAAAACCCTTCCACGAACTGGCGATAATAACCTGCTAAACCCAGTAAACTCCGGATCTCTGTAACTGAAGTAGGTCTAGGCCAATTCTGAACATCCTCAATCTTCTTAGGATCCACTTTTATGCCTTCTGCCGATACAACATGACCCCAAAAGGTAATTGGGTCTAACCAAAATTCATATTTTGAAATTTTGGCATATAACTGATTATTCTTCAAAGTCTGAAGCACACTCCGAAGATGCTGCTCATGCTCCTCTCGACTACTGGAGTAAATCAAGATATCATCAATGAATACAACCACAAAAGAATCCAAATAGGGCTTAAACACCCGATTCATCAAATCCATAAATGTTGTTGGGGAATTTGTCAACCCAAATGACATCACTAGGAATTCGTAATGCCCATACCGAGTCCGAAAAGCTGTCTTAGGGACATCAGATTCCCTAATTTGCAACTGATGTTAACCAGACCTCAAATCGATCTTCGAAAATACCTTGGCACCCTGAAGCTGATCGAATAAGTCATCAATTCTTGGCAGCGGATATTTGTTCTTAATAGTAGCTTTGTTCAGCTGCCGATAATCTATACACATTCGCATAGAACCATGTTTCTTCTTCACAAATAATACTGGTGCACTCCAGGGCGAGACACTAGGTCTAATGAATCCCTGATTAAGCAAGTCTTGTAACTGCTCCTTCAATTCTTTCAACTCCAGCGGGGCCATACGGTATGGTGGAATAGAAATGGGCTGAGTGCCCGGAGCCAAATCAATACAGAAGTCAATATCTCTGTCGGGTGGCATCCCCGACAAATTTGTAGGAAATACTTCTGGAAATTCACGAACAACTGGTATTGAGTCCATAGAAGGAACATCCACACTGGGATCGCGAATATAACCAAATAGGCTAGTCACCCTTTCTCTACAATACGACGAGCTTTCATATAAGAAATAACTCTACTAGAAGAATGACCAGGAGTTCCTTTCCACTCTAACCTAGGTAACCCCGGTATGGCTAGAGTCACTGTCTTGGCATGACAATCCAATATAGCATGATAAGGTGACAACCAATCCATACCCAAGATGACATCAAAATCTACCATATCAAGAAGTAGAAGATCCACACTAGTCTCAAGACTACCAATAGTAACCACACACAAACGATAGACATGATCTACTACAACAGAGTCTCCCACCGGTGTAGATATAACCATAGAAGCACTCAGAGAATCACAAGGCACAACCAAATATGAAGCAAAATAGGAGGACATGTAGGAATAAGTAGATCCTGGATCAAATAGAACTGAAGCATCTCTATGGCAAACTGGAATAATACCTGTGATCACAGCATCAGATGACTCGGCCTCAGGTCTAGCTGGAAAAGCATAAAATCGGGGTTGAGCCCCACCACTATAAATTGCGTCTCTAGGACAGCCTCTAACTGGCTGGCCTCAACCTCTAACAGTCTGACCTCCACCTCTAACGGCCTAACTTCCATCTCTAATGGCCTGACCTACACCTATAGCTACCTGACCCCTACCTCTAGCTGGTTGAGAAAGCGATGAAGAAACTGGTGCCGGTATGATGGCACGATAATCCTACCAAGATTTGTTACTCGCTAACCTAGGGCAATACCTCCTGATGTGACCAATGTTCCCATACTCATAACACTCATCCTGATGCCGTGGCTGCTGAAGCTAAAGCTGACCCAAATGGGCCGGATAACTACTGTAGTAATTCTGGAGTGGCGGTGCACCGATAGGAGTTGAATATGCACTGAATGCTGGCTGCCCATAGTAAGGCATAATAGGACCGTGACTCCCTGAAGCACCGTGATATGCATGAAGTGCTGAATGAAATGGTCTAAGAGGATAACCCCTACCAAAATTATCCCTGCCTCCAGACGAGGCACCATTGAAACCACCGAATTAATGAGGCCTCTTATAAGACCTTTGCCCTTACTCCTGTGCAAGAACCATCTCGATCCTCCTCGCGATATTAGCAGCCACCTGAAAAGAAATCTCACTTCTGGTCTTTTTGGCCATCTGAAGCCTGATATGGTGAGTGAGTCCCTCAATAAACCTTCTCACTCTCTCTCCCTCCATAGGTAGTAAAAGGAGAGCATAACAGGCCAAATCCACAAAACAGGACTCATACTGAGTAACAGTCATACTGCCCTACTGTAGACACTCAAATTGCTTTCGGTAATCCTCCCTCAGTGTGATAGGAAGGAACTTCTCCAGAAATAGCTGAGAGAACTGCTCCCAGGTAAGTGCAGGCGATCCAACTGGTCTAGTCAATGTATAATCCCTCCACCACCTCCTGGCAAAACTCGTCATCTAAAATACAGCAAAATCAACCTCATTGGTCTCAACTATACCCATGTTTCGCAGCACCTCATGACAGCGATCTAAATACTCCTGTGGATCCTCAGAAGGTGTACCACTGAAGTGAACTGGAAAGAGCTTGGTAAACTTATTCAGTCCCAATAAGGCCTCAAAAGACATGGCGGGCCTATCACCGGTCTGTGCCGCAACAACTGGCTGAACTACCCCAACTAGCGGGGCTGCTGGAGCTTGATTCTGGGG
The DNA here is from genome assembly GCF_000715075.1 of Nicotiana tabacum. Classification (NCBI taxonomy): domain Eukaryota; kingdom Viridiplantae; phylum Streptophyta; class Magnoliopsida; order Solanales; family Solanaceae; genus Nicotiana; species Nicotiana tabacum. The sequence continues at coordinate 85,565,021 of NC_134081.1, read as the reverse complement.
AGCTATCTGCTCCGGAGCGGGAGTAGTGGGAGTTTATGCTCCTCCCCCAGCCTGTGATACGGCTGGCACCACTGGAAATGTACCATTCTGGGCCACACCCTCCATAAGACTCACCAACCGGACTAGAGCGTCCTGAAGCACTGGAGTGGCTATGAATCCCTCCGGGACCGAAACTGGTCCAACTGGTATATTCTGAACTGGAACCTCCTCCTGAAGGTCCACCAGAGGTTCTACAATAGGAGTTGCTACTCGACCTCTAGACTGAGCTCTACCCCTGCCTCTGCCTCGGCCTCCAGCATGACCTCGGCCTCGACCTCTACCCCTGACCATAGTTGCCACCGGGGGCTCTAGTCCTTGTCCATCGGTAGAGGTATTACGTGTTCTCAGCATCTGCGAGAGAATAAGAGTACAATGGTTCAATCATCGACGATAGAATAAAATCGAACGACAGAATAAGAAAGAAGTGATATTGTTCCAAAACTTCATAGCCTCTGAGAGATAAGTACAGATATCTCCTTACCGATCCTTCAGACTCTACTAAGCTTGCTCGTGACTCGTGAGACCTATGTAACCTAGTGCTCTAATACCAACTGTCACGGTTCGAAGGTGGGAATTTTGGGTCGTGACACCTAGGATTGAGGCCCAGGATCGAGGACCATGATCGAAGGCCAAGATCGAGGCAGTACCGAGGGCTGTCTGGGCAGAATTATAAAGTAGTGACTTCGTTCCATTCGCCATTTTTTACAAATTGGAGCTTGAGGAGAGGCTATTTTTGATAGATGTTTCAAGGAAAACTTGAGGTAAGTCCCTTGTGATCATTTCTACTCTATAATATTGAATTATCATCGAATAATCCGACTAGATTACATGATTTTGAGGTGTAAATCGGAGATTGGAACTTTGAAATTTGGAAATAAGTTTGTAGATTTGAGGGTCGAGTTGAAGTCGAATTTTGGTAAAATTGGTATGGGTAGACTCGTGGTTGAATAGGCTTTCAGATTTTGTAACTTTGTCAGGTTTCGAGATGTGGGCCCCACGGGCAATTTTTGAGCTAAAATTCAGATTTTTATGGAAAATTATATTTTCATATGGAATTAATTCCAATAAGTTTTATTGACTGAAATGAATTATTTGTGACTAGATTCAAGGCATTCAGAGACCAATTTATGAGGCAAAGGCATCGCAGAATAAAAATAGTTTACGTTTTGAGGCAAGTAACAGTTTTAAATCTGGTCCTGAGGGTATGAAACCCCTGATTTTTGGTATCATGTGATTACTTTGGAGGTGACGCACATGCTAGGTGACGGGCGTGTGGGCGTGCACTGGGGAGATTGTGACTTGGTCCGTCCCGTGGAAATTTGACTATAAGTCATGCTAGAAACCATGCTTAGGCTGTATGTTGGTATTGTTGGAACCCACAGAGGTCATGTACATGTTGAATTATCTGCTTAAATTATTGTTTTGTACTCATACACACCTTACTTGATTATTTTATCTCAGTCACTTACTGTTCATCATTGATGTATCATATCATTGTTGTTTGGGATGATTTTATGATTGTTTAAGAGCTCGAGATACTGGAGAGCTTTATGACTGAGTGAGGCCGAGGGCCTGATTGTGAGATATTATACAATAGCACGTGAGTTGGCCGTGCAGCACGTGAGTTGGCCGTGCAGCACGTGAGTTGGTCGTGCAGCACGTGAGTTGGCCGTGCAGCACGTGAGTTGGCCGTGCGGATCCAGATATTTATATTATAGCATGTGAGTTGTCCGTGCAGATTATAGTGCTTGGGCTATAGGAGCCCCTTCGGAGTCTGTACACCCCTAGTGAGCGCGGGTACCCATTGAGTGTGAGTGCTGAGGGCTGAGAGCCGAGTGATGGAGTTGTTGTGACGAGTTGAGTATATGTTGCCTGAGAGGCTGTACCTACTTTTCATTTGTTGTTGAACTTAGTTGCTATCTATCATTGATGTGAAATTCTCTGAAAGATTTTATATTAGGATTACATGAACTTGAACTGTATAAAACTGATTTGACTTTAACTTTTGGAATTGAAAGCATGTTTACTCTCTGCTGGAATTACTAAAAATGAACTGTAACTGTGTAGCTCGTCATTATCTTCAGCTCTTTATTTATTATTGTTACTTGCTGAGTTAGTTGTACTCATACTACACTCTGTACTTCGTGAGCAGATCAAGGTGTTCCCGGACATAGCGGGTGTTGATTCTCTCACACAGTTGATTTTTCGGAGATTCAGAGGTAGCTGTCATATTTTGCAGACCTTGTCTCTCCTTCCTTATCTCCTTGTTTACTATATTTGGTCTTAGACTATTAAATACTATTTTCTTTTGACTTGTATCCATATTTGATGCTCATGTACTCAGTGAAACCAGGTTTTGGGGAGTGTTCGTATCTGTATTTGTTGGATTTTGTATTGTATTTAAATATTATATTTTCAAACTTAAAGAGAAATTGTGGTTTATTGAGATTATCGGCTTGCCTAGTATCTAGATAGGCTCCATCACGACAGGTTGGGATTTTAGGTCATGACAGTAAGATGTACTTCTTACAGACACGCTCAGACGGGTCGTCCAGTTCATCGTGGTGCATCGGCTAGCCACGGTTCTTACAATGCTCACTCAGGCCAGTCTTCATTCAGTGCACTACCAGCGCAGAGTTCTCATCATGCCTCGTCCGCTCAGGCTTCTACAGGTAATTCCTCGGATTATCAAGAGCAGCAGTTCCGTCAGAGAAGGGCTTGTTTTGAGTGCGGAGAATTTGGCCATTTCAAGAGAGAGTGTCCTAGGCTATTAAGTAGGGCTCCATAGCAGAATCCTCGACTGACAGCACCAACAATAGCAGTTCAACCACCCGTCCAGCCAGCTCGGGGTGGGGGTCAGACAGCTAGGGGTTGCCCAAGAGGTGGAGGCCAATCAGGTGGCGGGCAGGCTCGATTCTATGCTTTTCCTGCCAGGCCAGATGTTGTTGCCTCAGATGCAGTGATCACAGGTATTGTTTCAGTGTTCCATGGGGAGGCTTCTATATTTTTTGACCCTGGTTCCACTTATTCATATGTATCATCGTATTTTGTTCATTATCTGGATATGCCCTGTGAGTCCTTAGTTTCACATGTTTGTGTATCTACACCGGTGGGTGATATTATTACTGTGGATCGTGTGTATCGGTCAAGTAATGATTGGAGAATTGGAGAGTAGAGTTGATCTCTTATTACTCGGTATGATTGATTTCGATGTAATCCTGGGTATGGATTGGTTGTCTCCATGCCATGCTATTCTGGACTGTCACGCAAAAATCGTGAGGTTGATGATGCCAGGGTTGCCAAAGGTTGAATGGAGGGGTTTTTTAAATCTTGTTCCTAGCAGGGTAATTTCTTATTTCAAGGCCCAACGTATGGTTGGAAAGGGATGCTTGTCATATTTGGCCTTTGTGAGAGATGTTGATGCAGATACTCCTATTATTGATTCAGTACCAGTCGTGCGAGACTTCCCGGATGTATTTCCTATAGACCTGTCGGGTATGCCACCCGACGGGGATATTGATTTTGGTATTGACTTGATGTAGGGCACTCAACCCATTTCTATTCCTCTGTATCGTGTGGCACCAGCTAAGTTAAAAGAATTAAAAGAGCAGCTTCAGGAACTCCTTGAAAAGAGGTTTATTAGGCCTAGTGTGTCACCTTGGGGGTGCACTGATTCTGTTTGTGAAGAAGAAAGATAGTACTATGCGGATGGATGTTGATTATAGGCAGTTGAATAAGGTTACAATCAAGAATAAATATCCTTTGCCGCGTATTGATGACTTATTTGACCTGCTTCAAGGAGCGAGGGTGTTCTCCAAAATTGATTTGAGATCGGGGTATCACCAGTTGAAAATTTGGGATTCGGATATCCTAATGACGGCATTCAGAACTCGATATGGCCACTATGAATTTCTTGTGATGTCATTTGGGCTAACCAATGCCCCAGCAGCATTTATGCATTTGATAAATAGTGTATTCCAGCCATATCTTGATTTATTTGTCGTAGTATTTATTGATGATATTCTGGTGTACTCACGTAGCCAGGAGGAGAATGCACAACACTTGGGGTATTGTATTACAGAGGCTAAGAGAGGAGAGACTTTATGCCAAATTCTCTAAGTGTGAGTTCTGGCTTAATTCAGTGGCATTCTTGGGACATATAGTGTCCGGTAAAGGGATTAATGTAGATCCGAAGAACATAGAGGCAGTTCAGATTTGGCCCAGGCCATCTTCAGTTACTGAGGTTTGGGGTTTTCTCTGCTTTGCCAATTATTATCGTCGCTTCGTGAAGGGTTTCTCGTCTATTGCATCGCCTATGACTAAATTGACCCAGAAAGGTGCCCCGTTCAGGTGGTCGGATGAGTGTGAGGAGAGCTTTCAGAAGCTCAAGACAGCTTTGACTACAGCTCCCGTATCGGTGTTGCCTACAGGTTCAGAGTCTTATACTGTGTATTGTGACGGGTCGCGTATTGGTCTCGGCGCAATACTTATGCAAGACGGCCAGGTGATTTCCTATGCATCCAGACAATGAAAAGCACATGAGAAGAATTATCCGGTCTATGACCTTGAGTTAGCAGCTATTGTTCATGCCTTGAAAATTTGGCGGCATTACTTGTACGGTGTCCAGTGTGAGGTATATACCGATAATCGGAGTCTACAACATTTGTTTAAATAGAAGGATCTTAATTTGCGGCAGCGTAGGTGGTTAGAGTTGCTTAAGGATTATGATATCACCATTCTCTATCATCCCGGAAAGGCCAATGTAGTGGCCGATGCCTTGAGTCATAAGGCGGAGAGTTTGGGTATCTTAGCATACTTACCGGTAGCAGAGAGGCCTTTAGCATTGGATGTTCAGACCTTGGCCAACTAGTTTGTTAGATTGGATTATTTCTAGCCGAATCGAGTTTTGGCTTGTGTGGTTTCTCAGTCTTCTTTATATGATCGCATCAGAGAGCGCCAGTATGATGATCTACATATGCTTGTCCTTAAGGACACGGTTCAGCACGGCAATGCCAAGGAAGTCACTATTGGAGATGACGGTGCATTACGGATACGGGTCAGGCTATGTGTGCCTTATGTAGATGGTTTGCATGAGTTGATTCCCCAGGAAGCTCACTGTTCGCGGTACTCTATTCATCCAGGCACCGCGAAGATGTATCAGGATTTGAGGCAGCACTATTGGTGGAGGCGAATGAAGAAAGATATAGTTGGATTTGTAGCTCGGTGTTTAAATTGTCAACAGGTAAAGTACGAGCATCAGAGACCAGGAGATTACTTCAAAGACTTGAAATTCCGGAGTGGAAATGGGAGCGTATTACCATGGATTTCGTAGTTGGGCTCCCACGAACCTTGACAAAATTGGATATTATTTGGGTGATAGTAGATCGGTTGACCAAATCTGCGCATTTTATTCCAGTTGGTACTATTTATTCTTCGGAGCGGTTGGCTGGGATTTATATTCGCGAGATTGTCCGCCTACATGGTGTGCTAGTGTCCATCATTTCAGATCGGGGCACGCAGTTTATATCACAGTTTTGTAGAGCAGTGCAACGAGAATTGGGCACACGGGTTCAATTGAGTACAATATTTCACCCTCAGGCGGACGGACAGTCCGAGCGCACTATTCAGATATTGGAGTATATGCTACGCGCTTGTGTCATTGATTTTGGGGGTTCTTGGGATCCATTTCTGCCACTCGCGGAGTTTGCTTACAATAACAGCTACCAGTCGAGTATTCAAATGGCTCCATATGAGGCTTTGTATGCGAGACGGTGTCGGTCCCCGGTGGGTTGGTTTGAGCCGGGTGAGGCTAGGCTATTGGGTACTGACTTGGTTTAGGGTGCTTTAGAAAAGGTCAAAGTAATTCAGGAATGGCTTCGCACGACACAGTCTAGACAAAAGAGTTATGCCGATAGGAAGGTTCGTGATGTTGTTCACATGGTTTGGGGGAAGGTTCTGCTCAAGATTTCTCGCATGAAGGGTGTGTTGAGGTTCGGGAATAAAGGAAAGTTGAGCCCTCGGTATATTGGGCCTTTTGAGATACTTAAGAAAATTGGAGAGGTGGCTTATGAACTTGCTTTGCCACCTAGTCTATCAGGTGTTCATCTAGTGTTCCATGTATCCATGCTCCAAAAGTATGTCGGGGATCCATCTCATATTCTGGATTTAAGTACAGTACAGCTAGGCGGTAATTTGACTTACGATGTGGAGCCGGTGGCTATTTTAGACCGGCAGGTTAGAAAACTGAGGTCAAAGAGCATAGCATCAGTGAAGGTGCAATGGAGAGGCCATCCAGCTGGAGATGCTACTTGGGAGATTGAGCAGGAGATGCGGAGAAAATATCCACACTTATTTGAGACTCCAGGTATTGTTCTAAACCCGTTCGAGGACGAACGTTTGTTTAAGAGGGGGAGAATGTAACGACCCAGCTGGTCGTTTTGAGTATTATTACCTCGTTCCCCCATTTACTGCTCAATTTATGCTTTATAGGTTTTTTATGACTTAACGGGTTAGTTGGTTCGGGTCCGGAAGGAATTCGGAGTGAAATGAGACATTTAGTCTCATAATTGTAAATTTAAGTTAGAAAAGTTGACCGGATATGGACCTATGTGTAAACGACCTCAGATTTATATTTTTATGATTCCAATAGCTCTGTATGGTAATTTTGGACTTACGAGCGTGTTCGAAAAATTATTTGGAGGTCCGTGATGGAATTAGGCTTGAAATGCCGAAAGTTGAATTTTTAGGAAGTTTGACCGGGGGTTGACTTTTTTATATCGGGGTCGGAATATGATTCTAAAAATTGGAATACCTTCGTTATGACATTTATGACTTGTGTGCAAAATTTTAGTTCAATCGAGCGTGATTTGATAGGTTCCAGAGTCATTTGTAGAAATTAGAAATTTCAAAGTTCATTAGTTTTGAATTGGGGTGTAATTCATTGTTATAGCATTGTTTGAGGTGCTTTGAGGATTCGACTAAGTTCGTATGATGTTTTAGGACTTGTTGGTATATTTGGTTGAGGTCCCGAGGGCCTCGGGTGAGTTTTGGATGGTTAACGGATCAAAAAGTGGACTAAAATAGTTGCTGCAATTTCCTTCTGCTGCAAATTCCTTCGCCCAAAATCGTGCTCAGAAGCTGTCACGGCCCAAATTAACCCTCCGTAAGGTGTCGTGATGGCACCTAGTCTTTATGACGAGGTAAGCCTAATATTACGAAAAATGTAAAGAAAACACAACATCTTAAAGATAAATAGCATACACAAAATAATTTCCCAAGACCCAGAATATCACTAAGTCGCAAGCTGCTATAATCTATGTAGCTCTATACAAAAGTCTGAAGATAATAAAGAAAGTGACTAGGCGAGGGTGTAGAAGGGGACTCCGAAGATCTGCGGACGGAAGCAGAAGTACCTTGAAGTCTCCTAGAATCAGCAGCACGCACTAACTCCAAGGCTGATAGCTCGTACCTGGATCTGCACACGAAAACATGTGCAAGAAAGGGTATGAGTACACCACAATGGTACCCAGTAAGTGCCAAGCCTAACCTTGGTTGAGTAGTGACGAGGTCAGGTCAAGGCCCTATCGGAGTAAATATAATAAATTAAACAGTAAAAGATATAAGTAAAATTTACTGTAACACGGTTAAAGAAATTCTCGAAAATTTAACAGTTAAGGGAGCCCTCAGCTCAGAACAAAGTAAAACACAATGGGGAATCTCCCGAGATACCGTTCCGTAGTTCCGAATGAATATGCAGTACAAGGGGATCTCCCGAAATACGTCTGTAGTCCCAAAGTAAATATGCACTGCTGGGGGATCTCCCGGAATACGTCTGTAGTACCAAAGTAAATATGCAGTGCTAGGGGATCTTCCGGAATACGTCCGTAGTCCCAAAGTAATTATGCAATGCTGGGGGGATCTCCCGGAATACGTCAGTAGTCCCAATTTAAATATGTAATGCAAGATAACATGACATGTATGGCCTTGAATTATACAGTTTACACTAATCACAGATAAGGAAAATAGGGATTTAACTAAGCATGGCGCACAGAATGTCAAATAGGCAGTTAAAACATGTAAGCATGCCTTTCTAGTCTAAACTAAACAAGTAAACATATTAGTGCGATTTAATAAGGGAAACAATTTATGATTTAAAAAGGATAAACAGGATTTTTGCAATAACAGCCCGTGTACGTACTCGTCACCTCACGTACACAGCGCCCACACACCAAATAATATCAAGATATCCTAAGGGGAAAGTCCCCAACACAAGGTTAGGCAAGCCACTTACCTTGGACCGCTCAAATCAACTCGATATCACATTCTTGCCACGAGTATCCGCCTCCAAATGGCCCGAATCTATTCAAATTAATTGCATAATATAAATATAACTACAAGTAACTATTTTAACTAATTAATTCGAAGCTAAGGCGTGAAATTAGGGAAAACGCCCAAAAGGTCTCCCCGGGACCACATCTCGGAATCGGGTAAAAGTCATAAAATACGAAAGCTCATTCACTCCCGAGTCTAACCATATCAAATTTACTAAAATCCGACACCAAAATATCGGCCAAAACCCTAAAATGTAGCCTAAGAACTCTTCTCAATTTTTCACCCCAAATCCGAATTTAAACGATGAATTCAAGCATAGATTAGTGGAATATAACCATAAGGGATTTAAGAATCATTACCCAAAAACTTCCTCTGAAAATGTCTCCAAATTCCGCCTTCTACCGAGCTCTCAATCAAATTTGTGAAGTGAACTTCAAACCCTCCAATATGTCCCTTTTCTGCCCAGTTATTCCGCGTCTGCGGACCTTGGATCACACCTGTGATGCCGCACTTGCAGAATTTCCTTCGCAGGTGCGGAAACGACTTAAGAGGGCTGGGTTCGCTTCTGCGAAAAAAGGGCCACACGTGCGAGTGCGCGCCTGCGGATTATTGTCCGCTTCTGCAATCTCCTCCGCGCTTGTCGTCCTTTAGCGCATCTGCGGGCATCGACAAAATTCCATTCCGGATCCGTCTTCATACAGTTCCGACTACGGTCCAAACTCTAAGGCTTAAACTCACAACTAGGGATTAAGTTTCCCAAAACTCCCCGAATTCCATAACCAAACACTCTAGCAAATCCCAAAAGCAGAAAACAATATGGGGAAAGCAGAATTAGGGGATCGGGGCTCTAATTCTCAAAACGACCAGCCGGGTCATTACAGAAGTAAGCCCAGAATCGAGCCCAGGATCTCCCATGATCGAGCCAGTATCGAAGCCACGATCGAAGGCAGGGTCGAGGGCCATGATCGAGTCCAGTATCGAAGCCACGATCAAAGGCAGGATCAAAGGCCAGGGTCGAAGGCAATGATCGAGGGCCAAAATCGAGGATCAGAATCGAGGCCCAGGATCGAAGCCTCGGATCGAGGCCCAGGATCTAAGGCCAAGATCGAGGCAGTACCGAGGGCTGTCTGGGCAGAATTATAAAGCAGTGACTTCATCCCATTCCCCATTTTTGACAAATTGAAGCTTGAGGAGAGGCGATGTTTGATAGAATTTTCAAGGAAAACTTGAGGTAAGTCCCTTGTGATCATTTCTACTCCATAATATTGAATTATCATCGAATAATCCGACTAGATTACATGATTTTAAGGTGTAAATCGGAGATTGGAACTTAGAAATTTGGAAATAAGATTTGTGGATTTGAGGGTCAAGTTGAAGTCGGATTTTGGTAAAATTGGTATGGGTAGACTCGTGGTTGAATGGGCTTTCGGATTTTGTAATTTTTGTCAGATTGCGAGATATGGTCCCCACGGGTGATTTTTGAGCTAAAATTCGGATTTTTATGGAAAATTATATTTTCATATGGAATTAATTACAATAAATTTTATTGACTGAAATGAATTATTTTTTACTAGATTTGAGGTATTCGGAGGCCGATTTACGAGGCAAATACATCGCAGAGTAAAAGAATTTCACGTTTTGAGGTAAGTAACAGTTTTAAATCTGGTCATGAGGGTATGAAATCCCGGATTTTTGATATCATGTGATTACTTTGGAGGTAACGCACATGCTAGGTGACGGGCATGTGGGCGTGCACCGAGGAGATTGTGACTTGGTCCGTCCCGTGAAAATTTGACTATAAGTCATGCTAGAAACCATGCTTAGGCTGTATGTTGGTATTGTTGGGACCCACAGAGGTCGTGTACATGTTGAATTATCTGCTTAAATTATTGTTTTGTACTCAATCACAACTTACTTGACTATTTTATCCCAGTCTCTAATTGTTCATTATTGATGTATCATATCATTGTTGTTTGGGATGATTTTATGATTGTTGAAGAGCCCAAGAGACTGGAGAGCTTTATGACTGAGTGAGGCCGAGGGCCTAATTGTGAGATATTATACTATAGCACATGAGTTGGCCGTACAGCACGTGAGTTGTCCCTGCGGATCCTTATATTATACTATAGCACGTGAGTTGGCCGTGCAGCACGTGAGTTGGTCATGCAGATCCAGATATTTATATTATAGCACGTGAATTATCCGTGCAGCACGTGAGTTGTCCGTGCACATTATAGCGCTTGGGCTGTAGGAGCCCCTCGGAGTCTGTACACCCCCAGTGAGCGCGGGTACCCATTTAGTGTGAGTACTGAGGGCTGAGAGCCGAGTGGTTGAGCTGTTGTGACGAGTTGAGTATCTGTTGCCTGAGAGGCTGTACTTGTTTTTCATTTGTTGTTGCACTTAGTTGCTATTTGTCATTGATGTGAAATTCTCTGAAAGATTTTATATCAGGATTACATGAACTTGAACGGTATAAAACTGATTTGACTTAAACTTTTGGAATTGAAAGCATGTCTACTCTGTGCTAAGGGTGGCAAGTGGGCCGGACCGGCCCGGGACCGCGGGCCAAACGGGCCAGGACCGTTTGGCCCGGTTTTAGTGGGCCTGGGCCGGTCTCGCAGGCCGGTCCTATGGTTTGGGCCCGTCAAGCCCGGGACCGTTTAGCCCATCAAGGTCCGGCCCGGTCCCTTAGCGGGCCAAACGGTCCCAACGGCTATTTTAAATTTTTTTATTTTTTTTATTTTTAAAATATAGTCGTTGGGCTGTCAAAAATAGTCATTGGCTATTTATAAAATAGCCATTTAATCCCCCCAACTTTGTTTTAATCCCAAACTTTTTATAATTACACTTTTTCCCTATGTAACTTGTATGAACAAAAATTAGTATGAATTATGTAACTTATATTTTGGCACATCTTGATTAGTTTCTTTTTCTTCTCAATGGTGGTATTAGCACCTTGTTGTGCTCAGTCCATAGGGGGATGAAGACTAAGAAAGATATTGCCATATTTTTTAATACTATAATAAAATTACAAGGCATATCTCTTTACAATATTTTTGTCTTTAAACTTAGATATTATTTTTAACATCCTTTTGTCTTTAGACTAATATATATACTATACTATACTATATATACATCTTATATATAGTATATAAGCTGTATATATAGCTTATCGAATATAACTTTTATATATATATATATATATATATATATATATATATATATACTATATATACATTTAATATATATACTATACTATATATACATCTTATATATAGTATATAAGATGTATATATAGCTTATCGAATATAACTTTTATTTATATATATATATATATATATATATATATATATATATATATATATATATATATATATCTTATATCGATATACTATATATACATCTTATATACATATATACTATATATACATCTTATATATAGTATATAAGCTGTATATATAGCTTATCGAATATAGCTTATATATATACTATATATACATTTAATATATATACTATACTATATATACATTTAATATATATACTATACTATATATACATCTTATATATACTATATATAAGATGTATATATAGCTTATCGAATATAGCTTATATATATATATACTATATATACATTTAATATATATACTATACTATATATACATCTTATATATAGTATATAAGATGTATATATAGCTTATCGAATATAGCTTATATATATATACTATATATACATTTAATATATATACTATACTATATATACATTTAATATATATACTATACTATATATACATTTAATATATATACTATACTATATATACATCTTATATATAGTATATAAGATGTATATATAGCTTATCGAATATAGCTTATATATATATACTATATATACATTTAATATATATACTATACTATATATACATCTTATATATAGTATATAAGATGTATATATAGCTTATCGAATATAGCTTATATATATATATACATCTTATATCGATATATTATATATACATCTTATATACTATATATATTCGAATATTTATACATCTTAGATATTTATTTTAACATCCTTTTGTCTCTAATATCCTTTTTTTTTTTATAAAAAAAAAAAAATTGGGCCCACTTAGCCCGTTTAGCCCGCGGCCCGGAACCGTTTAGCCCGGGACCAAACGGTCCCGGTCCACAGGCCGGTCCTTAGAAAAAGTCCGTTTAGACCCGGGCCCGTTTGGCCCATTTAATTTGGGCCTGGCCCTAGCCCGGGACCGTTTGGACCGGCCCACTTGCCAGCCCTACTATCTGCTGGAATCACTGAAAATGAACTGTAAATGTGTAGCTCGTCATTATCTTCAGCTCCTTATTTATTATTGTTACTTGCTGAGTTGGTTATACTTATACTACACCCTGCACTTCGTGTGTAGATCCAGATGTTCCCGGACATAGCGGGTGTTGATTCTCTCGCACTGTTAATTTTTCGGATATTCAGAGGTAGCTGTCGTGTTTTGCAGACCTTGTCTCTCCTTCCCTATCTCCTTGTTTACTATATTTGGTCTTAGACTATTATAGACTGTTTTCTTTTGACTTGTATCTATATTAGATGCTCATGTACTCAGTGAAACCAGGTTTTGGGGAGTGTTCGTATCAGTATTTGTGGAATTTTGTATTGCATTTAAATATTATATTTTCAAACTTAAGAGAAATTGTGGTTTATTGAGATTATCGGCTGGCCTAGTATCGAGATAGGCGACATCACGACAGGTTGGGATTTTGGGTTGTGATAGTTAGATGTACTTCTGTTGAGATAACAATAAAATATATTTTTTTGTAATTTAAATTAATATGTTATTAAATATATTTCTATTAATTATTATTTTATATAGTGTTATTTATTTTTGAATCATGTTATATTTTTATTTGTTTGTATCACCGACTATATGTGGAGTTATAATAATTGAATTTCTGCCAATAGTTATTCATTCATGCTATTTTTAATTTATTATGTTTAGCATGATCATATTATTATCCGCACATCGTGCGTGTACAAATACTAGTTTTAATTAAGTCACTTATTCTTCTTTTTGATCCACTATTTTTGAAATAATTGGTATTTACCTGCTTTGTTAATTCGAAAAATATAAGAGAAAGAAATATAAAAATAATATAATGGTTAGTAAACAAAGTATAGTAAATTGAAGAATCTAAATTAGATAGCTTGTCTAAATTTCAAAAGTATTTACAACATCTCAACTTTAATGAATTCATTACACCAAAGGTATGGAGACTTTGCAAGTATAAGTGATAGAAGTTGAAGTTCCTTGGAGACTTTACATTGTCGAATTCAACTTTGCTTCAATCAATGCCTACGAATTGTGCACTCTTTAGTTAGTCGATCGAACTCTATACCAACCTGACAACAACAAAATATATTCGAATATACATGTACATACATGATGATTAGCTGCATATAATATACAATAAATAGACCAACTGAATTCTATGTTTTGTATATGGTTGAAAAATATATAAAATAAATCAATTCCAAATACATTATCACAAGAAGAGAAGTAGGTGCATTGGTAATTAAAAATATTCATGAATAATTTGTATAGTCTATTTTCTTTAGCATTTACATCAATAGTAATTTCTGAAAATAGTGGAACAAGAAGAGCAACAAGTGATTTGAAGGGAAATTAGGAAATTTTGTATTACTTAACAGATCAAGGGGTAATTTTACAAAAGTTTATTAATAGTAGGGGTAAGTTTGGACGGATAGTATAACGGTAGAGGTAAATTTGACCTGATAGTATAACAGATGTTAAATATAGACAATATCTGAAAGTAGAGTTTCTTTTTTTTTTTCCTATCACGTAAGGAAAAAGAGCATCAAACACGTAATATTATGACTCGAGTTATGATTAACTTAAAAGATCGCTTTTAGCTTGCCGCCAAAATTATTTATATTTAATAGCCGTAAAAGTATATAATTTTTGTATATATATATTTTGTATATAACCTAAGGGAAATGTATATATATGTCACGACCCGAAATTCCCACCTTCGGACCGTGATGGCGCCTAACATTTCACTTGCTAGGCAAGCCAACGTTAAAATAATATTAGCCATTTTAAAACAATTTTTAAATTTATTAATAATAAAGAAACAAATGCGGAATTAAGGCCTGAAATATAGTGAATAATCCATAAAAATAACGGCATCTAAATACCATCCCAGAATTGGTGTCACAAGTGCACGAACTTCTAGAATAATAAAAATAAAGGTCTGAATAAAATAAAGCTGTCTGGAAATAAACACACAGCTAAGGTACAATAGACGGGGACTTCAGAACTGCGAACGTCGTGCAGTTATACCTCAAGTCTCCTCTGAGTAACTGAAATCCGAGCAAGTCTAAGGTACGCCGCTGGGACCAACTCCGAAATCTGCACAAGAAGTGCAGAGTGTAGTATCAGTACAACCGACCCCATGTACTGGTAAGTGCTGAGCCTAACCTCGACGAAGTAGTGACGAGGCTAAGGCGGTTCACTTACATTAACCTGTACGCAATATTAGTAACAACATCAATAATAGAAATAAATCAGGTAACTCATTTATAATGGTTGAAGCCAACTCAGCAGTTATAACCAATTATCATTTCCATAAATTCTGTTGCAGCGTGCAACCCGCTCTCACAATATATTCACATTCAATTCTGTTGCAGCGTGCAACCCGCTCTCCTAATATTTTCCTTTTAATCAAGTATGTCATATATTTATTTCAATCAAGTATATATATAGACTATTAAATAAGTCTGTTGCGGCGTGCAATCCGATCCCCCAATATTAACTTTTCAATAAGTCTATTACGGCGTGCAACCCGATCCTCCAATATAAACTTTTTAACAACTCTGTTTGCGGCGTGTAACCCAATCCTCCAATATGGACTTTTAAACAAGTCTGTTACGGCGTGCAACCCGATCCTCCAATATGGATTTTTAAACAAGTCTGTTGCGGCATGCAACCCGGATCCTCCAATATGGACTTTTAAACAAGTCTGTTGCGGCGTGCAACCCGATCCTCCAATATTGACTTTTAAACAAGTCTGTTGCAGCGTGCAACCCGATCCTCCAATATATTCATTTCAATCAACTCTTTTGCGGCGCGCAACCCGCTCCTCCAATATATTCATTTACCAATTCTTATAGAATAAATTACCCCAATAAATGCAACAATTAATATAAAATTTTAAAACAACAAGCATTCAATAGTTATGATTTAATTATGAAACAAGCAATGAAAATTAGCAATTTATTATAAAAATCGGGGAGAAAATAGACATTTTAATATTTAATATGATAATGTCAAGTAGCAATTAATACACATAAATCAAATAGCATGTAACAATTATCCAGGAATTCAAGAATTAATATTTGTCAAGGAATAGGAAAGAAATAATTATTATAACAATTAATTCGTGTCTTAGAACAATTTATGATTTTCAAATAATTATGCAAATAATTAATTTGACGACATATAGACACTCGTCACCTCGCCTATACATAGTTCACATGCATTTCACATAACAAATAATTTAAGGGTTCTATTCCCTCAAGTCAAGGTTAACCACGACACTTACCTCGCTATGCAAATTCCAATAAATTACTCGACCACAGCTTTTCCGTTTAAATTTGTCTCCAAAAGCTTCAAATCTATTCACAAATATTTCGATATACTCAATACAAATCGTAGGAATTAATTCCATATGAATTTACTAATTTTCCGGATAAAAATCCGAAATTTACTTTAAAAATTGACAGTGGGTCCCACATCTCAAATCTCGGAAAAACTTATGAAATCCGAACGCCCATTCTGAGACGAGTCCAACCATACAAAAATTATCAAATTCCGACATCGAATTGACCTTCGAATCTTCGTTTTACATTTTTTGGAAGGTTTTGTAAAAATCTGATTTTTCTTCTATAAATTCATGGATTCATGATGTAAATGAGTATGTAATCATGAAATATAATCAATATAGGATAAGGAACACTTACCCTAATTTTTTCCCGTGAAAATCGCCCAAAAATATGCAGTGCTGGGGGATCTCCCGGAATACGTCCATAGTCCCAAAGTAAATATACAATACAGGGGGATCTCCAGGAATATGTCCGTAGTCCCAAAGTAAATATGCAGTGCTGGGGGATCTCCCGCAATACGTCCGTAGTCCCAAAGTAAATATAGAATACAGGGGGATCTCCCGGAATATGTCTGTAGTCCCAAAGTAAATATGCAGTGCTGGGGGATCTCCCGGAATACGTCTGTAGTCCCAAAGTAAATATGCAGTACATGGGGATCTCCCGAAATACGTCCGTAGTCCCAATTTAAATATGCAACGCAAGATGAAATGACAAGTATGACATAGAATTATACAGTTTATACAGGACACAGATAAGGCAAATAAGGACTTAACTGAACATGACGCACAGAATGTCAATTAGGCAGTTAAAACACGTAAGCATGCTTTTCTAGTCTAAACTACACAATTAAACATATTAGTATAATTAATAAGAAAAGAAATTTATGATTTAAAAAGGTTAAACATGATTTTTTTGCAATAATAGCCCGTGTACATACTCGTCACCTCACGTACACGGCGCCCACACACCAAATAATATCAAGATATCCTAAGGGGAAAGTCCCCAACACAAGGTTAGGCAAGCCACTTACCTCGAACCGCTCAAATCAACCTGATATCACGTTCTTGCCAAGACTATCCGACTCCAAAACAGTATAATACCATGAATATGCGCTAATGGAATGAATCCCACAAGAAAAACTACAAAATTAGGCCAAAACTCGAAATTGGCTCAAACCCGCCCCCGGGGCCCACGTCTCAAAACCCGACAAAATTCACGAAACTAGAAAGCTCATTCACTCACGAGTCTAACCATACCAAATTTACTAAAATCCGACACCAAATATTCCTCCAATCTGCAATTCAAACTCCCAAATCCCTAGTCTCCAACTTCCAATTTCCACCTTAAATACACATTAACTAGGTGGGAAAATACATGGCAAGGCAAGATTATTGACCAAAAATAAGAACAAGGAACTTACCTCAAGAAATGCCTCGGAAATGCTCTCAAAAAGCGCCCCAACCCGAGTTTGCAAAGCCAAAAATGATAACAATCGCGAAGCCCTTCGGTTTTAATCACTGCCCAGGTATTTCCGCACCTGCGGAACCTGGGCTCGCACCTGTGGGTGCGCGTATGCGGAAAAACGTGCGCATCTGCGCAACTCACTTACCCACTCTGCCTTCACATCTGCGATGAAAGGGCCACATCTGTGCACTCGCGCCTGCGGAGTCTCTTCCGCTTCTGCGCATCTTGCGCATGTGCGAACATCCTTGCGCATTTGCGGGCATCGCAGATGCGGAAAATTCCTCGTACCTGCGACCCCAGGCCAACTCTCGATTTATCGCATCTGCGCTTCCATCTCCGCATGTGCGGCTTGCTCACCTGCGGTCTCTTTTCTGCAGGTGCGAAAACACCAGAACCAGAAAAATTCAGAAATTCCTCTAAGTCCAAGTTTTCTCCCGTTAAGCATCCGAAACACACCCGAGGCCCCCGAGACCTCGACCAAACATACCAACCAATCCTAAACCACCATACGACTTAGTCAAGCTCTCAAATCCCATCAAGAAATGCTAAAATAACGAATCACCCTCCAATTCACACTTAAAGAACTTGAAACCTCAAAATTCTACAACCGATGTCGAAACCTATCAAATCACGTCCGATGGACCTCAAATTTTGCGCACAAGTTATAATCAACATTACGAACCTACTCCAACTTCCGGAATCAGAAAACGACCCCGATATCAAAATTTCCACTACCAGCCCAAAACTCCAAAAATTCGACTTTCGCCATTTCAAGCCTAAATGACCTACGAACCTCCAAAACACAATCCGGACACGCTCCTAAACCCAAAATCACCTAACGGAGCTAACAGAACCGACAGAATTCCATTCCGGAGTCGTCTTCACATATTTATGACTACGGTCCAAATCCTAGGGCTTAAGCTCTCATTTAGGGACTAAGTGTCCCAAAACACTCCAAAACTCAAAACCAATCATCCCGGCAAGTTACAATAGTAGAAAAGGATTTGGGGAAAGCAGTTAATAGGGTATCAGGGCTATAACTCTCAAAACTACCGGCCGGGTCGTTACATCCTCCCCCTCTTAAAATAATCGTTCGTCCTCGAACGAGTATAAAGACATACCTAAAACTGTGAAAAGCTGAGGGTATTGGCTGCGCATATCCTGCTCGGTCTCCCAAGTCGCCTCCTCGACCGGCTGACCCCTCCACTGGACTTTTACTGAAACAATATTCTTTGACCTGAGTTTTCTAACCTACCTGTCCAAAATGGCTACTGGCTCCTCAACATAAGATAGATCTTTGTCAAACTAGACTGAGCTTAAATCCAATTCATGATTCGGATCACCGTGATACTTCCGGAGCATGGACACGTGAAATACCGGGTGAACTCCTGCTAGGCTGGGAGGCAAGGCAAGCTCATAAGCAACCTCCCCAACTTGTCGCAATATCTCAAAAGGACCAATGAACCTCGAGCTCAGCTTGCCCTTCTTCCCGAACCTCATGACACCCTTCATAGGCGATACCCGAAGCAAGACCTGCTCACCAACCATAAATGCCAAATCACGAACCTTACGGTATGCATAACTCTTCTTCCTTGACTGGGCTGTGCGAAATCTCTCCTGAATCACCTTCACCTTATCCAGGGCATCCTGGACCAAATCTGTACCCAACAATCGGGCCTCGCCCGACTCAAACCATCCCACTGGAGACCGGCACCGCCTACCATACAAAGCCTCATACGGTGCCATTTGAATGCTGGACTGATAACTGTTGTTGAAAGCGAACTCTTCAAGTGGAAAGTATCGGTCCCATGACCCTCCAAACTCCATCACACAGGCACGAAGCATATCCTCAAGAATCTGAATTGTGCACTCGGACTGCCCGTCCGTCTGAGGGTGAAAGGTTGTGCTCAACTCCACCCTAGTACCCAACTCCTGATGTACGGCTCTCCAAAACCGTGATGTGAATTGTGTACCTCTGTATGAAATGATGGATACTGGAATACCATGAAGGCAGACAATCTCTCTGATATAAATCTCAGCTAACCTATCCGAAGAGTATGTAGTCAGCACCGGAATGAAATGGGCTGACTTGGTAAGTCGATCCACGGTCACCCAAATAGCATCGAACTTCGTCAAAGTCTGAGGAAGTCCAACCACAAAGTCGATGGTGACCCGCTCCCACTTCCACTCTGGGATCTCCAATCTCTGAAGTAATCTACCCGATCTCTGATGCTCATATTTAACCTCCTGACAGTTGAGACACTTGGCCACAAACCCAACTATGTCCTTTTTCATTCTTCTCTATCAATAGTGCTGCCTCAAGTCCTGGTACATCTTCGCGGCACCCGGATGAATGGAGTACCACGAGCTATGGGCCTCCTCAAGAATCAACTCCTGAAGCCCATCTACATTGGGCAGACAGATCCGGCGTTGCATCCTCATCACACCGTCATCACCAATAGTCACATCTCTGGCATCGCCTCGCTGAACCATGTCCTGAAGAACTAGAAGATGAGGATCATCATACTGGTGCTCTCTGATACGGTCATAAAGAGAAGACCGAGGAACCACACAAGCTAATACCCGGCTAGGCTCTAAAATATCCAATCTCACGAACTGGTTGGCTAAGGCCTGAACATCCAAGGCTAAGGGCCTCTCAGCTGCCGGAAGATATGCCAAACTCTCCAAACTTTCTGCCCGGCGACTCAAAGCGTCGGCCACTACATTGGCCTTCCTCAGGTGATATAATATAGTAATATCATAGTCTTTAAGTAGCTCCAACCACCTCCGCTGACGCAAATTAAAGTCCTTCTGCCTTGACAAGTACTGCAAACTCCGGTGTTCGGTGTAAATCTAATAGGGAACACCGTACAAATAATGACGCCAGATCTTCAGGGCGTGAACAATAGCTACTAACTCGAGATCATGAACTGGATAATTCTTCTCATGCACCTTCAACTGTCTAGACGCGTAGGCAATCACCTTACCGTCCTGCATCAATACCGCTCCAAGTACAATCCTCAAGGCATCACAGTAGACAGTGTATGACCCTGAACCTGTAGGCAATAATAATACTAGGGTTGTAGTCTAAGCTGGTTTGAGCTTCTGAAAGCTCTGCTCACACTCCTCGGTCCACCAGAACGGAGCACCCTTCTGGGTCAACCTGGTCATAGGTGCTGTAATGGATGAAAATCCCTCCACAAAGCGACGGTAATACCCCGCCAAACCAAGGAAACTACGGATCTCCGTAGCTGATGACGGTCTAGGCCAACTCTACACTGCCTCCACCTTCTTCGAATCTACCTTGATCCCATCACAAGACACTATGTGGCCCAAGAATGCCACTGAATCAAGCCAGAATTCACACTTAGAAAATTTTGCATACAACCTCTTCTTCCTCAAAGTCTGAAGCACGATCCTCATGTGCTGCTCATGATCCTCCCGAGATCGGGAATATACCAGGATGTCGTCAAAAAACACAATGATGAAAGAATCAAGATAAGGCCAGAATACACTGTGCATCAAATGCATAAAGGTTGTTGGGGCATTGGTCAGCCCAAATGACATGACAAGAAACTCATAGTGACCATATCTGGTCCTGAAAGCAGTCTTCGTGATACCCGGCTCCCGAATCTTCAACTGATGATAGCTAAAACGCAAGTCAATCTTGGAAAACACCCTGGCACCCTATAACTGATCAAATAAATCATCAATGCAAGGCAAAGGATACATGTTCTTCACTGTAACCTTGTTCAATTGCCGATAGTCAATACACATACGCATAGAACCATCATTATTCTTCATAAATAAGACCGGAGCACCCCAAGGTGATACACTGGGCATGATGAAACCCTTATCAAGTAACTCTTGCAACTGCTCCTTCAACTCCTTTAATTCAGGAGGAGCCATATGATATGGAGGAATAGAGATGAGCTGAGTGCTCGGCAACAAATCAATGCCAAAATCAATATCTCTATCGGGCGGCATACCTGGAAGATCAACTGGAAACACATCTGGGAAGTCCTCACTACTGGAACTAACTCAAATGTAGGGGTATCAATACTGACATCTCTCACATAGGCCAAATAAGCATCACACCCCTTCTCAACCATTCGCTGAGCTTTTAGAAATTAAACGACCCTGCGGGGTGTATACTCTAAGGTACCTCTCCACTCTAATCTCGGCAAACCTGGCACAGCCAGCATCACGGTCTTAGCGTGACAATCAAGAATAGCATAATGGGGCGACAATTAGTCCATGCCTAAGATAACATCAAAATCTACCATACTGAGAAATAACAAATTGACTCTGGTCTCAAAACCACTAAGATCAATCAAGCACGATCGATATACGCGGTCCACAATGAGAGAATCTCCCACGGGAGTAGATACATAAATAAGGAAACTCAATGAATCACGAGATATCCCCAAATGTGGGGCAAAATAAGAAGACACATATGAATACGTAGAGCCTGGGTCAAATAATACTGATGCATCCCTATGACAGACGGGGACGATACCTGTGATAACAGAATCTGAAGCAAAGGCCTCTAAACGGGATGGAAGGGCATAGTACCCGGCCTGGCCTCCCTCTCTAGGGCGACCTCGACCTCCCCGACCTCCACCTCGAGCTGGCTGAGGAGGTGGGGTAGCAACTGGTGCTGGAAGAATGGCCGGAGGACCCGGTGGAGCACGTAGAGGCTGATAAGTCTGTGGAGGTGCACCTCTCCTGGTTCTGGGGCAATCTCTAACCAGGTGACGCGTGTCACCACACTCAAAACAACCTCTCGGAGGACGCGGCGGCTGAGACTGACTCGGACCTGGCCTACTGGACTGGCCGGTAATAGCACCTCGAGTAGGAGGCATACTGGATACTGGCGGTGCATAATAGGGCTCCTGAGGCCTAGGAGGAGCTAGGACACTGCTGGCTGCTGGAAGAGCTGAATGAACAAGGCGACTCACAAAACCCCTACCATAGCGTGATGCTGGTGCACGAGCTTCTAAATAATGACCAGTCTCTTGAGACCTCTTGGCCTCTCTCTCCTCTCGGTCACAGGAAAACATGCCCTCCACTCTCCAGGCAATGCTTACTACCTGCTGATAATAGATGTCCATCTCCAACTCCCTGGCCATACTGGTCCGAATACTGGGGTGGAGTCCCTCAATGAAGCGACGAACC
This sequence comes from Nicotiana tabacum, assembly GCF_000715075.1. Lineage (NCBI taxonomy): Eukaryota > Viridiplantae > Streptophyta > Magnoliopsida > Solanales > Solanaceae > Nicotiana > Nicotiana tabacum. The sequence goes on along the minus strand of NC_134081.1, from coordinate 85,542,325 downwards.
CTTCCTCTGACTGTAGCAACCAGAGCAGGTGCATGGCAAGCTAACCCACTGAAACGTACTGCATATTCCGACATAGTCATAGAACCCTGACGCAACTGCTCGAACTCTGCGCGCCAAGCATCCCTCAGGCTCTGAGGAATATACTCACGCAAGAACATCTCTGAAAAGTGAGTCCAATTGAGTGAGGCTGCCTCGTCCGGACTACTCAGCTCATAGGCATGCCACCACTGATATGTTGCTCCCCTCAGCTGGAAAGCGGTGAAAGAAATCCCACTCGTCTCCACAATTCCCATAGTGCGGAGAATACGATGACACTGCTCAAGAAAACCCAGAGCATCATTTGAAGCTAGTCCGCTGAAAGTAGGTAGGTGGTACTTCTTGTACCTCTCAAGTCTGAGTTGCTCTGCCAGAAGCAGCTGCCCTGATCTCATGTTGAACCGGAGCCACTAGGGGCATAGGAAAATACTCTGGGTCCTGATCAACCTGGACCCTCTGCTCAGGGGTGCGGGCTGCGGGAGTCTGTGCCCCTCCCCTGGCCTGAGATGTAGCGGGACCTATCGGAAATAGTCCAGCCTGAGCCAGAGTGCTGAACATGCTCAAGAACTGAGCTAAAGTCTCCTGGTGGGCTAGAGTAGCAATAGAGATCTCTGGCGCTGGCCCTCCAGCTGGAGCTGCTGGGGGCTCCTCTGACGCAGCACTCACAGGTGCTCGGGCTGCATCGCGTGGTCGTCCTCTACCCCGACCCCGACCTCTGGTGGCTCTGGCAGGGGGCTCGGGGCGGGTCCTCACCATCTGTGAGAAAGAATAGAATAGAATATTAGAAGTTTTGGTGTCAATAACTCGCACGACAAGGTAATCAAAGAAATTTGATTGTTCTTAACAGTTACATAGCCTCTCGAAGATAAGTACGGACGTCTTCGCACCCATTCACGAGACTCTAATAAACCGGCTTGTGACTCGCGACTCCTACGAACCTAGTGCTCTGATACCAACTTGTCACGACCCCAAATTAACCCTCCATAAGGTGTCGTGATGGCACCTAGTCTTTACGACTAGGTAAGCCTACTATTGCGAAAAATATAAAGGAAACACAACATTTTTAAGGATAAACAGCATATTATAAATAGCCAAGAGTAGTTCCACTCGACATATACAAAATAATTTTCCAAGACCCGGAATATCACTAAAGATATTAAGGAAAAATCTCTAGACGAGGGAGTAGAAGGGCACTCCAAAGATCTGCGGACGCAAGCAGAGGTACCTTGAAGTCTTCTAGAATCAGCAGCACATACTAACCCCGAAGCTGATAGCTCGCACCTGGATCTGCACACGAAAACATATGCAAGGAAGGGCATGAGTACACCACAATGGTACCCAGTAAGTGCCAAGCCTAACCTCGGTCAAGTAGTGACGAGGTCAGGTCAAGACCCTACCAGAGTAAATATAATAAATTAAACAGTAAAAGAAATAAGTAGAATTTACGGTAACACAGTTAAAGAAATTTTCAAAAATTTAATAGTTAAGGGAGCCCTCGGCTCAAAACAAGGTAAACACAGTGGGAAATCTCTCGGGATACCGTCCCATAGTTTCAAATGAATATGCAGTACATGGGGATCTCCCGGAATACGTCTGTAGTCCCAAAGTAAATATGCAGTGCTGGGGGATCTCCCGGAATACGTCTGTAGTCCCAAAGTAAATATGCAGTACAGGGGGATCTCTCGGAATACGTCCGTAGTCCCAAAGTAAATATGTAGTGCTGGGGGATGTCCCGAAATACGCCCGTAGTCCCAAAGTAAATATGCAGTACAGGGGGATCTCTCGGAATACGTCCGTAGTCCCAATTTAAATATGCAACGCAAGATGAAATGACAGGTATGACATCGAGTTATACAGTTTATACTGGACACAGATAAGGCAAATAAGGACTTAACTGAACATGACGCACAGAATGTCAATTAGGCAGTTAAAACACGTAAGCATGCTTTTCTAGTCTAAACTACACAATTAAACATATTAGTACAATTAATAAGAGAAGCAATTTATGATTTAAAAAGGTTAAACATGATTTTTGCAATAATAGCCCGGTTTACGTACTCGTCACCTCACGTACACGGTGCCCACACACCAAATAATATCACGATATCTTAAGGGGAAAAGTCCCCAACACAAGGTTAGGCAAGCCACTTACCTCGAACCGCTCAAATCAACTTGATATCACGTTCTTGCCACGAGCTAATGGCCCGAAATCTATTCAAAACAGTACAATACCATCAATACGCTCTAATGGAATGAATTCCACAAGAAAAACTACAAAATTAGGCCAAAACCCTAAATTAGCTCAAACTCGGCCCCCCGGGTATCGTAGATGCGAAAACTTCCTCGCACCTGCGACCCCAGGCCAACTCTCGATTTATCGCATCTGTGCTTCCATCTCCTCATGTGCGGCTCGCGCACCTGCGGTCTCTTTTCCGCAGGTGCGAAAACAGCAGAACCAGAAAAATTCAGAAATTCCTCTAAGTCCATGTTTTCACCCGTTAAGCATCCGAAACACACCCGAGGTCCTCGGGACCTCGACCAAACATACCAACCAATCCTAAAATACCATACGAACTTAGTCGAGCTCTCAAATCCCATCAAGAAACGCTAAAATCATGAATCACCCTCTAATTCAAACTTAAAGAACTTGAAACTTCAAAATTCTACAACCGATGTCGAAACCTATCAAATCACGTCCGATGGACCTCAAATTTTGCGCACAAGTTATAATCAACATTATGAACCTACTCCAACTTCCGGAATCGGAAAACGACCCCGATATCAAAATTTCCACTACCGACCCAAAACTCCAAAAATTCTACTTTCGCCATTTCAAGCCTAAATGACCTACGAACCTCCAAAACACAATCCGGACACACTCCTAAACCCAAAATCACCTAACGGAGCTAACGGAACCGACAGAATTCTATTCCGGAGTCGTCTTCACATAGTTCCGACTACGGTCCAAATCCTAGGGCTAAAGCTCTCATTTAGGGACTAAGTGTCTCAAAACACTCTGAAACTCAAAACCAATCATCCCGGCAAGTCACAATAGCAGAAAATGATTTGGGGAAAGCAGTTAATAGAGGATCAAAGCTATTACTCTCAATACGACCGGTCGGGTTGTTATAGCCTCGGGGGAGTTCAGATGCCTAACGGATCGAATTTGGATTTGGAGGAAGAGCCGAAGCAGCTGGGCATCTGGTATGATCACACCTGCGCAAATAAGGGTCGCAGGTGTGAGCTCCCGGATGCGAGGAATTAGTCGCGGAAGCGAAAAATGCATTAGCTGGCCAGGCACCACGGGTGCAAAAAATTATGCCACGGATGCAAAGCCGCAGGTGCGAAGAAATCACCGCGGGTGCGAAAGCCCCTGGGCAATACAGAAACAGAGGGGTTCTGAGCTTTTGCCATTTTTGGGCATTTCAAGCTCAGGTTGGGCGATGTTTGAGCAAGGTTTTCACGGGAAAACTTGATTTAAGTCCCTTGTAATCATTTCTACTCCATAATGTTGAATTATCATCGCATAATCCGATTAGATTACATATTTTTGAGGTGTAAATCAGGGATTTGAACTTCGGGATTTGAAAACGAAAATTTAAGATTTGGAGGTCAAGTTGTTATTGGAATTCGATAAAATTGGTATGGTTGAACTCGTATCAGAATGGGTGTTCAGATTTTATGAATATTATGTCATGTTCCGAGGGGCGGGTCCCGCGTTGACTTTTATTGACTTTTTAGAATAAATTTTTAAGTCGACGTATTATTATCCGGAATGATTTCTGACAAATTTTAATGGAGTTATATAATTAATTTGGATAGATTTGAGTTGTCCAGAGGTCAATTCAAGCAAGAAGGCTATTTTGGAATATCGGCCTAATTTCAAAAAGGTAAGTGTCTTGCTTAACCTCGAATGGGGGAATTACCCCTTAGGCATTGCGTCTTATGTACCATTTGTGAAATGTGAAAAGCCGTGTACGCGAGGTGACGAGTACGTACTCGGGCATATACATGCAAAATTCATTGAATTAAAGTCTCAGGCATTATTGTTTAGTAAATTGGGAAATTGTGAAAAATTATTAAATCATTTATTTGCCATGCCTAAATCCTTATTGTTGAATTTATTTTTATATGATAATTTGATGTGATTGTTACTTCAAATATTTATGAAATTTCGTGAGTATTGTTGGTTTAATATTTCTTGAAAATTAATTCCAATATGAATTTTCTTATGCAAATAATTAATTTAAGCGAGCTTAAGAATAAGTGTTAGTATAATTATCTAAATTTGCATTAATGAAGGTTTTGCTTTATGCTGAGTAATTTCTATCTCTATTGATTGTTTTTGGGTGTTATATACATTGTGTGGAGCCTTGGTCTATTTGTTGTCAAATTAATTAATTTTTGTTATATCTTTGGAATTCAATTGTGGCCATTGGGCAAATTGTGATATAAATTGATTTTATTATGTGTCGTATTAATTTCCCATGTAAATTGTTGTGTTGTGTGATTTATTATTTTGGGGAGATAAGGGTGGCATTTCACTGTTGATATTATGTGGGTATAAGGGTGACATTTCACTGTTGTTGTGTTTGTTAGAATATTGTCTGGGCGGAGCGATAAGGGTGGCTATAGGAGCGATAAGGGTGGACAATAGGAGCGATAAGGGTGGCTATTAATATTGTCTGGGCGGAGCGATAAGGGTGTCTATTGTCAGGGACGATATGTGATGATTTGGGGTTGTGGGGTTGATGATTTTCATGTGATGTTGTGATATTCTTGTGTTTATTTTTATACCTTGTGCAATTTTTCTTGTTGTTGGTAAATTAATGACAATCTGATTTATGTTGAAATTGAGAGCATGTGGCTATTGCCAGGCGGATTATAAAATAAAATGTGGGCACGTTGTGCCAGGAGTAAATAATGAGGATATTGGAACGTGAATTGTCCGTGCAATTGTGATATGAATTGTGGGCACGAGGTGCTGTGATTAAATGATAATGATATTTGGCACGTGAATTGTCCGTGCAGTTGTTATATGAAATGAGGGCACGAGGTGCTGGGGAAATATGATGATTTAATTATGGGCACGAGGTGTCGTGGAAATATGAAAAATTGGTTGAGACCCATGTTTATGAAAAATATGGAAATGGGCTGAGACCCGTATTTTTATGATTATGAAACGAGGTGCCACATGGTAACTTTTTAATTGAAAGAATTATATTCAAAATATTTGAAAGGATTTTTATGTAGAAGGTATTATATGAAAGAATTATATTTGAAAGGTAATTATTTGAGAAAATTATATTTTAAAGAGAGTTAGTTGAAAGAAATATATGTGAAAGACATTTATTTGAACGATTTGATTTATTGTGTGTAATTATATTTATTAATTGTTAAGCAATATTAATGGTATTCTTGTTGTCTGTTGTGCATATTACTGGTTGTTTTATGTTGCCCTTATTTTTATCTGCTTCCTATTATTTTGTATATTATATTGCACAGGCTATTAGACTAGTGAGTGTCTTGACTGTACCTCGTCTCTACTCTACTGAGGTTAGTCTTGATACTTATTGGGTACCGACCGCGATGTACTCATACTACACTTCTGCACATTTTTGTGCAGAGCCAGGTATTGGAGTTATTGGACTTGAGAAGAGTTAAAGCGGGATCGTAAGGATTCAAGGTAGAGCTGCTTGGTCGTCGTAGTCCATTGGAGTCTTTTCATTACATTGTACTGTTAATTGTTTATCAAACAGTGTTGTATATTCGGTCTCGTGATCATTCCATGTATTCTATTAGAGTTTGTGACTCAATACTACCAGTCTTGAGAGGTTGTACATTCATATTTGTTCCGTTGTTAGTTTTGGTTACTTATTTAATTAAAAACAAAAAAAATGGCTCCCAAAATGTAATTGAAATCGGCTTACCTAGTCGTAGAGACTAGGTGCCATCACGACGCCTGTGGTGGAATTTTTGGGTCGTGACAACTTGGTATCAGAGCTCTAGGTTCATAGGTTCTACGAGTCACGAATGAGTCTAGTACAGTCTTGCGGATCGGTACGAAGACGTTTGTACTTATCTTCGAGAGGATACAGAACTGTTAGGAAATTTCCATTTCTTTCATTCCTGTCGTGCGGAATTTGATCAATTTGGAATTTGAACCTTGTATCTCCATTTTCTCGCAAGTGTGAGGACACGTGCTACTGGGTTAGCTGAGCAGGCATCCGCACATACTACTTGGGTTGCAAGAGGCCGGGGCCGAGGTAGAGGTCGAGGAAGGGCACGTGTTGTGACTAGAGCACCTATCAGAACAACAGTTGAGGAGCCACTAGTAGCTCCAGTTGGTGGATAGGTACCAGAAGCCCCTGTTGTTACCCTCGGACTTTAGGAGACTTTAGCACAGTTCCTGAGTATGTTTGGTACATTAACTCAGGCAGGATTAATCTCTGTTGCACCAAACATTCTGTATATTGGGGGAGTAGCTCAGACTCCTATCTCAACTCCAGAGCAGAAGGTTCATGTTGGTCAGGTTCCGGGTGTAGTACCGTTACAACCTGTTATTCCGGTTCGACCTAAGGTCAGGCCCGAGGCATCAGAAGAAGAACAAAAGAGACTTGAAAGGTTTAAGAGGAATAGTCCACCTACTTTCAGTGGCACAGCTATAGAGGATGCCCAAGAATTTCTAGAAAATTGTCACTGTATTCTCCGCACCATGGGTATTGTGGAGGTGAGCGGAGTTACCTTTACTACATTTCAACTGTCAGGCGCAGCGTATCGGTGGTGGCAAATCTATGAAGAAGGTAGACCAACCGATGCCACACCACCAACTTGGGCTCAATTTTCGAAAATGTTCTTGAAAGAGTTTGTTCCCCAGACTCTCAGAGATGCGTGGCACACAGAGTTTGAACGGTTGTGTCAGGGCACTATGACAGTGTCAGATGCTATCAGGTTCAGTGAGTTAGCCCGTCATGCACCTATCTTGGTTCCTACAATCAGAGAGCAGGTCCGTAGATTTATTGAGGGGCTCGAATATGATATTAAAATATGCATGGCTTGAGAATTGCAAACTGATACTCTATTTCAACAAGTAGTAGAGATTGCAAGGAAGATTGAGGGTGTTTTAGGCGAGGAAAGGGAGTCTAAGGAGGCCAAAAGGTCTCGAAGATCTGGAGGGTTCAGTGAATTTTACTCTTCAGCTAGAACCCATTATAGCGGTGGCTCGAGCAGTCGGTTAGCTCAGTCCGCACATCAGATTACTCATAGCACTCTAGTTTACAATGCACCACCGACACAAGATTCTTACAGTGGTTATTCCAGTTATCCGGCACAGACTCAGTACGAGCAGCCGCGACCTCAGAGGGGTTGTTATGAGTGTGGTGATACTAGGCATATCATGAGAGATTGTCCCAGACTTGGGAGGGGTGGATTTCATCAGAACACTCCAGCCACAAGCTTTATTCCAATTGATACTCCACGTGCACAATCAGCTAGAGGTGGAGGACAAGCGAGTAGTGGGCGCTTAAGAGGTGGAGGATCGACCCGTTGATTTAATCACTATGATTTGGCTGAGGCCAATACACCAGATGGTGTCGTTACAGGTACGATCCTGATTTTTATTATAAAAGGATATTTTCCTTAATTTGATTCAGTTTTGAATATTGAGGTGAGTCCTCCTATTATGCTCCACTTATAGGTGAGTTTCGTAAATTTGTGATGTGTTGTTAGGAGTTGTTTTGGTGAGCTTCGTAAATTTGATTCAGTTCTGAATATTGATGCGCTTGTAATGCTGAGATTGGTGTTATTGATATATACCTTGTGGTATTTTATTGGGTTGTGGATGTGTTGTTAGGAGTTATTTTGGTGTTACTCTGGCAGGTGGATAGGCCCAATTACAGGAGGGACTCTGCCGAAATTTCTAAAAATTTTGAGAGTTAGTAAAATTTGGAGGATTGAGATTTGCAAAGGAAGAGATAAATATGTTATGTGTTTAAGGGCGAATGATCCTAATCGGGGAAAAATATAGCAACCCGAAAAAAATTTGAAGTACTTCAACACTATCAAGAAAGTTGATGTGTGCGTAGGCATGAGTTACTATAGCCAGTTGAGACTAATACCATGTGTCGAAGTGAAAATCAGGCCTTTTGGAAATGATTGGAGAGTTAGGGAATTTGCTTTAAAGCTTATAAGAATAGAGAAAAGAAATAATCTCAATTGAGATGGTGTCGTCAGACCCGTGTTAAATTGTAGGAACGTAGAATCACTCACAAGTATGTGTGTAAGATTACACTCAGTAATTTAAAGTCCTCAGAAAGATTCTTGGCATGTTCGAGGATGAACGTATGTTTAAGAGGTGGAGAATGTAACGACTCGACTTATCGTTTTAAGAATTAACGCTTTGTTCAACGACTTAAGGTCCCGGGCAACTTCATAATATGTTTTATGACCCGCGGGTGTGGTCGAGTTTGATTTTTGGAAGATTCAGAATTTAATTTAAAGAAAAATTCTCATTTTGAAGCTTAAATGGAAAGAGTTGACCGGAGAGTTAACTTTTGAGCAAACGACCTCGGAATAGAATTTTGATGATGTCAATAGTTTCGTATGATGTTTTCGGACTTAGGCGTATGTTCGGATTTGGATTTGGAAGTCCGCAGGACAATTCGACACATTTTGGCAAAAGTTAGAAAATATAAGATTTTGGAAAAAATCCGACCGAAGGGTGAATTTTTTATAACGAGGTCGGATTTTGATTCCGAAAATGGGAATAGCTTCGTTATGTAAATTATGACTTGTGTGCAAAATTTGAAGTCATTCCAAATTGATTTGATGTGTTTCGGCACAAGATATAGAATTTAAAAATTCACAAGTTCATAGATTTTGATTTGAGGTGCGATTTGTCGTTTTGATGTTGTTTGATGTGATTTAAGAATTTGACTAACTTCGTATGATGTTTTAGGACTTGATGGTATATTTGGTTGAGGTCCCGAGGGGCCTCTGCGGAGTTCGGATGCCTAACGGATCGAATTTGGATTTGGAGGAAGAGCTGAAGCAGCTGGGCATCTGGTATGATCGCACCTGCACAAATAAGGGCCGCAGGTGTGAGCTCGCGGATGCGAGGAATTAGTCGCGGAAGCGGAAAATGCATGGGCTGGCCAGGCACCGCGGGTGCGGAAAATTATACATCGGGTGCGAAGTCGCAGGCGCGAAGAAATCCATCGCAGGTGCGAAGAATATTACCGCGGGTGCGAAGAAATCACCGCGGGTGTGAAAACCCCTAGGCAATAAAAAACATAGGGGTTCCGAGTTTTTGCCATTTTTGGGCATTTCAAGCTCGGGTTGGGCAATTTTTGAGCAAGGTTTTCATGGGAAACCTTGAGGTAAGTCCCTTGTCATCATTTTTACTACATAATATTGAATTATCATCGAATAATCCGATTAGATTACATGTGTTTGAGATGTAAATCGGGGGTTTGAACTTAGGGATTTGAAAACGAAAATTTAAGATTTGGAGGTCGAGTTGTTATTGGAATTTGATAAAATTGGTACGGTTGAACTCGTATCGGAATGGGTGTTCAGATTTCATGAAAATTATGTCAGGTTCTTAGGGGCGGGTCCCGCATTGACTTTTGTTGACTTTTTGGAATAAATTTTTAGGTCGATGTATTATTATCCGAAATTATTTCCGACGAATTTTAATGGAGTTATACAATTAATTTGGATAGTTTTGAGTTGTCTGGAGGTCAATTCAAGCAAGAAGGCTATTTTGGAATATCGGTCTAACTTCAAAAAGATAAGTGTCTTGCTTAACCTCATGTCGGGGAATTACCCCTTAGGCATTGAGTCTTATGTGCCATTTGTGAAATGTGAAAAGCCGTGTACGCGAGGTGACGAGTACGTACTCGGGCTTATACGTACAAAATTCATTGAATTAAAGTATTAGGCATTATTGTGTAGTAAATTGGAAAATTGTAAAAAATTATTAAACCATCTGTTTGCCATGCCTAAATCCTTATTGTTGACTTTGTTTTTATATGATAATTTGATGTGATTGTTACTTGAAATACTTATGAAATTTCGTGAGTATTGTTGGTTTAATATTTCTTGGAAATTAATTCCAATATAAATTTTCTTATGCAAATAATTAATTTAAGCGAGCTTAAAAATAAGTGTTAATATAATTATCTAAATTTGCATTAATGAAGGTTTTGCTTTATGCTAAGTAATTTCTATCTCTATTGATTGTTTTTTGGTGTTATATACACTGTGTGGAGCCTTGGGCTATTTGTTGTGAAATTAATTAATTTTTGTTATATCTTTGGAATTTGATTGTGGCCATTGGACAAATTGTGATATGAATTGATTTTATTATGTTGCCGTGTTTATTTCCCGTAAAAATTGTTGTGTTGTGTGAGTTATTATTTTGGGGTATTTGTTGGCTATTGATATTGTCTGGGCGGAGCGATAAGGGTGGCTATAGGAGCGATAAGGGTGGCAATAGGAGCGATAAGGGTGGCTATTGATATTGTCTGGGCGGAGCGATAAGGGTGGCTATAGGAGTGATAAGGGTGGCAATAGGAGCGATAAGGGTGGCTATTGTCAGGGACGATATGTGATGATGTGGGGTTGTGGGGTTGATGATTTTCATGTGATGTTGTGATATTCTTGTGTTTATTTTTATACCGTGTGCAATTTTTCTTGTTGTTGGTAAATTGATGACAATCTGATTTATGTTGAAATTGAGAGCCTGTGGCTATTGCCAGGCGGATTATAAAATGAAATGTGGGCACGTGATGCCGTAAATAAATAATGAAGATATTGGCACGTGAATTGTCAGTGCAGTTGTGATATGAATTGTGGGCACGAGGTGCTATGATTAAATGATAATGATATTTGGCACGTGAATTGTCCGTACAGTTATGATATGAAATGAGGGCACGAGGTGCCGGGGAAATATGATGATTTAATTATGGGCACAAGGTGCCGTGGAAATATAAAAAATGGGTTGAGACCCGTGTTTACGAAAAATATGGAAATGGGCTGAGACCCATATTTTTATGATTATGAAACGAGGTGTCACATGGTGACTTTTTAATTGAAAGAATTATATTCAAAATATTTATTTGAAAGTATTTTTATGTAAAAGGTATTATATGAAAGAATTATATTTGAAAGGTAATTATTTGAGAAAATTATATTTGAAAGAGAGTTATTTGAAAGAATTATATGTGAAAGACATTTATTTGAAGGATTTGATTTATTGTGTGTAATTGTATTTATTAATTGTTGAGCGATAATAATGGTATTCTTGTTGTCTGCTGTGCATATTACTGGTTGTGTTATGTTGCTGTTATTGTTATCTGCTTCCTATTATTTTGTATATTACATTGCACAGGCTATTAGACTAGTGAGTGTCTTGACTGTACCTCGTCTCTACTCCACTGAGGTTAGTCTTGATACTTACTAGGTACCGACCGTGGTGTACTCATACTACACTTCTGTACATTTTTTAGCAAATCCAGGTATTGGAGTTATTGGACTTGAGAAGAGTTAAAGCGGGATCGTAAGGATTCAAGGTAGAGCTGCTTGGTTGTCGCAGTCCCTTGGAGTCTTTTCATTTCATTGTACTATTAATTTTTTATCAAATAGTATTGTATATTCGGTCCTCGTGATCATTCCATGTATTCAGTTAGTGTTCGTGACTCAGTACTACCAGTCTTGGGAGGTTGTACATTCATATTTATTCCGATGTTAGTTTTGGTTACTTATTTAATTAAAAAGAAAATGGCTCCAAAAATGTAATTGAAATCGGCTTACCTAGTCTTAGAGACTAGGTGCCATCGCGGCACCTGTGGTGGGATTTTTGGATCATGACAAATTGTCTCAAATTATTTGTTATTTTAAAAGTTAAAAATAAATTATATTTTTTCTATTTTACCCATAATAATAAGAGTTAATATACTAAAACCTGCCTAAACTATACATTTTTTGTTAGTTGCCCACCTAAACTATCATTTGTTCCCGAAAACCCCCTGAACTATATCCCCTTGATAATAAACCCCCTCGTCGCATTTTTACTAGTGCGTATAATACACGTTCCAAATTATGTTTAAAATTTGCCATGTGGCAATCTACATGGATATTTGTTTAGCTTAATCTCAAAAATAGACTTAATTAAGTTTTTATTTATTCATTATAAATAATTACCTGATAAAAAATTAAAAAAAAATAGGGCTAGGGTAAAAGCCAGTCGATCAATTGTAAAAAGGTCATTTTCTCTTTGCTATCATAGAATCGCTACACCTTCTCTCAGTAGCGATTTTCTCCATTAATGTTGGTTCTAACCTCGATTGCCCCGTCTATTCTTTCTTTATCTCGAAAATAGGGATAAAAACTAGGGTTCTGCTCGTGAATCGGTATAAAAAAATTAGGGTTTTGACTAACCTAAATTTTAAAGATTGTTGAAAGGAGATACCTAAGCTATTGAAGAGGATATATAGCTACACATAGGGTGTTCCTTCTTTCAAATAAATTTGGGTAAGAAAGGAAGCATGAATAAAATGAAAAAGATAAGAAATAAACTCAGAAATAACGAGAGAGAGAGAGAGAGAGAGAGAGAGAGAGAGTTTCAGATGAAAAAATGGAGAAGAAAGGTGAAAATATGGAGAAGAAAGGTGAAAATATGGAGAAGAAAGGTGAAAAAATGAAGAAAAAAGCGGAGAAAATAAAAAGAAATATAAATTTTAAAAAAAGAAGGGCTAATTAGCCGTTAGACACTGTCTACGGGCCATTTTTATGGCTTTTTTCAGTATTCACGTGCGCTTTGGCGACTTATTACACACATCAGCGACGAGGGATTTTTATTACGAAGGGGGATATAGTTCAGGGGATTTTCGGGGACATGTGATAGTTTAGGTAGGCAACTGACAAAAATTGTATAGTTGTAACGACCCGGACGGTCGTTTCGAGAGTTATAGCCTCGTTTCCCCCATTTCTGCTTCTTTTGTGCTTTACAGCTGTATTATGTCTTACCGGATTGGTTGGTTCGGGTCCGGATTAGTTTTGGAGTGAATTGAGACACTTAGTCTCTTAATTGGAAGCTTTAGTTGGAAAAGTCAACCTGATGTCGACTTGTGGGAAAACGACCTCGGATTTGAATTTTTATGGTTATGTTATCTCCATTTGGTGATTTTGGACTTAGAAGAGCATCCGGAATGTGATTTGGAGGTCCGTAGTAGAATTAGGCATGAATTGACAAAAGTTGGAATTTTGGCGATTTTGGCCAGTAGTTAAAATTTTGATATCGGGGTCGGATTGGATTTCCGAAAGTTGGAATAGGTTCGTGGTGTCATTTTTGACTTGTGTGTAAAATTTGAGGTCAATCAGACGTGGTTTGGTAGGTTTCAGTGTCGTTGTGGAATTCGGAAGTTTAGAAGTTCTTTAGGCTTGAATCCGGGTGTAATTTGGTGTTTTGATGTTGTTTTGAGGGATTCGAAGGTTCGACTAAGTTCATATCGGGTTATAGGACTTGTTGGTATAATTGGTTGAGGTCCCGGAGGCCTCGAGGTGATTTTAGGTCGTTAACGGCTCGATGGGAGTTGATGAATTGCAGTTGAAGTTCTTGCTACTGGTGTAACCACACCTGCAGAGTGAGAACCACAGGTGCGAACCCGCAGAAGCAAAGGAGGAGCCGCAGATGCGGCTAAGGAGGATCTGGGCAGAGGATGTAGGTGCGATGACATTCCCACACCTGCGATGGTCACAGAAGCGGATTTAGGGGCGCATGTGCGAGTTTGGACCGCATGTGCGATGTAGTTCCCGCAAAGAGTGAAGATGCGGTCACTTGATCGCAGGAGCGGAGGCAGTGTTTTACTGATTTTTCTGCAGAAGCAGGGCTTTGCCTGCAGGTGCGGCTCCGCAGATGCGGAAATGGAGCCGCAGGTGTGAGAAGTTTGGGCAGAACGTATAAATAGAAGACTTCGAGATTTTTCACCATTTTCATCATTTTTAGCTCGGATTTTGGGGATTTTGAGAGAAATTTCGGAGTAATCACTGAGGTATGTTCCTTGTGCCTATTTACTTACAATAATGGTGTTTCCCCACTGATTTTTGCACCTAGTAGGTGAGTGTTTGAGGTGAGATTTGGGAGATTAGGGCTTGGGAATTGGAGAGTGATTTTTGGGGTTTTGGAGGGGCAATTGAGGTCGGATTATGATAAATTTGGTATGGTTAGACTCATGAGTGAATAGGCTTTTAGGTTTTGTGACTTTCGTTAGGGTTTCGAGATGTGGGCCCGGGGGGCCGGGTTGAGCCGATTTCGGATTTTGGACTATATTTTAGTAGTTTTCTTGTGGAATTGATCCTTTTAGCCAATATTGATTAACTCGTACTATTTGTGGATAGATTCTGGGCATTTGGAGGCCGATTCGAGAGGAAAAGGCATTTCGGAGTAGGATTTCTATGCCTTTGAGGTAAATAACAGTCTTAAATCTGCTTATGAGGGTATGAAACCCCGAAAATTGGTATGATGTGAATATTTGGAGGTGACGCACATGCTAGGTGACAGGCGTGTGAGCGTGCACCATGAGGGATTGTGACTTGGTCCATCCCGTGAGACTGTAAAGTCGAATAGCCATTGTTATTACTTGTTTTTCCTTGTCTTTGAGCAATTGACTGCCTTTCATGTTAGAAACCATGCTTAGGCCATATAATATCACTGTTGGAACCCACAGTGGTCGTATACTTGTTGAATTGACTGCTAATTGTTGTCTTGTACTCAGTCACAGTCTTACTTGTGTGTTATATCTCTGTTCCCTCTCATTTCTTGTTGATACCTGTTGTATTCTCTGTTTGGGGTAATTATTATGATATTCTGTGAGCCCGAGGGGCTGGAGAGGTTAGTGACTGAGATAGGGCCTGAGTGCCGAGCTGCGAGCTATGAGGTATATGGATCGGGTTGCATGCCGCAACAAGCCTTCGGGCTATATATATATTATTGGATCGGGTTGCACGCCGCAACAATATTAGATCGGGTTGCACGCTAAAACAATATTGGATCGGGTTGCACGCCAAAACAAATATTGGATCGGGCTGCACGCCGTAGCAATATAGCACTTGGGCTAAAGGAGCCTCTCCATAGTCTGTACACCCCTAGTGAGCGCAGGAACCTATTGAGAATGTGTATTGAGGGCTGAGAGCCGAGAGTATGAGCTGTTGAGATGAGTTGAGTGACTGCTGCCTTGAGAGGCTATACTTGCTTTGATTAATTGTTGCACTTAGTTGTTATCTGTTGTTGTTGTGAAATTTTTGAAAGATTCATATCTGTTTTACTTGAGCTCGAACTGATTTGACTTATACCATCGGATTTGATAGCATGTTCACTCTTTACTGAAAACTTTTAAAATGATTTGTATTTTTATAGCTCGTCACTGCTTCTCAGTTCCTTATTTAATTTTGTTACTTGCTGAGTTGGTTGTTGTCACGACCCAATTTCACATGTAGGTCGTGATGGTGCCCAACACTACAGCTAGGCAAGCCAACTAATAAATTAAGCATACATTGATAAAATTTAAAACCAAGAAAATATAAACCCAAACTCTACCAATGTGTGTGCCAAGACCTGGTGTCACAAGTGAATGAGCATATAGTAGATTATACAAAACTCCAAATACTGTCTGAAATGAAATAGACAGAATGTAAATATAAGAAGAGACACCGGTAGCTGCAGAACGGCTCAGAAAGGCAGCTCACCACTATGCCTCGGGATGACGTGGGTATGTGATGATAGGTCCTCCACTAGTACCTGTCTCAGATCCTGCACAAAAAGTGCGGCAAGTGTAGTATGAGTACGTAAATAACGTGTACCCAGTAAGTATCAAAACTAATCTCGAAGTGGTAGAGACGAGATGGCCGACTTTGACACTCACTATGGGTCAATAATAATAATTGAAATAAAGCTAGAATATTTAAATCAGCATGTTTCATAGAATATAATAATAATTTATTTAACTAGTAGAAAATAATTAAAATTGCAGAAATAATTAAATTCCTTCAAAATGCAATAATTCTCAATATATATATATATTAAATCCTTCAATTTCAATAAAAATTCCAATTTATCAAATAGTTTTACAAAACTGCAATTCAATTTCAATGAATTTTCAATTTATCAAATAGTTTCACAAGCTCCAAAAAACCGTCAAAGTATCGTGTAATTATTATAATTATTAAGCACGATTTTTACCGAGGTCATTCGGCCCGATCCAGAATATTGTGTACACTGCTGAGGGACGTGCGGCACGATCCGTAGATGCATCTATCCTGCCGAGGCATTCGGCCCGATCCACAAGACAGGAGGACATTTTCTTATGTACCTCCAGAATAAGAGTATTTATTGTAAAGTTTATTAGAGAGGATAACAATTTATTTCAACAATTAATTAATCTAAACAAAATTAAGCATATGAAGATTTCATATTTCTCTACCTTTCATAACAATTCACAATATATACATCAAATATTTTAATTAATAAAGAATACAATTTACACAAGTAATTCATGCTTTGAATCCTAAACTATCGGGACTTTAGCATTAATAGTAGCTACGCATGGACTCTCGTCACCTCATGTGCACGTAGCCCCCGCAATTTAACAAAAATAATTATTTAATTTTAATCACCTATGAGGTAATTTCCCCCTCACAAGATTAGACAAGAGACTTACCTCGTCTTGCTCCAATTTAATCCACTATAAGGCCTTTTCCACGATTACCCAACTCCGTCTGGCTCGAATCTAGCCAAAATAATTCGATACAATCACTATATATTATAGGAATCAATTCTATAAGAAAATACTACATTTTAAAGAAAAGATTCCGAAATTAATTAAAATTTGCCTGCGGGGCCCACATCTCGAAATCCGGTGAAAGTAATGAAATCCGACAACCCATTCAATTACGAGTCCAACCATACCAGTTTAACTCAAATTCGACTCCGAATCGATACCGAAATCTCAAAATTTCGTTTCTATGAGATTTCTAAACTTTTCCAAATTTCAATCTCAAAACACTAATTAAATTGTGAAAACAATGATATACTTGTATATGTAGACCAAATCCGAGTTAGAATCACTTACCCCAATGTTTTTCCCTTGAAAATCTACCAAAAGTCGCCTCTGCTCAAGCTCAAGTTCGTCAAAAATGGCAAATGGGACGATTGCCCTCTTTTTATAAAACTACCGAGCAGCCTTCGGAACTGGTCCTCGAACTGGGCCTCGATCACGGCTTCAATCACAGGCTCGAGCCTGGACCTCGGTCATGGCCTCGATCAAGGCATCGAGGTTGGGCCTTCGATCAGAACATTGAGGCTGGGCCTTCGATTAGGGCATCGAGCATGTGCCTTCGATTAGGACATCGAGGTTGGGCCTTCGATCAGGGCATCGAGGTTGGGCCTTCGATCAGGGCATCGAGCATGGGCCTTCGATCAGGACATCGAGGCTGCGCCTTCGATCAGGGCATCGAGCATGGGTCTTGATCCTAGCCCTCGAGCCTTACCCTCGATCATGTCCTCGAGCTGGACCTTCGATCGTGGCTTCGATCTCAAGCTTGAGCCTGAGCCTCGTCAACCCTGGGCTCGATACCTGGGCTCGATATCAACTCAGAATATCCAACAGAAGAGGAAACGCTGCAGCAGTTTTTAAGTCCAATTTTTGATCCGTTAACCATCTGAAACTCACCTGAGGCCCTCGGGACCTCAACCAAATATACCAACAAGTCCTAAAACATCATACGAACATAGTCAAACCTCTAAATCACATCAAACAAAGCTAAAACTATGAATCATACCCCAATTCAAGCTTAATGAAACTACGAGTTTTCAACTTCTACATTCGATGTCGGAACCTATCAAATCAACTCCGATTGACCTCAAATTTTACACACAAGTCATAAATGACATAACGGAGCTATAAAAATTTTCGAAACTGGATTCCGACTTCGATATCAAAAAGTCAACTCATCGGTCAAACTTCCAAACTTAAATTCTTGTTTTTAGCCATTTTAAGCATAATTTCACAACGGACTTCCAAATAAAATTCTGAACACGCTCCTAAGTCCAAAATCACCATACGAAGCTATTGGAATCATCAAAATTCTATTCTGTGGTCATTTTCACATAATTCGACATCCGGTCACTATTCGAACTTAAACATTTTAATTTTTCTTCAAAATTCCATATCTCGGGCTAGGGACCTCGGAATTTTATTCCGGGCATACGCCCACGTCCCAAATCACGATACGGACCTACCGAAACTGTCAAAACACTGATCCGAGTGCATTTGCCCAAAATGTTGACCAAAGTCATCTCAATTGAGTTTTAAAGCTCTAATTCAAATTTTAAATCCATTTTTCACATAAAAAGTTTCCATAAAATTTTACGGATTGCGCACGCTAGTCGAGGAATGATAAATAGTTCTTTTCGAGGTCTTAGAATACATAATTAATTATTAAATTTAAAGATGACATTTTGGGTCATCACATTCTCCACCTATTAAACAAACGTTCGTCCTCGAATGAGTTTAGAATTATACCTGAAGTGCTGAATAAGTCTGGATATCTGCTCCGCATGTTTTCCTCGGCCTCCCAAGTTACTTCTTCGACTGGTTGGCCCCTCCACTGGACTTTTACTGCAGAAACCCTCTTGGACCTCAACTGGCGAACCTGTTTATCAACGATGGAAATTGGCTCCTCTTCATAACCCAAGTTATTATCTAGCTGAACTGTGCTGAAGTCTAACACATGTGATAGGTCAGCATGATACTTCCAGAGCATAGATACGTGGAAAATCGAATGAACTCCCAATAGGCTGGGAGGCAATGCAATCTCATAATCAACCTCCCCAACTCGTTTCAACACCTCAAATGGGCCTATAAACCTTGGCCTCAATTTCCCCCTTTTCCCAAATCTCATGATTCCCTTCATCGGCGAAACCTTCAAGAGAACTTTTTCACCTACCATAAATGATATATCACGCGCTTTATAATCCGCGTAACTTTTCTGCCTGGACTGTGCTGTACGAAGTCGTTCCTGAATCAACTTTACCTTTTCCAAGGCATCCCTTACCAAATCTGTACCATATAACTTAGCCTCACCTGGCTCAAACCATCCGATAGGTGAATGACATCGCCGACCATTTAAAGCCTCAAATGGAGCCATCTCGATGCTGGATTGGTAACTGTTATTATAAGAAAACTCGGCCAAAGACAGGAAATGATCCCACTGACCTCCAAAGTCGATCACATATGCCCTGAGCATATCCTCCAAAATTTGAATTGTCCGCTCTGACTGCCCGTCGGTCTGCGAATAAAAGGTTGTGCTGAGCTCTACACGGGTCCCCAACTCACTTTGTACTGCTCTCCAGAAATGTGAAGTAAACTGAGGGCCTCTATCCGATATGATGGAAATTGGCACACCGTGCAACCAAACTATCTCTTGAATATAAATCTTGGCCAACCTCTCTGAAGTATATGTAGTCACAACAGGAATAAAATGTGCCGACTTGGTCAACCTGTCAACAATCACCCAAACTGCATCAAACTTCCTCAAGGTCCACGGCAACCCAACTACAAAGTCCATAGTAATTCGTTCCCATTTCCACTCTGGTATAGTCATCTACTGAAGTAGGCCAACTGGCTTCTGGTGCTCATAATTCACTTGCTGGCAATTTAAACACCTAGATACATACTCAACTATGTCCTTTTTCATTCATCACCACCAATAATGCTGCCTCAAGTCACGATACATCTTAGTATCACCTGGATGAATAGAATACCGAGAACTGTGTGCCTCCGCCAGGATCTTTTTCCTCAGTCCATCCACATTAGGAACACATAGACGATCCTAAAGTCGTAGAACACCATCCGCTCTAATAGTAACTTCCTTGGCACCACCTCGTAATACCGTTTCACGAAGAGCCGTCAAGTATGGGTCATCATACTAGCGAGCCTTGATCTGTTCAAATAGTGAAGATTGGGCCACCACACATGCAAGAACTCAGCTGGGCTCTGAAATATCCAGCCTCACAAGTCTGTTAGCCAAGGACTGAATATCTGAGGCTAATGGCCTTTCCTCTGCAGAAATGAAAGACAAACTACCCATACTCTCCGCCTTTCTGCTCAAGGCATCTGCAACCACATTTGCTTTGCCCGGATGATACAGGATAGTAATATCATAATATTTTAGTAACTCCATCCATCTGCGCTGCCTCAAATTTAGGTCCCTCTGCTTGAACAAATGCTGCAAACTGCGATGATCAGTGTAAACTTCACAAGACACCCCATAAAGATAATGCCTCCAAATCTTAAGAGCGTGAACAATCGCAGCTAACTCCAAATCATGTACCGGATAATTCTTTTTGTGGGGCTTCAGCTGACGTGAAGCATATGCAATAACTTGCCCTTCCTGCATCAATACACAACCCAAGCCAACGCGCGAAGCGTCGCAATACACTGTATACATCCCCGAATCGTAAGGCAACACTAACACTGGTGTTGTAGTCAATGATGTCTTGAGCTTCTGAAAGCTCACCTCACAATCATCGGACCATCGGAATGGAGCACCCTTCTGGGTTAATTTGGTCAAAGGTGTTGCAATAGATGAAAAACCTTCCACGAACCGACGATAATAACCTGCCAAACCCAGAAAACTCCTGATCTCCATCGCCGAAGTGGGACGATGCCAATTCTGAACTGCATCAATATTTTTGGGATCAACTTTAATACCTTCGCCCGATACAATATGTCCCAAAAATGCTACAGACTCAAGCCAGAACTCACATTTAGAGAACTTAGCATATAACTTTTGTTCTCGCAATGTCTGAAGCACTACCCTCATATGCTGCTCATGCTCCTCCTTACTACGTGAGTAGATCAAAATGTCATCAATGAAGACAATGACAAATGAATCAATATATGGCTTGAATACCATGTTCATCAGATCCATAAACGCTGTCGGGGCATTAGTTAAACCAAAATACATTACCAGAAACTCATAATGGCCATATCTAGTACGGAAAGCAGTTTTCGGAACATCCGAATCTCGAATCTTCAACTGATGATACCCCGACCTCAAATCGATCTTAGATAACACCCTAGCACCCTGCAACTGATCAAATAAGTCATCAATACGCGGCAACGGGTACTTGTTTTTAATAATGTCTTTGTTTAATTGGCGATAATCAATACACATTCGCATCGTGCCATCTTTCTTCTTCACAAATAATACCGGTGAACCCCAAGGCGATATACTCGGTCTAACAAACCCTTTGGCTAGTAATTCTTCAAGCTATTCTTTTAACTCTTTCAATTTTTTCGGAGCCATACGATACGGTATGATAGATATAGGCTGAGTATCTGGAGCCAAGTCAATACAGAAATCAATATCACGATCAGGTGGCATACCTGGAAGATCTAAAGGAAATACATCGGCGAACTCCCGAACTACAGGCACATAATCAATAACCGGAGTCTCTGTAGTAGTATCCCGAACGTAGGCTAGATAAGCCAAACAACCCTTCTCAACCATGTGTTAAGCCTTTATAAAAGAAATAACTCGATTAAACGAACTAATAGGCGAACCCTTCCACTCCAGCTTAGGCAATGCTGGAATAGCCACGGTAACAGTCTTGGCATGACAATCTAGAATAGCATGATATAGAGACAACCAGTCCATGCCCAGAATAATTTCAAAATCGGTCATCTCAAGCAATAGAAGATCTGCTCTAGTTTCATAAGTGCAGAATGTAATAATACAGGACCGGTAGATCCGGTTCACAACAACCGAATCACCCACAGGAGTGGACACATAAACAGGAGTCCTCAAGGGCTCACGAGAAACACCCAGGAATAGAGCAAATAGAGATGACACATATGAATACGTAGATACTGGATCAAATAATACTAAGGCATCTTTGCCACAAACAGAAATAATACCTGTAATCATGGCATCTGAGGCCTCTGCATCTGGTCTAGCTGGAAAAACATAGAACCGAGCTGGAGCGCCAACCGGCTGGCCTCCGCCTAGCTGACCTCCACCCCTAGGACGGCCCCTACCCACCTGTCCTCCACCTCTTGGTGGTCGGACTACTGGTGGAGAAACTGGTCCGGTAAGCATAGGCTACTGACCCTGTTGTACTGCTCTACCCCGAAGCCTGGGGCAAAACTTCCGCATGTGACTGGGATCCCTGCACTCATAACAACTCCTCGGTGCGATGGGCAACTAACTAAATGCATGGCTCTGGGAACCTGAATACCCACGGGAAGAACCCTGAATAGTTGGTGGGCGATAAGAGCTCTCTGGTATAGCACTGAAATAAGGTCATCCTGGAGCACCCCGAGGAGGCAGTGGTGCCGGATATGGGGGCCTGCTGGACTACCCTCTCACGAACTGACCTCTACCCCCAGATGAAGCAACTCTGAACTCTCCAGAATACCTGAACCGCTTATCTCTCATACCCTGCTCTCGGCTCCATTGATGTACACCCTCAATCCTACGGGCTATCTCCACGACTAGCTCATAAGAAGTACCCATCTCAACCTCTCGAGCCATAGTGGCCTGAATGCCAGTATGTAAACCCGCAACAAACCTCCGCACTCTCTCTACCTCAGTAGGGAGTATCATAAGTGCATGGCGAGATAACTCAGAAAACCTCGCCTCATAATCGGTCACTGACATTTGACCCTGCTGGAGCTGCTCAAACTGAAACCTCAACTCTTCCTTCTGGGAGGGTGGAATATACCTCTCCAGGAAGATACGAGTGAACCTGTCCCAAGTTATGGGAGGAGAATATGCTGGTCTACCAAGAACATAAGACTGCCACCATCTACGGGCTTTGCCCTCTAGCTGAAAAGTAGCAAAGTCTACCCCATGAGACTCCAATATCCTCATGTTGTGCAGTCTGTCCCTGCAACGATCAATGAAGTCCTGTGGATCCTCATGTCGATCACCCCCAAAGACAGGAGGATGTAGTCTAGTCCATCGGTCCAATAACTTCTGAGGATCGGCGGCTACGGTTAGCCTGGGCTCAGGTGTAGCTATTGTCACTGGCTGGGCTACACCCATAGGTAGTGCACCCTGGGTCTAGTATACAACAGGTGCCTGTCCATGGGCCTATGCGGTAGGGGTCTGTGCTCCCCCACCCGCCTGAGATGTGGCTGGGTCTGCCGGAAATAAACCGGCCTGAGTCATATTGTCCATGAACCGCAGCATACGACCCATGACATCCTGAAATCCTGGTGCAGATGTGAAATCTACCGGAGCTGGCTCTGCCACAGGCACCTCACCCTGTTCCTCAATAATGGGATTTTCTGCTGGACCCACTGGCGGCATAACTGGAACAGTCCTGGGACGTCCTCGCCCTCTACCACGGGCTGGAGCCCTCCCTCGGCCTCTGCCTCGGCCTCTAGCGACTGAGGGAGTAGCTCTTCCCTGGTATGGAACCTCATTAGAGTGCGTTCTCACCATCTGTGAGAGAATAAGAGAAGGATATTTAGTATTACATTAATTGCACGATGGAATATGGAGAAAGGTAGTTTCCTAACACCCTATAGCCTCTCGAAGATAAGTACAGACGTCTCCGTACTGATCCGCAAGACTCTATTAGGCTTGCTCATAACTTGTGAGACCTAAGTGAACCTAGTGCTCTCATACCATGTTGTCACGACCCAAAATCCAAAAAGGTCGTGATGGCGCCCAACACTACAGCTAGGCAAGCCAACTAATAAATTAGGCATACATTGATAAAATTTAAAACCAAGAAAATATAAACCCAAACTCTACCAATGTGTGTGCCAAGACCTGGTGTCACAAGTGAATGAGCATCTAGTAGATTATACAAAACTCCAAATACTGTCTGAAATAAAATAGACAGAATGTAAATATAAGAAGAGACATTGGTAGCTGCAGAACGGCTCAGAAAAGCAGCTCACCACTATGCCTCGGGATGACGTGGGTATGTGATGATAGGTCCTCCACTAGTACCTGTCTCAGATCCTGCACAAAAAGTGCAGCAAGTGTAGTATGAGTACGTAAACAACGTGTACCAAGTAAGTATCAAGCCTAATCTCGAAGTGGTAGAGACGAGATGGCCGACTTTGACACTCACTATGGGTCAATAATAATAATTGAAATAAATCTAGAATATTTAAATCAGCATGATTCATAGAATATAACAATAATTTATTTAACCAATAAAAAATAATTAAATTCCTTCAAAATGCAACAATTCTCAATATATATATATATATATATATATATATATATATATATATATATATATATATATATATATATATATATATATATATATATATATATATATATATATATATTAAATCCTTCAATTTCAATAAAAATTCCAATTTATCAAATAGTTTTACAAAACTGCAATTCAATTTCAATGAATTTCCAATTTATCAAATAGCTTCACAAGCTGCAATAAACCGTCAAAGTATCGTGTTATTATTATTATTATTATTAAGCACGATTTCTGCTGAGGTCGTTCGGCCCTATCCAGATTATTGTGTACACTGCCGAGGGACGTGCGGCATGATCCATAGATGCATCTATCCTGCCGAGGCGTTCGGCCCGATCCACAAGAAAGGAGGACATTTTCTTATGTACCTCCAGAATAAGAGTATTTATTGTAAAGTTTATTCGAGAGGATAACAATTTATTTCAATAATTAATTAATCTAAACAAAATTAAGCATATGAAGATTTCATATTTCTCTGCCTTTCATAACAATTCATAATATATACATCAAATATTTTAATTAATAAAGAATATAATTTACACAAGTAATTCATGCTTTGAGTCTTAAACTACCCGGACTTTAGCATTAATAGTAGCTACGCACGGACTCTAGTCACCTCGTGCGCATGTAGCCCCTGCAATTTAGCAAAAATATATTTAATTTTTATCACCTATGAGGTAATTTCCCCCTCACAAGATTAGACAAGAGACTTACCTTGTCTTGCTCCAATTTAATCCACTATAAGGCCTTTTCCACGATTATCCAACTCCGTCTTGCTCGAATCTAGCCAAAATAATTCGATACAATCACTAAATATTATAGGAATCAATTCTATAAGAAAATACTACATTTTTAAGAAAAGATCCCGAAATTAATTAAAGATTTGCCCGTGGGGCCCACATCTCAGAATCCAGCGAAGGTTATGAAATCCGAAAACCCATTCAATTACGAGTCCAACCATACCAGTTTCACTCAAATCCGACTCCGAATCGATACCGAAATCTCAAAATTTTTGTTTCTATGAGATTTTTAAACTTTTCCAAATTTCAATCTCAAAACACTAATTAAATTGTGAAAACAATGATATACTTGTATATGTAGACGATATCCGAGTTAGAATCACTTGCCCCAATGTTTTTCCCTTGAAAATCTGACAAAAGTCGCATCTGCTCAAGCTCAAGTTCGTCAAAAATGACAAATGGGACGAATGCCCTCTTTTTATAAAACTGCCCAGCAGCCTTCGGAACTGGTCCTCGAACTGGGCCTCGATCGCAGCTTCGATCACAGGCTCGAGCCTGGACATCGGTCATGGCCTCGATCAGGGCATCGAGGTTGGGCCTTCGATCAGAACATAGAGGTTGGGCCTTCGATCAGAACATAGAGGCTGGGCCTTCGATCAGGGGATCGAGGTTGGGCCTTCGATCAGAACATCGAGGCTAGGCCTTCGATCAGAACATCGAGGCTGGGCCTTCGATCGGGGCATCGAGGCTGGGCCTTTAATCGGGACATCGAGGCTGGGCCTTCGATCAGGGCATTGAGGCTGGGCCTTCGGTCAGGGCATCGAGCATGTCCCTTCGATCAGGACATCGAGGTTGGGCCTTCGATCAGGGTATCGAGCATGGGTCTCGATCCTAGCCCTCGAGCCTTACCCTCGATCATGTCCTCGAGCTGGACCTTCGATCGTGGCTTCGATATCAAGCTTGAGCCTGAGCCTCATCAACCCTGGGCTCGATACCTGGGCTCGATATCAACTCAGAATATCCAACAGAAGAGGAAACACTGCAGCAGCTTTTAAGTCCAATTTTTGATCCGTTAACCATCCGAAAATCACCCGAGGCCCTCGGGACCTCAACCAAATATTCCAACAAGTCCTAAAACATCATACGAACTTAGTCAAACCTCTAAATCACATCAAACAACGCTAAAACCATGAATCATACCCCAATTCAAGCTTAATGAAACTAAGAGTTTTCAACTTCTACATTCGATGTCGGAACCTATCAAATTAATTCTGATTGACCTCAAATTTTACACACAAGTCATAAATGACATAACGGAGCTATGAAAATTTTCGGAACTGGATTCCAACTCCGGTATCAAAAAGTCAACTCATCGGTCAAACATCCAAACTTAAATTCTTATTTTTAGCCATTTCAAGTCTAATTTAACTACGGACTTCCAAATAAAATTCTGAACACGCTCCTAAGTCCAAAATTACCATACGAAGCTATTGGAATCATCAAAATTTTATTCTGGGGTCGTTTTCACATAATTAGATATCCGGTCACTATTCGAACTTAAATATTATAATTTATCTTCAAAATTCCATATCTCGTGCTAGGGACCTCGGAATTTGATTCCGGGCATACGCCCTAGTATCAAATCATGATACGGACTTAAAGAAACTGTCAAAACACTGATCAGAGTCCATTTTCTCAAAATGTTGACCAAAGTCAACTCAATTGAGTTTTAAAGCTCTAATTCACATTTTAAATCCATTTTTCACATAAAAACTTTCCATAAAGTTTTACGGATTGCACACGCAAGTCGAGGAATGATAAATAGTACTTTCGAGGTCTTAGAACATATAATTAATTATTAAATTTAAAGGTGACATTTTGGGTCATCACAGTTGTACTCATGCTACACCCTGCACTTCATGTGCAGATCCATGTATGTACGGTTCTGGCGGTCGCTAAGTTCGTACACGAGCTGATTATCAGAGACTTACGAGGTAGCTGCCGGCATCCACATTCCTTGTTTCTCCTTTCTTATTATCTTTTCTCTCGCATTTGGCACAGACTATAGTAGACTCTGTTTCTAGATTGGTTCTTAGATGCTCAGGACTTAGTGACACCCCGATGTCGGGCTATCATTCCGCACTTGAATTTTGGGTTTTTACCCCGTTATTATGTAAACCTTCAGTTAGTTTAATTACTTTAGCTCATTTATGTTATATATTGAAAGCATATTGAGAATATTGGCTTGCCTAGTTCTACGATAGGCGCCATCACAACTGGTTAGGTATTTGGGTAGTGACAAGTTGGTATCAGAGCCTAGGTTACATAGGTCTCACGAGTCATGAGCAGGTTTAGTAGAGTGTTGCGGATCGAAACGGAGACGTCTGTACTTATCTTCGAGAGGCTGCAGAACCCTTAGAAAACTCCACATTCTTGAATTCATGTCGTGTGAATCTGTTGATTTAAGTAACTAAACATATGTTGTTTCATTCTCTCACATATGGTGAGGACTCATACTACTGGGCAGTATGGACAACCACCAGTACCACCTGCCAGGGCCGTGAGAGGCTGAGGTCGCGGTAGAAGCTGTGGTAGGGTCAGAGGTGTAGCCCGCACAACAGTCGGGGCAGTACCTGCAGATCCACCAGTTGTCCCAGATCAAGACCAGATTCCAGTTGTTGATACACCAGCTCAGGCACCACCTGTGCCCATCATGATTCCTGGCCTTTAGGAGGCCTTAGCTCAGATTCTGACCGTGTGCACCAGCCTTGCTTAGGCGGTCTCTGTTTTGATGGTAGCAGCCACTTCTCAGGCCGGGGGAGGCACTCAGACTCCCGCCGCCCGCACACCTGAGCAGGTAGTACAGGGACTCCAGACACCGGGGGCACCACCAGCCCAGCCGGTTATAGCTGCTCAGGACTATGTGGTTCCTGCTATGCCTGAGGATGAGAGGCGTAGATTGGAGAGGTTTGGGAGACACCAACCTCCATCTTTCAGTGGTGCAGAGGGAGAAGATGCATAGGGTTTCTTGGAAAGGTGTCATAGGATACTCCATACAACAGGTATTCTGGAGACCAGTGGGGTGTCATTCACTACCTTTCAGTTCTATAGGGCTGCATTCAGTTGGTGGGGGGATTATGAGAGGCGTAGGCCGGTCGGTGCAGCGCCCCTTATCTGGCAGCAGTTCTCTGTTATCTTTCTAGAAAAGTTCGTGCCTCAGTCCCGCAGAGATGAGCTGCGCAGACAGTTTGAGCAGCTTCGCTAGGGTGATATGTCTGTGACGCAGTATGAGATACGATTCTCGGAGCTGGACCGTCATGCTATCTGGTTGGTTCCCACAGACAGGGAGAGGATCAGGAGGTTTATAGATGGCCTCACTTTTCAGTTGCGATTACTTATGACCAGAGAGAGAGTGTCTGGTACTACTTTTGATGAGGTTATCGACATTGCTTGTCAGATTGAGATGGTTCGCAGTCAGGAGAGGGTTGAGAGGGAGGCCAAGAGGCCTCATTGACAGGGTGGATTTAGCGGTGCTCCTTCTGGGGGTCAGTTCCAGCATGGTAGAGGTCGTCCTTTCAAACATGCTCAGACGGCTAGTCCAGTTCACCGTGGTGCATCATCTGGCCATGTTTCTCATAGTTATCAGCAGGGTCGTTCATCTCTTGGTGCCCTCCCAGCGTAGAGTTAATCCCATTCTCCATCGGGTCAGGGTTCGTCTATGCCAGGTCCTTCTGCCAATTTTCCCGGTGCTCGGGGCTCCCTTCAGTCCCCTGCACCAGCACCGAGAAGTTGTTATGAGTTTGGGGAGTTTGGTCACATGAGGAGAGAGTGTCCCCATATAGTGGGAGGTCCTGCTCTACAGAGGAGCCAATCTATGTCATCAGCACCATCCCCTCCACCACCCGCTCAGCCAGCCCGGGGTGGAGCCCAGTCAGCTAGGGGTCGCCCGAGGGGGGAGGCAGATCAGGGGGTGGCCAAGATCATTTCTATACCCTCCCTGCCAGACCAGATACCATTGCTTCAGATGCTGTGATTACAGGTATTGTCTCAGTTTGCCATAGAGATGCCTATGTATTATTTGACCCAGGTTCCATTTATTCATATGTTTCCTAATATTTCGCTCATTTTCTAGATATGCCCCATGAGTCTTTAGTTTCATCTGTTCATGTACCTACTCCTGTGGGTGATACTATTATTGTGGATCGCGTATATCGGTCATGTGTGGTGACTATTGGGGGTCTGGAGACTAGAGTGTATCTTTCGCTACTCAGTATGGTCGATTTTGATGTGATATTGGGTATGGATTGGTTGTCTCCATGTCATGTTATTCTATATTGTCACGCTAATACTGTGATGTTGGCAATGCCGGGGTTGCCGAGGGTTGAGTGGAGCGGTTCTATAGACTATGTTCCCAGTAGAGTGATTTCATACTTGAAGGCTCAGCGGATGGTTGAGAAGGGTTATCTATCCTATTTGGCTTTTGTGAGGGATGTTAGTGCAGAGACTCCTACCATTGATTTTGTTCTGGTGGTGCGTGATTTTCCGAATGTGTTTCCTGCAGACCAGTCGGGCATGCCGCCTGACAGGGATATTGACTTCAGTATTGATTTAGTACAGCCTATTTCTATTCCACCGTATCGTATGGCACAGGCGGAGTTGAAGGAACAGCTTCAGGAACTCCTTGATAAGGGGTTTATTCGGCCTAGCGTGTCACCTTGGGGTGCACCGGTTCTATTTGTAAAGAAAAAAGATGGTTCTATGAGGATGTGCATTGACTACAGACAGTTGAACAAGGTCACAGTTAAGAACAAGTATCCTTTGCCACGTATTGATGATCTATTTGACTAGCTTCAGGGGGCGAGGGTGTTCTCCAAGATTGATTGGAGGTCAGGGTATCACCAGGTTTCAGGACCCAATATGGCCATTATGAGTTCCTTGTGATGTCTTTTGGGCTGACTAACGCCCCAGCAACGTTCAGGCATTTGATGAACAGTGTGTTTCAGCCTCATTTGGACTCATTCGTTATTGTATTCATTGATGATATCCTGGTGTACTCTCGTACCCAGGAGGAGCATGCCTAGCATTTGAAGATTGTGTTATAGAGATAGAGGGAGGAGAAGCTTTATGCAAAGTTCTCTAAGTGTGAGTTTTGGCTCGGTTCAGTGGCGTTCTTGGGGCACGTGGTGTCCAGCGAAGGTTTTCAAGTGGATCCGAAGAAAATAGAGGCGGTGCAGAGTTGGCCCAGACCGTCCTCAGCCACGGAGATCAGGAGCTTTCTTGGTTTGGCGGGCTATTACCGTCATTTTGTGGAGAGTTTTTCATCTATTGCATCGCCCTTGACCAAATTGACCCAAAGGGTGCTCCATTCAGGTGGTCGGATGAGTGCGAGAAGAGCTTTCAGAAGCTCAAGACTGCTTTGACCACGACCTCAGTTCTAGTTCTGCCATCAACTTCTGGTTCTTACACAGTGTATTGTGATGCCTTGCGAATAAGTATTGGATGTCTTCTAATGCATGAGGGTAGAGTGATTGCTTATGCCTCGTGCCAGTTGAAGACCCATGAAAAGAACTATCATGTCCATGATCTTGAGTTAGCAGCTATTGTCCACGCCTTGAAGATTTGGCGGCACTATCTGTACGGGGTTCATTGTGAGATCAACACCGATCATCGGAGTTGCAGCATCTGTTCAAGCATAAGGATATTAACTTGCGTCAGCAGAGGTGGTTGGAGCTTCTCAAGGACTATGATATCACCATTTTGTACTATCCCGGGAAGGCCAATGTGGTGGCCGATGCCTTGAGTCGTCGGGCGAAGAGTTTGGGGAGTTTAGCATATCTTCCAGCAGTAGAGACCCTTGGCATTGGATGTTCAGGCCTTAGCTAGCCAGCTTGTCAGATTGGATATTTCGGAGCCGAGTTGGGTATTGGCTTGTGTGGTTTCTAGGTCTTCTCTTTATGATCGTATCAGGGAGCGTCAGTATGATGACCCCCATCTGCTCGTCCTCCAGGACAGGGTTCGGCGAGGTGATACTAGAGATGTGACTATTGGTGATGATGGCGTGTTGAGGATGCAGGGCCGGATATGTGTGCCCAATGTGGATGGGCTTCGGGAGTTGATTCTTGAGGAGGCCCGCAACTTGCGGTATTCCATTCATCTGGGTGCCGCGAAGATGTACCAGGATTTGAGACAGCACTATTGGTGGAGGAGGATGAAGAAGGATATAGTTGGGTTTGTGGCTCGGTGTCTCAACTGTCAGCAAGTTAAGTATGAGCATCAGAGACCGGGTGGCTTGCTTCAGAGGTTAGATATCCCAGAGTGGAAGTGGGAGCGGATCAACAAGGATTTTGTAGTTGGGCTCCCATGAACTTCGAGGAAGTTCGATGCTATTTGGGTGATTGTGGATTGGCTGACTAAGTCCGCGTACTTCATCCCAGTTGGTACTACTTATTCTTCAGAGCAGTTGGCTAAGATTTATATCCGAGAGATTGTTCACATTCATGGTGTCCCAGTTTCTATCATTTCAGATAGAGGGACACAGTTTACATCGTAGTTTTAGAGGGTCGTGCAGCGAAAGTTGGGTACTCAGGTTAAGTTGAGCACAGCCTTTCACCCTCAGATGGACGGACAGTTCGAGCGCACTATCCAAATATTGGAGGACATGTTACGAGCTTGTTTCATTGATTTTGGGGGTTCATGGGACCAGTTTCTGTCGCTCGCGGAGTTTGCATATAACAACAATTATCAGTCGAGCATTCAGATGGCTCCGTACGAGGCTTTATATGGGAGGCGGTGTAGATCTATGGTGGGATGGTTTGAGCCATGTGAGGCTAGACTCTTGGGTACTGACTTGGTCCAGGATACATTAGACAATGTGAAATTGATTCAGGAGCGGCTTCGCACGACGCAGTCTAGGCAGAAGAGCTATGCTGACAGGAAGGTCTGTAATGTGTCATTCATGGTCGGGGAGAAGGTTCTGCTGAAGGTATCACCCATGAAGTGTGTTATGAGGTTTGGGAAGAAGGGCAAGTTGAGCCCTCGGTTCATTGGGCCTTTTTAGGTACTTTAGAGGATCGGGGACTTGGCTTACAAGCTTGCCTTGCCACCTAGCTTGTCGAGTGTGCATCCAGTATTTCATGTTTCTATGCTCCGGAAGTATATCGGCGATCCATCCCATGTGTTGTATTTCAGTACGGTTCAGTTGGATGGTGATATGACTTATGATGTGGAGCCGGTGGCCATTTTAGAGCGGCAGGTTCGAAAGTTGAGGTCAAAGGATATAGCTTCAGTGAAGGTGCAGTGGAGAGGTCAGCCTGTGGAGGAGGCCACTTGGGAGACCGAGCGGCAGATGTGGAGTAGATATCCACACCAATTTGAGACTCCAGGTATGTTTCTAGACCCGTTCGAGGACAAATGTTTGTTTAAGAGGGGGAGGATGTAACGACCGGGCCGGTCGTTTCGAGAGTTATAGCCCCATTTCCCCCATTTCTTCTTCTTTTGTGCTTTACAACTGTATTATGTCTTACTTGGTTGGTTGGTTCGGGTCCAGGATGGTTTTGGAGTGAATTGAGATACTTAGTCTCTTAATTGGAAACTTAAGTTGGAAAAGTCGACCAGATATCGACTTGTGGGAAAACGACCTCGGATTTGAATTTTTATGGTTCAGTTAGTTCCGTTAGGTGATTTTGGACTTAGGAGCGCGTCCGGAATGTGATTTGGAGGTTCGTAGTAGAATTAGGCTTGAATTGGCGAAAGTTGGAATTTTGGCGATTTTGGCCGGCAGTGGAAATTTTGATATCGGGGTCGGATTGAATTTTCGGAAGTTGGAATAGGTTCGTGGTGTCATTTTTGACTTGTGTGTAAAATTTGAGGTCAATCAGACGTGGTTTGGTAGGTTTCGGCGTCGTTGTGGAATTCGGAAGTTTAGAAGAAGTTCTTTAGGCTTGAATCCGGGTATAATTTGGTGTTTTGATATTGTTTTGAGGGATTCGAAGGTTCAATTAAGTTCGTATCGGGTAATAGGACTTGTTGGTATAATTGGTTAAGGTCCCAAAGGCCTCGGGGTGATTTCGGGTGGTTAACGTCTTGATGGGAGTTGAGGAATTACAGCTGAAGCTGCTGCTACTGGTGTAACCGTACCTGCAGAGTGGGAACCGCAGGTGCGAGCTCGCAGAAGCGAAGGAGGAGCCGCAGATGCGGCTAAGAAGGATCTGAGCATAGGACGGAGGTGCGATGGTCGCAGAAGCGGATTTAGGGGCACAGGTGCGAGTTTGGACCGCAGGTGCGACGTAGTTCCCGCACCCGCGAAGAGCGCAGATGCGGTCACTTGATCGCAGGAGTGGAGGCAGTATTTTTGTGATTTTTTCGCAGATGCGGGGCTTTGCCCGCAGATGTGGCTCCGCAGATACGGAAATGGAGCCGCAGGTGCGAGAAGTCTGGGCAGAACCTATAAATAGAAGACTTCAAGATTTTTCACCATTTTCATCATTTTTGAGCTCGGATTTTGGGGATTTTAAGAGAGATTTCGGAGTAATCACTGAGATAAGTTCCTTTTTCCTATTTATCTTCAATAATGGTGTTTCCCCACTGATTTTTACACCTAGTTGGTGAGTTTTGAGGTGAGATTTGGGATATTAGGGCGTGGGAATTGGAGAGTGAATTTTGGGGGTTTTGGAGGGGCAATTAAGGTCGGATTTTGATAAATTTGGTATGGTTAGACTCGTAAGTGAATGGAATTTCGGGTTTTGTGACTTTCATCGGGTTTCGAGACGTGGGCCCGGGGGGGTTGAGCCGATTTCGGATTTTGGACTATATTTTAGTAGTTTTCTTGTGGAATTGATCCTTTTAGCCAATATTGATTATATCGTACTGTTTGTGGCTAGATTCGGGGCATTTGGAGGCCGATTAGAGAGGCAAAGGCATTTCGGAGTAGGATTTCTGCGCGGTTGAGGTAAGTAACAGTCTTAAATCTGGTTTTGAGGGTATGAAACCCCGAGAATTGGTATGATATGAATATTTAGAGGTGGCACACATGCTAGGTGACTGGCATATGAGCGTGTACCGTAAAGAATTGTGACTTGGTCCGTCCCGTGAGACTGTAAAGTCGAATAGCCATTGTTATTATTTGTTTTTCCTTGTCTTTGAGCAATTGACTGCCTTACATGTTAGAAACCATGCTTAAGCCATATGATATCACTGTTGGTACCTTCAGCGGTCGTATACTTGTTAAATTGACTGCTAATTATTATTTTGTACTCAGTCACAGTCTTACTTGTGTGTTATATCTCAGTTCCCTCTCATTTCTTGTTGATACTTGTATTCTCTGTTTGGGCTAATTATTATGATATTCTGTGAGCCCGAGGGGCTGGAGAGGTTAGTGACTGAGATAGGGTCTGAGTGCCGAGCTGTGAGCTATGTGAGGTTTGCACATGCGGCGTGACAAGGCGGGATATATATATATATATATATATATATATATATATATATATATATATATATATATATATATATATATATATTATTGTTGGTTCGGGTTGCACGCCGCAACAATATTGGATCGGGTTGCACACCGCAATAAATATTGGATCGAGCTGCACGCCGCAGCAATATGGCGCTTGGGTTGAAGGAGCCCCTCCGGAGTCTTTACACCCCAGTGAGCGCAGGTACCTAATGAGAGTGTGTATTGAGGGTTGAGAGCCGAGAGTATGAGCTGTTGAGATGAGTTGAGTGACTGCTGCCTTGAGAGGCTGTTCTTATTTTTATTTATTGTTGCACTTAGTTGTTATCTGTTGTTGTTGTGAAATTTCTGGAAGATTCATATTTGTTTTACTTGAGCTCGAACTGATTTGACTTATACCATCGGATTTGAAAGCATGTTCACTTTTTACTGAAATTTTTTGAAATGATCTGTATTTTTATAGCTCGTCACTGCTTCTCAGTTCCTTATTTAATTATGTTACTTACTGAGTTGGTTGTACTCATGCTACACCCTGCACTTTATGTGCAGATCCAGGTGTGTACGGTTCTGGCGGTCACTGAGTTCGTGCGCGAGCTGATTATCGAAGACTTACGAGGTAGCTGCCGGCGTCCGCAATCCTTGTTTCTCCTTTCTTATTATCTTTTCTCTCGCATTTGGCACAGACTATAGTAGACTCTGTTTCTAGATTGGTTCTTAGATGCTCAGGACTTAGTGACGCCCCGATGTCGGGCTATCATTTTGCACTTGTGTTTTGAGTTTTTTCCTCGTTATTATGTAAACCTTCAGTTAGTTTAATTGATTTAGCTCACTTCTGTTATATATTGAAAGCATATTGAGAATGTCGGCTTGCCTAGTTCCACGATAGGCGCCATCACGACTGGTTAGGTATTTGGGTTGTGACAATAGTTTAGGCGGGTTTTAGGGTATTAACTCTACTAATAATTGTTATCGAAGATGGAGATAGCACATAAATAGAATAAATATTCAATGAAATAAAATTGTATCTTTAGACATAAATAAAGGTAAAATAATCCGACCCTCCTCATAATTAATATTTCTTAAGGGGTGTATAAAAGAGAAACACGACAGATAATTTCAGACGAAGGGGAGTATGCATATTATTTCCCCCACCGATCCATTTTAATTGTAATGTTTCTTTTTTTATACGTATTAAGAAACTATTAATAAGACTACTAAATTCTTATTTACTCTTCTGATTTAGGTTTTTATGCTACGCAATTAATGTTTATTTTACTTTTAAGAGCGATTACTATTAAGGACAAAACGAAAAAAATAATTAATTACTATATCTTAATTTTTTGAAATCATAACCCCGACAAATAAATGGACCAGAGGAAGTAATAGACTGGCAATCAACAAAAATTTGTAAGAAAGTTTACCGACAAAAATAAAGGCACCTTGTTTTATTTTAATTAATAAGATATTTTTAAGAAATATAAATTTACTATGTGAATATTAATATTTGGCATAATTGTAAAATTTTCTTTCATTCGTTTTTTCATACTCCTCATTTTCTTTTAATAGGCTCCAAAAGTTCTGATGTGGGACCAAAATGCAAGTTCTATTCTAGAATTAAATAAACAAAGCCTTCCGTGCCAACCGGAAAAAGTTGTTTGATTTCAATGTAGTTGAAGAATACTCCAAAATAACCCAAATAAAGGGAATAAAATAAATAAAACTTGTGAGACTTCAAATGTTGTGATCACCCACGAGTCACATATGGGTTTACTTCTGTGATTTTGTAAACTCCCCACAAATTAAATCACAATAAATATGAGATGGATCATTGAATATCTCCACTTAACTAAAAAGAGAAAATGGACTAATTTCTGCAATTTAAATATATTTTGAGATGCCGCATTTGTGAATAGACTAATTGCATACCTTTGTTTCCACATATTCACAAGAGGAGGTCCACTTGGACAGCAATAGTCAACACATCATTGAATGTCGAACTCATAATACTGTTAATCGAATCCTAATATAGTTTTGTTTTCTATCTCTTTAGGGACTCAAAAGAGGTAAAATTTTACAGGGGAAATTCAACCATTAAAGAGAGCTAGGGCTATGAACTTCTAGTTCAATTCAGCCAATTTATATATACTACATAAAATAGCGGCATTCAATTGTTGAGCCATAATTTTATACAAGGGATTCATAAACACCAGATCTCGTTTTTTAACTTGTGACATAAGTAACATTTGAACTCCTTTGGTCATTTTACTATAATTTTGCTCATGTCAAAGGTATTCAACAATTTATATATAACTAAAAAACTACTTTTATCTTATTTACATAGTATAATTCTTTTAACTAGAAAATTCAATCAATTAAACCCCTCTTCTCCAAGATAGTTTCGTGCCTCCGCCCTCAGTGGCTTGCCTAGTGTCACACCCCTTTTATCCCCCCCAAAACGATAATGTGTGTTATTGATGATGGGTTAAAGAGCTTCTTCAATTAAAGTGACAAACTTGAATAGAGATTATTTTATTTACAGAGTCGCCACTTGGAATTAATTTTTTGGGTGTTCCAAGTCACCTTTTATTTGAATCCCCAGTCCAAGGAAGATTTGACTCTATTATTATTGGTTTGCGAAAACAAAGTTCGGGTAAGAAATTCTGTTGACCGGGGAGAAGGTGTAAGGCATTCCCCGAGTTCCGTGGTTCTAGCACGGTCGTTTTATTGACTACATTTAGCTTATATTATTTTTGGATAAACTGTATTTTATTGGTTTCTATGTTTTATCTATCCGCTTTTAATTATGAAAATATGGAATTATCTTCGAAACAAATTATGTGTGTGAATCCGTTTTGTTTATTGTGCCAAAATCATGTCACGCGTACATGTACAAAATTAATAGCATTTTATTAATATTAAGATGTTGCGCGAACGCATACTTCAGTTTTAATTTTGAAAATGACAATTATATCACGCGAACGTATACATAATCGCGATAGATTAATTAAAAGTACTCCAACGGTATTCATTATTCTTCCTAAACTTTGAATTTATTGTAAGCCCATGATTTATATAATTATTGTGGGGGAGATGGTATGAATTGATAAGTACGAAAGACATAAAAATGGGCTAGCTACATGTATATTACTAAGAGCCTTGGGTGGCGTTAAATTATTTGGCTCATTAATTATTAAAACCAATTTAACACCAAAAGCATCTCACAATTCCAAAATCGTGATTCAATTGTCGGGTATCTTAATAACCTAATTATGACCCATTTCAATACCTTTCTCAATACCAAACCTTACAGCCCTTTAGCAATTTGAATCCTATAACTTGCCGAAAGTTTTTAAAAAAAAATAAAACGCATCTAAAGATCTTCTGTAGTACTGGGATTATCAGTAGAACCAAACTTATCTTTTAACACTACTAGTTCATTATAATGGCTATAAACCCATAAAAAAAGAAATTATAACTAGCTATTCATGCTCATCAAAAAGAGAAGATTTACTAAACTTTCATATACGTAAACATAACCAAAACTTAAACAAATAAAGCAGTTTAAAGCTTTTAAAGGGTCAATCAAAGCACAATATTGACAAACAATAAAATAAAAAGAAAAATGACCTTTGTATTGATGAATCTGAGCTCAAACTACAACAACTGGATAATTTCTTAAACGGAACGTTCGCCGGCGACCTCAGCCGGAACCGACCATCGGAGGCGAACTCGAGCTCGATCGAAACTTGTTTTCATGGTTGTTTTGGGTGTTTTGAAGCTGGAGATTGGGGTTAAAAGGCTATGGAGGAAGGTGTTTTTTTTTTTTGGCGAAGAAACAGTGGGTTTCAAGGTGTTTCAAGGATGGTTTCGGCTGCTTCTTGTAACTGATTCTAGAGGGGTTTGTGGTTAGTTTTGTCATAAGAAGGAGCTGGTCTTACATGTCTATGGAAGTTTTGTTTTTTGTAAAAAGAGAATGAAGTCTCATCCTCCAGAAAAAGAAAAAAAAAAGCAAATAGTGGCAACTGCTCCTTTCCAAAATGGGGGAGGGTTCTGTGATGTTCTCCTCCAGAAGAAAGGAATTGGGGGTTGTTTTTAATGGGTAGGGAGAGTGGTATGGAGTTTGTGAGTGGGGGACAAGCATGGGAGACAAAGCATGTGGGACAAGCATGAGGGACAAAGCATGGGGGACAAGTATGGGGGACAAGCATGGGGGACAAAGAAAAGTTGAGTGGGAACACGCCTGGGAAGATGGGAACGAGAAATATTCAAGCACGATCAAAAATTAGGTGCTCACAGCATGCCCCTCTTTGCTTGAAAACATTAAAAGTTTTCAGGCAAAGATAAAGTGAGCCGTGTGATTAAGTTTTGACCATATCGTTATTCAAAAGAGGAAAAAAAAAAGGTGCAACCGAGTCTTGATTTTGGACAGCCTACATATCCCGGGTTATAAGGGAATTAGGTCGCGTGTAGTTCAAAAAGAATGATGGAGTGATGAGTTCGAAAGTCGAGCTAGGTTCCATCGAGGCTCCAGTCTGTGGCCCTGTTATTACATCAAAATCTAAAGGAACTAAACAAGCCTATCAGCTATAGGGTACAAGATTCCTATTTATAAATCTTCTAAACCTTGATCTTGAGTCTTGACTGGTTGTTCATGCAGACTCTGATTTGAACCTTGATGCTTGCTAGCTGTAGGTTCTAGTTCATTCTTCTACGGCTTCTTCTGAGCAAAACGGGAAATGTGAAGCTCGTAACTTCAGTCATGTTTTGAGCAGTCCATATCAATTCCATCTGCTTCTGCATTTGGATTCACTTTTTTTTTCTTTTCTTTTCTTTATTTTGGATTCAGACTTCTTCTTTTGTTCATCTCGAACCTTGTGCCTCGAGGTAAATCCTACTCAGACATCACAACAAACAAACAAACGGAATTTTTCTGCCCAAGTTTTAACTAGGATAAAATTTCGTGAGTTATTGTAACAAAATTCTAAACTACTTCTTTATTGAAAGCAAATAAAAAAAACAGTAATGGTGTACCCTAAAAAGGTCATGATGATTTTTTATTTTTTTTTATTGGCCCAAAAGAATATCTCAACTAAGGATTTGTGTACCTTATGTTGGAAATATGTGGTCAGAGAATGGGATACCCTATATTGGCAATGATACCAGGGAGTGGTGTATCCTGCATTTAAAATCAAATCAACTAGGGTGTGGTGTACCCTATGTTGGAGAACACAACTAGGGATTAGTGTACCCTATACTGGTAAGGAGATCAGGGATTGGTGTACCCTATGCTGGTAAGGAAATATAATCAGGGGATTGGTGTACCCTGTATTACTGAGAAGAAAATGTAAACAGAGGTTGGCACCATGAACTCAAAAGGAAATATAACCAGGGGTTGGTGCCCTGTATTACTGAAAAGAAAATGTAACCAAGGGTTGACGCCCTGTATTACTGAAAAGTAAATGTAACCAGGGGTTAGCACCCTGTATTACTGAAAAGGAAATGTAACCAGGGGTTGGCACCCTGTATTACTGGAAAAGGAAATATAACCAGGGGTTGGTGCCCTGTATTACTGAAAAAATGCTGAATCCCCGGGGCGAAAAGGGTCTACCTGGGTTAAACTACGAAAAGCAAACTTGGGCGAAGTGTACTTCTACTCGGAATATGATATGTATCCCCATAGGCAAAAAGTTTATACCCGGGTTAAACTACATAAAACAACATGAGCGAAGAATACTTCTACCCGAAACTATGAGCTGGATCCCCCTAGGCGAAAAGGTTCTACCTGGGTTAAGCTACAAAAAACAACCTGAGCAAAGAGTACTTCTACCCGGAACTATGAGCTGGATCCCCCTAGGCGAAAATGTTCTACCTGGGTTAAGCTACCTAAAACAGCCTAGGAGAAAAGTACCTCTACCCGGAACTATGAGATGGATCCCCCTAGGCGAAAAGGTTCTACCTGGGTTAAGCTACAAAAATCAATCTTGGGCGAATAATACTTCTACCCGGAAATATGAGCTGGATCCCCCTAGGCGAAAATGTTCTACCTGGGTTAAGCTACCTAAAACATCCTGGGCGAAAGTACTTCTACCCGAAACTATGAGCTGGATCCCCCTAGGTGAAAAAGGTTCTACCTGGGTTAAACTACGTAAAATAGCCTGAGCGAAGAGTACTTCTACCAGGAAACTATGAGTTGCATCCCCCTAGGCGAAAAAGGTTCTACCTGGGTTAAGCTACAAAAAACAGCATGGGCGAAGAGTACTTCTACCCGGAACTATGAGCTGGATCCCCTAGGTGAAAAGGTTCTACATAGGTTAAGCTACGAAAATGAGAGGTATGGACAGTAGTGATGCATGCTGAAGATTTTAAGGAGCTTACATTTGGTGACATTCATCCTTTGAGAACCGCCATTCTGCACTGCTTTGTTCCTGCTTCAAACAAAGAAAATTTGTGAGTTTTTAAAGTGGTGGTCGGTTTGTGGCCTTGATGCACTGAG
The DNA here is from genome assembly GCF_000715075.1 of Nicotiana tabacum. Lineage (NCBI taxonomy): Eukaryota > Viridiplantae > Streptophyta > Magnoliopsida > Solanales > Solanaceae > Nicotiana > Nicotiana tabacum. The sequence goes on along the minus strand of NC_134081.1, from coordinate 85,501,301 downwards.
GAGTTTGAGTTCACGGACACCCCGTTGTCGAAGAACTGATTCTATTAGAGTGGTACCGATATGCTCGGATACTTTGTATCATTTTTGGAGACTTTGTCTTTCTGACGTCTCCCCTGACTGTTTCATACCCGGATGTCCGCGGTACCGTTAACCCTTGTATCTAAGGAAAAGCAATTTTTCTTTAAAATCAAACTTAGATGTCTTGCACTCAGAACCAATTTGTGTCTGTAGTGCTTTTTAACTTTTCCCATGAAGCAAGTCTTGCTTAGGAGACCTTTTCAGTTTCTTTGAGACACTTTGTCCGCCTTATCAAAAGAGATCACAGATGGATTCCTGCCTTCGTCAATGCCGTATATGCTCCAAATTGTGCTCGGTATTACGGGAAAACTATAAACAGTTTTGTAGCCATTTTTTCTTTGCTTTTGATGCAAGATTAGACTGAAAGGGAATCTAAGAAAAATTATGGAAAAAAATAGAAGAGCAATTGGAAGTGAAAAGGAATTGTGTCTATATAAAAGGTGTCCCTTTCGGGGAGAGAAATAAGGAGACTTATCTGGAGATATGTGCCGACTTCAATGAATCATGACATGCATTTTGGACTGGACGCCTGATCTGTCTGAGCTGTCTAATTCTCAAAATACGTCGCAAATGTTCATCTTGAAACTGTCTTGGTTGTGCTCATGCTGGAGCATCGAAGACCCCCATTCGGCTAGTAGCGCCCTTTGCGGATTTTCGCTAACTGACCTCTCTTATTTCTCTAATCACTCTTGCCTTATGGTGCCCATCTGGTTTTCACCAATAAGACTCTTGCATTTCTCTGCTCACTGTCGCCTTACAGTGCTCATACGGGTTTTCACCGATAAGACTCTCTCATTTCTTCTTTTCTTTTCTTTTCTTTTTTTCTTTTTCATGCGGAAGGTTGGCCAATGCCCCTGGCATGGGGAATTCAAGTATTCTCAAAGATCGATCAGAAATTCTTAACAGAAAAAGGCAAAAAGAACCTTGAACTGAATTACAACTTTTGGAACTGTTTCTACGAGAAAACCGTCAGATAAAAACAAACTTCTGCCCCAGTTTTGGAGTATTGGGAATATGGATTTTTGTTGCGATGGGACCGAACCCAGGGTAAGGCTGCCTACATATCCTTTCGGAATCAGGTCGGACGTAGTTCAATGACTTAGAAAATTTGTTGTTTGACTTTGTAAGTACACATGTTCCAAAAAGTGGAAAACAAGGAAGAAGAAAAATACAGCTTGGGGTAACAAAAGGGTGACACTTGCTTGGAATAGCGAGCAATGGTAGCCTTTGTAATCTCGATCTAAGAAAATCATGCGTGAAAGTTCCACAGTGGGTATATATTAGACATAATATCTTTTGACTGCATCTGCATTAATAGTCATTTCTGGTACCCGTCCTTCTTCATCTACCAAGAGCAAGGCCCCTTTTGGTAACACTTTCTTGATGATGTAGGGTCCTTTCCAGTTTGGGGCAAACTTTCCTTTAGCTTCTACTTGGTGTGGAAGAACGCGTTTCAGAACGAGTTGGCCTACCTCGAAGTGCCTTGGACGCACTTTCTTGTTGTAAGCGCGTGCCATTCATTGCTGGTATAACTGGCCAAAGCACACTGCTGCTAGCCATTTTTCATCAATCAGCATTAGTTGTTCTAATCGGGTCTTTACCCATTCTGCATCTTCAATCTCCGACTCTACAATGATCCGAAGAGAGGGAATTTCTACTTCAGCCGGTATTACAGCTTCCGTCCCATATACCAACAGATAAGGAGTTGCACCAACAGATGTGCGAGCAGTCGTGCGGTATCCCAAAAGAGCAAAAGGCAACTTTTCATGCCATTGTCTCGAACCTTGGATCCTTTTCCTAATAATCTTCTTGATGTTCTTGTTCGCTGCTTCAACAACTCCATTGGCTTTTGGCCGGTAAGGGGTAGAATGGCGATGCATAATTTTAAATCACTCGTATACCTCCTTCATCAAATGACTATTGAGATTGGCTGCATTGTCAGTGATAATGGTATTTGGGATACCAAAGCAGCAGATGATGTTGGAATGAACAAAGTCTACCACTACTTTCTTGGTGACTGCTTTGAAAGTGATGGCCTCCACCCACTTGGTGAAGTAATCAATTGCAACCAAAATGAATCTATGCCCATTTGAAGCCTTTGGCTCAATTGGCCCAATAACATCCATTCCCCAAGCAACGAAAGGCCAAGGAGAGGACATGGGATGCAACTCCGAAGGTGGCGAGTGAATCAGGTCACCATGAATCTGGCATTGGTGACACTTGCGAACAAAACTGAAGCAATCTCGCTCCATTGTAAGCCAATAATATCCTACCCGTAGAATCTTCTTTACCAAAACATATCCATTCATGTGAGGTCTGCATACCCCCGAATGTACTTCACTCATGATCCGCTCAGTTTCTGTGGCATCTACGCATCTCAACAAGTTCAAATCTGGGGTCCTTTTGTACAAAATTTCCCCATTTAGGAAGAAACCACTGGCGAGCCTCCTTATAGTTCTTTTTTGATCTCCCTTGGTGTGCTCTGGGTATTCTCTCATTTTCAGGAATCATTTTATGTCATGATACCATGATTCACCATCTGGTTCTGTCTCAATTGTATTGCAGCAACCGTGTTGATTCCGAACTTGGATTTCTAGTGGATTGATATGGGTATTTCTCGGATAAGGGAGCATCAAACTCTATGAGCAGGATTTGCCATTTTGCGAGCCTGCCGGTGGGCATTAGCTTGTGGAAAATATACTTCAGAGGATCCATTCTGGATATGAGGTAAGTAGTATAGGCCAAAAGATAATGTCTCAACTTCTGAGCGACCCAAGTCAAAGCACAACATGTCCTTTCTTAAAGGGTGTACTTAACCTCATAATTGGTGAACTTCTTGCTCAAATAATATATTGCTTGTTCCTTTTTGCCTGTCGCATCATGTTACCCCAGAACGCATCCAAAGGAATTATCCATCACCGATAGATATAAAAACAAAGGCCTACCAGATTTAGGTGGGACCAGTATAAGGGGTTTTGATAAATAATCTTTGATCCTGTCAAAAGCATTTTGGCAATCGTCTGTCCACTTGATTGCAGCATCCTTTTTCAGCAACTTAAAGATGGGCTCGCACGTGGTTGTGAGCTGAGCAATGAACCTACTGATGTAGTTCAACCTTCCGAGCAAACTCATGACCTCCTTTTTGTTCTTCGGGGGTGGCAGATCTCGAATGGACTTTATCTTAGATGGATCCAATTCAATGCCTCTCCGACTGACTATAAAACTGAGGAGTTTCCCAGATGGAACCCCAAACGCACATTTGGCTGGATTGAGCTTAAGGTCATACCTTCGAAGCCGTTCGAAGAACTTTTTCAAATCATTCACGCGATCAGCCTGTGTCTTTGATTTTATGATGACATCATCGCCATATACTTCAATCTCTTTGTGCATCATGTCATGAAAAATGGTGGTCATGGCCTTCATGTAAGTTGCCCATGCATTCTTTAAACCGAATGGCATGACCCTGTAACAATAGGTACCCCACGGAGTGGTGAAAGCAGTCTTTTCTGCATCACCCTCATCCATTAGAATCTGGTGGTACCCAGCATAGCAATCCACGAATGACTGTATCTCATGCTTTGCGCAATTATCTACAAGAATATGGATGTTCGGCAAAGGAAAATTATCCTTCGGACTTGCTTTGTCCGGGTCTCTGTAGTCGATACAGACTCTAGTTTGTCCATCTTTCTTTGGCACGGGCATAACATTTTCGCTGCTTCTGTTGGACTGGTGGAAAATCAGGATACGTGGGAAGCTTATGAACCACTAAATCGATGCTTAAACCAGGCATATCATCATAAGACCAGGCAAACACATCTCTATACTCAAATAAAAGTTGAATCAAAGCATCTCTGGTTTTTTGTTCAGTGTGAATGCTTATCTTTGTTTCTCTGACTTCTTCATGACCTCCGATATTAATTGGCTCAGTTTCATTGAGGTTGGGCCTATACTTATTTTCAAATTGTTCCAACTCTCTTTTTCTTTCATCAAAAACCTTATCTTCATCATATTCGACCTCTTGATGCATTATTTCGAAATTGGACAGCTTTTTGAGATCTGGGCGTGAATTCCGCATGCATGTCATGTTATTAAAGCCGGCATTAACAAAACTGAAATGGAAATAAAATGGCAGAAATTAGGAAAAGGAAAAGATACAAAATATGAAACTGAATTGCATTTTATTGAATTTGAAAGGATAGAAGGGTTAACGTCAAAATAAAACAATCATACCAAGATATTTGGATTACAACCCTGAAAGTAACCCAAAGTACAAAAGAAAGAAGCTGCAAAAGTCAACTACCAAGACTCATTCCTTGTGGGGAGAGGAGTTGCTTCCCAGTTATTGAGCATGGTTTCTGGGCCAATTAGTTGCATATCGGCACGACTAGTGCCTTCACCAGCCTGGATCATATTCACTTCAGAAAATATCTGGCTGAGGCCATGGAAAATTTCATCAATGTTTGCATGCGCCGAGGAATTTTGACCATGTTTGAATCGTGGCTTGACAAAAGTGCAGAAAATGTAAGGGATAGGTTGCTGTAAGACCCACCCGTACTTTTTGCGGTGCTTGGCTTTGTCTTCATCTGCTTGTGTTGGCCTGAAGCCTAAACCAAAAGTACCTCTGTTACTGAACGGAGAAATGGGTTTTGAAATTCCTTGCAATGATGCCCCCAAACCTTTTCCTGGCTCAAAACCTTGTCTCATCATAAGTGCAGCCACCATTATAGATGTGGCGGAGAGACGCGGATGTAGAATGGGCTTTCCTTCCTTAACATGGTCCACAACAACCACTTTGAAAGCCTGATAGACAATAGACTCACATCCTTCCTTGGCCTCAATACATGGGATTAACGGGTCTTTATAAATGGATGACTCGTCTTCTCCGTGAACAATAATTTCTTACATCGTGCTCGAATTTGAGCATCTGATGCAAGGTGGATGGCACAGATCGGGCCGTATGGATCCATGGCCTTCCAAGAAGAAAGTTATAAGAAGTTTCCATGTCCACTACTTGGAAGACAATTTCAAAATCAACAGGCTCAATCGTCATGGTGAGGTTGATCTCCCCAATGGTATCTCTCGCTGAGCCATCAAAAGCCCGGATGCGAACATTGCTGGGTCGGATCCTGTCTGTATTGATCTTCATACTTTGCAAGGTAGAGAGGGGGCATACATCTACACTCGAGCCTCCATCAACCATGACTCGCTTCACATAATTCCCCTCATATTTGACAATCAAGTGTAAAGCCCTATTGTGACCGGATCCCTCCTCAGGAAGTTCATCATCAGTAAAGGAAATTTTTTTCACCTCAAAAAATCTATTGGCCATCTTCTCTAACTGATTCACGGTGGTATTCTCTGAGACATGTGCCTCGTTCAGGATTTTTATTAGTACACGGGCATGCTCTCCTGAGTGTATGAGCAGAGATAACAAAGAGATTTGGGCAGGAGTCTTTCTCAACTGGTCAATGATTGAATAATCCTGAACTTTCATCTTTTTCAAAAACTCCTCCGTCTCTTCTTCAGTGACCGGTTTCTTTATTGGCATTTGACCCTCTCTGATTTGCTTAGCCTTCCTCAACTCTTATGGAGAGTAACACCTCCCTGATCGAGTCAAACCTCCAGTTTCCCCCATTTCTTCTATGATTTTCTTGCCTTTGTAGGTTACTACATTTTTGTTGTAGTTCCAAGGGATGGTTTTCGTATTTGTTACATGGGGTTGTGTGGCAGGCTTGATTATGATCGGTTTTATTATACCCATCATATCGCCCTGATTCTGCTTGGTGATGGGGTGACCTCCAAGGACGTATAACTTTGGGTTTGGAACATTGGAGCGAACTTCCAACCTCGAGATTTTTGGAACAAATAAAGTTGCCCTCTCTGAGCTCTGGGCGCCTTTCACAATCAACGGTGCATCTAGGCTTGGACTTACTTCCAGTTTGGTTCCCTCTTGAATCGTTACCACTGTCATTTCTGCTCGACCAACCGGCTTGTATTCATGATCTTGGCTAATCATTCCCACAAAATGAACATCATTGTGTACTGGGAACGGGTTATTGGTCACATTAGGAGGGTCCTCGCCATTCGTGACTATAATTAATTTTTCAACAATGAATCTTTCTATGGCTCTTTTCAGGGTCCAACAGTCATCAGTGCTATGCCCCGGAGCACCTGAATGGTATTCACATCTAGCATTTGCTTGAAATCCGTGTGAATCGGGATGCATATGGTGGGGAGCGATGGGTCCAATCATGCCCATCTGCTTCAACTTCTGGAACAGACTAGAGTATGATTCAGCCAATGGAGTAAATTTTTCCACCGGCCTCTGCTCTCGACCATAATCCTGCCTAGGACGAGCATTGTAGGGTGCCCGAAAATTTTGCTGCTGAGGTCGGGGGAATCTTGGAGCTGGTGCCCGTACCTGTTGATTGGGAGGACGAGCATATGATTGAGCATTAAACACTGTATATTGTGGCGGTCCCACAGAGTACTGAGGAATTGGCGGGGGATAGTAATGTTGAGGGTAGCTGGATTGCCCCTGCTGAACTTGCACATAAGGGTGCGATGCCCCTCTTTGAACTTCCCTGGATCCCGAAGTCATCATGGACCCTTCATCTCTCTTCTTTCTATTTGCCAAACTTCCCGACCCATTTTGGATAGCTTGGGTGGTGGCTTTGAGAGCAGCTTGACTTACAATTCTGCCAGTCTTGAGGCCATTTTCGACCATTTCTCCTATTTTGATCGCTTCCGCAAAAGGTCTACCCATTGCAGACATCATGTTCTGAAAGTAATCAGGCTCTTGGACCTCCAAAAAAACAGTGATCAACTCGTGGTTATCCATGGGTGGCTTAACTCTAGCTGCTTGCTCCCTCCACTTGATTGCATACTCCCTAAAGCTTTCAGTCGGCTTTTTCTTCATATTGGACAGGGAATTGCGATCCAGCGCAATATCTATGTTGTATTGAAATTGTTTTACGAAATCTTGGGCCATGTCGTCCAGACATGCCAGTGAGAGATATCTTGGTCAATAAACCATTAGAAGGCTACCCCCACAAGACTTTCCCCAAAATAAGCCATCAGTAATTCTTCTTTTCCACCTGCACCCCTCAGCTGGTTGCAGTACCTTTTCAAATGGGCGATAGGGTCGCCGTGTCCATCATACTTCTCGAATTTTGGCGTCTTGAACCCTGGTGGCAAATGGATGTGAGGGAACATGCATAGATCACTGAACGAAACTCTTTTGTGACCCCCTAGTCCCTGTATGTTCTTTATGTTCTGTTCAAGACTTTTCATTTTCCTGGCCATCCCATCCGGCTCAACCGTCTTGGCAAGCTTTTCATTTTCCACTAGTGACTCGTACTGAGGAGTCTGATTATATGGAGCCGAGACTCCGAAAGCCATATTTGGAGAGTAGTATTGGCCATCATAAGCATGAGATGGTGGCTCGTTGATTGGCCTCGTGACAGGAGGTGGAGGCGGGATTGTGTATGCCGGTGCGCCAGACACGACTAGAGGAGTGTTCCTGACCGGTGCGACTAGAGGTCGCACATTAGAGGTACCAGGAGCAACGTGGAGGCTATAGTTTGGCACATACCCGGTGGTAGGATGTGGTCGCTCGTTGCATGGAGCGGTGGTTGAGTAGCCAGGGGTACGGTGGAAGTTCCCTCTGAGGGACCACGGGGTGGAGGCTGACCAGACACCCAAGCTTGATATACATCAGACAATTGCTGTCTTAATTTTCTTATTTCCTCCGACTCTTGTTCAACTTATTGACCCTGGGGGTCGTCACTGATCAGCTCGATCTCATCATCGTTGGCCATTACTACTGCTCCCTTAGATCTAGTGAAGTAATGGTGTGTTGCCAGTTTCACCACAAACCAACCACCTTAAGCTTACTACGTAAGAGACAACAAACGTGTTAGGGTTAAGCATTTTATAGATATGAATCACACATAATGTGCCATGCTCCTATCATTGTCACTATTTCTAATATGCTTTTGGAGGCTTCATGTTTGATTCCGGCTTATGAGGTTGCTTCTTATTGACGCTCTTATTTTCTTCTCATTTTTTTTTTTACTCACGCCTCATTTTGATCCCTCATCTTAGAATAATTGAAAAATATTTTGATCGAACTTTTTGTGGGTTGCCTAGGTATCATGTCGCCGCTTGAATCAGATCATTACGTAGTTTAGGGGGATTGGGAATAGACAGACCCATTTTTCATTTTCTTTTCTTTCCTTTTTTATATATAAAGACTTTTAAATATATTTTTTGAGTTTTTTTTTATATGAAATTTTGAATTATTTTTTTTGTAAAAGAAGGAATTCTAAAGAAGGAAGAAAATATTTTGGATTTTGATTTGAAGATTGTTTTTGTTATTTTATTTTTTTTTCGAATGAAAGGCTTCGGAAAAGAAGGAAACTATTTTTGAATTTAATTTCTTTTTAGATTTTCTAAGGAAAGAATTCTAGAGAGGGAATCAAGGAAAGGGAAACTATTTTTGAATTTTTCATATTTTGAAAATTGGGATCGGAATCGATAAGGTTTGCCTACATATCTCATATCCGGTGAGAATCAGACCCGTGTAGTTCGGTGGATGAGAAATAAAATAGATAAACTAACTCTTTTTTTTCATATACAATTAATCCGACAAAATCTCCTAGCAAAGAAAATATTTTCAATTTTTGTTTTCGATTTTTTTTTGTTTTTTTTTTTTTGGAATTGGTGAAAGAAAAACTTCTAAAGAAGAAAAAGATTTTTTTTTTTTTTGATTTTTTTAAAAAAAAATTTCAAAAGAAAGAAAATATTTTTTGGATTTTGGGTGAAAGACTTTTTTTTTTTAAAAAAAAGGAAGAAAATATTTTTGGATTTTTGGTCTAAAAAAGAAAGAAAAAATCTAAAGAAGCAATTAAAGGAAAATATCTTTTTGGATTTTTGAAATTTGGGGGCCGGAACCGATGAGGTTTGCATATGTATCTCACATCCGGTGAGAATCAAACCCGTATAGTTCGGTTAAAATCGACTATGTTCTTTTTTTTTTTTTTTTTATGAAAATTAATCTTTAAAAACCATATGCACTAAACCACATCATTTTTTCTCTCTTAGTTCAACTGATATATGCTAAAGCCAGTCGACATGCATGCCTCCCAAATAATGCAACAAGTAGCACGTAACATGACATAATGGTCTCAATAAAGGCTGTCCTAAAACAGAACTCGACCTTTGTGTCGAGCGTTGCTAAGTCAAATGCACATGATGCAAATAAAGTGTAGCCTACTAGGGATATTCATTGCTTGTGGCTTGTTCTTCTAAGTTTGTAAATCCTAAAGGAGATAGTATCTAGACCTGGCTTACCCGGGCGGACAACCCGAGCCGAGGAGCGTCAAGCGTCACCAATAGTAGAACAGCACTGGCTAGTTAACGACTCTCCCGCCTAAACACGTGTGACTAAATCCTTCACCAGAAGATGGTAGGCTAACTGGCTTTATCTCAAGACAGAAATTTTGTGATGCTGGTAGGCAAACACAACATAACTAATTATCAGAAGACTCAAAGGGATGCGAGAGAAGATACAATTTATATGTACAGTTCAACAATATCAAAACGGTAAAAACTCGACAAGTAACACATTAGGCCCAAATAAATCACAATATATACAAAAATTAATAAAGCCAAATAAAGTCAATGTACAGGCTCGAATTCTTGAAGTCCCCAGCAGAGTCGCCAGAGCTGTCACACCCCTTTTATGCCCCCCAAAACGATAATGTGTGTTATTGATGATGGGTTAAAGAGCTTCTCCAATTAAAGTGACAAACTTGAATAGGGATTATTTTATTTACAGAGTCGCCACTTGGAATTGATTTTTTGGGTGTTCCAAGTCACCTTTTATTTGAATCCCTAGTCCAAGAAAGAAATGACTCTATTATTATTGGTTTGCGAAAACAAAGTTCGGGTAAGAAATTCGGTTGACCGGGGAAAAGGTATAAGACATTCCCCGAATCCCGTGGTTCTAGCACGATCGCTTTATTGACTACATTTAGCTTATATTATTTTTGAATAAACTGTATTTTATTAGTTTCTATGTTTTATCTATCCGCTTTTAATTATTAAAATATGGAATTATCTTCGAAACAAATCACGTGTGTGAATCCGTTTTGTTTATTGTGTCAAAATCATGTCACACGTACATGTACAAAATTAATAGCATTTTATTAATATTAAGATGTTGCGCGAACGCATACTTCAGTTTTAATTTTGAAAATCATAATTATGTCACGCGAACGTATACATAATCGTGATAGATTAATTAAAAATACTCTAACGGTATTTATTATTCTTCCTAAACTTTGAGTTTATTGTAAACCCATGATTTATGTAATTATTGTGGGGGAGATGGTATGAATTGATAAGTACGAAAGACATAAAAAATGGGCTAGCTCCATGTATATTACTAAGAGCCTTGGGTGGCGTTAAATTATTTGGCTCATTAATTATTAAAACCAACTTAACACCAAAAGCATCTCACAATTCCAAAATCGTGATTCAATTATCGGGTATCTTAATAACCTAATTATGACCCATTTCAATACCTTTCTCAATACCAAACCTTACAGCCCTTTAGCAATTTGAATCCTATAATTTGCCGAAAGTTTTAAAAAAAAAAACGCATCTAAAGATCTTCTGTAGTACTGGGATTATCAGTACAACCAAACTTATCTTTTAACACTACTAGTTCATTATAATGGCTATAAACCCATGAAAAAAGAAATTATAACTAGCTATTCATGCTCATCAAAAAGAGAAGATTTACTAAACTTTCATATACGTAAACATAACCAAAACTTAAACAAACAAAGCAGTTTAAAGCTTTTAAAGGGTCAATCGAAGCACAATATTGACTAACAATAAAATAAAAAGAAAAATAACCTTTGTATTGATGAATCTGAGCTCAAACTACAACAATTGGACAATTTCTTAAACGGAACGTTCGCCGGCGACCTCAACCGGAACCGACCATCGGAGGCGAACTCGAGCTCGATCGAAATTTGTATGCTCGGGTGTTGTTTTGGACTGATTTTCAAAACTGTTTTGCTGATGATTGGGTGGTATTTTCAGCTTGTTTTCATGGTTGTTTTGGGTGTTTTGAAGCTGGAGATTGGGGTTAAAAGGCTATAGAGGAAGGTATTTTTTTTTTTTTTGGCGAAGAAACAGTGGGTTTCAAGGTGTTTCAAGGATGGTTTCGGCTGCTTCTTGTAACTGATTCTAGAGGGGTTTGTGGTTAGTTTTGTCATAAGAAGGAGCTGGTCTTACATGTTTATGGAAGTTTTTTTTTTGTAAAAAGAGAATGAAGTCTCCTCCTCCAGAAAAAAAGAAGAAGCAAAGAGTGGCGACTGCTCCTTTCCCAAATGGGGGAGGGTTCTGTGATGTTCTCCTCCAGAAGAAAGGAATTAGGGATTGTTTTTAATGGGTAAGGAGAGTGGTATGGAGTTTGTGAGTGGGGGACAAGCACAAAGTATGGGGGACAAGCATGGGGGACAAGCATGGGGGACAAAGAAAAGTTGAGTGGGGACACGCATGAGAAGATGGGAACGGGAAATATTCAAGCACGGTAAAAAATTAGGTGCTCACACCTAGTATTTGTTAGTAAGTATAAGATGTATATCGTTAGCGGGTTTGGCTTAATGAAGCAGTCTAATAATTGGTCGAGTCAATATTTAATTTTGTCACCTCTAAGAGCACATAAATATGTTCATATAAGTCGAAGAAATGTAATGTAAAAAATGCACCAGGCCAGTGTCAATTTGGAAGGAATTTTCAGAAAATGGAAAACAAAGATACAAAATTGATTGTAATTGATTCTATTTCCTCTGCCTTCCTTTTACGAGTGCATGTTCACGGGCTTATTGTCTTAGCTAGTTTTTAAGGTCAGAACAATATAAGATTTTTAGGAATGCCTTTGTATTTCTCTTCTATAGTCCATTGAGAAGTTGATAATTCGTAGGCGACGAAGTAAACATAAAATGGGGTTGAATCTGCTCTCTCCATTTGCTGGATTTATTAAAGGTTCAAGATCGAGACACCATTCCAAGTGGTAAAACTCCTAATTTCTCTCTTCCCTTGTTTTTTCTTTTCCTACTTTTCATGTTGTTCCTTTATGCCAAGCCATAATGGGCATTTCTGAGATTTCCTTTATTTAATCACTCTTCGTTTTGTTACTCCCAAAGATCCAAAATTTTTCTAAGTTCCTATAATATTGTAGAAAAGGTAAAGAAACCACAATAAACTATAAGTCGATAATTAGAAGTAGCAAACACAGAAAGAAAAGTTTTGATTAATGGTCAGTGGCTCGCTAGTAGGATTGTAAGATTCAATCTTACTAGTTTGTTAATGTTTTATTTATGTTGAACTGATAGATAAAGTTATTTATCATTAATCAGATGTCTCGATTTCGAGTCCTAATATGAAAAAAAGCTTGATAGGAAACGTTTTATCTTTAATGGGCCTTGTGACACCAATTCAAATTAGTCAAGTCAAATACGAATACCAACGGGAAAGCAAAAAAGTGTCATTTATACTCTAGCTTCATATCTCTCATTATCGCCATATACACTGAACACATTAAATCCACCCGTTGTTATTCACTAACCAATTAGACTGACATTATAGGCAGTGACCTGTAATAATATTTCAAAAGACCTGTAATAAACTTTTGAAGTGCCAACAAAGCTAACGTGTTTTTCCTGTCTACAGCAAGAAGCTAATCAAACAACTTAAGTCACGTTTAGTGATAGAAAGGAAGAGAAGAAATGCAATCATAAAACAAGTACGTTCCGACATTTTTCAACTTCTCCAGATTGGGCACCATGATGTCGCTTTTGCCAGAGTATTATTCTCTCTCACTTCTTCATTATGTTTAACAATTGTTGTTGTCCTCTGTTTTATTTCTTATTAGTACTAACTAATGAATCCATCACCATTTTCCAATTAGTTCTCATTTAACAAACAAAATTTGTTACAGGTTGGACAACTTTATAGAGAACAGAGCAGGTTATCTGTATACCACCAACTTGACAATTTTTGCGACTGCATCAGTATGAACCTCCGTGATATTAGCAGACATAGGTAAAGCGAATAATTTGTGTTCTAATTTCTCATTTCCATCAAATCTTTAGCTATTGTTCTGTAGCTGTTCCGAACAATTCAACAAGATATGGCAATAAGGTAGTTAATGTATTTTTCATAAATTAGCAGCTTGTGTGGGCTTTTGGACATAAGAATTGTAAAATTTCGGAAACAAATGAAAATTGTATTTGTGTTTTGGACATGAATATAATCTTGGGCTGTTTTTAAATTTTTGTGAGTGATCTGAATTGAAAATTTGGAAAAATTGCTTAATTTTTGGAGTTTTTCAAATTTTCTAAAAATTCATCTTCATATGAAAATCGAAAATTTCATAGCCAAACACCGATTTAAAAAAAAAAATAATAATAAATCAAAAGGAATCCTTTTTATGGCCAAACCGGCCCTTAGTTTTTCAAAATTCACATATTTCCTAATCTCCAAATTAAATTTGTATATTTGGGTTGAGTTGCATTTTGACCCGTATTTGGATTACATTTATTTTGATTCATTTTGACCAAATAGTTTGATTAGTCATTTCAATTTCGACCTGTTTGGTCAAGTCAATATACAAGTCACAATCCAACCTGTTTAAGATTTGAGGGTTTTGGCTCGGTTTCTTAAAAATGGTTTGATTTTGCTACCTTTGAATTCAACTTTAGTAGTGTTAATTATATTCTGCATTTTCTGCAGCAAGTTGCCTGATAGAGTGCAAGAGGCAATGTCCAGTATTATATTTGCAGCCTCGAGATGTGGCGAATTACCAGAGCTGCATTCCCTCAGGAATATGTTTAAAGAACTTTTTGGTCAAGAATTTGATCGACTCAATGTTGAACTGCTTCCAGGTAACGCAGTTAACTCACAAACCAAGCAGTATCTCACTGCCACAAAGCTAAAAGAAGACGTAAAGCTCCAAATAATGGATGAAATAGCTAAGGAATCATGTAATATAGCAGAAGATTTCAGCAGCTACAAAACTAGTCCTAGTACTACAGACTCATCTTGGGTTGAAACCCTAAACAATACTAAGATTTATACCTCAAAGAGAACCAGATCAGACCAACGATGCAAAGCTACTATTGAGAAAAATGAAAACTTTGATTGTAAAAGTTGTGAAGCTGAAGAACAATCGCCTCGAGTAAGCCATGTACATCCAAAGCTTCCTGACTATGATAACTTAGTTGCCAGATTCAGAGATCTGAAAGGAGAATATATGTATAAGAATACAAATCACCGATCCTTTTCTAAATGGATTAGGTGGTAGGTTTTTTTCCATTGCCATGTGTATATTATGTAATTTATATACCATTGACATGAACAGTGGTGATTCAATTAGTCGATCCCAATTTCCGTGAGATTGACTAGATAGACACCGGGGTTCATCTAGTTGATCCTAATTTACTTAAGTTTGAGTCATAGTTATTGTTAGCTTATACAACATGAATTTACTGAACTTACACTCTTCATTTTTCTTATACAAGTCCATATGCAAGTCTAGGATAAGCAATTAAAAATAAAAAGTAGACGATGATGCCTTTTAAGGAGGCACTAATTGACTAAGGTTTAACTTGTACCTATTCTTCTAACTAGGGGTTCATGAAAACCCGAAAAACCGAACCAAACCGAAAACCGACTAAAAAATCGATACTTTTTCGGTTTGGTTTGGTTTGGTTTTGGTTTTGAATTTTAAAAATCGACCAAATTTGGTTTAGTTTTGATTTTAATAAAAAAAATAACCGAAAAAACCGAACCAAACCGAATATAGAAGTAGCTACTTAAAATTTATTATTATACTTATATATATGTATATTTATACACAAAGTTTCTAAAATTTTATGTTACATTTTAATAGTTTGCACTTTTAGTCTAGTTCTTTGCTATTATAATAATCTCGTTCTTTGTCTTTATATTCTAGTTTGATTAGTAGTTTTCTTTTGCTAAGTACAAGAATTTATTTCATGTTAAAAATAATTTATTTAATTGAGTCCTAAAATTATTCATTACTATTTAGTTCAATTATCATCAATATATCTTGGTAAATGATAGATTTCTCAAAGAGAAATTAGTTTGATAGTGTTATGTTGAAAATATAGTCGCCGGAATATGTGTTTGGTAGTGTATATCTCATATTTAAGAAAAAACCAATAAAAAACCGAAAAATCGACAAAAACCGAATCGATAAAAAACCGATTTAATTGGTTTGGTTTGGTTCCAATATTTGAAAACTGTCTCACTTGGTTTGGTTTCTTTTTAGGAAAAAACCGATCCAAACCAAACCACGAACGCCCCTACATTTCTAACTGCTTGATAATGGTCTTATTATATATTTCTTGCGATAGTTTTACTTTTAAACAGTCATTTGGTTCTATTGTTATACATCTTGGATTATATATTTTCAACACCATTCATGCTAAAAAGACTCAGTTCCAAGTTTATGATATTTGTAAAATTGATTAAAAGAATAAGTATGACCTACCCATTATAAAATAAAATCTTACAAAAGCTTCTAAGTTTATATTTAACAAATATAATACCTGTAGGTGGTGGGATTCAAATATATGCTTAAACCGTCACAGTAATTAAAACAAGCCAATTTGTAAGATTGTTATCCTAAGCAGAAAAGAGTGATGTTGATTTTAGATAGTTAATATTTTATGTAACATTTTGGTGAACTTTGGATTTACATGAAAGGCCCTCAATATTCTACAAATTTAGTGAAATAGATTAAAGTAATGAGGAACAATATTGGAAAACTAAAACTAAGAGAATACTAAATATTGGCAATTCTATTGGTATTATAATTAGTTGCATGACCTCCTTTAACCCAAAAAGAGAAGAATTTTTCTTTTCTTTAAATTCTTTTCTTTTTCGGTTAGGCGTGGATTCTATAACTCTAACATAGTAATCAAGCGCGGAACTATAATTTTAAGTTTATGGGTTGTAAAATTATTGAATTCTAAATTAATAATTTTTGTATATAATGAATTTTTTCATGATAAATAGAAGGTTTAAACCATAACTACTGAGTTCAGCTGTACCCGCTAGCTCAGCCTGAAATAGTAACAT
The DNA here is from genome assembly GCF_000715075.1 of Nicotiana tabacum. Taxonomy (NCBI): domain Eukaryota; kingdom Viridiplantae; phylum Streptophyta; class Magnoliopsida; order Solanales; family Solanaceae; genus Nicotiana; species Nicotiana tabacum. The sequence continues at coordinate 85,485,038 of NC_134081.1, read as the reverse complement.
GAAAATCTATGAATTCAAGGAACGAGAATAAGATTTTTTTCAGACGCAAGTTCCTTTGTCAATTACAAATCACCTTTTAGATTATACACCTTAAAAATCCAAGATACGTTAGTTTCCTGAGTGAGTGAATGATGTTTTTCAAGTGTAATATCATGATAGTGCAAAATTACAGTTAAAAAAACTGGGTAAGATCCACCGAAGTGGGTAGCCTTAACCGGATGTGTCTGGTAACAGGTTAAGCCCGAAGGCTGTTCCCGACCCTGTCAGGGGAGATGCCAACCGTCTCTCCTTTCTACGAACACCGGCTATAAAATGGTACGTATTGCATATCAACAGACACAAATATCACTAAACCGTCGATGTGGGATTGCTGGTAAGGTTTGTCTCTCTTTTCACTTCCAACGTTTTCACCTTAAAAAATCACGAAATTGGAAGACGCTACTATTTCCCGGTTTTATGCTTCTCTAGAATGTGACAATCTGTGCATCATTTACAGAACTTTAACAAACTGTAAAAGCACAAAAACATGAGTAGGGAGAAGGATCTGACACTGACTTTTTCGAGGTAGGGCTTCGACCCATATCTGCCCAAACTCCTCCAACTGCTGGGTGGGTCATATTCATGGACTGGCAAAGCAAAATCCCAATTTGATCAGGAGAGCCTAGAGAGCTCTCTATCTTTCCCCAAATTCCGACTAGTGCACTTCTTTTTCTCGACCAATCTGAATTCCACAAGTTGAATAGTAAGTAGCTAGGCGGATTTCAACACATGCTGCATTGAGAATCTCCAAAGAAATTGAAAGCGCCTATGATAGTGTATGATCACTCCCATTTGTGACCGTCGGAATGTCTTCCATTCCAGAAGTGTAATTTCACCCTTTCTCCCATTATCATCTCTTTATGGGAATTGCATTTAAGGAATTTTGTTAGTCATGCATTGTCAAAGTAGCGTCTGGGAAGTTACTGCTTCTTTATGGAATTACATTTGATGTTTCACTGAAGGATTTACAAGTGTAATGTAGTAGCACTTGAAACACTCAAAATTCAAACAATAACGTTGTACAGCAAAAGAGAATTACACGATTGTAGGTTTCACTCCAAAAATTAAACGATTCTTTTCTTTTCTTTTCTTTTCTTTAGGCAGAGAATAAGATCGGAAAAAGATTACAAATAACAGAGATATTCTTAGGATACAAGTTTTTATTAAATAAAAACCATAACACTCATCACACAATTTCACCTATTCACAGCAGTCACTAATGCAGCAATACCTGATGCCTTATTGTGCCTTAAATATACAGCTTCTGTATATTTCCTATTTCCTACGCTACCACTCAAGAGGGTGATATAGACGGACGATAAGCTTCTGCAGACACACAACAAATGCCATGACTTGACCACAAGGAAGGATTCAGCTCTTCCGACCAAACAAGAGAAGTTTTCTGAATCCTTTGGTAACTTTAAGAGAGCTTTCATCAGTTATCCATTTTCTTCTCGCGTTATTTGCCTCGAGGTTCATTTCATTATTTGGAGGAGGCGTAGAGACTTCATTAGAGATGATCTCTTGGCATTCTGTAGGCTCCACATTTATGTTACTGTCCTCATGCATTATGGAAGCAGAGGAACTCAGAGGATTGACGGGCGACGGATTACCATTCACTTGAGGACTAACTCCAATATCATCATCAGCTGCTGAGCTTTCATCTTCAGATAGTACAAACCTTACCTTGTTAGGACTTTGTTTCTTTTCATCTTTCAAATGTTCATCAGAAAGCACAGGTATATCCTTCTTTTCATTGAATGATATGCTACGTACCTCCTCCGTGTTCTTAGCATCAACAGTCTCATTAGAAAGCTGTGGTCTTAGTTCAGATCCGTGTTCATTTGACATTAACATTATGTCACCCTTGCCATCTTTTACCTTCTGAGAATTAGATGCAGAAAAATCTTTTGCATTAACTTTTGTATCCGAAGGCTTGACCTGATGACTTTTTGAATCTGAAGGCTTGATCTTACGTGGACCTTTCTTACTCTCATTTCCAGCTGACTTCTGTAATGGAGCAATCGCTTTATTCTCCTTTTGACTTGCTTTCCTACTTGGAGTAGTTTTTGACTCAATTGATCGATCCTTAGCTGTCCTTGTAGCTGAAAGGCGATCTATAGTGGAACTCTTACAAAGTGGTTTATGTAGTCTATTGGTTGCCTCAGGTTTTGGCTTCTCAACTTTTGAAGATGTGGCTGACTCTTTTGCATACTTCCTTGTAGTCGGTTTGGTAAAACCAGTGGTACCACTTCTTTCTGCAATTCTCTTTTGGCGCTGCAATAATGATTGTTCCAATTTCTTTCTACTTTCCTCGTCCTGTCAGCAACATAGAGAAATTTAAATAGTAACAATAATAATAAGAATGATTGATGAAAAGAACAGGAAAAACCATCCCTTGGAAGAGGGTTTTCTAATCTTTTCTTTTCCTTCTTCTTGTTGAGATATGATGATATGCTGTTCATGATAAAATCTCTCTAAACAAGGCAGATTAATCTTAACTAATCATATCGAGCAGCTCTACTTAGACTAGAAACTGAATATTCATCTTCCTCTCAAACGACACATTTCTTGAAAAAAGTTTCACTTAAACATAGATCCAGCAAAATTGAGTGAACATAAATTATATTAAAAAGATAGAGATGCAAGGTTAACAAAAGTGGACCCTTATTAGATGTCCATGCACTGCAGTACAGACTGTCCATACCTTCTCAGCTTTGCTCTTTTGCAATGTGGTTCTATTACTTGCAGAAGGAGATTTCTTGATTCTTGAAGATATCTCAGATTTTGTCCTTCCAAGAGATCCAACTGAAGCTTTAGATTTTGGTTCTCTGCCAACTCCCTTTCGTCCAAGGTCCTTACCGGTCTTTTTGGTTTCTTCATCATTTTGTGGAAGCTTCATATCAGTAGGTCTGACATCACTGTGAATTTTAAGAGTTTCAGACAAGAAGACATCATTTTCGTAATCTATTTCAGGATTCCAAGAAGCTGGAACTTGCTCAGCAGTTGAAGCACTTCCAAGCACCATGAAAAGGTCATTTGGTTCACATGTATCAGAAGAATCAAGCTTATCTTTTACTACATGATTAGGCATGTTGTGCTTAACTTGTTCAGCTCCGACGATGTCTGAAACCATGAAAATGTCTGTCTGTTGGTGATAATCAGACGCGGTATCAACTGAATGGGATTGAACCATAATGGAGTCATCAAATAGAATGCCATTCTTATCTTTCCCCGTCTCCAAAGCATAATCTCCAACAAAGATATTTTGATCTGAGATTTCTCCTTGACGTATTGATTTATTCAGTAGATTACCAGCTAACCAATCCTCCTCTTTGTGGTTCTTAAGGACAACTGATTCAGTGGCACCATTGGACAAGATAGACTGAGGATAGCGATCTGACTCCTGTGTTCTATGTGAAAATAACAACTCTTCTTCTGTGCGTTCTCTTCTATTAACTGGTCGAAAACTTTTTTCTTCCCCAATGTTTTGTTGAGGCACTTTATCTTCATGTCCTAGTTGTCTCTCAGTCACAATAAGAGAATCGGCTGATGGAGTCCATTGCTTTAATAAACCTTCTGATCTAACATTGGATGCAGGTGCTACATCTTCCACAAAGCTCTTTGACCCCGTGTCATTGGCCCTTGAATCTGCATCTTGCATAAGAATGTTCTGGAAGATATCCCAATTCTTACCGATGTTTTCTTCTCTGGTAACTTCATCCTTAGTACTCCCCTTAGAAGCCCCATTTGAGATATTGCCACTTCTTTTTACCTTCTTTCCATCTCGTTTCTTCTTGTTGCGAGACGTTGAGTTGTGGTGCCTCTCCCATGATCCAACTGCTTCTTCTACCTGCTTTCTGAGGGAACCTGCATCCTCATCGGCAGAACTATCCTCAGTGCTGCTGTCAGTTTGCTCATTTCTATTCGAAGCTATGTAGTTTATGTTGCGGATAACAACTTTTCTTGATGAACTTTTCCCATGCTTCTTGGTCTGAAGGTTGTCAATAGGCAGCTGCGTTTTCTTGTCATCCTCATAATCATCAGAATCACTGTTAGAGGCTGAATTGTTGCTTTCATGTTTATCATCTTCTGTTGAATTAATTGGTCCCCTCCCATTTGAATATTTCTTCTTGTTCTTGGAAGGTGGTTTATTCTTCCAATTATAATCTGATTCATGACCAGGACCTCGAATAGAATCTTCCGCATTTGCAGGCCATGGCATTCCAGGATAGTAAGTTGGATTAGCCTGCATGCCCGAAAACATGTATCCTGGATATGGTGGCATTTGTTGAAATGCAGGATTTTGAAAATTTTGCATGTAAGGTGGTAGATTGTTTGGCCATATTGCTTGTGATTTTCCATCTGTAGAGTGCATTTGGATTGGTGGTGGTAATCCATTTTCTGCAATTCCACATACAAAAGCAGCAGAGTTTAGCCATCACACAAGCAAGGTGGTTCACAAAAATGAATATAAACAATGTGAAAAGACTCATATTCATGGTAAACATAACTGAGGTATGTCATCATGGAAGCTATTTACTATTACAAGTGAAACAAATATGGAAAATATTGTCATATATACCTTGATTAGTATCTAAACTTGCATGACTTATGGTATCAGATGTCGAAGCATCAATAGAACCATTCTGTTTTCTGCTGGAGAGACCGATATTTTGATTGTTCAACATGATATCTTGAGTAACATCACTATGTTCAGCAGCAAGCATGATTCCAGATCTACCGAAATATGAAAATTCAGGAGAGTAGGCCTGAAGAGCTGCCACTTCATCCATCCAGATCCCGTCATCTCTCTTTTTGTTACACAGCTCCATAAATTTAATGCATGCTTCCCTAGATGGAGGCAGAAGTGTTTTTCAGTACTCATCCACTATTGGGAAAAGGTACAGATAGTATCTTCAAAATCCACTGGTCCGCACTAAATTGGAATTAGTATGACATGGTTAGAGAGTAAGAGCAAAGAATAGAATCAAGCAGTATTCTGGTTACCAAAGATAAGGTGTTGTCAGAAGAGCAACTAAACAGAATAAAGAGAAACCAACAGGAATTAGCTAAAACATTTAGATAGAAAATAGAAAGAAAGAAAGAAATTATGAGAAGTGTTTAATCAGATGGATGTAAAGAGAAATATTCTCCTACAAGCTTTATCTAGGTAAGCCTTTCAAAGGAAATGTAACCTTAATTATAAGTAGGCACTCATTGATAGATATTAAAATGGTGCATCTACCATCTTAATTAGTTCGGTAAACAAAGAGATTAACGCGTTTCAGCAGAACGAATGACTAGCCTGCAATCTCCCTCTCTGCTCCAGTTTTTGGTGTAATTCATGGCGCAAACAAAAAGGCTCCACTAAATAATCCTTTTATATTCCCCAATGAACTAAATCCACAAGATTAATGCAAATTAGGTTCACAGTTTCTATTTAGATGTCACAATTGGCTGCATTCAAGTCCTACCTTAAACGTAGAGCTCCAAAAGCATTAGCAAAAGATATGAGGTCATCCAAATTGTCCATATCAAAGCCAGATACCAAAGCACGAGCATAAGCCATTGCTTGCTCTCTCCTTAAAACTGCTTTTCTGCTTTCGAGAAAACGTTGAAGACGAACCCTATCCATAGCAAAGAGCACACAGTCATATAAGTTGAATCCCCTTCCTTTCTAGTAATGTTGTAATGATTTGACAAAACACAAGAGCTTACTTGGGATTTTCTTCTTGTGCAGCGTCACCAATACCATCAGATTCACCTTTGAACTTCAGTATCAAATTGTCAGTTACTAATGAGTAAGAATGTCCAGCAAACATGAGATGAAACATAGTTTTATCGAATTCACATATTGATATACCTTTGGAAAACCAGCAGAGAATTTGGAATCTCCATCAAAAGCTGATGCATTTCCTGAAGATTAAATAAGAAGAACCTCAAAACGCTGCATCAATCTGTTTCTTATAAATCTCAGTTGTCACCCTAAAAGAATAGGCTGAAGCCTGTCTATTGTAATTGCACTGTGACAACACATATTTGACTTCATGGCACATCACATAAACATGAGCAACCACTATTGTCAAAAACTGAACAAACAAAGAACAAAAATTTTATCTCCTCAATTCTAATCTTTTTACTCCTTTTGTTAATAGACGAATTCAATACTTTTGATAAGCTAATTTGCAGGACGGAGAGAGAGAGAGAAATCTGTGTAGACTAAAGCAGATGACCAGAACTGAGATCAATTGAAATACACACATTCACACACACACACACACACATAGGGGCTAGGGCGACGAATTAAGTGTGCATCAGGTGCAGGGACCTAACACGAATATGTTGGTGAACATACCTTCATTAGATTGAACTGAGCTCTCAATCTGCGTAATTTCTCTTTCTATGGTTACAAATCGCTCAAGAATTTCAGGAGTACTAACAAATCCCACAAACCTGAGGATGTTGAAAAACATAGTATAGCAGCCCAGTAAACATCGCAAAAAGCAATGACAAGAAAAATAATAGGAGGTAACAAAAGTTGGATGATTATTTGGACAAGAAAAATATAAAATGAAAAGCTAATAGAAGGTAAAAAAGCTGTGCTTTACCTTTGTAAAGTAGCTTTAGTGAACCAATAAGCATTAGTTGGTGAAGGTCGAAGAGTAATGGAATAACCCCCTTTAGAAATTTGATCTTTAGCTGATTTGAGATGTGTAATAAAAGGCTCAAGTAAACCAGAAGCTAATTTCTCCGAATTGTTACCAGCATAGATTACAAGATCGCATCTTTGAACATTCAATCAAATTTGAAACAATATCAATGTTAGATCCCAAGAACAGTTGACATTAACATGAATTGAATAGTAGTAAATAAATACCTGGTTCTTGTTGGGGTGAGCTGAAACAAAGCATAATCCAGACGGGTCCTGGAATCCATATAGCTTATATTTGACAGATATAAAATCTTGGAAAATACCCACAAAGAAAGGACCACAATTTCACTCTTTTCTCATTGTGAATATGGAGAGAGTGAGATGATGGGTTGATCAGCAAGAGGAAGCACGAGTGTGAGACACACAGAGGGATTTCTTGATTCAAAAGTGGGGTTTCAATGTTCAATGCCGACAATTCATCCGAAATGAGTGAATTTAATATGATGGTAATATCTTCTACAAACATACTTAAAATTTTGGATTCGTCTCTGTGAATCTGAGTAAAAGTAATTGTTAGTAGTAGTAGTAGTAGTATACTGGAATATGGTTTGAGTGTCGTATCTAATGCTGGGGCAGAGTGTTGGGTGAGGGGTCGTCTCAAAGTCTGTTTGTCTTATAGTTGAAGACAGCAGAAATGGCGGGCTCCTCTTCCTCTGCTTCAGGTTCTGCTCTCCCTGTAATTCAATTTCTTCTAAATTGCTTTTGCTTTGCTTTACTGTTACTCTCAAGTGTAATAATAACAGAGAGAGCAGGAGAGTATAGGGAAAGGATATCATATCATATGAACAAATTCATAAGGGTAAAGTCCCACTATTGCTGGTGTGGTGTTACCGAATTTACCAGACTTTCCCGCTGGCCATGCGCATCATTATGGCATCTTCCTTCAAAAACTAAATAAATTAAATATTGTTTACTCTTAAAATAGATAATAATATAATTTATACACGATTTTAAGGATATGTGGACTAATTTAATACAAGTGATCAATAACGTTAAATAAGTAAATTAAAGATGGAATAAATAACCAAACCAGTTGTGATATTAGGCCCGAGCTCGGATCTGAGCTTAGTGATTGTTCTGCCCTCGATTCGAAACCAAATACTTATGAAGAACTAAGAGTAAAAATAAGAACTTTGAATAACTTTAGAAGTAGAGAAAACAAATATATATTGCCTTGATATGCGTGTCACAATGTGTACCTTGAATAAAAATCAACCCCTTTATATAGTAGGAGAGTTTCATCCCTAGTTCAATTCTAAGAAAGGTAAAAATCTTATTTTTCATTAATCACTGATGTGCTGTCGATACGGTCCGAGATCTACGCCATGATATTCGGTTGGGCACGGATATCACGACCCTTTGTTAGTCGTGTGCAGACGTTTGGTAATGCTTTCCGATGTCTTGGAGCTCGAACCGGATCCGGGGGCGTGGTCTCGATGGCTCCGGTGGTAGGCGCTTTGTTCGGGCCTTAGTACAAGAGGTTCCTAGCTTCGATTCTGATTCCTCGTAGTTATGTCCCTACTTCGTTTGCCCTACCGAGAAATCGAGGTGCTCACTAGTTGAGGTTTTACCCGTATACATATAGTCCCCTTATTTTTCAGAGAGTAGGTTTACCGAAACGATGAGAAACGATAGATGAACCCTGATTCCTTCCTCCGTACGCCACAACCGAAATGACGAAGAAGTCGGAACGTCCCATCAGTCATGTCGTTCCGACTTTGAACACGTGTCAATCACCGGCTGGTTGTCTTCGAATACGAAGCGTCGCATACTTCCCCTGTAAAAGCTTCTATTCTCTGCTCTTTTTTTTACTTTCTGATCAAGCTTCCACCTTCGAATTTTCTAGATATCACCAACTTCTTTCAAACCTTCATATCTTCATCCTTGATCTTCAAGTTCTCATAATTGTTCTTAGATTCTTACCCACATTTTCTTCAAATCTTCATACTCCGCTTTTCAGCCTTCACAATTGTTCCTTCAATCTTTCATATTTTTTCCTTAAATTTTCAAATTTTACCAGATAACAATGGCTAAAACGTCTAAATCAATTCCTCAACAGGCTGCCTCTTCATCTTCCCACCCGACCACAAATGCTGAGGTGGTTGCTTCCAAGGCGGTTATTCCCGAAGTGGCCGCTTCCGAGGTGGCTGCCCCCGAGGCTGCCCCCAAGCCTCCCATGAAATGCTTTATACCCGGGGGTTGCTCAATCGCAGACGAATTCAAACTCGAGAAACCCTCATCCAAACAGGACCGAGGTGAAGGAGCATCGAGGTATATATGCTACGTTACCGAGGATGTCCTTCCCGTGGTCCGAGAGGACTGTAAATGGGAAGGCAAGGACGTAGTAGTCCCCGGGCCTGAGGATGCTATTTCTACCCACGTGGAGGGGTATTTAAGTGTTTATACTTACCCTTTCATACCCTTTCACATTGGGGCCGGTAGACCCAATTATTCTGCAGTTTTGCAAGAGATACGAGGTGTGCCCTAGGCAAATCCACCCATCTCTTTGGAGTATCGTGATCCTCCTCCGTTATTTTGTGAATAACACTGAGTCTCGTCGATTCTCCCTCGACTACCTGATCTGTCTATACAATCCCCGAATTTTTCGATGGGGATTAATCAAGCTCACTCGCCGGTCAAGGCCCCCTTTTCGAGTATTGATGAAGATCGAGACCGAGGCTGACAGGGGCGCTTCGTTCAGGTGAAGAAAGAAGACTTGATCCCTTCGGAGTTTATGCCATTCCCCGAGAAGTGGAATGCATCTGGTAAGTGTAGCCTTTCCTTAAGTATCAATTGTTCTTCATTTCCTCTCTCATAATTCGTATTTGTGGTTGTGCAGCTATTGCCCGGGTTCCAAATGCAGTCCCCCAGCTCAAGAAGTGGATTGAAGGCATCTGCAAACAGATGTCATACTTCGAGCGCTCATGGCGCAAGCTTTCGAAGGGCCGATGGGAGGCTCGTTCTCATGGTAAGGTCCTCATTCGAATAACTATTACCGTGCTCTTAACTCATATCATACTAACCTTTCTTGTTTCTTTTATAGGTTTGACTAAGACCACATAACTTAGTCCTTTGGAAGGGGATGAGATCGTGTCCTTGTCCGTCGATCCCTCTGTTACGGGACAACCTGGGGCTACCGCGGGGGAAATGAAGAAGAGGAAAAGAAAATCTCCGGGCTCCCTCAGTTCCGAGGTGAAGCCAAAGAAGAGGGTGGCTCATAAGCCCAAGAAGAGTACTAACTCCTGGGTGCCGGATTCCGATTCGCCTCTCCGGCTCAGGGATGAGTCGGAAGAAGATGATATTTTTGTTGCCCACGGATCGACCCCTCCCGTGGAGCAGGCAGCAACCGAAGAAAAGAGCCATTAGGTTAGGCCCCTCCCAGTCCGAGAATACGAAGTCGATATGGAGGCCGTGACCTCTCAGGAAACTTCTCCTGCCATGAAGGACGCTACCGGTGTGATTGACATCGTTGAGACGCCCTCCTACACCGACTCTATGCTCGACGAGGCCCAAGCGGACAAAGAGAAATCAAGTGAAGAAGCACAAGGTGCAAATGAACCCCTCCGCTCCTTCTTTGATGGCGTGGACATGTTCAATTCGAATGATTTTACCGGGCTGGGCAACTTGTAGGTCCCGAAGAAAGACGTACTTTCGGAATCCGGCGAGCCGAGTTCGAGCCCAAAATTGGTTAATCAGTTTCCCACTCCTGGTGTGGACCTCGGTCGCAATAGATCGATTATGGTTACTGTCTCGGAGGATGCTCGGGTTTTATCCACTCACGTGGGTATAGCCAGCTACCTCCGATGCCTGGTGATCGAGGAGGACCAGGCAAAAATGAATGAGGTGGGCGTGCCGTATCTTTTCAATGAGGCGCAGCAGGCGCTGAACCGGGTAAGGCATCATTACGTCCTCTTGAATTTTACTCAGGTTTTAATATCTCTCACGACTTTTGTTGTTTTGTAGGCCTCGGTACTTCACCACAAGAGCTTCCTCCCATACCTTTCCGAGGTCAATCAGCTTGAGTTTGAGTTAAGGAGCATGCTCGAAAGAAGGATATGTAGAAGCTCCTCAGCGAGCAACAAGACGGGGCCATCAAGGACCTTCAGGCCGCGATGGATAGGGCTCAGAAGGAAGTTTCGACCCTGAGGCGGGAACATGGAGACCTGGTAAAAAAGGTAAAGGTCATTGAAGTTAGAAACGAGGAACTAGTCGTGGTGCCTAACGACAAAACCTCGCAGGTCCAATAGAAGATCGACCAGATCGACCAACTCCGAATCGAGATGAACGGGATCCAAGCCATGGCCGATGAGTGGAAGAGAAAAATTGACTTGCTGGCTTCGGAGAAGGAAACTGCCCAGGCAAAGCTGGCATCGGTAGAGGTTCAACTTTGGGTGGCGAAGGAGAAAGTTGGCAAGCGGTCCCAGCTGAATAATGATCTTCAAGCATAGCTGAGCTTGGCTATCGCATAGTGGGGGACACCATCGGTAGAGAGTACGAAGCAATAAAGTCCAAGTTGGACACAACCTCCGCTGATGTCGAAGAGATGGTGGCCCAGTACAAGGCCGATGTCGAGGCTGCCGAGACCCACCTGAAGACGAAGGCTGACTATATGAGGCGGTTGTCTCGAAGGTGATAAGTAGGTATTTTGACCGCTTATTTGCTCTCTTTTACTTGCATTTTAGCTCAAAAATGCTTAAAGGTATTCCCGAAAATTAATAAAATATGCTTTTGTACAGGAACATTGGGAAACGAGCCAAAGGAGTCAAAATCAACTCATGAAGGAGTCAAAAGTGGACAAGGACCAAAATAAGGCAAAAGGCCCACAGTGCGGACCGCACAATATTGTGTGCGGCCACAAAACAAAGGAAGAGCCATGTCAGTTTTCCTTCAGAGTATACGGACCGCACAAATATTTTGCGGCCACAGAAGAGGAGATTCAGAGAGCTGGTTTTGGGAAAGTTGAAGGAGTGCGGACCGCACCGTAGTTGTGCAGCCGCAGAATGACAAGTGCGGCCACACTCAATATTATGCGACCCGCAAAAGTCAAAGATCAGAGAGATGGGATTTCAAGTTCAAGAAGAAATGTGGACCGCACCATTTTTGTGCGGCCGCATAATCAAGAGCGCGGTCGTACTCATTATTATGCGGTCCGCAGAAGTCTCACACAACCAGAGCTTCAGATCAAAAAGTGCAGACCGCACAATAATTGTGTGGCCGCAGAAGTAAGTGTGCGGCCGCACTCACAAATGTGCGGTCCGCAGTAGTTGAAGGAGTGCGGCCGCAATCCAGAATTGTGCGGCTGCAGAACTAGAACCTGTCAAGCCAAGTATCGTTGTGCGGACTGCGCACATAATTGTGCGGCCGCACAACCTTCGCGAGGGCATTTTTGTCAGATATTTTCAGCTTAGTAGAAATAGAACTTTTTGTCATTTTTAGGGTAAGTTTTGTTTTGGGAGAGCACCTGAGCCCTTTTCCTTTACTGTTTTGAGAAATATTGTACTAGATTAGCTTCTCAATATTAGATTTCCTTTCCCTAATCAATTATTATGCATTTTATCTTAATTTCTTCTTGTATTTCTTCATTTTTCATGAGTAGCTAAATTTCTAGCTAGGGTCGTGGCCCAACCATAGTGTGGGTACTTAATGGGTGTTTGATTTAGGACTTGTTTGCGATTGGGTTAGTGATATTTAGCCTAGTTCTTGATTGAATTCAAGAATTAATGGTTGCAAATATTGATTCATGCCTAATTGACTTAGTCTCTACTTGAGAAAGAGAGACTAAATCTAGGAAAACTTGGCTAACAAGAAATTGCGGTGAACTCAAGAAATTGATAGCCCCAATTAAAGGGTTGAATCTAGAGATAGTAAGACCCGACTTGAGCAGTTATCACTTGTTTTGTGCAATACTCATTTGGACTTGAGAAAGCCAAATTGGGCAAAACCACTCAAACAGGCGAGAGGTATAGAGTGGGTAATTGCATGTGATTGCTATATTACAATCCCGACCAATCATGCTTGTCCTAGCGTTTTTAACCCATTAGGTAACCACCTAGGTGGAAGTCATGACCCTAGATCTTTTATCATTTGGAAAACAACCAAAACCAAAAATATTATCTTCTAGTTTTATAATTGCAATCAATAGTCTAAAGTAGAAGTAGAAACACCAAACAAGAATGTGGAAGTGTAATCTAAGGCATATTGTACAATTACACTAAATATATACCTAATCCCAATTCTAACTTCCTGAGGATTCGACCCCGACTTGCGTTGGGTTTTATTATTGCTTCGACCGCCTCACTACCAATATTTGTGGTCTGAGTTTGGGCGACATCAATTTTTGGTGCCGTTGCCGGGGAGTTAAACGGATTTAGATATATATCTAAGTTTTTGTGTGATTTGTCTTCTTTTCTTTCCGAGTCACTAATTTTGTTTTCGAATTGCTTATAGGTACGATAATGGCTCTCAACAACGAGCCCATTGGTAATTTGCCTTTGGGGGAGGAAGTGGACAATGAGCAAGGAGATGCGGTTCTTCCCTAACCTCAAGCAAATAGGCGAGGCCAACCGCCTAATGATAATGTTCTCGTCCCTCCCCCACCTCCACCAAGAGCGGCAGTGCACCGGGTGTTACCTAAAGAGGGTTATGCAAGTGCTATAGTCCCGCCCCGCATTAGGGCGGGCAACTTCCAAATCACCAACGTGATGCTTACACTACTTGAGCAACGAGGATTCTTTATCGGGGCTCCAATTCAAAATGCTTACAAGCATCTCAAGGGGTTCGGCGATACTTGTTGGGGGAGCAAGCAAACCAATGTTTCTGAGCACGCGCTGAGGTTGAGGCTATTTCCTTTCTCTTTACGGGGAAAAGCATTGGACTGGCTAGAGAGATTGCCCAATCATTCCATCCATATATGGGATGAGTTGGCCGAAAAATTTATTGCCAAATTCTTCTCTCCGGGGCACATGGCTGCACTACGGGAGCAAGAGCCCAATGAGCCATTGCATAAGATTTGGGAAAGATATCGTACAATGGTTAAAGAGTGCCCAAATAATGATATGACCGAGTCCATGATCCAACAAACCTTCTACAGGGGGATCAACATAACAAATCAATGTGTGGTAAATCAATTCGCCGGCGGGAACTTCATGAACACACCTTATGCCGAAGCTTATGAAATTTTGGATGAGATGGCGGATACCTCATCGACATGGAAAAGTAGGGCCAATGTTCTGCAAGGTGACCCCAATGTCATTCACCTACACAAGGAACTACATGATCATGGGCAAGCTATCACAGAGTTAAAAACCACAATGAACCAATTGGCCAAAGCCCAGCTGCAACAAATTTAAGGGCCGAAACAAGTTAATGCGATGGAAGGTGTAAATATGATAATGAACAAGAGACGGCAAAAAGGTCAACAAGGGCAAAGCCGTCCGGAACAATTCATGCAAGATGATAGTGGGTATGACCAAGGTGATTCGTATAATGAGCTAGAAGAAGAAGTGAAATACGTCAACAATTATCAAGGTCAAAGAAACAATGCTCAAAATCAACAACAATGGAGATCACAACGAAATCAAGGAAATTGGAACAACCAAGGCCACCAAGGCAATTGGAGTGGTGGCAACAACAATCAAAGTAATTGGAATAATCAAGGAAACCAAGGCAATTGGAGTGGTGGCAACAACAATCAAAGCAATTGGAATAATCAAGGAAACCAAGGCAATTGGGGTGGCAATAATCAAAGTAATTGGGGAGGTAATCAAGGAGGGTGGAACAACAACAACAACAGCCGGGAGTCGGGTTTTCAAAGGCCCCCGATGTTCCAACAACCGAGCAATCCACCCCCTATCCTTCTCAAGGCCCGAGCTCGAGCTCTTCTAACAATGAGATGGGACGGATTGAAAGTATGTTCAAACAAATGATGGAGAAAAATGCCAACTCCGATGCTCAATTAGCCTCCCACAACACTTCAATCCACAATTTGGAGGTTCAACTTGGCCAAATCTCACAAGCATTGAACACTCGTCCTAAGGGGGCACTACCAAGTGATACGGTGGTGAACCCAAAGGGGAGGGGGGAATAATACGGGACATGCTATGGCCGTGATTACGAGAAGTGGAAAAGGTGGAGATGCAACCATCTCAAATCAAAGAAGAATTGTGGATGATGATGTTGTAGTTCAAGAATATGAAATTCCAAGCAATGTGGTTCAAGCTAATGACGAAGTGAGAATTGATATTGATGAAAATGTGAAGGAGACGTAAGAAGAGGTGAACCCGTCTAGGGAGCACATGATTGACATACCGGAACCGGTAGTGCCAAAGGCTAAGGCACCAATGCCAAGGCCTCCTCCTCCATACCCTCAAAGGCTTGCAAAGCAAAATAGTGAGAACCAATTCAAAAAGTTTATTGACATGATGAAGAGTTTGTCTATCAATGTACCATTGGTTGAGGCGTTGGAACAAATGACGGGTTATGCAAAGTTCATGAAGGACTTGGTCACCAAGAAGAGGTCGATGAATTGTGAAACTATCAAGATGACACATCAAGTGAGTGCTATTGTGCACTCAATGGCTCCAAAATTGGAAGATCCGGGTGCTTTCACGATCCCTTGCACTATTGGAAGTGCCGACTTTGCCAAAGCTTTATGTGATTTGGGGGCAAGTATCTATGTGATTTGGGGACTGTGTTCAAAACTTTGGGAATTAGGCAACCAAGACCCAAATCTATGAGGTTGCAAATGGCAGATCAGACTATGAAGAGGCCATTGGGAATTATTGATGATGTGTTAGTCCGTGTTGATAAGTTCATCCTTCCAGCGGACTTTGTGATCCTTGATTCTGAGGTTGACTACGAGGTGCCTATTATCTTGGGTAGACCTTTCCTTACTATGGGGAAGGCTCTTGTTGATGTGGAAGCCGGTGAGCTCACTTTTCAGGCAGGTGACGAAAAGGTGGTTTTCCATATGTGCAAATCGATGAGGCAACCAAATAGCAACGAAGTTTGTTCATTCATGGATTTAGTGACCGAAGTAATTGTTGATGATGCTAATGCTGTGATGAATGTTGAGGATACCTTGGAAGTTTTGTTGCTCAATCATGATGATGATGAGAAGGAAGGCTTTGTGAAATGTGTCAATGCTTTGCAAGGAATGGGGTCATATACTTATGAACCCCGAAAATTGTCCTTAGATCTTGAGAACCGGAAGACTCGTCCAGCAAAGCCCTCAATCAAGGAGCCTCCTACTTTGGAGTTAAAGCCTTTGCCTTAACATCTCAGGTATGAGTTTCTTGGTCCTTGTTCCACTTTACCTGTTATTATTTCCTCTTGCTTGACTAACGTACAGGTAGATTCTACTTTGGCGGTGCTCCAAAAGAGGAAGAAAGCGATAGGATGGACATTGGCAGATATTCGGGGTATAAGCCCCACCTTTTGTATGCACAAGATTATTTTGGAGGAGGATGCCAAACCCTCCGTGGAGCATCAAAGAAGATTGAATGAAGCAATGAAAGAGGTAGTGAAGAAGGAGATCATAAAGTGGTTGGATGCCGGGGTTGTTTACCCCATTTCTGATAGCTTATGGACTTCTCCGGTGTAATGTGTCCCAAAGAAAGGGGGCATGACTATGATAACTAATGACAAGAATGAATTGATCCCCACAAAAACTGTCACAGGGTGGAGAGTGTGCATGGACTATAGGAAGCTCAACAAAGTCAGTCGGAAAGATCATTTTTCGCTTCCATTTCTTCATCAAATGTTGGATAGGTTGGCCGGGCGTGCTTTTTATTGCTTCCTGGATGGATACTCCGGCTACAATCAATTTCTTATTGCTCTTGAGGACCAAGAGAAGACCACTTTCACTTGTCCATATGGTACCTTTACATTCTCGAGGATGCCATTTGGGTTATGTAATGCACCGGCGACTTTTCAACGGTGTATGATGGCTATTTTCACCGATATGGTGGAAGATATTCTTGAGGTCTTCATGGACAATTTCTCCATCATTGGGAATTCTTTTGATGATTGTTTGAACAACTTGTACGGGGTATTGTCAAGATGTGAAGAAACTAACTTGGTTTTAAATTGGGAGAAATGTCACTTCATGGTCGAGGAAGGCATTATCCTCGGTCACAAGATTTCAAAGTATGGTATTGAGGTTGATAAGGCAAAAGTTTAAGTGATCTCCAAACTCCCTCCCCCTATATCAGTGAAGGGAGTGAGGAGTTTTTTGGGTCATGCGGGGTTCTATCGCCGATTCATCAAGGATTTTTCTAAGGTAGTGGACCCTTTTTGTAAACGTTTGGATAAGGATGCCAAGTTCCATTTCATTGAAGATTGCATGAAGGCATTCGATTTGCTTATGTTCAACTTGACTACTACTCCTATTATTACCGCACCGGATTGGAGCTGCCTTTTGAGCTCATGTGCGACGCAAGTGATATGTAGGTTGGAGCGGTGTTGGGGCAACGTATCAACAAAATCTTCCATCCGGTCTATTATGTAAGCAAGACCATGAATGATGCCCAAGTCAACTACACAGTGACCAAAAAAGATCTCCTTGCTATTGTCTTTGCTATGGAGAAGTTTTGCCCGTACTTGATGGGTATAGAGGTGATTGTTCACACTGACCATGCGGCACTTCGGTATTTGATGAGCAAGAAGGATTATAAGGTAAGTTTGATACGGTGGGTTCTTCTATTTCAAGAGTTTGATCTAGAGATTCAAGACCGCAAGGGTAGTGAAAATCAAGTGGCGGACTACTTGTCCCGATTGGAGGAGGAGGGGAGGCCACATGATGGCCTTGAGATAAATGATTCATTTCCCGACAAGAACTTCCTAGCCATTTCTATGACCGGGATGCCATGGTTTGCCGACTTTGCTAATTATCTTGTGAGTGGCATTGTACCAAATGAGATCTCTTCAAACTAAAGGAAGAAGCTCAAACGGGATTGCCTTGACTATTATTGGGATGAGCCGTCTCTTTTTCGGATATGTACCGATGGTGTGATCCAATGATATGTGCCGGAGTAAGAACAAATGGGTATTCTTGAGGCTTGCCACTCTTCACCGTATGGTGGTCACCATGGTGGAGCAAGAACGACGGCAAAAGTTTTGAGTTATGGATTATATTGGCCTACTCTCTACAAGGATGCTAGTGAGCTTGTCAAGCGGTGTGATGAATGCCAAAGGACCGGTGGGATCTGAAAGAAGAACGAAATACCTCTCACTACCATTTTGGAGATAGATATTTTCGATGTGTGGGGTATTGATTTTATGGGTCCGTTTGTTAGCTCTTGTGGAAACACCTACATTCTAGTTGTGGTGGATTATGTATCTAAATGGGTTGAGGCCATTGCTTTTCCCAACAATGAAGCAAGGAGTGTGGTGGCATTCTTGAAAAAGAACATCTTCACGAGGTTTAGTACCCCAAGAGCCATTACTAGTGATGGGGGTTCGCATTTTCACAACAAGGCTTTTGATACCTTACTCACAAAATATGGTGTCACTCACAAAGTATCAACCCCCTACCATCCTCAAGCAAGCGGACAACTTGAAGTCTCCAACCGGGAGATAAAGAGTATTTTGTTAAAGACAGTTAATGCCAACCGGACGGATTGGTCAAGAAAACTTGATGATGCTCTTTTGGCTTATAGAACGGCCTACAAAATACCGATCGGGATGTCTCCATACCGGTTAGTGTTCGAGAAGGCATGCCATCTTCCGGTAGAACTTGAGCATAAGGCCATGTGGGCTTTGAAGAAGTTGAACCTTGAATGGGATATAGAGGAAAATCTAAAGGTGTCACAATTGAATGATCTTGATGAATTCCGGTATCATGCCTACACAAGCTCGTCCCTTTACAAGGAGAAGATGAAGTACCTCCATGACAAGTACATCCACAACAAGGAATTTAAAGAAGGTGATCTTGTGCTATTGTTCAATTCCCGGTTACGGATGTTTCCGGGCAAGTTGAAGTCAAAATGGAGTGGCCCCTTTGAAATGGTGAATGTAACCACCTTTGGTGTTCTAGATTTGAAAAATAAGAATGACGAGGTGTTTAGAGTCAATGGACACCAGGTTAAACATTATCTTGGCAAGGTTGATGATGGCCATATTGTGGCGGTCCTTCATTTCAAATGATTGGTAATTTGCATCGTGTCGCGACGTTAAATCAGGCGCTTCTTGGGAGGCAATCCATGTGTCTTTTTCTTTTTCTTTTCTTCTTTTTTAGATAGGTGTTGTTTTGTGCTAACTGATTTTGAAGTGTATGCAGGAATGGGTGTGCATTGCAGGGATTGTGCAAGAAAAATTGGCTAAGTGTCACAAAAAGTACGGACCACACCAAAATTATGCGGACAGCACAACCACTCTGTGGCCGCACGATTCTGTGTGCGGTCGCACAACTGGAAGAACAAAATTTCATGCTCTTTGAAGTTTGGCCTGTCAAAACTCCTTAACAAAGTGTGACCACACACAAAATTGTGCGGTTCGCACAAATTCTGTGGCCGCACTCACTTTTGTGCGGTCCGCAGAATGTCTTCAAAGGAACAGGTAATGAGTGCAGACCACACTAAAAATTGTGCGCCCGCACTCAGGTAAGTGCTGGGCCCGACAGGTCAAAGTATAAATAGGGCTTTTCTCAACTTTTTACACTTTACATTCTCTGAACCTTCAAGCCCTAAGCAAACACAGTGCATCCCCCACTAATTCTCAAACTTCAAGCATTTCATCTCTTAGATTCTCACCTGCATCCTCCATCACTGGTATGTTCATTTCATCTTTAGATTTTTCATCTTCTCTTAGTTTTGTTCTTTTGTCTAGGGTTAATTTCATGCCTAAAAATGTCAATAGTTAGTCATCTTTGCTCAAAATCCTGTGGGTAGCTTCATAATTGTTAATTGGGTCCTGGGTAAATAGATAATCATACTTGATTAATAGGGCCATGTCTAGTTCTTGCAAAACTTGTATGAATCGTAAAGCAGTGCCGTGTTAATCCAAATTGTGCGGCCGCACACACTTTCGTATGGTCCGCAGTCTCTAAGTTAGGGCATCTGTATGCTTGAATTGTGCGGACCGCACTCAAAAATATGCGGTCCGCAGTCAAAATTATGCGGTCCGCGGTCAAAATTATGCGGTATGCACTGTTAAATGATCAGAGACCCAATAGTCTAAACCTGGGGCTATGCTGCCGCACTAAAAATTGTTTGGTCCGCACTTTTGATTGTGCAGACGCACTCACTTTTGTGCGGCCGTAGACAGTGCGGTCCGCACTTGGCAGTCTGCGGCCGCACTTACTTTTGTGCGGTCCGCACTGCCTCTTCTATTTTTTTCCATAACTGACCTGCAACTATCATGCATATATCAGTATCCTATGTACCTGAACTCTAACTGATTCTAATTGTTATGAATTGCAGACGATGGTTAGATCACGAGGAGGAGATACATCAAAAGGGAGGGCAGAACCCTCCCGAGGCTGAGGACGAAGCAAGAGTAACCAACCATTAGCCATCCAGGGAGTGTTAAGAAAGAAGGCTACGGCCAACAGAGTCCCTAAATCATCAGACACCAGTGAGTATCTCCTGTCTAGGGAAGTTTCTGATGCAAACTCTGACCAAGACCCACCTAACACCCAACCTCAACAAGTCCCGGGTAGATTCCATTTGGTTGATGAATCATCTTCCGCGACTAGTTCTTCTAAAGGTTTGGAAGAGGATAGCCATGATTCTGAGCCCTCTTCCTCACATGCCCCGGCTGCACCAATCAATGTTGATGATGATGATGATGTCTCGAATGATGGTAGAGGGGTGATGCTATAGTGGGGGGGTTTAGAGAGGTCGAGGAAGAGGGAGATGTGGGAAGACAGATTTGTAAGCTTGATTGCCTTCAGCAGATTTAGATAGTGGTGGCCCCAGAGATCTCTCACTCTCGAGCGACAATTCTTGATAAAGGATTTGGACAAGCACAACCCAAATGTCCTCAGACAGTTCCAGGAGAGAAAAGGATGGAAATGGTTCACTCAAAGCATCCTCGATGCAAATGAGCACTTGGTTAAAGAAATTTATGCCAATGTGGCTCACATTAAAAAGGGTACCAAGGTGACAAAAGTGCAAAATCTGAAAATCCGATTCGACTCCTATGCTTTGAACTCTTATATGGGATTTGAAGAAGTGGAGGCCGCCCAATACTTGGAAAAGCTGGCTATGGGTAATGCAGCTCGCCCGTGGCTAGCTGAGATTTTGGCTATTCGAGGATCAATACCTCTGTGGCTCACAGCAGGGGTTCCCATAGTCCGGGCCACCCTAAACTTTGAAGCTAAAGGGTGGTAGACTTTTGTGTGCGTCCTCATTGACCCGTGCTTGAATGAGAACAATCTCCCACTTCCCCGAGCAGTCTTGTTGGCTTCAATTATGGCGGGTACCCGATCAATGTGTGTGCTATAATGTCAACCAACATCACTTTGGCTGTCTAGAAGGATGAGAGTTCCTACCCCTACCCGAACTTCCTCACAGAGTACTTCAATGATCAAAAGGTGGAGCCGAGGCAGTACGATACTAAAGTAAAGGCCAAGAAGCCTTTCTCATGGTACCACCTACAGTGTTCCGACAACCCGAAGTTCAAGGGTAAGGCAACTACCTCCGTTATCCAGTCTGAGGAGCCAACGGTAGTAGTTACTGATTCAGCTGCTGAGCCTTCCGTAGATGTTATGCCTTCCACCGCAGCCGGACCTTCCACCGGGACATCAGAAATGCCACCATCTTCTTCTTCCAGACCATCATCTCCATTATCAGTACCAGCTTCATCTACTTATCCACTGC
Organism: Nicotiana tabacum; assembly: GCF_000715075.1. NCBI lineage: Eukaryota > Viridiplantae > Streptophyta > Magnoliopsida > Solanales > Solanaceae > Nicotiana > Nicotiana tabacum. The sequence goes on along the minus strand of NC_134081.1, from coordinate 85,463,465 downwards.
CTGTGCTACGAGTCTCCCAGACATTGGCGAGTCTCAACAACTGGATGCAGGCAGCTACTTCAAAGTTGTCTGACATATCTAGTGTTGTTGCAGCACAGTCTTATGCCTAGGCTGCACCATAGGTACCTTCGTCAGTGAAGGAAATATTGAAGAAGATTCTGGACAACCAGAAGACAATTATGGAGACTTTGGTGGCACATGGGGATGTCATTGAGGATTTGGGCAAGCAGGTAAAGAAAATGCAGAAGTCTCAAGCTTCGAAGAAGTCGGTGGATAAGTTGACAACAACAGTTACCAAGCTTACATCGGCCGGAGATCTACTAGTGGACCTACTTATGAAGGGAGAACCTTCAGCACCAAGAGTACCAGAGGCATCACATATAGCAGCCGGCCAGTATGAGGAGCCGGTTGCGACTGCCCACACCACTAAGGAGATGATCCAGATGCTCAGCAACCCTGTTGTCCCTCAGCCAGGTGATGATAATATACAGCTAGAGGAGACCGAGGGTGCTGAGGATGCCATGCAGACTGAGACCGCATAGGGAGTTCTCTTAACTCTCTACCCCCTTCTTGTTCTTACTTTTGATAAGCGTTGGGGACAATGCTCACTTATCCGGGGGTGGTCTATTTTGATTGATTGACATTGACATGTGGCCTGTAATAACTCTTATACTATTTTTTCCTTTATCTTTATTTTCTCTTTGGTATGTATATATTCTCCCCCTTCGTTTGATGTATATATTCATTTTACTTCGGTTTGTATATTCATTTATCTTATTTTCTGTAGTTTATTTCGTAGCTTCTTTACTTTGTCTTTCTTAGTAGTAGAACTTCTTATTTACTTTAGTAGTTTCTTTTTTATTTGTTAGCTTTTTTTTTTTTACGTTTGAGTGATCAATAAGCCTTTGGTTTTCTTAATGCCACGGTTCTTTCCAAATGTGGATTTTGTGTGAACCGGGTGGCTCTTCCCAACGATGGATGGTGTGACAACCTTCTTAAGGGATTGAGTCTATTTTCTTTTATGTTTAGGCAAATATAGTAGTAATGAATAAAAGAGTCTCTAACATGCTTCACTTGGTACCAACACATTTACCCACGACCTTATGGTTAAAAATAAATTGTTGGCAGAAATTAGCTCTAGTTGTGACCTTTTAACTCTTGTGTTGACTTAAGCAGTCATCGAGTAGTTCAGTCGAGCCATTTTTGATTCTCAATCTCAACTAGGGTTATTGTGGGCCCTCGACTCCGTTCTCTTTAGCAATCCAACAGCATGAGAGGTGAGGTATTGAATTGCAAGTCCAAGTACCCGTGCTAATAGTCTAGAACTTGCCCCGAATATTTTTCTAGGCAAAATTCTAAGTATAGCTTGGCTTGAGAAATGATTGTAGGCTCTACTTGGTCCAATTCGAAATTTGAAATCTTACATAGCCTACCAATGTGATATCCCTAATCAACCTATTTGAGCCTAAGCCCTATTTCTTTCAATAACCACGTTACAAGCCTTTTTCTGTTTGGTAATGACCCTCTTTTGGCACCTGATCTTTCCTTAGCATTCTTGAGAAACAATTGGCAAAAACATAAGTTTGAGGGAGAGATGAGGAGTTTGGAAGTGATAAAAGGTACAAAGAAAAGAAAGAAATGAAGAAAAGAGAAGGCAAAAAAAAAAGAACAAAAAGAAAAATACCAAAAAGAAAGTGAATTAGGTAGAAAGTTGAAGGGATTCAAAGAAAGCAATGATGATAGGAATGGAGTAAATAGAAAATGAGAAAAATGAATGTCATGATCAAGAAAGAATGACGTTACGTCTCTCTAGTTCCCCCGAGGAAAAAGGAAATGACTCAAAGATTTGAAAAAGTATGAGCCGAAAAGGGGAAATGGAGTGCTTGAGGAAAAATGAAACCATTCTGTTCCAACAAATCCTACCTTGGTCCTAAAGCCTTCATTACATCCCGCAAAAGCCCTACATGATCTCAGGTTGAGTGAGCTTACATTAGTGGTGATTTACATGAGGGGCAAGCTTATGGTACTTAGAGCCGGACTTGTGACATTCTTTTGAAAAAGATAAGCGCACGTTTCGCAATCCTTGATTTGAGTGTTACATTCTAAAGTGAGATTTGCTAATGGAGAGTATAGGAGGAGGAGTTTGGGATCCAAAATGACCTACGTGAAAGAGCGAGCGTCCTCGATGAATAGAGTCAACTCTTGATGCTCTAGTGTCGCATTAGAACTATGGTACTCAAAAAGTCAAATTATTACGTTATTGATAATTCGTATGTGTTATGGGTAATTATTGGTCCCAATTGATACATGATTGATTCACCTTAGGCCAGCTAAAATATCCTTTTTTCTAGTGGAGATGGGAATTGTCTTAATTGCTTGAGGATAAGCAAAAGCTTAAGTTTGGTATAGTTGATAAGTAGGGATTTTGACCGCTTATTTGCTATCTTTTACTTGTGTTTTAGCTAAAAATGCTTAAAGGTATTCCCGAAAACTAATGAAATGTGCTTTTGTACAGGAACATTGGAAAACAAGCCAAAGGAGTCAAAATCAACTCATAAAGGAGTCAAAAGTGGACAAGGACCAAAACAAGGCAAAAGGGCCACAGTGCAGACCACACAATACTGTGTGCGGCCGCAAAACAAAGGAAGAGCCATGTCAGTTTTCCTTCAGAGTATGCGGATCGCACAAATATTATACGGCCGCAGAAGAGGAGATTCAGAGAGCTGGTGTTGGGCAAGTTAAAGGAGTGCGGACCGCACCATAATTGTGCGGCCGCAGAATGACAAGTGATGTCGCACTCAATATTATGCGGCCCGCAGAAGTCAAAGATCAGAGAGATGGGATTTCAAGTTCAAGATGAAATGTAGACCGCACCATTTTTGTATGGCCGCATAATCAATAGCGCGACCGCACTAATTTTTATGTGGTCTGTAGAAGTCTCACAAACCAGAGCTTCAGATCAAAGAGTGCGGACCGCACTATAATTGTGTGGCCACAGAAGCAAAAGTGCGGCTGCTCTCACAAATATGCGGTCCGCAGTAGTTGAAGGAGTGCGGCCGCAATCCAGAATTGTGCGGCCGCAAAACTGGAACATGTCAAGCCAAGTCTCGTTGTGCGGACCGTGCACATAATTATGCGGCCGCACAACCTCCGCAGGGGCATTTTTGTCAGATATTTTTAGCTTAGTATAAATAGAACTTTTTGTCATTTTTAGGGTAAGTTTTGTATTGGGAGAGCACCTGAGCCATTATCCTTTACTGTTTTGAGTAATATTGTACTAGATTAGATTTTAAACATTAGATTTCCTTTCCCTAATCAATTATTATGCATTCTATCTTAATATCTTCTTGTGTTTATTCATTTTTCATGAGTAACTAAATTTCTAGCTAGGGTTGTGGCCCAACCCTAGTGTGGGTACTTAATGAGTATTTGATTTAGGACTTGTTTGTGATTGGGTTAGTGATATTTAGCCTAGTTCTTGCTTGAATTCAAGAATTAATAGTTGCAAACATTGATTGATGCACAATTGACTTAGTCTCTACTTGAGAAAGAGAGACTAAGTCTAGGAAAACTTGGCTAACAAGAAATTGGGGTGAACTCAAGAAACTGATAGCCCTAATTAAAGGGTTGAATCTAGAGATAGTAAGACCCGACTTGAGCAGTTATCACTTGTTTTGTGCAATACCCATTTGGACTTGAGAAAGCCAAATTGGGCAAAACCACTCAAACAGGCGAGAGGTATAGAGTGGGTAATTGTGTGTGATTGCTATATTATAACCCCGACCAATCAGGCTTGTCCTAGAGTTTTCAACCTAGGTGGAAGTCACGACCCTAGATCTTTTATCATTTGAAAAACAACCAAAACCAAAAATATTATCTTCTAGTTTTATAATTGCAATCAATAGTCTAAAGTAGAAGTAGAAACAACAAACAAGAATGTGGAAGTGTAATCTAAGGCATATTGTACAATTACACTAAATATATGCCTAATCCTAATTCTAACTCCCTGAGGATTCGACCCCGACTTGTGTTGGGTTTTATTATTGCTTCGACCACCTCACTACGTATATTTGTGGTGTGAGTTTGCGCTACATCAGAAGGGAGATCCTCGAATAGATTCACGCCCGAGGCTTCGAACTGTCGGCCGAGATCGAGGAAGAAATAAAGCTTGAGGCCGAGACGAAGAAACTTTCTGAGCCTGAAGGTGCCGAAGGCTCTGAGGGTTCTGCGGGATCCGATGGCTCCGACGGTTCTAGCGACGAGCCGGGCCCCGGTGAAGACTAGGCATGAATGCCTTAGAATTCTTTTAGTTTTTGTTTATTTTTTTAGTTTTTTTCTTGTGTATGTTTTTTGTTTATTTTGAGGTTGTTTTTGTTGAGCCTTTGTAAATACATTCCAAAATATATAAAATTTCCCTTTCTGGTAATTTTGAATCTATACTTTTTTAGCATATTTTCATAATTTCTATTCTTCCAAATATTTCTAATGCCTTAGTATAGAATAAAATGTAGTAATAAGTCATTCGTTTTTCAGAGATCCGAATAGAGCCTGACTTCGATGCAACTTTATTTGCTCGAGGCTTTGAAAACTCGGTGTGACTAGAAGTTTTCCCAATATGCTTAAGCGATTTTAGATGACGCTTTTGCTAGGGTAACCTTTTGGCAGGTTTTTAATTTTTATAAAGGCCTTATGTTCTGATTACGAGTTTCGGACGTCTCCGAGCCATTTTTTAAGATGGCCGTAGCCTTTTGTGTTTAGGCACTACCTAATAGGTTTTGTGACCCCGAGATTTGGTAGCCCGAGTTGCCCGAACTTTTTTCGGATGACAATCCCCGAGTAGGGTTAGCCTTTGGGCTCGATAGTCCCGAAATGGGGTTTAGACCATGGGCCCTTAGGATCTGTGTTTTAAGAGGCAAAAATGCGTAACAGTAAGGTAGAAAATTTCTTTCATTTATGTGTGTAAAGTACATGATTGAAAGCGTGTAAAAGCTTGTATCATGGCTAAGGTGGCCTATATGGGCACGGTTCACTTGACCGTTTAGCCCTTACAATAAATCCTAACCACCTAAGCTATTCAAGTACAAAGTTTCCTTTTTTACTTGCTATGAACTTTATCCCGAGGGTGATGGCCCCCAGTCGAGGTCGATCTTGAGAGGGTTCAGATACTGTTGATACGCCCATTGACTCTGGTTTAATACCGGCCTTCGAATCTAAGTTAGCACGATTTACTGTTGCCTCGTTAAAAACCTTGCCGAAAAAACCATTTGGGACAAAACGGGTTCAAGGGAAAAAGAGTGCAATACGTGCTTTCAGACCTAATAGTCACATTCTCCCTTGGCCATTTCCTGCAAGTGTTAGTTCGATTCATAATATTATAAAAAAGTAAATGAGATCGTACCGTAGAAGTAGTACCGCTTTAAGTACGTCACATTCCAGTTGTTCGGTAGTTGTGCACCGCTTCTTATTTCGAGTTTGTACGAGCCTTTGCTAGTAATTCCGACGACTTGATATGGTCCGTCCCAATTAGGTCCCAGCTTCCCCTCGTTCGAGTTTCGGGTGTGTAGTGTTACTTTTTTTAACACCAAGTCCCCGATCATGATGTGTTGGAGGTTGACTCTTCGTTTATAATATTTTTCTATCCAGTGTTTTTGGGGGGCCAACCGGACTAGGGCAGCCTCACGCCTTTCATCCAATAGTTCCAAGCTCTTGGCCTCACCGTTAGACTCTTAGGTCGTATATCGGAACCTGAGACTCGGTTCTCCCACTTCGACTGGTATTAATGTTTCGGCATCGTAGACCAATGAAAATGGGGTGGCCCCGGTACTAGACTTCGAAGTTGTACGGTATGCCCATAAGACTTTGGGCAGAATTTCCTTCCATTTGCCTTTGGCATCAGTCAACCTATTTTTTAGGTTTTGAAGTATGATCTTGTTTGTAGATTCTGCTTGTCCGTTCCTGCTAGGGTGATAGGGTGTCGATAATATCTTTTTAATCTTGTGGTCTTCAAAAAACTTGTTTACCTTGCTACCGATGAATTGTTTCCCATTATCACACACGATATCGACCGGTATCTCGAACCGGCATATTATGTGGTCCCAAATAAAGTCAATGACTTCTTTTTCCTGGACTTTCTCGAATGCTTGAGGTTCAACCCATTTAGAAAAAATAATCGGTCATAAACAGTATGAATTGAGCCTTACCAGGTGCCCACGGCAGGGGACCGACAATGTCCATTCCCTATTTCATGAACGGAAATGGGGACAAGACCGAATGGAGTACCTCTCCGAGCTGATGGATCATCGGTGCATGTCTCTGATAGCCGTCGCATCTTCGTACAAAGTCATTTGCATCTTTCTCCATGTCGATCTAGTAATAGCTGGCTCTGATTAATTTTTTAACCAAATATTACGCCCCTGAATGGTTTCCGCAAGTGCCTTCATGAACTTCTCTCAAGACAAATTCGGTATCTCTCGGCCCCAAGCATATGGTGAGTGGGCCGTCGAATGTTCTTCTGAAAAGAGTCCCTTCGGACAGGCTAAACCTGGCCTCCTTCGTGCGCAGAGCCCTCGATTCTTTAGGATCCGAGCGCAACTTCCTAATCTTCAAATAATCTATGTATTTGTTCCTCCAATCCCAAGTTAAACTTGTCGATTCTACTTCGGCATGGCCTTCTTCTACCACCGACTTCATGAGTTGTACGACCGTTCACGAACTGAATTTATTGTCATCAACCGATGACCCCAAGGTAGAGAGAGCATCGGCCTCACAATTTTGATCTCGGGGCACGTGATGTAGGTCTATTCCTTGAATTGATGCAGCGTTACTTGCTACCTCAGCCCTAAGGCTATTAGCCTATTCTAGACCCGCAATCATGACCTCATACTTAGCCTCGTTGTTAGTCAATTTCATAGTTCTAATAGATTGCCTAACTACATTACCCGTAGGTAGCTTTAGCATGATGCCAAGCCCGGACCCCTTTGCGTTCAAAGTACCATCCGTAAAGAGGGTCCAAACTCCCGAGGTAATCCCCAAGGTTAACAATAGTTCCCTTTCGATTTCGGGTATTACGGCCAGCATAAAGTCGGCTACGAAGTCTGCCAAAATTTGTGATTTGATGGCAGTTCGGGGCCGATACTCGATATCGTACCTACTAATTTTGACTCCCCATTTGGCCAACCGGCCCGAGAGCTCAGGTTTGTGCATGATATTCCTCAGTGGGTAAGAGGTCACGATACATATGGGGTGACATTGAAAGTATGGTTTTAACTTTCTAGAGGCGCTTAGCAAAGCGAGCGCCAAGTTTTCCAGGTGAGGATACCTTGTTTCGGCCTCTCCTAGAGTTCTACTAACATAGTAAATATAGAATTGCGTACCTTCCTCTTCCCAGACCAAGACTTCACTTACCGCCACTTTGAATACCGCCAAGTAAAGGTACAACTGCTCATCCGCCTTCAGAGTATGGAGCAGGGGTGGACTCGAAAGGTATCGTTTGAGTTATTCCAAGGCTTGTTGGCACTCTGGGGTACAAGAAAAGTTATTCTTTTTCTTCAGTAATGAGAAAAACCGATGGCTTTTGTTTGAGGACCTCGATATGAACCAGCCCAGGGCGGCTATATGCCCGGTTAGCCTCTGAACAGCCTTGATATTTTCCACCATGATTATGTCTTTTATAGCTTTGATTTTATTGGGATTTATCTCGATCCCTCGGTTGGACACCATGAACCCAAGGAATTTTTCGGATCTTACTCTGAATGCACATTTTTTCATGTTCAGCTTCATATTGTAGCTTTTTAATATGTCGAAGGTTTCCTACAAACATTTCAAATGGTCCTTTGCTCGCAGGGACTTGACTAACATGTCATCAATATAAACCTCTTGATTTTCCTATATGTCCTTCGAACATCCAGTTTACTAGGCGTTGATAAGTGGCTCCAGCATTTTTTTAACCCGAATGGCATTACATTATAACAATAGGTGCCGAATTTAGTGATAAAAATGTCTTTTCTTGATCGTTTGAGGTCCATCCGGATTTGGTAGTACCCGGAATAGGCGTCAAGAAAGCTGAGTATCTCATGCCCGGCCGTTGTATCGATCATGCAATCGATGTTAGGCAAAGGAAAAGATTCCTTAGGGCATGGCTTGTTCAAGTCTTTGTAATCTATGCACATTCTTAATTTATTTCCTTTTTAGGCACTACCACTACATTAGCTAACCAGTCCGGGTATTTAATTTCCCGAATGGAACCTATTTTATGGAGTTTAGATACCTCGTCTTTGATGAATGCATGTTTGACTTCAGGCTGAGGCCTCCACTTCTGTTTGACCGGGTGGAACTTCGGATCCAAACTCAACTTATGAGTGGTTATCTTTGGAGGGAACCCTGTCATATCAAGATGGGACCAAGCGAAACAATCCATGTTAGCTATAAGGAATTCAATGAGTTTTTTCCTGAGCTCGGTAGTTAATACCGTACCCAGGTATACCTTTCGATCGGGCAAGTGTTCAATCAATATGACTTGCTCCAGCTCCTCGACCATTGATTTGGTGGCATCGGAATCATCAGGGGCGATGAACAACTTAGGGACCTCGTAATCGTCATCCTCGCTTGTTCCCCGCTCCTCTGGTTGGGTCGGGGCCGGTATTGGTGATTGCTATTTAGTTTCTTCCTTTCTAATCGGCTCCGTATTCTTCGATATCGAGAGCACAAGCATCAGGATCACCTTGTCGACTGCGAACATTTATTTTGCGGCTGGCTTTTCTCTGTATACCATTTTGATTCCTCTCGAAGTAGGAAATTTTAATGCCCGGTGTAAGGTCGAAGGCACTGCCCTCATGTTGTGAACCCATGGTCTTCCGAATAGAGTGTTATATTTCATGTCCTCTTCGATCACATAGAACTTTGTTTCCTGGATGGTCTCGACAGTGTTCACGGGTAGGGTTATCTCTCCTTTAGTGGTTTCACATGCCATGGTTAAACCCGTTCAACACCCGGACTACTGGCACTATTTGATCTTGTAACCCCAACTGCTCTATGACCCTCAATCTAATGATGTTGGCCGAGATACCAAGATCAATCAACACACATTTAACTCGCGATTTGTTGATAAGTACGGAAATTACCAGTGCATTGTTATGAGGTTGTACGATCCCTCTGCATCCTCATCGCTGAATGAAATGGCTCGTTCCGAGATATAATCTCGTGTTCGCTTCTCCCTTGTGATCAACACTTTAGTGTATTTTATCACTGGCCCTTGAGGGATATCGACCCCTCCAATGATCATGTTGATGACGTGTTGGGGTTCCTCTGGTTCAGTCTGTTTGTTGGCGTCCCTATTTCTGAATTGGTTTTTGGCTCGATCACTCAGAAATTCTCGCAGGTGTACGTTATTAAATAACCGGGCAACTTCTTCTCCCAATTATCGTCAGTCCTCGATACTATGGCCATGAGTGCCATGATACTTACACATCAGGTTAGGATCTCTCTGGGTGGGATCAGACTGCAACGGTCGAGGCCACTTGGTCTCTTTGATGCGCCCGATGGAAGATACGATGCTGGTTGCATCAACGTTGAAGTTATACTCTGATAATCTCGGTGCTTTCCTTCCCCCGAGTGGCCTGTCAAAACCATTTTTGCTCATCAGGCCTCGGCTATTGGGCCCTCGATTGCTTCTCCTTTGTTCCTTGTAGAGTTACACACGGACCCGTTTCCCCTTCGATCTGCACTGTATGGTTGATACCAATATTGGACCGACCTTGATTAGTGATCGACGACTCTCTTAGGCCTTTCTTCGGTTCTGATGAGATCAATGGACCCGGAAGGGGCCCCATGCTGGTCGTCCTCAACTCTTATTTTTTAACTTGTACTTGTTGTGGACATCGATCCAAGTTACCACCGGGTACTCTACCAAATTTTGTTTTAACTGTTGTAAAGCGATAGAGCTTCAGGGTTAAGTCCTTGAGTGAATGCCTGAATGCCCAATCGTCCTCAACCGAAGGCAGGTCTATCGGGATCCCATTTGAAACCTTGACATGAACTCCCTGAGCATCTCGTTATCCCTTTTCTTAACTTTGAAAAGGTTCGATTTTCTAGTCTCGACCTTGATGACTAATAAGTGGGGATTTTGACTACTTATTAGCACCTTTTAGCTTTTGTTTTAGTCTAAAAGCATTGAATTGTATTCCCGAAACTAATGAAATTGTGCAAAATTGCAGGAATGCTGGAAGTTGGGCTCCCGAGATGAAATCCGACTCCAAAAGGAGTAGTCCAAGCACAAGGCAATAAAGGGCACTGAAGCGCACAATATGCGGTCTGCAGAAGAAATTTTGAACCGCATAATTCCATCTGCGGCCGCAAACAAAGAAGGAAAAATTAGCAGAAATTTGTGAAAATTGCGGACCGCACATGAATTATGCTGCCGCAAAGCTAGGCTAAGGGTCGAAGATCAGAGAGTATGCAAAAAGACCAAGTCCAAAGCCTCAGAGATTTGCGGACCGCACAAGATTTGTGCAGCCGCAAGGCAATCAGAAGATTGCCTTGTGGCCACAATCCTAATATTGAAGACCGCAGAAGAATGCCTCGCAGGCGCAGTTTTAAATCTATGGCCCGCAGAAAAGTTGCCTTACAGCCGCAGTTCAGAAATGTGCGGCTGCAGAACTCCAGCTCCTGCCAGATGAAGAAATCTGCAAACCGCACATGGAATTGTGCGGCCGCAGAACCTCCCGAGGGGTATTTTTATCCGATATTTTCAGCCTTGTATAAATAGATGAGTTTTACAAAATTAGGTCAAGTTTGAACCTCTAAAATTGCTGTAGCCATTTTTCTTTGCTATTTTAGGAAGTTTTACTTTGCTTTGGTGTATTTACAATAGATTTAATCATTTTTTGCTTGCATTATGAGTTTAATTAGTCTTTCTTCCTTTATTTCTTCAAAACCCATTATGAGCAGCTAGACTTCTACTAGGGTTGTGACCCAACCCTAGTGTGCAAATATTATGGGTATCTAATTTAGTGCTTGTTTATGATTGTGTGTTTATTATTTAGTTTAGTTCATGCTTTAATTATAGAATTAATGGTTGCAAACATTAGTTCATGCCTATTTGACTTAGTCTCTACTTGAGAAAGAGAGATTTAGTCTAGGATAACTTAGCTAACAAGGAATTGGGTCAATTGAGAGATTGATTAATCCAATTAAAGGGTTCAACCTAGAGATAGTAATAACCCGACTTGAGCTCTTATCAACTGTTTTGGGTAATGCCTATTTGGTCTTGAGAAAGCCAAATTGGGCAAAACTACTCTTTGACCGAGAGGTACTGAGTGGGTAAATTAGAGTTGATAGCTATAATACACCCCAATCAACGAAACAAACATTAAGGTCTTTATCCCATTAGGCATACACCTAGGTCATGGTCACAACCCTAGGCTTTTTATCCATTTGGAAAAATCTTAAAAACAATTTTCTCTAGTCTTCTTCATTTATTTTGCAATCAGTAGACTAAAATTAAAAATAGAAAACAAATCTTTGTGTGGAAGTACAATCTAGATAATTCAATCACTCACAGTAAAATATATACGGCTAACCCCCATCTTAGCTCCCTGTGGATTCGACCTCGACTCTTAGTTGGGTTTCTATTATTGCAAATGACCGTTTCATATATTTTTTGAGGTGTGTTTTGGACATGATCAATTTTTGGCGTCGTTACCGGGGAGTTAAAAACGGTGTTAGTTATATATTTGGGTGTGTTTTTGGAGTATCTTCTTTTCCTTCCGTGTTACTAACTTGTTTGAGAAATCGTATGTACAACCATGGCAAACAATGAGGTCGGAAATATTGTTTTGGGGGATGTGGACATTGAGGATGAGCAAGTTAATGAGGTTCCTCTTGAACCTCAAACCAATAAAAGAGGTCGAGTGCCTCATGAAAATGTCCTCGTTCCAACCCTACCTCCACAACGAGCGGCTCCACACCGAGTGTTACCCAATGAAGAATATGCAAGTGCAATAACCCCTCCCCATATTAGGGTGGGCAACTTTCAAATCACCAATGTGATGCTCACTTTGCTAGAGCAACGAGGTTTCTTCACCGGTGCTCCAAGTCAAAATACATACAAATTTTTGAAGGGGTTTGTGGACACTTGTTGGGGAGCAAAAAAACAAATGTCTTCGAGGATACATTGAGGCTAAGGCTTTTTCCCTTTTATCTACGGGGGAAAGCTTTAGATTGGTTGGAATGTTTGCCGAAATATTCCATTCACACTTGGGATGAGTTGGCAGAAATGTTTATTTCTAAATTCTTCTCTCCGGGGCACATGGCTACACTTGGATGAGATTTTGGTATTCAAGAAAGATCCAAATAAACCACTACATGAGATATGACTATATAACAATGGTTAAGGAATGTCCCAACAATGATATGACGGAGAATATGATTCACAAACTTTCTATCGTAAGATCAACACAACTAACCAATGTGTAGTGAATCAACTTGCCGGTGGGAACTTCATGACTACGCCTTATGCGGAGGCGTGTGAGATTTTAGATGAAATAGAGGAAACATCATCGACATGGTAATTCTGGACTAATGTTCCACAAGGTGATCCCAATGTGATCCACCTTCACAAAAAGTTGCATGACCATGGGCAAGCCATTGCCGAATTTACTACCACCATGAATCAATTAGCAAAGGCTCAGCTTCAACAAGTGCAAAATCCTAAGCAAGTCAATGCCATGGAGGGGGTGAACATGATGGTGAACAAAAGGATAACCAAGGGTCCACAAGTGCAATATCGAGTGGACAATTTTGTGCAAGAGGATAGTGGTTTTTATCAAGATGATTCTTACAATGACCAAGAAGAGGATGTGCAATAGGTGAACAACTTTCACGGGTAACGAAACAACTTTCAAGGCCCAAACCAACAACAATGGTGACCTCAAAACAATCAAGACAATTGGAATTCTAACAACCAATGAAATTGGAGTGGCGGAAACAATCAAGGGAATTGGCATAACAACAACAATCAAGGAAATTAGAGCGGCAATAATCAAGGAAGGTAACAATCAAGTCGGATGGAACCAATGAGATGGGGCGTATTGAGAACATTTTCAAGGAAATGATGGAAAAGAATGTTTATTCGGATGCCCAACTTGCCTCACACAACACATCGATCCGTAACGTAGAAGTTCAAATGGGAAAATCTCTCAAGATCTAAATTCTCGTCCTAAGGGGCACTACCAAGTGACACGGTGGTAAACCCAAAGGGTGGGAACAACACGGGGCATGCCATGGCCATTACTACAAGAAGTGGAAAAGGTGGGAATGCATCCACATCAAGTCAAAAGCAACTTGTGGATGATGAGCAAGTGGAACAAGAAGAAGAGGTCCCGAATAATGTGGTGCAAGCAAATGATGAAGTTCGGATTGATATTGATGATAGTGTGAAAGATACTCAAGAGGAGGTGAACCCATCTAGGGATCACATTATTGACATACCGGAGCCGGTAGTGCAAAAGGCTAAGGCGCCATTGCCTAAGTCTCCACCTCCATACCTTCAAAGACTTTCCAAACAAAATGGCGAGAATCAATTCAAAAAGTTCATTCAAATGATGAATAGTCTCTCAATCAATGTGCCATTAGTTGAAGCTTTAGAACAAATGCCCGGTTATGCAAAGTTTATGAAGGATCTTATGCCAAAGAACTGGTCAATGAATTTTGAAACTATCAAAGTCACTCATCAAGTGAGTGCAATTGTGCATTCAATGGCTCCTAAGTTGGAAGATCCTGGTGCTTTCACCATTCCTTGTACAATCGGAAGTGCCAAGTTTGCTAAAGCTCTTTGTGATCTTGGGGCAAGTATCAATTTAATGCCCTATTAGGTTTTTAAGACCTTGGAAATTGGGCAACCAAGACCCACCTCTATGAGATTAAAAATGGCCGATCGGACCATGAAGAGACCTTTGGGAGTGATTGAAGATGTCTTGGTTTGTGTTGATAAATTTATTTTTCCAGCGGATTTTGTCATTCTAGATTGTGAAGTTGATTATGTGGTGCCGATTATTCTTGGAAGACCTTTCTTTGCTACAGGAAAGGCTTTTTATGATGTTGAAGCCAGAGAACTCACTTTTTGGGTGGGTGATGAAAAAGTGGTATTCCATGTGTGCAAGTCTATACGGCAACTAAATAGCAATGAGGTGTGTTCTTTTGTGGACTTGGTGACCGATGTTATTGTTGATGATACAAGTGCCACAATCAATGTTGGTAATATGTTAGAGGCCGTCTTGCTCAACTTTGATGATGATGAGATGGATGGCTTCATGGAATGTGTGAACTCTTTACAAGGAATGGGGTCGTATAATTATGCACCCCAAAAACTATCTTTGGATCTTGAAAATAGCACAACTCCTCCTACAAAGCCTTCCATTGAAGAGCCTCCTACCTTGGAGTTGAAGCCATTGCCTCAACATCTTCGGTATGAATTTCTTGGACCTTGTTCTACTTTACCAGTTATTCTTTCCTCTTGTTTGATTAATGTGCATATAGATTCTACATTGGTGGTGCTACATAAGAGGAAGAAGGCTATTGGGTGGACATTGGCGGATATTCGGGGGATAATCCCCGCATTTTACATGCATAAGATCAACTTGAAGGAAGGCACCAAACCATCTATTGAACATCAAAGGAGACTCAATGAGGCTATGCAAGAAGTTGTCAAAAAGGAGATTATCAAGTTGTTGGATGCCGGGGTTATCTACCCCATTTCCGAAAGTTCATGGACTTCTCCGGTTCAATGTGTCCCAAAGAAGGGGGCATGACGATGGTCACCAATGATAAGAATGAGTTGATTCCTACAAGAACAATGACCGGTTGGAGAGTGTATGGACTATCGCAAGCTCAACAAAGTCATAAGGAAGAATCATTTCCCATTTCCTTTCTTAGATCAAATGCTTGATAGATTGGCCGGCCGTGCTTTCTATTGTTTTCTTGATGTGTATTCGGGATACAACCAAATCCTTATTACTCTAGAGGATCAAGAGAAAACAACCTTTATATGTCCCTATGGTACTTTCGCCTTCAAGCGGATGCCATTTGGTTTGTGTAATGCACCGATGACTTTTCAAAGGTATATGATGGCTATCTTCACGGACATGGTGGGGGACTACCTTGAAGTTTTCATGGATGATTTCTCGATGGTTGGAGATTCTTTTGATGATTGTCTTGCGAATTTAGATAAAGTGTTGGCAAGATGTAAAGAAATAAATTTGGTACTCAATTGGGAAAAGTGTCATTTCATGGTCGAGGAAGGCATTGTCCTTGGCCACAAAATCTCAAAGAATGGAATTGAAATTGATAAGGAAAATATTGAGGTGATTTCCAAAATTCCACCTCCAACTTCGGTGAAGGGTGTACGGAGTTTCTTAGACCACGCTGGGTTTTACCGGCGTTTCATCAAAGATTTCTCTATGGTGGTGAACCCATTGTGCAAGCTCCTTAAGAAAGATGCTAAGTTTAACTTCAATGATGACTTCATGAGAGCTTTTGAATTGTTAAAATTCAAGTTGACAATTACTCCCATCATCACCGCTCCAAATTGGAGTGTCCCTATTGAACTTATGTGTGATGCAAGTAACGTAGCAGTTGAGGCTATTTTGGGGTAACACATCAATAAGATTTTTCATCTGGTCTAGTATTCCAGTAAGACCATGAATGGTTCCCAAGTCAACTATACCGTTACAGAGAAAGATCTCCTTGCTATTGTGTTTGCAATTGAGAAGTTTTGCCCGTACTTGATGGGTGCGAAAGTTATTGTCCACACGGATCATGCAGCACTTCATTGTCTTATGAGCAGGAAAGATTCCAAAGCTCAGTTGATGGGATGGGTGCTTTTGTTTCAAGAGTTTGATATTGACATCCAAGATAGAAAATGGAGTGAATCAAGTGGCAGACCACTTGTCTCGTTTGGAGGAGGAGGAGAGGCCACATGATGGCCTTGAAATCAATGACTCCTTCCCCGATGAGCAACTCTTGGCCATTTCAATGAAGGAGGTGCCATGGTTCACGGATCTAGCAAATTTGCTTGTGTGTGGTATCATCCCGGATGATTTATCTTCAAACCAAAGGAAGAAGCTCAAACGGGATTGTCAAGATTATTATTGGGATGAACCATATCTTTTCCAGATTTGTACGGATGGGGTGATTAGAAGATATGTACCAGAAGAAGAGCAATGTGAAATTCTTGGGGCTTGTCATTCTTCGCCATATGATGGTCATTACCAAAGGCTAAGTTGCGGTTTCTATTGGCCCACTCTTTCCAAGGATGCTAGTGAGCTAGTGAAAAGATGTGATGAATGTCAACGGGCCAGCGGAATCTCAAAGAAAAGTTAAATGCCTATCACTACCTGTAAAATGAGAACATCCTGCAAGACTTCATGGGTCCTTTTGTGAGTTCTTGTGGAAACACCTACATCTTGGTCGTAGTTGATTATGTGTCTAAATGGGTTGAGACCATTGCTCTACTCAACAATGAGGTGAGAAGTGTGGTGGCGTTCTTGAAGAAGAATATTTTCAAAAGGTTTGGTACTCTGCGGGCTATTATAAGCGATGAGGGGTCACATTTTTGCAACAAGGTTTTCGACACTTTACTTAGCAAGTATGATGTTACTCATAAAGTCATGACTCCCTATCATCCACAAGCTAGTGGTCAAGTGGAAGTCTCCAACAGGGAGATAAAGAATATTTTGTCCAAAATAGTGAATGCTAACCAGATGGATTGGTCCAAGAAGCTTGATGATGCATTATGGGCTTGTCGGACGGCTTACAAAACACCTATCGGAATGTCGACATACCGGTTGGTGTTTGGCAAAGCTTGTCATCTTCCGATGGAACTAGAGCACAAGGCCATGTGGGATCTAAAGAAGTTGAATCTTGATTGGGATGTAGCCTCTAACTTGAGGGTTGCACATTTGAATGAATTGGATGTGTTCCGGTACCATGCTTATACAAGTTCATCCTTGTACAAAGAAAAGATGAAATATCTTCATGACAAATACATTTGGAACAAAGAGTTCAAGGTAGGCGATCTTGTGTTGTTATTTAACTCAAGGTTGAGAATGTTTCCCTGGAAGTTAAAGTCTAAATGGAGTGGTACTTTTGAAATTGTGGGTGTGACGCCTTTTGGTACATTGGAATTGAAGAACAAAAACAATTAGGTATTCCGAGTCAATGGTCGCCGGGTGAAGCACTACTTGGGAAAGGTTGGAGATTGCCACGTTGTAGCGGCCATTCATTTCAATTGATGGTATTCTGCATCGTGTCGCGACGTTAAATCAAGCGCTTCTTGGGAGGCAACCCATGTTTCTTTTTCTTTTCTTTTCTTCTTTTGTAGTTAGGTGTTATTTTTGTGCTAACTTGATTTGAAGTGTGCTACACGGATGAGTGTTTCTTACAGGAATGGTGGACAGAAATCTGGCTAAGTGTTTTGCGGACCGCAGTTGAATTGCGTGGACCTCACATTTACAGTTGTTGCATCAAAAGTGCTATGCGGCCGCACAATTATCTTGCGGACCGCACAAGTGGAAGGTGGAATATACCAACTCTTTGAAGTTGGTCTGTCAGAAAAAGGGTCGATATGCGGCCGCACCAAGAAATCTGCGACAGCAACAAGGAATCTGCGGCCGCACACACAATTCTGCACATCGCAATCAAAAAGTCGACTTAAGCTCTCAGGTAATAGAGTGCGGCCCGCAACTCAAATTGTGCGGCCGCACTCGCCCCTCTTTCCCTTAAGAACATCAACAGTATAAATAGCGGGCTAGGGATACTGTTATATTTTTCCCTCTCTGAGTACAAAAACTTGCACTATATTGAAATCTATTGGTAAATCATCTGCCCACACGCCCAACAGTTGTGATCACTCATTCACATCTCGTATGCTTAAATTCCTCGTTAGAATTTTTCATTTTTTAGTTTAAGTTTTAGTTTTTAAGTGATGTTAGGACATTTGTTAGTAGAACTCAATTGTACAACCATGTGGGGGTAAATCTGTAGTGGGTTAACTAATACTTGCTTATTGAGGACTGGGTCAATGTATTCTCATGCTTTTATGTTGTTTCTATGTCAAAATTTGCACAAAAATCGCAAAACCTAGTTAATCATACTGGAATGTTCATATTCTTTGAATTCTGCGGCCGCAAGAAAATTATGCAGTCCGCAGAAGTTGATCTAGGGCAACATTAGTGAGAAAAAAATCTGGGGCCGCAAAAAAATTGTGCGGACCGCAGAATTTCCATTGCGGTCGCAAGATAAATTGTGCGGACCGCAAAAAATATACAGCGGTCGCACATCAACTGATTCTCTATCATCATAGAGTTGGCACATTTTGCATTTCTGAGTTGCGGCCGCAAGTGAAATTGTGCGGACCGCACTTCACTTCTGCGGCCGCAATGCTAAATTGGGCGGTCCACGAGGCTTCATCTGCGGCCGCAAGAAAATTGTGCGGACCGCAGATCCTTCCCTTCAAGCACACTGTGTCTGTGACCCTCACTGTGTTTTCTGTTGTTTTCTTATATATCTCTGATGTCTGATTGAACATTGAATTGCAACTAACAACTGTGTCTATTTGATACTGATAATGGTTCGATCTAGAGGCATCTGTGACACTTCTAAAGGGAGGGGTGAACCTTCTCGGGGACGAGGCAAGAGAGCCTTACCCAGTGCCCAACAACAAGAAATCAGAAAAAGATAACAGCCGGGAGAGGGAAAGGTGCATATCTCTCGGAGACAAGTTCATACGCCCCGTCTAGGGACGTATCAGAGGGAAACTCAGCCTCTGTTCAGGAATAACCGGCAGTACAGTCCAGGCCGTCAAGGAGATTTCAGCTGATGGACGAGCCGTCCTCATCCCACAGCACTTCTGAGGGTTCAAAAAGTGCTAGTCAGGCTTCTGAGCCATCCACTACACCTGTACCTGAGGCACCAGATACATCAGTTCAGGACATACCCGATGATGGTAGAGAGGTAGATGCCACAGCTACTGGGATTGAAAGAACAAAGAAGAAAGAAGTTTGGGAGGACCGATTCGCCAGCCTAGTAGCTTTCACTAGTTTCCACACATGGTGGCTGACGAGGTCGCTAACACTTCAGCGACAGTTCTTACTGACAGATTTAGAGAGGTACAACCCGGTTGTGCTGAGGCAGTTTAGGAAACGCAAAGGGTGGATGTGGTTTACCCAGTGTGTGGTGGATGCTAAGGAATGCCTTGTCTGGGAATTCTAAGCCAATGTGGCACATATCAAAAAGGGGACAAAGGTAACAAAAGTGAGAAACCTCAAAGTACGATTTGACCAGCACACACTGAACACATACTTGGGCTTTGATGATGTCAAACCAAAAGAATACCTGGAAAAATGTACACTTGGGGATGCAGTTCGTCCTTGGTTAGTGGAGATTCTAGCTGCACTAGGACCACCACCACCATGGATCACCACTGGGGTTCCTACCCACTGGAGCACATTGAGCTTCGAAGCAAAAGGGTGGCAATTATTTGTCTGCAGCAGACTGGACCAGAGTCAAAATGAGACTCACTTGCAGATTCCTCGGGTAGTCTTAGTTCCCTCGATTATAGACGGGTACCCTATCAATGTGGGTGTCGTGATGTCAGCCAACATCTCTGTAATTGCCCGGCAGGTTGACTCTTCCTACCTGTACCCCAACACTATTACAGAGTATCTTACGGATGCAGAGGGTGGAACCAAGGGATTTTGATACAAAGGTGAAGCTGAAGAAGCCTTTCTCATGGCTCACTTATGGATGCAAACAACCCGAAGAGAAAAGGTCAGCCATCTACCACCACAAGCCAGTCTGATGAGCCAGCTGTGGTAGTTGCGGAAGGAGTTGATATCCCATCTACTTCGGCCGAGCCTTCCTCCAGTGCCACAGTTATGCCTCCACCATCATCCACATCCCCTTCTGCAGCTCCTGCCATAATTTCCACTTCGGCTTTGAAGCCTGTGCCCATGTCTACTGCTCTACTTTCTGCGCTGCGAGTCTTCCAGAGATTAGCGAGCCTCAACAACTGGATGCAGACAGCAACTGCAAAGCTGTCTGACTTATCCAGTGTTGTTGCAGCACATTCTACTGTTCAGGCACCTTAGTTTCCCTCAATAGTTGAGGAGGCATTGAAGAAATCCTAGAGAACCAGAACACCATTATGGCTACCTTAGTACAATACAGGTCAGTGATCAAAGAACTGGACAAAGAAGTAAAGAAGATGAAAAAGTCCCAGTAAGAAGTCAGCGGAAATGCTCCGGAGGCAGGTGACCAAGCTTGCTATAGCCAGATATATCCCTTTTGACATGTTGATCAACCCACACCCTTCAGACCTTGATCCTGCAGCACCATAAGCGCCAGTGGCACCAGCTAGCCAATCTGAGAAGCCAGACTCTACTGCCGAGGTAGTGCGTCAGATGTTCACCAACCCAGTCACTCCCAGAGTTGAGGATGATGAGATCCAGTTGGATGAGACTGAGGGCTGTGACATTACTGTGGACACAGAGATGTCCAAGGAGCCATAGGGAGTTTTTCTTCACTTTTTCCCCTCTTTTACTCTTATTTTGTTAAGAATTGGGGACAATGCTTATTTTTATTGGGGGAGTTTATTTGATTTTATTTGGTACATTCTGAGACAATTGGCCTATAATAACTTGATATTATTTTCTTTTTCTTTCGTATTGTGTATATATATTCTCTCTATTTCTCACATTATGTATATTCAGTAGTTTTTGTTTATTAGCTTTTTCATTTTTGTTTCTTTGTGAATTCTCAATTTGATTGAGTAGCTTCTTTGTGTGATTTAGTAGCCTCTTTTTATGTTCTAGTAGATAATAAGCTTTTAGTTTTCTTAATGCCATGGTTCTTTTCAAAGGTAGTTGTTGTATGAACCGGATGACTCGTCCAAACGATGGATGGTGTGACAACCTTCTTAAGGGAATGAGTCCATTTTTGGTATTTAGCTAATAATAGTAATAGTAATGAATAAAAAGATCTAATTAAGTCATGCTCGAAGAGTCAAACATGCTTCAATTGGTACCAACATACTTAACTGCGTGCTTATGGTTAGAAACAAGGTTTTTGAAAGAAATAGCTCTAGTTAGTGACTTTGTGACTCTTGTGTTGACTTTGGTAACCATCGAGTGGTTTAATTGAACCATAGTGATTTTCAATCTTGAATGTGGTCATTGTGGGCCCTCGACTCTATCCTCTTTAATAATCCAATTGCATGAGGGGTGAGATGCTTTGTTGCTAGTCCAAGTATCCGTGCGAAAGGTCTAGAACTTGCCCCGAATGTGTTTCAAGGCAAATCCTAAGTTTTGCTTTGCTTGAGAAGTGATTGTAGGCTTTCCTTGGCCCATTTAAGATTTTTATTGCCTACCAATGTTGTTATCCCTAGTCAACCCCTTTAAGCCTCGAACCTTTCTTATTTGGCAACCATGTTATAAGCCTTTACCCGTTTTGTCGTGACCCTCTCTTGGCACCCGAGCTTTTTCTAACATTCTTTTGAAACAAATGGCTAAAAATGTAATTTTGGGGGAGAGACAAGGAACTTGAAAAAGGTATAAAGGCACAAAAAGAAAAAAGAAATGATTAGAAGGAAAGACAAGAAAAGAAAAGAGCAAAAAAAAAATACAAAATAGTGAATAAGTGGAAGAGTTGAAGGGATTCAAAGAAAGGTAATGATCCCAAACATGAAGAAATAAAAGAGGGAGAAAATGAATGTAATGATCAAGAAAGAGTGATGTTAAATCTCTCTAGTTCCCCAAGAAAAAGAAAGTGCCTTAAAGAATTGGCAAAGTGTGAGCCGAGAAATGAAAAATGGAGTGCTTAAGGAAAGGTGTAACCACTCACCCATATTGTATCCAACCCTAATCCAAAAGCTTTCATTACATCCCGAAAGAAGTCCTATTTGATTTCAAGCCGAGTGAGCTTACATTAGTGGTGATCTACATGAGGGGCAAGCCTATGGTACTTGAAGTCGTACTTGCGACATTCTCTTGAGAGAGATGAGTGAACCTTTCATAAATCTTTGGATTAAGTGCTAAAATTATTAAGTGAGCCAGGCAAACGGAAAGTAGAAGAGGAAGAGTTTGGAATCCACCATGACCTACATGATAGAGCAAGAGTTCTTGATGAGTAAAATCAATTCTTGATGCTCAAATATCACATTAGAATTATATGTGCATGAATGTTTAACTTGTTGCCATGTTGATAATACATGAGTAATATGGGTAATTGTTGGTCCCAAATGATGTGTGGATGGCTCACCTTTGACTCGCTAAAATGACCCTTAACTTTTGGAGGTGGGAACTAATCTGTTTACTTGAGGACAAATAAAGACTTAAGTTTGGGAGAGTTGATAAGTGGGGATTTTAACTACTTATTAGCGCCTTTTAGCTTTTGTTTTAGTCTAAAAGCATTGAATTGTGTTCCCGAAACTAATGAAATTGTACAAAATTGCAGGAATACTGGAAGTTGGGCTCCTAAGATGAAATCCGACTAAAAAGGAGCAGTCCAAGCACAAGGCAATAAAGGGCACAGAAGCACACAATGTGCGGTCCGCAGAAGGAATTCTGTGACTGCAGAAGAAATTGCGGACCGCAGAATTCCATCTGTGCAAACATTTGTGCAAATTGCGGACCACCCATGAATTGGGCGGCCGCAAACCTGGGCTAAGGTTCGAAGATCAGAGAGTATGCAAAAAGACCAAGTCTGGAGCCTCAGTGAATTGCGGACCGCACAAGATTTGTGCAGCCGCAGAAGATTGCCTTGCGGCCGCAATCCTAATATTGCGGACCGCAGAAGAATGCCTTGCGGCCGCAGTTCTAAATCTACGGACCACAGAAAAGCCATTTTTCTTTGCTATTTTAGGAAGTTTTACTTTGCTTTGGTGTATTTACAATAGATTTAATCATTTTTAGCTTCCATTATGAGTTTAATTAGTTTTTCTTCCTTATTTTCTTCAAAACCCATTATGAGTAGCTAGACTTCTACTAGGGTTGTGACCCAACCCTAGTGTGTAAATCTTATGGGTATCTAATTTAGTGCTTGTTTATGATTATGTATTTATTATTTAGCTTAGTTCATACTTTAATTGTGGAATTAATGGTTAAAAATATTAGTTCATGCCTATTTGACTTAGTCTCTACTTGAGAAAGAGAGATTTGGTCTAGGATAACTTAGCTAACAAGGAATTGGGTCAATTGAGAGATTGATTAACTCAATTAATGGGTTCAACCTAGAGATAGTAATAACCCAACTTGAGCTCTTATCAACTGTTTTGGGTGATATTCATTTGGTCTTGAGAAAATCAAATTGGGAAAAACCACTCTCTGATTGAGAGGTATTGAGTGGGTAAATTAGAATTGATAGCTATAATACACCCCGATCAACGAAACAAGCATTAAGGTCTTTATCATATTAGGCAAACACCTAGGTCATGGTCATAGCCCTAGGATTTTTATCCATTTGGAAAAATCTTAAAAATAATTTTTTGTGGTCTTCTTCCTTTATTTTACAATCAATAGAGTAAAATTAGAAATAGAAAACAAATCTTTGTGTGGAAGTACAATCTAGATAATCCAATCACTCAAAATAAAATATATACCCCTAACCCCCATCTTAGCTCCCTGTGGATTCAACCCCGACTCTTAGTTGGGTTTCTATTATTGAAAACAACCATTTCATATCTCTTTTGAGGTGTGTTTTGGACGTGATCAACGGCCCCATCATGAACTTTTACAAAAGCATCAGCGAGCATAAGAAATGAATCAATAGAGTTTGGGGGCAAGTTGTGGTACCATATCATCGCTCCTTTTGATAGAATTTTCCCAAACTACTTTAATAACACCGACTCGATTTCATCGTCTTCCAGGTCGTTACCTTTGATGGCGCATGTGTAAGAGGTCACATGCTCATTTGGATCTATGGTTCAGTTATATTTTGGAATATCGGGCATACAAAACCTCTTCAGGATTAGTTTCAGTGCCGAGCTCAGAGGGAAAGTCTTTAGGACAAATTTCTTGGAGTTCGGGCCTTTCAATATCGGAGGCGCTCCTAGGATTTTATCAACTCGGGAATTGTATGTCTCTACCTTCTTGTCATTTGCCTCGATTTTCTTTGCACCAGATTTCAGTCATTTCGTTAACGCCTCTATCATTCTCATCACTTCAGGCCTGACACCGAACTCAGCTTCGCCCGACCTTTCGATGATCTGCTTATTTCTTCAGGTGTTTTCCCGAGGCGGTTCGGGCTTAACTTTGTTGGGGGCGCGACTTTGGTTTTGCAGCTGCGATATCACATGTAATGCCCGGCCAGTTGTTTTGAGTGTATTAGACCCAATCCCTTAATTTATGCTTTCTCTATGTTATATTGTGTTTACGTGACTCACGGGGAAGTTTGGTTTTGGTTTCGGGTGAGTTTTGAAGTGAAATGGGACACATAGTCCCTAAGTTGGAAGTTAAGTCATAGGAGTTGACTGTAGATTGACTTGGGTGAAGATGACTCCGGAATGGAGTTTTGATGGTTCTAATAACTCCGTATGGTGATTTGAGTCTTAGGAGCATGTTCGGATGTTGATTTAGAGGTTCGTAGGTCTTTTTGACATTAATTGGCAAAAGTTAGAAATTTGTGGAATTTTGGGAAGTTTGACCGGGAGTGGACTTTTTGATATCGGGGTCCGATTCCAATTCCAAAAGTTGAAATAGATCCGTAATATCAGTTATGACTTGTGTGCAAAATTTGATGTCAATCAGAATTGTTTTGGTATGTATCAGCGTAGGTTTCGGAATTTGGAAGTTCATAGTTGCTTAAGTTTGAATTTGGGTTGCGGTTTGTTGATTCATGTTGTTTGATGTGGTTTTTGGCCTCGGTTAGGTCTGTTAGGTTTTTTGGAACTAGTTGGTATACTTAGACAGGGTCCCGGGGCCCCGGGTGTGATTCGGATGGATATCAGATCATTTTAGACTTGTGTAAATCTGCTGAAGCTCGGTTGTTTCTGGTGTCTTCGCACCTGCGGAGGTATTGGCCGCAGATGCGGGCTCACAAATGCAAGCCACTGGTCGCAAAAGCGGATTTTTTCTAGGCCAGTTGGGATCATAGGTGTGATCAATTGTCCGCAGAAGCGGACTCGAGATGCAGAGGCTACCTTCGCAGAAGCGAAACTTGGGTAGACAACCTTGGGCTTGATCGCAGATGCGGTCCTTTCTCCGCAGAAGCGGTCTCGCAGATGCGAGCACTTATCCGCAGAAGAGAAATCCCTAGACTTAAGTTGGGACCGCACCTGTGATGATTTTTCCGCAGGTATGGCATCGCAAAAGCTACTCATTTGCCGCAGAAACGGATGTCGCTGGGCAGAAAAAGAGAATTCGAGGGTTTGATTTCATAATTCATTTTGGGACTTTGAGAGTTCGGTTTGAGGCAAAATTATTGAGGGATTATTAGAGGAATTATTGGAGTAAGGATTCTTGACTCGTTTTTGATTAATTTCCATGAATCTACTGTTAATTACATCTTTAATTAGTGTTTTGGAGTTTAAATTAGGGGGAAATAGAGGAAACTTCTTAGGCCGAATTTTGGGGATTGAAGAGGTATTTTAGTATCATATTTGTGTAATTCTTGTATGGTTGGACTCGATATCAAATGGGTGTTTGGTTTTTGTAATTTTGGTGGGGTTCCGAGACGCGATCCCTGGTTGACTTTTTGGGGCGATTTTTTAATTCTTTGCTAAGATCATAATTTATTCATTTAAATTAGTTTCCTATAGTTATATTTATAGTATGAAATTGTTTTGGCTAGATTAGAACCGTTCGGAGTTGGAAAATCAAGAGAAAGACCTTCTAATTGATTGATTTAACGTAGTTTGAGGTAAGTGGCTTGTCTAACCTTATGTGGGGAAAATTTCCCTTAGGATTTGGTACTGTTGTGATAAAATATGATATGTGAAGGCCGTGTACATAAGGTAACGAGTGCGTACACGGGCTAAATGTTGAGATTCCGGTTTTTGCTACGTAGCTTCTTTTTCATGCCTTAATTGAGTCACTTTAGCATGTTATAGCCACCGTGTTTATCTAATTTCACATATCTACTTGCCTTATCTCTTATTTGCAACTTGTACTACATGTTTAGTTGAATTACTTACTTCTTAATTCCGTATTCATTATTTAACTGTGGAAATTCTCTACTTGAAATTTGCTATCCTTGAAATGTCTTTTTGTTGAGTTTGGTGTTGAGTTATAAACTCTGTGGTTTCTATTGAGGCAAGGTGTAAGTTGTGAAGTGTCATTTTATTTAGTTGTTATGCTTGGGCTTCCGTGTTATTGTTGAGGTGATTGTTTGGTTGTGTGCATGAGGTTTCTAGCGTGCTATTGTTATTGTTTGCACGAGGTTTCTATCGTGCTGTTGTTACTATTTGCACGAGGTTTCTACAGTGCTGTTGTGATTATTGATACACATGCGGTGGTATAAGGTCTGGGTGTTGAAACGCATGCGGCGAGATAAGGTGTGCTTGATACGCGTGGCTAGTAGGGGAACTACTAGAAGCCATACGGTGTGATAAGGTGAGCTAAAATGCGGGGTGCTATTTCAAAAAAAAATTCAAAACTAAATGTAAAGGCTCCCACGGTGATATAAGGAAAGGACTGTGAGTTACTTTTATGATTTGGGACTACGAGGTGGTACCTCGGGAGTTCCCCTGTTGATCTTCTTTATTTGTTGTATTGTTTGGTTGTTGTTTCCTTAACATGTAAATTTTTTTGTTTTCCTTTGGTGTTGTATTAACTTTCTTTGATTCCGTGTTGTTACTTTCCGTAAATTCTTTATTGTTTCACTGCCCTGTCATTTTTATTATATCATTATATCTTCTATCTTGTTCCTTATTATCTCCAGTAGGGCCTTGACCTGACCTCGTCACTACTCTACTGAGGTTAGACTTGGCACTTATTGGGTACCGTTGTGGTGTACTCATACTACGCTTCTGCACATATTTTGTCCAGATCCAGGTACATCTTATATGTCCCGGTACTTGTGCATTGAGCTTGCGTTTGGAGATTTCAAGGTACACCTACTCGCGTCCGCAGGCCTCAGAGTCCCCTTCTATCCTGTTCTTCCTTATTTATTTACTCTTTTATAGACATTGATGTATAGGATTGTTCAGCACTGTATCTAGAGCTTGTGACTTATATCTCACCAGGTCTTGGGGAGTTGTACGCATTGAGTTTATAGTTTCTATTTATGAAATTGTTGGAGTTTTAAAATTTTAAGTTTTATTTAATATTTTCACAAGTTGTTAGTCTTCGGAAGAAATTTGGGGTGGTGACATCGCCGCTTGCTGAGCCTATAGCATTTCGAAGATCAATCATAGACTGACCCCGTCGCCTTCGCCTTCGGGTGCTCCCTGAGCCGTTGGTCGGGCTCCTCTGTATGCTATTTTCGGGGTTAGTTGGAAGGTTGGCGTCGATGTCCACATGAGAGTTAGCATCGACTAGGTCCATGACTAGGGCCCCGTTGGGATCAGTAAGGGGCACCTCATTGCTAGGAACCAGATTATTATTTTTGCCATGATAGCCAGACCCATCCTCAACGTTCACCTCATTGCTAGGAACCAGATTGTTGTTTTCGCCATGATGGCCAGACCCATCCTCAACGTTCAAGTGAGCGGATTGAGAATTTGACATCTTTAAGCTGGCCTGAAATTGAGACCTTAAACAACAAATGTAAAATAGAGTGTGTTATGGAGATTTGTATCAAACCACCACTATTATCCTTAGCCCCACGGTGGGCACCAAACTGTTTACCCTTTAAAATGGATAACAATTGAATTTATACGTTGTTTTAAGGATATGTGGACTAATTTAATACAAGTGATCAATAACGTTAAATAAGTGAATTAAAGATAGAATAAATAACCAAATCAGTTGTGATGTTAGGTCTGAGCTCGGATCTGAGTTTAGTAATTGTTCTGCCCTCGATTCGAAGCCAAATACTTATGAAGAACTATGAGTAAAAATAAGAACTTTGAATGACTTTAGAAGTAGAGAAAACAAATGTATATTGCCTTGATATGTGTGTCACAGTGTGTCCCTTGAATAAAAATCACCCCCTTTATATAGTAGGAGAGTTTCATCTCTAGTGCAATTCTAAGAAAGGTAAATCACTGATCTGCTGCCGATACGGGCCGAGATCTACGCCATGATATCCGATTGGGCACGGATATCACGACCCTTTGTTAGTCGTGTGCAGACGTTTGGTAATGCTTTCCGAGGTCTTGGAGCTCGAACCGGATCCAGGGACGTGGTCTCGATGGCTCCGGTGGTAGGCGCTTTGTTTGGGCCTTAGTACGAGAGGTTCCTAGCTTCGATTCCTATTCCTCGTAGTTATGTCCCTGCTTCGTTTACCCCCACCGGAAAATTGGGATGCTCACTAACTCTTTGTTTGCCCCACCGGGAAATCGGGGGTGCTCACTAGCTCCGGTTTTATGTGTATACAAATATGGCATGAATTTTTAAGGGACAAAAAGAAGAGTTTAACTTTAAAGCATTTTGGTGAAGGAAATATCTTTACAATAAAATCATTTGTAACGTAATTGGTAAATTTTTATAACATGCATTAATTAGTGATTTGGTAAACATAATAATTAACCAGCTATTAAAGATTAAAATTCACCAACAATAAAAAACATATTTATGCCGTCAGTTAGATAACTTAAATCCTAAAAAGAAAAGAATCAGGACAATCTTTATAAATATGTAAAGGAGGGACATAGAAGTGTGACGTGGCACATCCCATAGATGAGTATTCCTATTTATCTTTTTTCCTTTTTTTTTTGCCTTTTTCTAATATTTTTTCCCCAATTTTGTTCTTTTGTTGTGATTTAAAAACTCAAGAGTTGTGTTCTTCCAATAAAGATGGAACGGTTGTGTTCTTCCAATAAAGATGGAACGGTTGCAACAATTACTAAAAATAACGATAACAATTTCAAAGGACGTCATAATGAAAAAATTACATAATGAAAATAGTGGTGGCAATTAATACACACCACTCTTCCTCATAATAACCAACCTTTCACCCATTTTCTTCTTTATTATAAAACTTAATACAAAGAACATATATACATCGAGCAAAAAAAAAAGAAGAGAAGAAGAAGCTTTTGAACTCAGAATTGGATTTGCAAGAAAAATATTATTAGGGAGTTAGAGTTCAAACTTCCAAGAAAAGAAAGGACAAATCACGTTTTGCTGGCAACATATCTGTTGCATCAGTAATTGTACTATGCATTTACTGATATATTTCATGTTCTAAGTTCTCTTCTCATTCTTCTAATGCTCTGTTTTTGATGATTGCACTTTGTAATTACTAAAGAGTTAAAATATTTTCATCATATGGATACATTCGTCGCGATATTTAGGTAAGTTCAATTCTTAGTTTAATCCATTACAAGCTTTTTGTTGATGCATTGACCGGCATTTAAGTATTTTATAAGATATTATGAGGCTTCAGCGCGACAAGTATTATGGTGCTGAGAATATATAAGTTGTCTTTTCAATCTTGCTTGATTAATCATGATTGAACTTTTAGAAAGTGATCAGAAATTGTATCTAATGTCATTTTAAGATCTCTTTCGAGTTAGTACATGGAATAAATATTTTACTCAAGTCCAACATTGATTATGCGATAGAACAAAAAAATACTCTCACTTATTTTTTGAAATACCAAGTTATTGTTCCTTTTGATTTATTTTACAGGATAGCACAAGAGGACATGGAGCAATTACGTGGATATCATGATTTCAAGTAATATTTCTATTCAGCTACATGATCTATGTTGCTAATGACATTGAAAAATGCAACCCCAACCTTAATTATGACAGATTATGAGAGGAACAAATGATACTCTTGAGCTACTTTGTAAAATACTTATTTATTCTTGACTGTTAATGTTTTCGATATTAGTGTTTCCATTGCTCTTACACCTTCTTCCTTTTTGTATTATGTAATATTTTAAAATGCGAGCCAATATTCCAAATATTTTTCATGTTCTCATACGAGATTCAGTATTCAAAACTTCGCAATATCAGTAGCTTAATATTTTTGGACTACTTTCTGAGAATTATATTTGAGTTTAATATTTTGATATTTGATAATTTTATTTTTAAAAAAATGAATGTGTAGGAAAATAAGAAAGAAAAAGTAAAATAAAACAAAAAAAGAAGAAGAAGAAGAAGAAGAACAAGAGGAAAGGCAAAAGACGAGAAAAATGTGTAGTTTCACCTATATGGATTAATAAGAGAAAGGATCAAATATCTCTAGAAATAATAAAACCCCAATAATGACAAACTAGAAAAAATATCTACTGCATACTTCATTTAAAAGTCTTTTTGTTGCATTCATCCTTTAAAACTTTTACATTAAATCTTTACGTATTGGTCAAGATAGAGATTGTATGAGCAATTCAATTTTGATTTAAATATTTTCATCTTAAGAATTTTGTATGATCATTATTATCTCTTTTCTCCTTTTTTTACTTTTTTCCCCTCATTTTTTCATTTATTTTATTTTTCCAAAACGTCTCCTTCATTCCTAACGCCTCCTCTTCCTTCTTATTAGTTTCATTCTCCTTCCTCATTTAAACATATGCATTATTTTCTTCCTTCACTCATATTTTAATATGGTTGTCTTTTAATTAGTACTTAATTATCTTTATATCCTCCTCCCCAACACCCAATTCTACCTCTATACTTTTTATTTTTCATTCACTTACTTCTTTTGTACTCATTTTCATGCTTGCATATGTCTTAAAAAAAATCTTATAGTTTTATAGGATAGCATAATCTTAGTTGCACATATTACAAATACATATCCTAACATACTTGGTTATTTTTTCGGTTCGGGAGACATAATTTGGGCGGATGTTGATTATGTGTAATTTTTCTTTTTTAAATGGTGAGGTTTAATGACAATTTTATTTTTGTGGCAATATCCTAACATATTTGATTATTTTTTAGGTTCATGGGACATATTTACGCCTGAAATCTTAGCGGATGATGGTCATGTGTAATCTTTCTTTTTCACTTGGTTATGTTTAATGACAATCTCACCTTTGTAAAGACTGTGCATGTGTATTTATATGGAATAGTGTACTTTTGCAAATTTATTTAGATGTTTGTTACAAAGACAAATTAGAAGAAAAAAAGGAGTTTATCTTAGTGATGGAGGAAACATAAGTTAGAGGGAGAAAAAGAAGAAAAGAAGAAAAGAAGGAAAGAGAAATAAAAGGGAAAAAAGGAAAGATAAATTCGGACATTTCTTTCTTCTTTGTACGGGGATGTGTCAAAAATTTTGAATTTTTGTCTTCTTCTCCTTTTTCATATTTTTAATTTCCTCCATTTTCCTTATTTGTTTTTGATTTATCATAAACACAAGAAATTTTGAAAAAATACCAAAGAGGTGTAGCGGGTGTATATATATGTATGTGTGTGGAGTCACATAATTTGGCATATTTATCGCTAAGAAACACATTTATAATTATCATTCCTTTTTTTCCCTTCAATTTTTCTCTTATTTGGAAATAATTAATCGAATAACATTTGTATGTACTAAAATTTTTTAAATTAAAGAATTAAAATTATAAAGGATTTTTTATATTAATTAATTTATTTTTGAGACCGCGCGAAGCGCGACAAATTAACTAGTACTAGGATAATCAAGACTTCTAAGGAATCTATATATGCTATGTCTTTTACGAAAACAGTGGGAAATCCTTTAAGTACTTTTTTAAAAGGAAATTCACATCAGGGTTGCATAATAATTCGAATGAAATATACTTAAATTGATGTTGTTATCGTGAATATTACAGTTATTTGTACTTCTCACTTTGCTTCTCCTTCTCAAATATTGCTCTGCCTCCTAACCTTTTTAGGGAAATAATCCAATAAACCAAGTAACCAACAATTATAATCCACCCCGTAAAAAATTTCAACTATATATAAAAATATTGCGATTAAATGTTCCTTTAATGTAATTTTAAATAATAAATTATAGTTTAAAAGAAATTGAAAAATCAATTTTCCAAATTTGTAACGAAAAGTTAAACGAGTAAACTCTCACAAGGGAATGGAGAAGTACTAGAAACTAATTTTGTTGTTTGTTTCCCGTTGCTTGTTAGCAGGGGTATACAAACGAAACCGACAAATCGCATCAAATCGATAATCCGAGTCAAGCCGAGAGAAAAAACCTGACTATGGTCCTGTTTGATTTGATTTGGTGTTGGAAAAAAAAAATTCAACCATAATTGGTTTAGTTTCGTTTTAACAAAAAAAAAAGTCAAACCGAAACCAAGCCAACCCGACCTTACATATATAAAAATTTTAGATATATTTAATACGTAAATATACTTATTGTGATATAATTTATAAATTATTTTTAAATTTTTTTATAATTTTATCTTTTAAGGTATTATTTCGAGGTTGGACTTAGAACTTTTGAATATTCCAATAAATTTTATAGCCATCAATGTTAGTAACTCAATAATGCTAACAAAAACCCAAACCAAAATCAAATCAATACTAATGCTAACAAAAGACATTCAATTCAATACTAGGAAGTAGGAATGTGTTGTGTATCTATTTTTAGTTTTACAACGATTTAGATAAAAATGCATAACCTATTTTTATTTTTTCTTTAGCATTCACTCATGTTATTAATACTCCCTTATTACAACAACAACAACAATCACCCTAGTAAAATCTCACTAATGGGGTCTGGGGAGGGTAGTGTGTACACAGACCTTACCCCTACCCCGAAGGAGTAGAGAGGCTATTTCCGAAAGACCCTCGGCTCAAAAAAAAAGCATGATTTGGTACTTTTAGATTATGTTTATTTTTATTATGATTTTTTAATTAGCAATATTTATATTATGTGATTTTATTATCTTTATTGTTGAATATTTTCGGATAATGCCATGACACATCTCATATTTTGTATTATTTTCTGGGAAAACACCTTATGTAGTTTTGTATCTTACTAGGATTCAACAAATATTTAGAGCACAAGTTATATGTTTTGTGCTACGAAGATTTTATCGGAAAAAAAATCCAAAAAAAACGAGATTGAAAATCCCGTATTTTATTGGCTTGATTTAGTCTTTGGATGTAATAACCTGACACAATTGGTTTGGTTTAGTAATTGAAAACCCGAACCAACGAGATCAATATACACCCCTACTTGTTACTTTGTTAGTGTTCTATGTTTTAGCTCAAGAAACACGAATAGAGTTTAATGGTGTAATTAGTTAGTTTTAAATTATCAAAATGGTGATGAATTCACCAACAATAATAATAATCAACAACAAACATAAACGAAATGAAAAAAAACTTTGATAGGATCAATGCAGACAAAATTCACCTTACGGGTGTTTACATCAAATTATCATATGAATTTTTTTATGGTTAATTGATTTAATAAAGTAAAAATTAACTATGATTAAGCGAGATAAATTTATATATAAAATGAAAAAGGGCCAGAACTACCCCTGAATTATTGAAATTCGTACAAAATTATCTTCTGTCAACCTATTTGAATAAAAATGCCCCTACCGTTATTTTTTAGGCTCAACATTACCCTTATTACGAACAGAAAATTCAAAAAAAGAAAAGAAAATTTAATTAATATCCACGTGTCACCGTCTCATTGGCCTAATGTAAAATCCTAAGCCAAATTATAATTAAACCCACTCATAACCCGCCCGGATATTGACCCGCCCCAATTTTAAAACATAACTATCTCTCTCTCTTTGCTATTTCATTTTAGTGAGCATTTATTTATGAGTGTATTCATGAGGCAAACACAAAATTGAGTTCTCTATTAGAATAAATTTTATGAAAGATGGAAGGAATTGTCATATTTTTGTTAATACAAAAAGTTTAGATTCTTTTTATTTATGTAATGGGTATTCTTTATTGTATAATTTTTCTTTATTTGAAAATTCTGGGGGATTTCTTCACTATTTTTTGTCATTCCTCTGTGAAAATTTGAGAATTATTTTTCATTTTTTTATTGTTTATTTGATGTGTATTTCTATTTTAAATTTGTTTTGCTATTTATTCTATTAATATGTAAGCTTTTCTGCTCTTTGTAACGGGTATTGTGCAATTGTCACATTTCATACATAATGTATTCCTATGATGTACGTTGATAATTGTTTAGATAATTTTTTCACTAGTATTTTTTTTTTTTTTGATTATTATCATAGATTCAATTTTTTCGATTAGATTACTGTGCTAAGTCTTGTAAAAAAAAGGATTTTCTACTCATAATTTGCAAATGAGATGGGCTACTGTATACGTTGCTATTTCCGGCGGATCCGCCGGTATATTCCGCCCAAGTAGCAACGAGAAGAAGAAGGTTGTGTTTTAAAATCGGAGTGAGTCAATTTTCGGATGGGTTACGGGTGAGTTTAATTTATTTTGGTTGAAATTTAAGTTAGGCCAATGGAACGGTAACATGTGAATATTTGTTAAAATTTCTTTTTTTTTAACAGAATTTTCTATTATTAATAAGGGTAATATTGAAGCAAAAAAATAATGGTAGGGACATTTTTATTTAAATAGGTGGACGGAGGATATTTTTGTACCAATTCTAATACTTCAGGGGCAGTTTTGGCCATTTTCTGTATATAAAAACTATTGTATATTAGTTTGGTGTAAATATCCGATGCGAAAAAGTTTTTGTTACTACATCAACACCATGCATCTAATCTATGCAAGTTCAGCAATAAGTTTCGCTTACCGTACAGAAAATGATAGGCAGGAAATTTATGCGAGCAACATCACACCTGTTTATTAAATTTTGAAAAGATGGAACAACGCAAATATCATATCATGAAGGTGGATGTACAAAAAGAACGAGAGTTTAAGATAGAAAACTACCTACTACTTCTTATGCGAGAAAACTACAAAAATAATTTAGCATAATTATTTTAATTCTTGTTCCAAACACAACCAATTAATGATTTTGATTTGCAAACCACCACCATCACTAGTATACCTTCCGAGCTAAAATCCTCCTTTTGCACTTGCATTTCAACCAAATAATATAAACCAGGTATTCGCAGATAAAAATTATGAAAGATGAGGTTTCAAATTCAGTCGAGATAAAATAATAAAAAAACTAAGCGCTTTCTTTTGCTTGCCTGAGTCTTGGTTGAGATAGTTACTTATTACATGTGCTGCTAGAGGTAATAAATATACGATGAAATTGTCAAAAATATACACAAGTCGACTTGAACCACTACCACTATTATTTAAAAAGTATATATGAATTAGAAATTCGCCAACCACCAATTTTAGAATGTTTTTCGTGATGGTTTAAGTCTTGTAAACTAAGTTTACCAACATTAAAAGGCAAGGCAAAAGGGACTCCATGTGATTAAAACGTTACGCGTTCGTCTTTTTTCCACTTGGATCTGCTACATCTTTATTATTCTTATATAGTGCATGTTATAATTATTTATCTTTTGCTGAATTTTGCATTGTCTTAACTTTTTGCTGCTATCATATTCAGTTAGCAATTTATTGTTTCTATTTTGGTGCTATTTCAAGTAACCATATTTTATTTCCAGCTTGTAGCGTCGCATGAGGATTCTCTCTCTCTCTCTTAGATACTCCCTCCGTTCGCTTTTACTTGTATACTATTGACTTTGCATACCCCTTAAAAATAATAAATAAAGTAAATAATTTACCATGATACCCATATTAATTGATGCATATTTTTAATGGATTTGAAAAAATAATTTGAAAATAAGTAATTAATACTGTGGGTATAACAGGAAAAAAGAAATTGTCTTCTCTTGATATGCTAAAAGTGACAAGTAAAAGTGAGAATCTATTTTTACAATACTGGATAAGTAAACGTGAACGGATAGAGTACGTAATTGGTTTTTTTTTTTTTTGGGGGGGGGGGGGGAGGGAGGTGTGGTGGTAGTAAGCCCAATAAAATTTGTTCTTGCACCCTTTTCCAATTTGAGTTTTTTACACCGTTGGTCCTTTCTTAAAAATTATTCTCTTAAATAAAACTACTTTTTGTTTATTCCAAAAATGGCAAATTCTTTTATAATTTTAGCAGTATTGAAATATTATGAGATTGATTAAAATATTAGCATGTCCACAAAATAAGGGATTAGTTAAAAAGAATATTCGACCCACTAATTAATAGATTTTATACCCTATTAACCTATTATCCTCTCTCCCCTCAAATTTCTCGTATCCCCTACCCCATATCTATTCTCCCTC
Source organism: Nicotiana tabacum (assembly GCF_000715075.1). Classification (NCBI taxonomy): domain Eukaryota; kingdom Viridiplantae; phylum Streptophyta; class Magnoliopsida; order Solanales; family Solanaceae; genus Nicotiana; species Nicotiana tabacum. Next base: position 85,427,143 of record NC_134081.1, on the reverse strand, counting down.
TCTCTCTCTCTCTCTCTCTCTCTCTCTCTCTCTCTCTCTCTCTCTCTCTCTCACACACACACACACACACACACACATACACACAACCTTCACCCTTTTCAACCTATCTACCATAGCCCCTCCATTTTTAACCTCTGAATCTGTCAACGATCAGGAAAAGAAAATGGTGAATCCATCACCTTCAGATCTGAAAAAGGAACAGCGTCAGAAAAGCACCATTATTTACCCATGCCCTTCTTATCTGTTTTTATCTCTTCTCACTTTGGAAGAAAAAGGAACAAAGAAAATAAAAAAGAATAAGATGTATACTTTATAGTATATTTAATGTATATTGGATGAATATTTGATAAAAATTGCCATGTTATGCCATTTATATATTTAAAAATTCAATATACCATAATCATGATGTAAATATACCAAGATTATTCTAAATAGAAGACCCAAATATACATAAAACGTATATACATTATACCATTATTATACCACTTATATAATTGAGTATGAAAAAATATACCAAGATTATTCTAAATAGAAGACTCAAATATACATAGAACGCATATACATTATACCATTATTATACCACTTATATAATTGAGTATGAAATATACCAAAATTATTCTATAAATATATAATGGCATCGTTTGAGTATTATACCTTTTATATAATTAATGTTGCTAATTAAATATATATTATACCAATAATTATTTCTTGTGGAAGTCATTCTTGCGAGAAATTAAGAAACGATTATGTGAGAATTAAAAGCTTATGCCGTTATGCATGATTTTAGGAAGACTTTGTTTGTAATACATACGTTTGTGATTTAAATGAAAATATGTTGCTTCCATTGAATATAAATATCATTATCCTGTTAGAATTTTGTATTTAGTTCTGAAAGCCCGGATAATTTTGAAACTACCCGTTTCAATTTTCATGCATCCGTTTAGTCTCATCCGGTTAATTTGTGAACCGGACATTAATTTGCAAGTATGTTTTCAATAATCACAAATATTATGCATGCCCAAAGTATAAATATCGTACAGCATTTCATCTAATATACTTTCTCCATACCAATTTATATCACATCTTTTTTTTTTACTTTTAATTAAATGCTCAATTCTTTTAGCATATTTTTATGAGTATAATTTTACTTTACAGGAGTTTTATGTGTCACGATCCAATTTCACCTATAGGTCGTAATGACGCCCAACACTACAGCTAGACAAGCCAACTTAATAAATTAAACATATGTTGACAAAATTTAAAATCAAGAAAAAATAATAAAATACCAAATTCTACCAATGTGGGTGCCAAAACCTGGTGTCACAAGTGTATGAGCATCTAGTAGATTATACAAAACCTCAAATACTGTCTGAAGTAAAAATAGACAAAATGAAAAGTACGAGGAGAGACACTAGTAGCTGCAGAACGGTTCAGAAAGGCAGCTCACCACTATGCCCCTGAATAACGTGGGTGTAAGACGATAGGTCCCCCACTAGTACTTGCCTTAGGTCCTGCACAAAAAGTGCAGCACGTGTAGTATGAGTACGTAAACAACGTGTACCCAATAAGTATCAAGCCTAATCTCGAAGTGGTAGAGACGAGATGGCCGACTTGGACACTCACAATGGGTCAATGATAATAATTGAAATACAACTAGGATATCTAAATCAGCATGATTCACAGAATTTACAATAATTTATTTAACCAGCATAAATAATCAAATTCCTTCAAATGCAACAATTCTCAATATATTAATTAAATTCCTTCGATTCAAATAATTTCCAATTTATCAATTAATCTCATTCACAGGAATAACAATTAATTCCTTAACAAGCAGGAATAATAATTCATTAAATTTCAAGGATTCTCAAATTTATCAATTAGCTTCATAAGCTGAAATAACTATTAAAGTATCGTGTAATTATTATTATAAAGTACGATTTCTGCCATGGACGTACGACCCGATCCAGAGTGTCGTGTACACTGTCGAGGGACGTGCGGCACGATCCATAGATACATCTATCCTGCCGAGGCGTTCGGCCTGCTCCACAAGAAAAGAGGACATTTTCTTATGTACCTCCGGAAGAAGAGTATATTTATTATAAGATAAATTCAGGAGGAAGAATAATTTTTTTAATAATTAATTAATTTAAATAGAAAATCAATCATATGAGATTTCAATCCTTTAATATCTTTATCTAAAAATTCACAATATATTCATATATATATATATATATATATATATATATATATATATATATATATATATATATATATATATATATATATATATATATATATCAATTTAATATTAATTAAACAAGGAATATAATTTACACAAGTAATTCATGCTTTGAGTCCTAAACTACCCGGACTTTAGTATTAATAGTAGCTACGCACGGATTCTCGTCACCTCGTGGGTACATAGCCCCCGCAATTAGCAATAGTTATTCAATTTAGTTCCTATGGGGTAATTTCTCCCTCACAAGATTAGACAACAGACTTACCTCGTCTCAAAGTCCACTTTTCGATTATCGCGTCGTGTAAAATTCTCGATTCGATGCCGAAAAATCCGAAACTATTCAAAAGTTATATAAAATAATTAATATATACTAAATAATTCAAAATTCATCTATTAAATAAATTACCCTATCCAAAATGGTAAAATTTCTAAAATTTACCCCGGGCCCACATACCCGGATTCCATAAATTTTCGGATGAAGACGTTATCCATTATCTCAAGAACTCAAATATATAATTTCTATCCAATTCCATTACTATTTTAGTGGTTAAAATCTCATTTTTATAAAAATCTAGATTTTTTTACTTAAACCCTTGATTTCTAAGATTTACTAGTTATAATATAATGACCCAACCGGTCATTTTAACTTTTAGAACCCCGTTCCCTAAAATAAAACTTTTCATAGGTGCTTGTAATAATTCATGACTTGCGGGATGGTTGGTTCGGGATTTGGAAGTGTTTGGGGTGAAACCGGAATACTTGGTTCCTTAAGTTGGCCTTAAAGTGCTAAGCTTGACTTCGGTCAACATTTTGATAAAACGACCCTGGAATAGAATTTTGATGATTCCAACAGCTCCGTATGATGATTTTGGACTTAGGAGCGTGTTCGAAATTTTATTTGGAAGTCCGTAGTTAAATTATGCTTGAAATGGCTAAAAACAAGAATTTAAGTTTGAAAGTTTGACCGATGAGTTGACTTTTTGATACCGGAGTCAGAATCCAATTTCAAAAAAATTTATAGCTCCGTTATGTAATTTATGACTTGTGTGTAAAATTTGAGGCCAATCGGAGTTGATTTGATAGGTTCCGACATCGAATGTAGAAGTTGAAAACTCTTAGTTTTATTAAGCTTGAATTGGGGTATGATTCATGATTTTAGCGTTGTTTGATGTGATTTAGAGGTTCGACTAAGTTCGTATGATGTTTTAGGACTTGTTGGTATATTTGTTTGAGGTCCCGAGGACCTCGGGTGAGTTTCGAATGGTTAACGGATCAAAAGTTCTACTTAAAAAGCTGCTGCAATATTCCCTTCTGCTGTATATTCTGGGCTATGATCGAGCCCCAGATCGAACCCAGATATCGAGCCCACGATCGAGGCCTGAGTCGAAGTCAGCGACGAGGCTCAGTATCGAAGCCATGATCGAAGGCAAGGCTCGAGGGCTATGATCGAAGGCAAGGCTCGAGGGCCAGGATCAAGACCCAAGATCGAACTTGATCGAGGCCATGACCATGTCCCAAGCTCGAGGCCTGATCGAGGCCATGACCAGCTCCCAAGATCGAACTCCTTGATTGAGCTCCCAAGATCGAGCTCCCTGAGATCGAGCTCCCGAGATCGAGCTCCCCTAATCGAGCTCCTTGATCGAACTGGATTGAGCTGTAAGTTATAAAAACAGAGGACATTCGTCCCATTTATCATTTTTGACGAACTTGAGCTTGAGCAGAGGCGACTTTTATCAGATTTTCAAGGGAAAAATATTGGGGTAAGTGATTCTAACTCGGATTTGGTCTACATATACAAGTATATCATTGTTTTCACCATAAATTAGTGTTTTGAGATTTAAATTTGGGAAATTTTTAGAAATCTCATAGAAACGAATTTTTGAGATTTCGGTATCGATTCGGAGTCGGATTTGAGTGAAACTGGTATGGTTGGACTCGTAATTGAATGGGTTATCGGATTTCGTAACCTTTGCCGGATTTCAAAACGTGGGCCCCACAGACAAATTTTTAATTAATTTTGGGTTTTTTATTAAAAATGTAGTATTTTCTTATAGAATTGATTTCTATAATTTTTAGTGATTGTATCGAATTATTTTGGATAGATTCGAGCCAAACAGAGTTGGATAATCGTGGAAAAGGCCTTATAGTGGATTAATTGGAGCAAGACGAGGTAAGTCTCTTGTCTAACCTTGTGAGGGAAAAATTACCCCATAGGGATTAAATTGAATAATTGTTGCTAATTGTGGGGACTACGTACGCACGAGGTGACGAGAGTCCGTACGTAGCTACTATTAATGCTAAAGTCCGGGTAGTTTAAGACTCAAAGCATGAATTACTTGTGTGAATTGTATTCTCTATTAATTAAAATAATTGATGTATATATTGTGAATTGTTATGAAAAGTAGAAAAATATGAAATTTTCATATGCTTAATTTTTGTTTAAATCAATTAATTGTTAAAAGAAATTGTTCTCCTCCCAAATTCATCTTATAATAAATATACTCTCCTTCCGGAGGCACATAAGAAAATGTCCTCCTTTCTTGTGGAGCGGGCCGAACGTCTCGGCAGGATAGATGTATCTATGGATCGCGCCGTACGTCCCTCGGCAGTGTACACGACACTCTGTATCGGGCCGTACGTCCTCGGCAGAAATCGTGCTTAATAATAATAATAATTACACGATACTTTAATAATTTATTTCAGCTTGTGAAGCTAATTAATAAATTGAAAAATCCTTGAAATTTAATGAATTATTATTCTTGCTTGTTAAGGAATTAATTATTACTCCTGTAAATGAGGTTTAATTGATAAATTAAAAATTATTTGAATTGAAGGAATTTAATTAATATATTGAGAATTGTTACATTTGAAGGAATTTGATTATTTCTGCTGATTAAATAAATTATTGTAAATCATACTAATTAAAATATCCTAGTTTTATTTCAGTTATTATTATTGACCCATAGTGAGTGTCAAAGTCGGCCATCTCGTCTCTACCACTTCGAGATTAGGCTTGATACTTACTGGGTACACGTTGTTTACGTACTCATACTACACTTGCTGCACTTTTTGTGCAGGATCTGAGACAGGTACTAGTGGAGGACCTATCATCACATACCCACATCATCCCGAGGCATAGTGGTGAGCTGCCTTTCTGAGCCGTTCTGCAGCTACCAGTGTCTCTTCTTATATTTATATTCTGTCTATTTCATTTCAGACAGTATTTGGAGTTTTGTATAATCTACTAGATGTTCATGCACTTGTGACACCGGGTCTTGGCACACACACATTGGTAGAAGTTGGTATTTTATTATTTTCTTGGAATAAAAGTTTAATCAATGTACGTTTGACTTATTAGTTGGCTTGCCTAGCTGTAGTGTTGGGCGCCATCACGACCTATAGGTGAAATTGGGTCGTGACAACATAGTATCAGAGCACTTGGTTCACGTAGGTCTCACGAGTTATGAGCAGACCTAATAGAGTCTTGCGGATCGGTACGGAGACGTTTGTACTTATCTTCGAGAGGTTATATGGTGTTAGGAAACTACCTTTCTTCATATTCCATCGTGCAATTGATGTAGTACTAAATATCCTTCTCTTATTCTCTCACAGATGGTGAGAACACGCTCTAATGAGATTCCAGACCAGGGAAGAGCTACTCCCCCAGTTGCTAGAGGCCGAGGCAGAGGCCGAGGGAGGGCTCCAGGCCGTGGTAGAGGGCGAAGACGTCCCAGGACTGTTCCAGTTATGCCGCCAGTGAATCCTGTAGAGAATCCCATTATTGAGGAGCAGGGTGAGGTGCCTGTGGTAGAGCCAGCTCCGGTGGACTTCACATCTGCACCGGGATTTCAGGATGTCATGGGTCGTATGCTGCGATTCATGGACAATATGACTCAGGCTGGTTTATTTCCGGCAGACCCAGCCACATCTCAGGCAGGCGGGGGAGCACAGACCCCTACCGCGCAGGCTCATGGACAGGCAGCTGCTGTATATCAGACCCAGGGTGCACTACCCGTGGGTGGAGTCCAGCCAGTGGCAGCAGCTACACCTGAGCCCAGGCCAGCTGTAGCCGCCGATCCTCAGAAACTATTGGACAGATGGACTAGACTACATCCTCCTGTCTTCGGGGGTGAGCGACATGAGGGATCCACAGGATTTCATTGATCGTTGCAAGGATAGACTGTACAATATAAGGATATTGGAATCCCATGGGGTTGATTTCGCTACTTTTCAGCTAGAGGGTAGAGCCCGTAGATGGTGGCAGTCTTATGCTCTTGGCAGACCAGTAGATTCTCCTCCCATGGCTTGGGACAAGTTCACCCATATCTTCTTGGACAGGTATATTCCACCCTCCCAGAGGGAAGAGTTACAGTTTCAGTTTGAGCAGCTCCAGCAGGGTCAGATGTCAGTGACTGATTATGAGGCGAGGTTTTCTGAATTATCTCACCATGCACTAATGATACTCCCTACTGAGGCGGAGAGAGTGTGAAGGTTTGTAGCTGGTTTACATACTTGTATTCAGGCCACTATGACTCGACAGGTTGAGATGGGTACTTCTTATGAGCGAGTTGTGGAGATAGCCCGGAGGATTGAGGGTGTACGTCAGCGGAGCCGAGAGCAGATTATGAGAGATAAATGGTTCAGGAACTCTGGAGAGTTCAGAGGTGCTCCGTCCAGGGGCAGAGGTCAGTTCGTGAGGGGGCAGTGCAGCAGACCCCCATATCCAGCACCACCACCTCCTCAGGGTGCTCCAGTAAGACCTTATTTCAGTGCTATACCAGAGAGTTCTTATCGCCCACCAGCTATTCAGGGTTCTTTCCGTGGGTATTCAGGTCCCTAGGGCCAGACACTTAGTCAGCAGCCCATCGCACCGAATAGTTGTTACGAGTGCGAGGATCCTAGTCACATGCGGAGGTTTTGCCCCAGGCTTCGAGGTAGACCAGTACAGCAGGGTCAACAACCTATGCTTACCGGACCAGTTGCTCCACCAGTAGTCCGACCACCGAGAAGCGGAGGACATGTGGGTAAGGGCCGTCCTAGAGGTAGAGGTCAGCCAGGCGGAGGCCAGACAGTTGGTGCTACAACTCGGTTCTATGCTTTTTCGGCTAGACCAGATGCAAAGGCCTCAAATGCCATGATTACAGGTATTATTTCTGTTTGTGGCAAAGATGCCTCAGTATTATTTGATCCAGGATCTACGTATTCATATGTGTCATCTCTATTTACTCCATTCCTGGGTGTTTCTCGTGAGTCCTTGAGTACTCTTGTTTATGTGTCCACTCTTGTGGGCGATTCTGTTATTGTGAACCGGATCTACCGGTCCTGTATTATTACATTCTGTGGTTATGAAACTAGAGCAGATCTCCTATTGCTTGAGATGACCGATTTTGAAATTATTCTGGGCATGGACTGGTTATCTCCATATCATGCTATTCTAGATTGTCATGCCAAGACTGTTACCTTGGCTATTCCAGCATTGCCTAAGCTGTAGTGGAAGGGTTCGCCTGTTAGTTCATTTAATCAAGTTATTTCTTTTATAAAGGCTCAACACATGGTTGAGAAGGGTTGTTTGGCTTATCTAGCCTATGTTCGGGATACTACTGCAGAGACTCCGGCTATTGATTCAGTGCCTGTAGTTCGGGAGTTCCCCGATGTATTTCCGTCAGATCTTCCAGATAAGCCACCTGATCGTGATATTAATTTCTGTATTGACTTGGCTTCAGATACCCAGCCTATATCTATCCCACCGTATCACATGGCTCCGAAAGAATTGAAAGAACAGCTTGAAAAGTTACTAGCCAAAGGGTTTGTCAGACCGAGTGTATCGCCTTGGGGTGCACCAGTATTATTTGTGAAAAAGAAGGATGTGACAATGCGGATGTGTATTGATTATCGCCAATTGAACAAAGTCACTATTAAGAACAAGTACCCGTTGCCGCGTATTGATGATCTATTTAACCAGTTGTAGGGTGCTAGGGTATTCTCTAAGATCGACTTGAGGTCGGGGTACCATCACTTGAAGATTCGGGATTCGGATGTTCCGAAGACTGCTTTTCGGACTAGATATGGTCATTATGAGTTTCTGGTGATGTCCTTCGATTTAACTAATGCCCCGGCAGCGTTTATGGATCTGATGAACAGGGTATTCATGCCATATATTGATTCATTTGTCATTGTCTTCATTGATGATATATTAATCTATTCGCGCAGTAAGGAGGAACATGAGCAGCATATGCGAGTAGTGCTTCAGACATTGCGGGAACAAAAGTTATATGCTAAGTTCTCTAAATGTGAGTTTTGGCTAGAGTCTGTTGCATTTTTGGGACATATTGTATCGGACGAAGGTATTAAAGTTGATCCCAAAAAGATTGAGGCAGTTCAAAATTGGCATCGTCCCACTTCGGCGGCTGAGATCAGGAGTTTTCTGGGTTTAGCAGGTTATTATCGTCGGTTCGTGGAAGGTTTTTCATCTATTGCAGCACCTTTGACCAAATTAACCCAGAAGGGTGTTCAGTTCCAATGGTCCGATGATTGTGAGTCAAGCTTTCAGAAGCTCAAGACAGCACTAACTACAGTACCCGTGTTAGTGTTACCATCTGGTTCGGGAATATATACAATGTATTGCGATGCATCACGCGTTGGCTTAGGTTGTGTATTGATGCAAGAAAGGCGAGTTATTGCATATGCTTCACGTCATCTGAAGCCCCACAAGAAAAATTATCCAGTACATGATTTGGAGTTAGCTGCGATTGTTCACGCTCTAAAGATTTGGAGGCATTATCTTTATGGGGTGTCTTGTGAAGTTTACACTGATCATCGCAGTTTGCAGCATTTGTTCAAGCAGAGGGATCTAAATTTGAGGCAGCGCAGATGGCTGGAGTTACTAAAAGATTATGATATTACTATCTTGTATCATCCGGGCAAAGCAAATGTGGTTGCAGATGCCTTGAGCAGGAAGGCGGAGAGTATGGGTAGTTTGGCTTTCATTTCAGCAGAGGAAAGGCCATTAGCCTCAGATATTCAATCCTTGGCTAACAAACTTGTGAGGCTGGATATTTCAGAGCCCAACCGAGTTCTTGCATGTGTGGTTGCCTAATCTTCACTATTTGAGCAGATTAAGGCTCGCCAGTATAATGACCCATACTTGATGGTTTTTCGTGAAACGGTACTACGAGGTGGTGCCAAGGAAGTTACTATTAGAGCGGATGGTGTTCTGCGACTCCAGGATCGTCTATGTGTTCCTAATGTGGATGGACTGAGGAAAAAGATCCTGGAAGAGGCACCAGTTCTAGGTATTCTATTCATTCAGGTGCTACTAAGATGTATCGTGACTTAAGGCAACATTATTGGTGGCGACGAATGAAAAAGGACATAGTTGAGTATGTATCTAGGTGTCTAAATTGCCAGCAAGTTAAATATGAGCACCAGAGGCCAGATGGCCTACTTCAACAGATGACTATACCAGAGTGGAAATGGGAACAAATTACTATGGACTTTGTAGTTGGGTTGCCGCGGACCTTGAGGAAGTTTGATGCAGTTTGGGTGATTGTTGACAGGTTGACTAAGTCGGCACATTTTATTCCTGTTATGACTACGTATACTTCAGAGAGGTTGGCCCAGATTTATATTCAGGAGATAGTTCGGTTGCACGGTGTGCCAATTTCTATCATATCAGATAGAGGCCCTCAGTTTACTTCACATTTCTGGAGAGCAGTACAGAGTGAGTTGGGGACCCATGTAGAGCTCAGCACAGCCTTTCATCCGTAGACCGATGGACAGTCAGAGCGGACAATTCAGATTTTGGAGGATATGCTCAGGGCATGTGTGATCGACTTTGGAGGTCAGTGGGATCATTTCCTGCCTTTGGCCGAGTTTGCTTATAATAACAGTTACCAATCCAGCATCGAGATGGCTCCATTTGAGGCTTTATATGGTCGGCGATGTCGTTCACCTATCGGATGGTTTGAGCCAGGTGAGGCTAAGTTATATGGTACTAATTTGGTATGGGATGCCTTGGAAAAGGTAAAGTTGATTCAGAAGCGACTTCGTACAGCACAGTCCAGATAAAAGAGTTACGCGGATCAGAAAGCGCGTGATATATCATTTATGGTAGGTGAAAAAGTTCACTTGAAGGTTTCGCCGATGAAGGGAATTTTGAGATTCGGGAAGAAGGGCAAGTTGAGCCCAAGGTATATAGGCCCATTTGAGGTGTTGAAACGAGTTGGAGAGGTTGCTTATGAGCTTGCATTGCCTCCCAGCCTATCGCGAGTTCATCCGGTTTTTCACGTATCTATGCTCCGAAAGTATCATGCCGACCGATCACATGTGTTAGACTTCAGCACAGTTCAACTAGATAATAGCTTGGGTTATGAAGAGGAGCCCATTTCCATTGTTGATAAACAGGTTCGCCAGTTGAGGTCCAAGAGGATTTCTGCAGTAAAAGTCCAGTGGAGTGACCAACCAGTCGAGGAAGCGACTTGGGAGGCCGAGGAAGACATGCGGAGTAGATATCCACACTTATTCAGCACTCCAGGTACAATTCTAAACCCGTTCGAGGACGAACGTTTGTTTAAGAGGTGGAGAATGTAATGACCCAACCGGTCATTTTAACTTTTAGAACCCTGTTCCCTAAAATAAAACTTTCCATAGGTGCTTGTAATGACTTATGACTTGCGGGGATGGTTGGTTCGGGATTTGGAAGTGTTTGAGGTGAAACCGGAACACTTGTTTCCTTAAGTTGGCCTTAAAGTGCTAAGTTTGACTTCGGTCAACATTTTGAGAAAACGACCCCGGAATAGAATTTTGATGATTCCAACAGCTCCGTATGGTGATTTTGGACTTAGGAGCGTGTTCGGAATTTTATTTGGAAGTCCGTAGTTAAATTAGGCTTGAAATGGCTAAAAACAAGAATTTAAGTTTGGAAGTTTGACCGATGAGTTGTCTTTTAGATACCGGAGTCGGAATCCAGTTCCAAAAATTTTCATAGCTCCGTTATGTAATTTATGACTTGTGTGTAAAATTTGAGGTCAATCGGAGTTGATTTGATAGGTTCCGACATCGAATGTAGAAGTTGAAAACTCTTAGTTTCATTAAGCTTGAATTGGGGTATAATTCATGGTTTTAGGACTCTTAGAGGTTCGACTAAGTTCGTATGATATTTTAGGACTTGTTGGTATATTTGGTTGAGGTCCCGAGGGCCTCGGGTGAGTTTCGGATGGTTAACGGATCAAAAGTTGGACTTAAAAGCTGCTGCAATTTTTTCCTTCTGCTGTATATTCTGGGCTATGATCGAGCCCCAGATCGAACCCAGATATCGAGCCCACGATTGAGGCCTGAGTCGAAGTCAGGGATGAGGCTCAGTATCAAAGCCACGATCGAAGGCAAGGCTCGAGGGCCATGATCGAAGGCAAGGCTCGAGGGCCAGGATCAAGACCCAAGATCGAACTTGATAAAGGCCGTGACCATGCCCCAGGCTCGAGGCCTGATCAGAGGCCATGACCAGCTCCCAAGATCGAGCTCCCAAGATCGAGCTCCTTGATCGAGCTCCCAAGATCGAGCTCCCTGAGATCGAGCTCCCGAGATCGAGCTCCCCTGATCGAGCTCCTTGATCGAACTGGACAGAGCTGTAAGTTATAAAAACAGAGGACATTCTTCCCATTTGCTATTTTTGACGAACTTGAGCTTGAGCAGAGGCGACTTTTGTCAGATTTTCAAGGGAAAAACATTGGAGTAAGTGATTCTAACTCGAATTTGGTCTACATATACAAGTATATCATTGTTTTCACCATAAATTAGTGTTTTGAGATTTAAATTTGGAAATTTTTTAGAAATCTCATAGAAACGAATTTTTGAGATTTCGGTATCGATTCGGAGTCGGATTTGAGTAAAACTGGTATGGTTGGACTCGTAATTGAATGGGTTGTCAGATTTCATAACTTTTGAAGGATTCCGAAATGTGGGCCCCACGGACAAATTTTTAATTAATTTCGGAATTTTTATTAAAAATGTAGTATTTTCTTATAAAATTGATTCCTATAATTTTAAGTAATTGTATCGAATTATTTTGGATAGATTTGAGCCAGACAAAATTGGATAATCGTGAAAAAGGCCTTATAGTGGATTAATTGGAGCAAGACGAGGTAAGTCTCTTGTCTAATCTTGTGAGGGAAAAATTACCCCATAGGGATTAAATTGAATAATTATTGCTAATTGCGGGGGCTACGTACGCAAGAGGTGACGAGAGTCCGTGCGTAGCTACTAATAATGTTAAAGTCTGGGTAGTTTAAGACTCAAAGCATGAATTACTTGTGTGAATTGTATTCTTTATTAATTAAAATAATTGATGTATATATTGTGAATTGTTTTGAAAAGTAGAAAAATATGAAATTTTCATATGCTTAATTTTTTTTTAAATCAATTAATTGTTAAAAGAAATTATTCTCCTCCCAAATTCATCTTATAATAAATATACTCTCCTTTCGGAGGCACATAAGAAAATGTCCTCCTTTCTTATGGAGCGGGCCGAACACCTCGGCAGGATAGATGCATCTATGGATCGCGCCGCACGTCCCTCGGCAGTGTACACGATACTCTGGATCGGGTCGTACATCCTCGGCAGAAATCGTGCTTAATAATAATAATTACACGATACTTTAATAATTTATTTCAGCTTGTGAAGCTAATTAATAAATTGAAAAATCTTTGAAATTTAATGAATTATTATTCTTGCTTGTTAAGGAATTAATTGTTACTCCTGTAAATGAGGTTTAATTGATAAATTGGAAATTATTTGAATTGAAGGAATTTAATTAATATATTGAGAATTGTTACATTTGAAGGAATTTGATTATTTCTGCTGATTAAATAAATTATTGTAAATCATGCTGATTTAAATATCCTAGTTTTATTTCAGTTATTATTATTGATCCATAGTGAGTGTCAAAGTCGGCCATCTCGTCTCTACCACTTCGGGATTAGGCTTGATACTTACTGGGTACACGTTGTTTACGTACTCATACTACACTTGCTGCACTTTTTGTGCAGGATCTAAGACAGGTACTAGTGGAGGACCTATCATCACATACCCACGTCATCCCGAGGCATAGTAGTGAGCTGCCTATCTGAGCCGTTCTGCAGCTACCAGTGTCTCTTCTTATATTTATATTCTGTCTATTTCATTTTAGACAGTATTTGGAGTTTTGTATAATCTACTAGATGCTCATGCACTTGTGACACCGGGTCTTGGCACACACACATTGGTAGAAGTTGGTATTTTATTATTTTCTTGGAATAAAAGTTTAACCAATGTACGTTTGACTTATTAGTTGGCTTGCCTAACTGTAGCGTTAGGCGTCATCACGACCTATAGGTGAAATTGGGTCGTGACATATAATCTATCTATAATCTATGTATTTAACTCAAGGGGTGTGGACTTAACTTACCTCCAAGTTGATAGTTGAAAACTCCTCACAAAGAACTGTGAAATCGCCCAACAATGGATGAAAAATAGAAAGAAATGGACTGAGTTTTCGTCCGTTTTAATGTTCTGCCCAGACATGTTTTTCGCACCTGCGGAAGGAGTACCGCACATGCGGCTTTCGCACCTGCGGAAATTCCTCGCAGGTGCGAGCTTAGCTTGACTGCCCAGTTTCCGCATCTGCGCTATTTTTCTCGCACCTGCACGTTCGCAGGTGCGCCCGAGATTCCGTACCTGCGATGGCAGACCTCCCTTCCCTTTTCGCTTATGCGCATAAACCTCGCATCTACGAGAGTCACACCTGTGATTGCCCAAGCGCAGGTGCGAACGTACCAAAAGCAGAAGGCTTCAGCTCTTCTTCAAAATTTTCAAAATTGATCCGAGCCTCGTCCGGTTAACACTCGGGGCCCCCGGGGCCCCGCTCGAACATTCCAACAAGTTTGAAATCACAAAACGGACTCGCTCGAATGCATGGAATGCGTAAAACAACATCAAATCTAAGAATCATACCCTAAACCAAATTGATTCAAACTTAAGAATTTCAAGTTCTTCAAATTACTTCCAATGCGCCGAAATATACTTAAACTACTCGGAATGACACTAAAATTTGCGTGCAAGTCTTAAATCACTATACGGAACTATTTCCAAACTCAGAATTCCAAACGGACTTCAATTACTCAAAAACATACCCCAAACCAAATTTAAACAATTTTAAACCTTCAAATAGTTGAATTTTTACTATTAAGCGTCAAAATGCTCCCGGGTTATCAAAAACCAGATTCGGACATACGCCCAAGTCCAAACTCATCATACGAACCTATTGGAACCGTCAAATCCTGATTCCAGGGTCATTTTCTCAAAATATTGACCGAAGTCAAACTTGTCCATTTAGAGCTAACTTAAGGAACCAAGTGTTCCGATTTCAACCCACACACTTCCAAATCCCGAACCAACCATCCCCGCGAGTCATAAATTAATAAAAGCATGTTCAGGGAGTTTTATTTTAGGGGACGGGTTTCTAAAAGTTAAAATGACCCGTTGGGTCATTACATTCTCCACCTCTTAAACAAACGTTCATCCTCGAACGGGTTTAGAATAATACCTGGAGTGCTAAATAAGTGTGGATATTTGCTTTGCATGTCCTCCTCGGCCTCTCAAGTTGCTTCCTCGACTGGTTGGCCCCTCCACTGGACCTTTACTGCAGAAATCCTCTTGGACCTCAACTGACGATCTTGTTTATCAACAATGGCAAATAGCTCTTCTTCATAACCCCAAACTCTTATCTAGTTGAGCTGTGCTGAAGTCCAACACATGTGATAGGTCAGCATGATACTTCCTGTCACGACCCCAAATTAACCATCCGTAAGGTGTCGTGATGGCACCTAGTCTTTACGACTAGGTAAGCCTACTATTGCAAAAAATATAACGGAAACGCAACATTTTAAGGATAAACATCATATTATAAATAGCCAAGAGTAGTACCACTCGGCATATACAAAATAATTTTCCAAGACCCGGAATATCACTAAGTCACAAGCTGCTATAATCTATGTAGCTTTATACAAAAGTCTGAAGATAATAAGGAAAATCTCTAGACGAGGGAGTAGAAGGGGACCCCGAAGATCTGCGGACTCAAGCAGAGGTACCTTGAAGTCTCCTAGAATCAGCAGCACGTACTAACCCCGAGGCTGATAGCTCACACTTGGATCTGCACACGAAAACATGTGCAGGGAAGGGCATGAGTACACCACAATGGTACCCAATAAGTGCCAAGCCTAACCTCGGTCAAGTAGTGACGAGGTCAGGTCAAGGCCCTACCAGAGTAAATATAATAAATTAAACAGTAAAAGATATAAGTAGAATTTACGGTAACACAGTTAAAGAAATTCTCAAAAATTTAACAGTTAAGGGAGCCCTCGGCTCAAAACAAGGTAAACATAGTGTGAAATCTCTCGGGATACCGTCCCGTAGTTTCAAATGAATATGCAATACAGGGGGGATCTCCCGGAATACGTCCGTAGTCCCAAAGTAAATATGCAGTACTGGGGGATCTCCCGGAATACGTCCGTAGTCCCAAAGTAAATATGCAGTACAGGGGGATCTCCCGGAATACGTCCGTAGTCCCAAAGTAAATATACAGTACAGGGGGATCTCCCGGAATACGTCCGTAGTCCCAATTTAAATATGCAACGCAAGATGAAATGACAGGTATGACATCGAGTTATACAGTTTATACTGGACACAGATAAGGCAAATAAGGACTTAACTGAACATGATGTACGGAATGTCAATTAGGCAGTTAAAACACGTAAGCATGCTTTTCTAGTCTAAACTACACAATTAAACATATTAGTACAATTAATAAGAGAAGCAATTTATGATTTAAAAAGGTTAAACATGATTTTTGCAATAATAGCCCGTGTACGTACTCATCACCTCACGTACACGGCGCCCACACACCAAATAATATCAAGATATCTTAAGGGAAAATTCCCCAACACAAGGTTAGGCAAGCCACTTACCTCGAACCGCTCAAATCAACCTGATATCATGTTCTTTCCACGAGAATCCGACTCCAAATGGTCTGAATCTATTCAAAACAGTATAATACCATCAATACGCGCTAATGGAATGAATCTCACAAGAAAAACTACATAATTAGGCCAAAACCCGAAATTGGCTCAAACCCGGCCCCCGGGGCCTACGTCTCGAAACCCGACGAAATTCACGAAACTAAAAAGCTCATTCACTCACGAGTCTAACCATATCAAATTTACTAAAATCCGACACCAAATGGTCCTCCAATCCACCATTCAAACTCCCAAATCCCTAGTCTCCAACTTCCAATTTCCACCTTAAATACATATTAACTAGGTGGAAAAATACATGGCAAGGCAATATTATTGACCAAAAATAAGCACAAGGAACTTACCTCAAGAAATGTCTCAAAAATGCTCTCAAAAATCGCCCCAACCCGAGTTTGCAAAGCTAAAAATGATAAAAATCACAAAGCCCTTCGGTTTTAATCACTGCCCAGGTATTTCCACACCTGCGGAACCTGGGCTCGCACCTGCGGGTACGCTTGTGTGGAAAACGTGCACATCTGCGCAACTTACTTACCCCCCTGCCTTCTCACCTGCGATGAAAGGGCCACATCTGCGCCCTCGTGCCTGCGGAGCCCCTTCCGCTTCTGCGCATCTTGCGCATGTGCGAACATCCTTGCACATTTGCGGGCATCGCATATACGAAAACTTCCTCGCACCTGCGACCCCAGGCTAACTCTCTATTTATCGCATCTGCGCTTCCATCTCCACATGTGCGGCTCGCGTACATGCGGTCTCTTTTCCGCAGGTGCAAAAACACCAGAACCAGCAAAGTTCAGAAATTCCTCTAAGTCCAAGTTTTCACCCGTTAAGCATCCGAAATACACCCGAGGCCCCCGGGACCTCGACCAAACATACCAACCAATCCTAAAACACCATACGAACTTAGTCGAGCTCTCAAATCCCATCAAACAATGCTAAAATCACGAATCACCCTCCAATTCAAACTTAAAGAACTTGAAACTTCAAAATTCTACAATCGATGTCGAAACCTATCAAATCACATCCAATTGACCTCAAATTTTGCTCACAAGTTATAATCAACATTAAGGACCTACTCCAACTTCCGGAATCGGAAAACGACCCCGATATCAAAAATTCCACTACCGGCCCAAAACTCCAAAAATTCGACTTTCGCCATTTCAAGCCTAAATGAGCTGCGAACCTCCAAAACACAATCCGGACACGCTCCTAAACCCAAAATCACCTAACGGAGCTAAAGGAACCGACGGAATTCCATTCCGGAGTCATCTTCACATAGTTCTGACTACGGTCCAAATCCTAAGACTTAAGCTCTCATTTAGGGACTAAGTGTCCCAAAACACTCCGAAACTCAAAACCAATCATCCCGGCAAGTCACAATAGTAGAAAAGGATTTGGGGAAAGCAGTTAATAGGGGATCAGGGCTATTACTCTCAAAACGACCGACCGGATCGTTACACTTCCGGAGTATAGATACATAAAAAACTGGATGAACTCCCGATAGACTGGGAGGCAATGAAAGATCATAATCAACCTCCCCAACTCGTCTCAACACCTCAAATGGGCCTATAAACCTTGGGCTCAACTTGCCCTTCTTCCCGAATCTCATAATTCCCTTCATCGGCGAAACCTTCAAGAGAACCTTTTCACCTACCATAAATGATAAATCACGCGCTTTCTGATCCGTGTAACTCTTCTGTCTGGACTGTGCTGTACGAAGTCGCTCCTGAATCAACTTTACCTTTTCCAAAGGCATCCTTTACCAAATCAGTACCATATAAATTAGCCTCACCGGGCTCAAACCATCCAATAGGTGAACAGCATCGACCGCCATATAAAGCCTCAAATGGAGCCATCTCGATGTTGGATTGGTAACTATTATTATAAGCAAACTCGGCCAAAGGCAGGAAACGATCCCACTGCCCTCCAAAGTTAATCACACATGTCCTGAGCATATCCTTCAAAATCTGAACAGTCCGCTCTGACTGACCGTCGGTCTGTGGATGAAAGGTTGTGCTGAGCTCAACACGGGTCCCTAATTCACTCTGTACTGCTTTCCAGAAATATGAAGTAAACTGAGGGCTTCTATCTGATATGATGGAAATTGGCACACCGTACAACTGAACTATCTCCTGAATATAAATCTGGGCCAATCTCTCTGAAGTATACGTAGTCACAACAGGAATAAAATGTGCCGACTTGGTCAACCTGTCAATAATCACCCAAACTGCATCAAATTTCCTCAAGGTCTGCGGCAACCCAACTACAAAGTCCATAGTAATTCGTTCCCATTTTTGCTCTAGTATGGTCATCTGCTGAAGTAGGCCACCTGGCCTCTGGTGCTCATATTTAACTTGCTGGCAATTTAGACACCTAGCTACATACTCAACTATGTCCTTTTTCATTCATCGCCACCAATAATGCTGCCTCAAGTCACGATACATCTTCGTAGCACTTGGATGAATAGAATACTGGGAACTGTGTGCCTCCTACAGGATCGTTTTCCTCAGTTCATCCATATTAGGAACACACAGACAATCTTGGAGTCGCAGAACACCATCCACACCAATAGTAACTTCCTTGGCACCACCTCGTAGTATCGTTTCTCCAAGAACCATTAAGTGTGGGTCATCATACTGGCGAGCCTTGATCTTCTCAAATAGTGAAGACTGAGCTACAGTACATGCAAGAACTTGGCTGGGCTTTGAAATATCTAGCCGCACAAGTCTGTTGGCCAAGGACTGGATATCCAAAGCTAATGGCCTCTTTTCTGCTGAAATAAAAGCCAAACTACCCATACTCTTTGCCTTTCTACTCAAGGCATCTGCAACTATATTTGCTTTACCTGGATGATATAGGATAGTAATATCATAATCTTTTAGTAATTCCAGCCATCTGCGCTGCCTCAATTTTAGGTCCCTCTGCTTGAACAAATGCTGCAAACTGCGATGATCAGTATAAACTTCACAAGACATCCCATAAAGACAATGCCTCCAAATCTTAAGGGCGTGAATAATCGCAGCTAACTCCAAATCATGTACCGGATAATTCTGCTCGTGGGGCTTCAACTGACGTGAAGCATATGCAATAATTCGCCCCTTCCTGCAATAATACACAACCCAAACCAATGCGTGAAGCGTCGTAATACACTGTATACATTCCCGAACCGGAAGGTAACACTAACACTAGTGTTGTAGTCAATGTTGTCTTGAGCTTCTGAAAGCTTGACTCACAATCATCGGACCATCGGAACGGAACACCCTTCTGGGTTAATTTAGTCAAAGGTGTTGCAATAGATGAAAAACCTTCCACAAACCGACGATAATAACCTGCTAAACCCAGAAAACTCCTTATCTCAGTCGCCGAAGTGGGTAGATGCCATTTCTGAACTGCCTCAATCTTTTTGGGATCAACTTTTATACCTTTGCCCGATACAATATGTCCCAAAAATGCTATAGACTCTAGCCAAAACTCACATTTAGAGAACTTAGCATATAGCTTTCGTTCCCGCAATGTCTGAAGCACTACTCTCATATGCTGCTCATGTTCCTCCTTACTGCGTGAGTAGATCAAAATGTCATCAATGAAAATAATGACAAACAAATCAATATATGGCCTGAATACCCTGTTCATCAGATCCATAAACGCTGTCAGGGCATTAGTTAAACTGAAAGACATTATCAGAAACTCATAATGAACATATCTAGTACGGAAAGCAGTTTTCGGAACATCCGAATCTCGAATCTTCAACTGATGATACCCTGACCTCAAGCCGATCTTAGAGAACACCCTAGCACCCTGCAACTGGTCAAATAGGTCATCTATACGTGACAACGGGTACTTGTTCTTAATAGTAATTTTGTTCAATTGGCGATAGTCAATACACATTCGCATTGTGCCATCTTTCTTCTTCACAAATAATACTGGTGCACCCCAAGACGATACACTCGGTCTAACGAACCATTTGGCTAGTAACTCTTCAAGCTGTTCTTTCAACTCTTTCAATTCTTTCGAAGCCATGCGATACGGTGGAATAGATATAGGCTGAGTATCTGGAGCCAAGTCAATACAAAAATCAATATCACAATCAGGTGGCATACCTGGAAGATCTGAAAGAAATACATCGGAGAACTCCCAAACTACTGGTACTGAATCAATAGCCGGAGTCTCTGTAGTAGTATCCCAAACATAGGCTAGATAAACCAAACAACCCTTCTCAACCATGTGTTGAGCCTTTATAAAGGAAATAATCCAATTAAATGAACTAACCGACAAACCCTTCCACTCCAGCCTAGGCAAAGATAGAATAGCCAAGGTAACAGTTTTGGCATGACAATCTAGAATAGCATGATATGGAGATAACCAGTCCATACCCAGAATAATTTCAAAATCGGTCATCTCGAGCAATAAGAGATCTGCTCTAGTTTCATAACCACAGAATGTAATAACACAAGACCGGTAGATCCGGTTCACAATAATAGAATCGCCTACATGAGTGGACACATAAACAGGAGTACTAAAGGACTCACGAGAAACACCCAGGAATGGAGCACATAGAGATGACACATATGAATACGTGGATCCTGGATCAAATAATACTGAGGCAGTTTTGCCGCAAGCAGAAATAATACCTGTAATCACAGCATTTGAGGCCTCTACATCTGGTCTAGCCGGAAAAGCATAGAACCGAGCTGGAGCGCCAACTGGCTGGCCTCCGCCTGACTGACCTCCACCTCTAGGACGGCCCCTACCCACCTGTCCTCCACCTCTTGGTAGTCGGATTACTGGTGGAGCAACTGGTCCAGTAAGCATAGGCTGTTGATCCTGCTGTACTGGTCTACCCCGAAGCCTGGGGCAAAACCTTTGCATGTGACTGGGATCCCCATACTCGTAACAACTCTTCGATGCGATGGGCTGCTAACTAAGAGTCTAGCCCTGGGGACCTGAATACCCATTAGGAAGACCCTGAATAGCTGGTGGGCGATAAGAACTCTCTGATATAGCACTGAGATAAGGTCGCACTGGAGTACCCCGAGGAGGTGGTGGTGCTGGAAATGGGGGTCCGCTGGACTGCCCCCTCAGGAACTGACCTCTGCCCCCAGACGGAGCGTCTATGAACTCTCCAGAGTACCTGAACCGCTTATCTCTCATAATCTTCTCTCGACTCCGCTGGCGCACACCCTCAATCCTCCGGGCTATCTCCACAACTAGCTCATAAGAAGTACCCATCTCAACCTCTCGAGCCATAGTGGCCTGAATGCCAGTATGTAAACTGGCTACAAACCTTCGCACTATCTCCGCCTCAGTAGGGAGTATCATAAGTACATGGCGAGATAATTAAGAAAACCTCGCCTCATAATCGGTCACTGACATCTGACCTTGCTGGAGCTGCTCAAACTGAAATCGCAACTCTTCCCTCTGGGAGGGTGGAATATACCTGTCCAGGAAGATACGGGTGAACCTGTCCCAAGTCATGGGAGAAGAATCTACTGGTCTGCCAAGAACATAAGACTGCCACTATCTACGGACCCTGCCCTCTAGTTGAAAAGTAGCGAAGTCAACCCCATGAGATTCCAATATACTCATGTTGTGCAGTCTGTCCCTGCATCGATCAATGAAGTCCTGTGGATCCTCATGTCGCTCACCCCCGAAGACAAGAGGATGTAGTCTAGTCCATCGGTCCAATAGTTTTTGAGGATCGGCGGCTACAACTGGCCTGGGATCAGGTGTAGCTGCTGCCACTGGCTGAGCTCCACCAACGGGTAGTACACCCTGGGTCTGATATACAGTAGCTGCCTGTCCATGAGCCTGCACGGTAGGGGTCTGTGCTCCCCCGCCCACCTGAGATGTGGCTGGGTCTGCCGGAAATAAACCGTCCTGAGTCATATTGTCCATGAACCGCAGCATCCGACGCATGACATCCTGAAATCACGGTGCAGATGTGAAATCCATCGGAGCTGGCTCTGTCACAGGCACCTCATCCTGTTCCTCAACAATGGGGTTCTCTGTTGGACCCACTGGCGGCATAACTGGAACAGTCCTGGGACGTCCTCGCCCTCTACCACGGGCTGGAGCCCTCCCTTGGCCTCAACCTCAGCCTCTAGAAACTGGGGGAGTAGCTCTTCCCTGGCCTGGAACCTCATTCGAGCGCGTTCTCACCATGTAAGAGAGAATAAGAGAAGGATATTTAGAACTACATCAATTGCACGATGGAATATGAAGAAAGGTAATTTCCTAACACCCTATAGCCTCTCGAAGATAAGTACAGACGTCTCCGTACCGATCCGCAAGACTCTATTAGGCCTGCTCATAACTTGTGAGACCTACGTGAACCTAGTGCTCTGATTCCATATTGTCATGACCCAATTTCACCTATAGGTCAAGATGGCGCCCAACACTACAGCTAGGCAAGCCAACTTAATAAATTAAGCATATGTTCACAAAATTTAAAACCAAGAAAAAATAATAAAATACCAAATTATACCAATGTGTGTGTCCAGACCTGGTGTCACAAGTGTATGAGCATCTAGTAGATTATACAAAACCTCAAATATTGTCTGAAGTAAAAATAGACAGAATGAAAAGTACAAGGAGAGACACTAGTAGCTGTAGAACGGCTCAGAAAGGCAGCTCACCACTATGCCGTTGGATAATGTGGGTGTAAGACGATAGGTCCTCCACTAGTACTTGCCTCAGGTCCTGCACAAAAAGTGCAGCAAGTGTAGTATGAATACGTAAACAACGTGTACCCAGTAAGTATCAAGCCTAATCTTGAAGTGGTAGAGACGAGATGACCAACTTTGACACTCACAATAGGTCAATAATAATAATTGAAATACAACTAGGATATCTAAATCAGTATGATTCACATAATTTACAATAATTTATTTAACGCAGAAATAATCAAATTCCTTCAAATGCAACAATTCTCAATATATTAATTAAATTCCTTCTATTCAAATAATTTTCAATTTATCAATAAATCTCATTCACAGGAATAACAATTAATTCCTTAACAAGCAGGAATAATAATTCATTAAATTTCAAGGATTCTCAAATTTATCAATTAGCTTCATAAGCTGAAATAACTATTAAAGTATCGTATAATTATTATTATTAAGCACGATTTCTGCCGAGGACGTACGACCCGATCCAGAGTGTCATGTACATTGCCGAGGGACGTACGGCACAATCCATAGATGCATCTATCCTGTCGAGGCGTTCGGCCCGCTCCACAAGAAAGAAGGACATTTTCTTATGTACATCTGGAAGGAGAGTATATTTATTATAAGATAAATTCGGGATGAAGAATAATTTTTTTTAACAATTAATTAATTTAAACAGAAAATCAATCATATGAGATTTTCATCCTTTAATATCTTTATCTAACAATTCACAATATATTTATATATATCAATTTAATATTAATTAAATAAAGGATATAATTTATACAAGTAATTCATGCTTTGAGTCCTAAACTACCCGGACTTTAGCATTAATAGTAGCTACGCACGGACTCTCGTCACCTCGTGCGTACGTAGCCCCCGCAATTAGCAATAATTATTCAATTTAGTTCATATGGGGTAATTTCCCTCTCACAAGATTAGACAAGAGACTTACCTCATCTCAAAGTCCACTTTCCGATTATCGCATCGCGTAAAATTCTCGATTCGATGCCGAAAAATCCGAAACTATTCAAAAGTTATATAAAATAATTAATATATGCTCAATAATTCGAAATTCATCTATTAAATAAATTACCCTATCCAAAAAGGTAAATTTTCTAAAACTCACCCCGGGCCCACGTGCCCAGATTCCAGAAATTTTCGGATGAAAACTTTATCCATTATATATAATTTCTATCCAATTCCATAACTATTTTCGTGGTTAAAATCTCATTTTTATAAAAATCTAGGGTTTTCACCTAAACCCTTGATTTCTAAGATTTACTAGTTATAATCTACCTATAATCTATGTATTCAACTCAAGGGGTGTGGAATTAACTTACCTCCAAGTTGTTAGTTGAAATCTCCTCTCAAAAACCTCCAAAATCGCCCAAGAATGGAAGAAAATGGGCTCAAAATGACTAAGCTCCGATTTTTAACACATTCTACCCAACAGTCATTTTCGCACCTGCGGAAGACTACCGCACATGCGGCTTTCGCATCTGCGGAAATTCCTCGCAGGTGCGAGCTTAGCTTGACTGCCCAGCTTCCGCATCTGCGCTATTTTTCTCCCACCTGCGCATTCGCAGGTGCGCCCGAGATTCCGCACCTGCAATGGAAGGCCTCCCTTCCTTTTTCGCTTCTGCGCATAAACCTCGCATCTGCGAGAGTCGCACCTGTGACTGCCCAAGCGCAGGTGCGAACGTACTAGAAGCAGAAGGCTTCAGCTCTTCTTCAAAATTTTCAAAATTGATCTGAGCCTCGTCCGATTAACACTCGGGGCCCTCGGGGCCCCGCCCGAACATACCAACAAGTTTGAAATCACAAAACGGACTCGCTCGAATACACGGAACGCGTAAAACAACATCAAATCTAAGAATCATACCCTAAACTAAATTGATTCAAACTTAAGAATTTTAAGTTCTTCAAATTACTTCCAATGCGTCGAAATATACTTAAACAACTCGGAATAATACGAAAATTTGCATGCAAGTCTTTAATCACTATACAGAACTATTTCCAAACTCGGAATTTCAAACGGACTTTAATTACTTAAAAACCTACCCCAAACCAAATTTAAAGAATTTTAAACCTTCAAATAGTTAAATTTTTACTATTAAGCGTCAAAACGCTCCCGGGTTATCAAAAATCCGATTCGGACATATGCCCAAGTCCAAAATCATCATACGAACCTATTGGAACCGTCAAATCCCGATTCCGGAATCGTTTTCTCAAAATGTTGACCGAAGTCAAACTTGTCCATTTAGAGCTAACTTAAGGAACCAAGTGTTCCGATTTTAACCCACACACTTCCAAATTCCGAACCAACCATCCCCGCGAGTCATAAATTAATAAAAGCATGTTCGGGGAGTTTTATTTTAGGGGACGGGTTTCTAAAAGTTAAAATGACCCGTTGGGTCATTACATTATGAATATAAAAGTTAAACTTATTAAATTATGTAACTTTTAATCCTTGATAAAGTATTTTTCTATCAGAAAAAAAAAATCAACCAACATTTAGTTTGATATTCCTAATCTACCATTATTGATATAATACACAAGTCAAAATAGATAATTTAACTCCATCAAGTAAGTTGGATAAATGGGATACTAACTGCCACAAATTATTTTCAGTTGCGAAATATATTTTTCATAAAAATAATTTGGATGTTAGTTTACCAGTTCACATCATCGCCCTACTCCTAATTAATATATAGAGTGTCAATAGATTAAAAAGCGATTTGGTACTATTATTCTACCAGAAAATGAGGCACGAGCTCATATATGATGATTGTTAAGATAAAAGTACAACTTTAGATTGTATCAGTTCAACTAGAGATAGACAATTCAACAACACTCTACTCTTATATAATTGGGAATTTACCAAATAGCAAGTCGAGTAATTGATATCTTATATTTTATTTTCAACTAGAGATAAAAATTTCAAATAAAGGAGCCATACTTTTTTTCTTTTTCGGGGACGAGGGCACGAAATCATTCTAAACTATATGTAGGGAAGTTAGCAAATAGCAAGTCAAATGTATTGATATCTCATATTTGAGGGAATTAAAAAGAAAGAAAAAAGGAATTGAGAGTCTCCTAGCCTATATAATACATTCTGACAAAATCAACTACTTGGACAATTTCAAAAGCAGGTTCCAGATGTTAGGGTAGACCATTTCAAGTTTCCTCTCTAGATTGGTTGAATCTGAAAACTCAGCTGTACAAATTCTACACTGCAGTAAACAATTAAAAAAAAAAAAGGGAATAGCAGAAGCTGAATTAGTTTTTATATATTTTCTTCTATTTTTTTTTCTTTTTTATATAGTATTTACTTAAGAAGAAGTTGAGAAGATTTAAGTCAAGAATAGTATGGCTCTTAGAAGAGCTTTGAGATTAGAAATCATAATACTGTGTTTTGCATTTTGGAGCTAGAAGATGATTGGAATTCGAATTGTGACATTTTATTGATTAAGTTATCCTTTTAAAGATGGTGTGTATGGTTTAATGTGGGTAAATATTATGTTAGGCTCAGACTGGAATTCTTCTTATTTTGTCCTTAGTTTAGAGACGTACTCCTAGTAAGAGCGGTAAAAAGAAAGCACGAAAACGTGTTTAATGTGGCTGCTGGGATTCGAGCCCAGGTCTCCACGGCCACAACGTGGAATTCTCACCACTAAACTACAGCCACCTGATATTCATTCTTTCAACAAGTGATTATATTATTACATCTATTTTATCATTCCTCACTCACTCGATTCTTTCCCCTTGAGCTGCCAACACTATCTTGGACAAATTAGTTCGAGAAAATGACCCTAACCCTTTAAAATTTTAATAGCCCATATTTTTTTCCATTGACAAAAATATCTCTTCGGCCCAAATATATTATATTTAATAGCTCGAAATATTTATTTTGTATATATTTTGTATAGTGACAGTGTATTATATATAAATTGTATAGTAACGATCTATTTTCTATATAAATTGTATAGCGACAGTCTATTTTGTATAGTGATAGTCTATTTTGTATATATTTTGTATAATGACAGTCTATTTTGTATATA
The DNA here is from genome assembly GCF_000715075.1 of Nicotiana tabacum. Taxonomy (NCBI): domain Eukaryota; kingdom Viridiplantae; phylum Streptophyta; class Magnoliopsida; order Solanales; family Solanaceae; genus Nicotiana; species Nicotiana tabacum. The sequence continues at coordinate 85,400,111 of NC_134081.1, read as the reverse complement.
TTTTTTATAGTGACGGTCTATTGTATATATTTTGTATAGTGACAGTCTATTGTATATTTTTTGTATAGTGACAGTATATTTTGTATATATTTTTTATAGTGACGGTCCAGTTTGTATAGTGACAGTCTATTTTATATCCCAAACACTTTAATCTATCCAACATGTATAGATTGTTGTATGATGTATAAAAGTGTATATATATTATTCATTTACCTCAACCTTATCTATCCAACGTGTATAGACTATTTTGTATAAAAATTTATAATTAAGAAGCTGCTGACATTTCTATTAAAACAAAAATCAAAGAACGGTAGTGAATAAAAATAATAGGTCCGCCTCACAAAAAGATTAAAGTAATTCTATTGAATCACAACTCACAAGACTCATGTTACTCTAATTAGTTTTTTTTTAATTTAAATTTGTTGCTATTTTTTAGTTTCTATTAAACAAGCATAATTTTTTTCTGCTAATTGTAAGTGTTAGTAAATTTAAGGAACTCATTATTCGTAATATGAAAAATTGGGTGTGTCTCTGACGAATATTTAAAGGGTATTTTACACCTTTTAATTTTTATCCATAAAGCAGGAAACTGATTCAAAATTATCTAACTTGACCTTAAAAAGCAAAATATGACACTTATTCAGATTAGAAGAATATAAAGACCAAACCTTTAAAACAAAAAAGAAGTGGGAGAGAGAGAGAGAGAGAAAGAGAGAGAAAGAGAGAAATTAAAACATGCTCATTTCACTAATGTTGGTACTTTTGGTTTTAGTTATATGAAATTTTCATTTCATTTCTCCATTTCTTAAGTTATTAAAAAAGAAGTGATATCGACTTTGAAATAGCTTTCAGTTGTTTACTAAATCATGCAAATTAAATGGAGTTAAATAAGAAAATTTATTTATTTTTAAAAATTTAATAATTTATGGTGGAGAAATAATGAAGAGTAGTAGATCAGAATAGATTTAAAACTCTACTTTGCAACTTGAAGAGTTGATCAAATGGGTCAACGTATTTTTTTGTGTGTAGCCAATGTAATAAATTTTTGACTATAACTTGCAATCAAATTTAATAGGCTAGTGATTGTGTTAATTTAGTGCCGAACAGCCATAAATGAAGTTTGCTCTATTAGTTCTCGGTATATATTTGATGAAGTTTTCTCTTAGTTTGAACGCTAACAATACAAAGAAATTTGTTTAAGGCATTTAATCACAAGAAAATTGATTTAAGGTTAATATATTATTTTCTTTATTTTTGTTTAGGTTTCAGAAGAACAAGATTTTGGTAAAACTAATTCTGCTAGGTAGTTGTTAAAACATGGATGCGAATTCCATATCTATGAGTTAATCTGCTCCATCTATAATTAGATATTTAAGTTAACAACAACATTATTAGTGCCATCTAAAACATATCAAAACTAAAAAAGAAAAAAAAGAAAAAAAAAATAGAGGATTAACCCCATGGGCGTTCAGGTTTAATCACAAGGGTCGAGTCTCAAGGTTGCTTTTAGTAAACATTGTTTTCCACAAATAACAAGTAAGATAGAATCCCGACAAAATCGATGAAACGGAAGAAATTTCAGCGAAGGGAAAGACAAAATAAAGGATAAATATCACTTTCACCTTATAGGCTATATTTGTAATTGTGAATTTAAATTAAAAAAAGAAAGATATTTAAATCAAAAAATTGAAAAGAGCAAGTAATAAACTAATAAAAAGACTAAAAAATAAGAAAAGATGTGTCCGTCCCTTACATATTTGATACGTGCCTCTTACATATTTGATACCTTCTCCTGCAACGAAAGTAATAACTCCAATCCCATTAGTCATCTCATCAATTACTCGCCGATTAAAACTTGAATAAATTTAACTAATCCTCTTATCCCAAAAATGCATTATGATTAACAATAGATCACATACTTTTTAAATAATAAAATATAAGCTCGCAGTACTTAAAAACTATTTCAACGAATACTTGCAATTTCATTTGTCATAATATTTGTATTTCAATCTATTCAAAACACAAAATTAACGTAAATTGTTCTTTTTACACTAAAAAAATAGGGTATTTCTATCGGTTATTTTTTCGTATAGCAACGGCTTCTAACAGCCATAATATGCACTAATGACATCTTGAAAAAAAGTTGCGATCCCGTCTGCCTACAAACATATTACGGCGGTTTTCCAGAATAGCGATTTGTGCATAGAAAACTGCCATAATATGGTATTGGTTAATGCGGCCTTTATTTTATTTGTTGTGGCAGTTAAAAACCGTCGGAATTGTATCAAATTGCTAATCTCATTTTTTGTATTTTTGCGGTTACAACCGCCATAATTGCTCAGCTAAATTGGCTACTTTCACCCCAATATAAGAAAAAAAGACATTTGTTGAAATATTATTATATTAATTCTATAATTGCAATTTATCTAGCAATAATTAATTTTGATAATTTAATTATTTCATATTTACATCTTATCTGTTGCACCCTATACATTCAAACTTCTATAATACTTCATAATAATTTTAGCATAATATAAAAAGATAAATGAGCAAAAAATATTTATCATATAAAACACAAGTACTTCAACACTTCAAAGTTACATCATCCAGATAATTACTATTTTGATTCCCGAAGTTTGTGTAATTGGGAGGACTTGTTCAAAAGTTGTCTGTATTCCAAACCCAAATTACACTTCAGATTTTGCAATATTGTTTTCTTCCTAATACAAAAGGCAAAACTTCTGACCCTAATATGGTAAATTGAGATTAAAGAGTACAACTTAACATTCTATAAAATAAGTTATGATTAATGCCATGTATCTGAAAAAAGTCTTACTCTCTTCACTCCAGAGTTATCCGCAAATGTATCTGTGGGAATTAATCTTTCATTAATACCTCCAATTTTCACATAAAAATGAATATATAGTAGCTACTTCTAGTGTCTTCACTTCGCGGACTTCTCTGCTAAATTTAGGATTAACTTTTTGGTAATTCGTAAGGTTAATAATTTGTGGTATATCAACTTCTAATTTTTTCATATTGTTTAAATTGCACGCTAAAGGAGACAAGAATCTATTAAACGTATTTGAAGGTCCAAAGAAATTCCTTGAATTTCAAGTACTAGTAAGGACAAGAACGAAGAACTTAGAAGATCGAGGTCAAAAAATTTAAAGTTTTTAAAATTTCCTTGTCTTCTTTTGTCTTTTATTGTCTCCTGTCAAATCACACGGTTATATCCCTAAGACCCTAAGTGAAGTTCAAGTTCAAGTTCAACATTCCTTCCCTAGGAATTCTCCTTTCTCTTTCAAAACTACAATATATTATTACTAGTGGTAAACTCCAAAATTCTATATTCACACTACATCCTTCAAAAGAAAAAAAAAAAGAAGGAAAAATAACCCATTTTGTCGACATACAGAAACATATATAACTAGCAGAAGGAAACCCAAATTTAGCAAAACATAAATAAAAGAGCCAAAAAAAAAAAACCTTAATTAGGGCTAACTTCAAAATTCAGAAGAGTGTTCAAAGAAAGAAAAAAAATGCAGCGTGCACTAGTTGGGAACTTATTGCAACGCGAAATTCAAATAAGCAGAAACCAAATCACCAAAAAAGTGATTAGATCACAATTACCATGTGAAGTTTTCATTAACCACAGAGGAAATGACACAAAGAGAACGATATCTTCATTGCTATATGATCATCTTACACGTTTAAGGATTCGATCATTTTTAGACAACAAGAACATGAAGCCAGGTGATAAATTGTTTGAAAAAATTGACAGTGCGATAAAAGAATGCAAAGTTGGAATCGCTGTGTTTTCTCCACGTTATTGTGATTCTTACTTTTGTCTTCACGAATTGGCTCTCTTTGTCGAATCAAAGAAAAAGGTGATTCCCATATTTTGTGATGTTAAGCCTTCTGAGCTTCGTGCTGTGAATAAGGCAAATCTTCCACTTCGACCAGAAGAAATTGTGAGATTTAATTTGGCTCTTGAAGAGGCTAAACTAACCGTTGGACTTGATTTCGACTCTAACAAAGGGTACGTTATAGCAATGACATATTATATTTTGAATTTAATTTATATTAGTGTCTAGATTTTCACGTTATTCATGTATTATAACTTGCATGTTATAGTTACATGTTAGTTATATTTTTACTAGGCTACCAACTAATGCTATCATAGAAATCATGATCTTGAATTCTACTACTAGCGATTACCTGATAAGTGGCATTATTGTTAATACTGTGAACCCACATAACTTAAAGTCTTAAATTTTAAACCATGCTAAGGTGTATATATAGGTGGCATCTTAAACTATTTTACGAAATATATTAATCATTTAAGGAGAGTTAAGTATGTATCTTGCGTGTCTTGGATTCATAGAGAGTATGTACGTAGTAATTAATTTCTTTTCATCTCCCTCTTACATTTGGACCATTTAACTTGTTTGTAGGAATTGGTCGGATGTGGTGACAAAAGCTGCTGATGTTGTCATTGAGAGCTTGATAGAGATTGAGGACGAGCAAACCAGAAATCAGACTACTCATATCGTTTTCTGATCGATGTCTTAATTTCGTGATACAATGACAATAAAGATCATATGACTATACCATAACCATACCATGTCCACCAAAATGTAAGAAAATAAAAATTGAATAAGTAATCAATTTCGTGTTCTAGCAACAGATTTTAATGATTTACTCACCCTTATTTTTTGTAGTATAATTAACAAGCAGAGATATTTTTAGTGTAACATGTCCAGCATATGTAGTATAGTTTCCGTTGGCATTATGTGACAGGAAGGCTGAATTAACTCTGTGATAATTTATTTATTGTTATCAAGTTTGTTCAAGTATAAAGTTCATCCAATAAAATTCCTTTAATGTTTTCGTTGTTTCTTTATGTCATTTTCCTCTTTCTTGTATTAGTTCAAGATACGATTTTATTTTTTTCTGCATTTGTAAAACCTCCTACTCTCTATTTTCCCCTATTGCGTGGACTAATGAAAAGGCCATTTTAGGTTACATTATCAAAATAATTTTTGGAATTTTCCCCCTTAAATGAAGAGTTATTATCACTTCTAGCCATCAGAAAAAACTAATGACAATTGGTAGGCACAAATTACAATATACATTTTATATCCCAAAACTATTTCTAGCGGCTAGCCACCGAAATTGACAAACCTAATTATCACGGAAACACAATGGGAGATGGCTTCTAAGATGACTTTTAATTTATTCAAAGGGAATCATTCATTATTTTATTCTTTTTTGGCCTTTATGCTATTTAGATAGTACTCGCTCCGTTTCAATTTATGTGAACCCATTTGACTAGGTACGAAGTTTAAGAAAAGAGAAAAGATTTTAGAACTTGTGGTGTAAAATGAGACACATATATTTTATGTGGATATAAATCATTTCATAAAGGTAAATTATTTTCAAAATGGGAAATGGGTTATTCTTTTTTACACGAACTAAAAAGGAAATAGATTCACATAAGTAGAAACAAAGGGAGTAATATTTTATACATATTTGTGAAGAATATAAAAATAAAACTTTTGTAAAAAATGTTACTTTTTGCCTTTTCCTATTTGAGTTCAATATATATGCCCATACTGTAAGTGAGACAAATTATTAAAATTTTAAAAATCAAATACTCCAAAAATAGAAGTTACGTGTATTTTGAGGGAAGTATTCAATTTTAATATTATTTCAATTTATTTATATTTATATTAGGTTTGTCACGACCCAAAATCCAACTAGTCGTGATGGCACCTAACACAACCCGCTAGGTAAGCCAACTTTCAATTATCCAATTACAATAATAATTATTTAAAAGAGAATATCTAAAACCAATACATTTTTCCAAGAACTGGTAGTACAAATCATGAGCTTCTAAGAATAGAGTATACAAAGCGGAAATAAAATAAATACATAGTTTGTTTGAATAATACATAAACAGAGCTTTTATAAATCTAAGGCTACCCTGAACAAGAGACAGCTACAACAGGAATGCAGGTACATCTTCAAATCCAACAATCATTGAACACAGCCACAAACGGCAACCAATATCTGCACGCAATGTGCAGAAGTGCAGTATCAGTACAACCGACCCCATGTACTGAGTAAGTAACAAACCTAGCCTTAGGTTGAAAGTAGTGACGAGCTTCTACCAAGGTCAGAGTTCAACTTCCATAACCAACAATAGTTCAAAATAATATTAAACAAGTAATACCAGAAGTAACTCAAGAATAATTGCTCAGCTAAATCATGACTTCTGAAAATAGTTTTGCCTTTCAAGTACATCAATGAAAATCCGAATCGTTTATCGAAGTTACCAAAAATATGAATAAGTTTGAAAATAATAATTTTTTCAAAATTCTTTCAATAATAAATAAAATATCTTATTTTCTTTCCCAGATAACCAGTGTAAAACAAATGCATCACTATGCCCATCTGTCAACATGTGCGAGAAATTATGAATAATGTGATACCGTACAGCGTGAGAAAAATACATCTCTATGCATATATGTCATGTGTGCATGTCAATGCAATGTATCTCAGAGATTGTACTCGTGTACTCACACTCTCAGAGTACTAAATCTCATTGTCTCGCATTCTCTCTCATTGTGCTCAACATACTCAATCACTCAACGCTATACAATACATGCTGTTGTGTGTAGCCCGATTCCTGTATATAGTCGACTGCGCTCACTGGGGGTGTGTACAGACTCATGAGGGGCTCCTATATCCCAAACGCTATAAGCACGGACAACTCACATGCTGCACAGACAACTCACGTGCTATAATATCATATTTGGATCCGCACGGATAACTCATGTGCTGCACAGATAACTCACGTGCTATAATAATATTTAGATCCGCACGGACAACTCACGTGCTGCACGGCCAACTCACGTGCAATAGTATAATATAAGGATCTGCACGGCCAATTCACGTGCAATATAATATATATATATAGCCATCATGGCATGTTGCGGCGTGCAGCCCGATCCCAAAAATATCCTCACAATCAGGCTCTCGGCCTCCCTCAGTCATCAATCTCTCCAGTCTCTCTCTCATGGGCTCACAATGTCATGAGAATAGCCCAAAATGATGATACGATGTATCAAAATATAACAACAGAGACTGAGATATGATATGCACTGAAATAAATATGACTGAGTATGAATTTTCAATTTAAAATAAATAATTCACAACCCGTTTGAGGACGAACGTTTGTTTAAGAGGTGGAGAATGTAATGATCCAACCGGTCATTTTAACTTTTAAAACCCCGTTCCCTAAAATAAAACTTTTCGTAGGTGCTTGTAATGATTTATGACTTGCGGGGATGGTTGGTTCGGGATTTGGAAGTGTTTGGGGTGAAACCGGAACATTTGGTTCCTTAAGTTGGCCTTAAAGTGCTAAATTTGACTTCGGTCAATATTTTGAGAAAACGACCCCGGAATAGAATTTTGATGATTCCAATAGCTCCGTATGGTAATTTTGGACTTAGGAGCGTGTTCGAAATTTTATTTGGAAGTCCGTAGTTAAATTAGGCTTGAAATAGCTAAAAACAAGAATTTAAGTTTGGAAGTTTGACCGATGAGTTGACTTTTTGATATCGGAGTCGGAATCCAGTTCCGAAAATTTTTATAACTCCGTTATGTCATTTATGACTTGTGTGTAAAATTTGAGGTCAATCGGAGTTGATTTGATAGGTTCCGACATCGAATGTAGAAGTCGAAAACTCTTATTTTTATTTAAGCTTGAATTGGGGTATGATTCATGGTTTTAGCATTGTTTGATGTGATTTAGAGGTTCGACTAAGTTCGTATGATGTTTTAGAACTTGTTGGTATATTTTGTTGAGGTCTCGAGGGTCTCGGGTTAGTTTCAGATGGTTAACGGATCAAAAATGTGAGTTAAAAAGCCACTGTAATTTTTCCTCTTCTGTTGGACATTCTGGGCTGTGATCGAGCCCCAGATCGAGTCCAGATATCAAGCCCACGATCGAGGCCTGAGTTGAAGCCAGGGACGAGGCTCAGTATCGAAGCCTCGATCGAAGGCAAGGCTCGAGGTCCATGATCGAAGGAAAGGATCGAGGGCCAGGGTCAAGACCCAAGATCGAACTTGATCGAGGCCAGACCATGTCCCAAGCTCGAGGCCCGAGCTCGAGCTCCTTGATCGAGCTCCCTGAGATCGAGCTCCCTGATCGAGCTCCTTGATCGAACTGGACAGAGCTGTAAGTTATAAAAACAGAGGACATTCGTCCCATTTGCCATTTTTGGCGAACTTGAGCTTGAGCAGAGGCGTCTTTTGACAGATTTTCAATGGAAAAACATTGGGGTAAGTGATTCTAAATCGGATTTGGTCTACATATACAAGTATATCATTGTTTTCACAATTTAATTAGTGTTTTGAGATTGAAATTTGGAAAAGTTTAGAAATCTCATAGAAACGAAATTTTGAGATTTCGGTATCGATTCGGAGTCGAATTTGAGTGAAACTGGTATGGTTGGACTCGTAATTGAATGGGTTGTCGGATTTTATAACTTTTGCCGGATTTCGAGATGTGTGCCCCACGGGCGAATTTTTAATTAATTTCGGGATTTCTATTAAAAATGTAGTATTTTCTTATAGAATTGATCCCTATAATTTTTAGTGAGTATATCGAATTATTTTTGGCTAGATTCGAGCCAGACAGAGTTGGATAATCGTGGAAAAGGCATAATCGGAAAGTGGACTTTGAGACGAGGTAAGTCTCTTGTCTAATCTTGTGAGGGGAAAATTACCCCATAGGGATTAAATTGAATAATTGTTGCTAATTGCGGGGGCTACGTACGCACGAGGTGACGAGAGTCCGTGCGTAGCTACTATTAATGCTAAAGTTCGGGTAGTTTAGGACTCAAAGCATGAATTCTTTGTGTAAATTATATTCTTTGTTCAATTTATATTAATTGATATATATGAATATATTGTGAAGGCGCATAAGAAAATGTCCTCCTTTCTTGTGGAGCGGGCCGAACGCCTCGGCAGGATAGATGCATTTATGGATCACGCCACACATCCCTCGGCAGTGTACACGACACTCTGGATCGGGCCATACGTCCTCGACAGAAGTCGTGCTTAATAATAATAATTACACGATACTTAAATAATTTATTTCAGCTTGTGAAGCTAATCAATAAATTAGAAAATCCTTGGAATTTAATGAATTGTTATTCTTGCTTGTTAAGGAATTAATTATTACTCCTGTAAATGAGATTTAATTGATAAATTAAAAATTATTTGAATTGAAGGAATTTAATTTATATATTTAGGATTGTTACATTTGAAGGAATTTGATTATTTTCGCTGATTAAATAAATTATTGAAAATTCTGCAAATCATGCTGATTTAAAAGTCCTAGTTTTATTTCAGTTATTATTATTGACCCATAGTGAGTGTCAAAGTCGGCCATCTCGTCTCTACCACTTCGAGATTAGGCTTGATACTTACTGGGTACACGTTGTTTACGTACTCATACTACACTTGCTGCACTTTTTGTGCAGGATCTGAGACAGGTACTAGTGGAGGACCTATCATCACACACCCACGTCATCCCGAGGCATAGTGATGAGCTACCTTTCTGAGCCGTTCTGCAACTACCAGTGTCTCTTCTTATAATTACATTCTGTCTATTTCATTTCAGACAGTATTTGGAGTTTTGTATAATCTACTAGATGCTCATTCACTTGTGACACCAGGTCTTGGCACACACATTGGTAGAGTTTGGGTTTATATTTTCTTGGTTTTAAATTTTATCAATGTATGCTTAATTTATTAGTTGGCTTGCCTAGCTGTAGTGTTGGGCGCCATCACGGCCTACAGGTAAAATTGGGTCGTGACACATGGTATGAGATAACTAGGTTCACTTAGGTCTCACAAGTTATGAGCAGGCCTAATAGAGTTTTGCGGATCGGTACGAAGACGTTTATACTTATCTTTGAGAGGCTATAGGGTATTAGTAAACTACCTTTCTCCATATTCCATCGTGCAATTAATGTAATACTAAATATCCTTCTCTTATTCTCTCACGGATGGTGAGAACGCGCTCTAATGAGGTTCCAGACCAGGGAAGAGCTACTCCCCTAGTTGCTAGAGGCCGAGGCAGAGGCCGAGGGAGGGCTCCAGCCCGTGGTAGAGGGCGAGGACGTCCCAGGACTGTTCCAGTTATGCCGTTAGTGGGTCCAGCAGAAAATCCCATTATTGAGGAACAAGGTGAGGTGCCTGTGACAGATCCAGCTCCGGTGGATTTCACCTCTGCACCAGGATTTCAGGATGTCATGGGTCGTATGCTGTGATTCATGGATAATATGACTCATGCCGGTTTATTTCCGGCAGACCCAGCCACATCTCAGGTGGGCGGGGGAGCACAGACCCCTACCGCGCAGGCTCATGGATAGGCAACTGCTGTATATCAGACCCAGGGTGCACTACCCATGGGTGGAGTCCAGCCAGTGGCAGCAGCTACACCTGAGCCCAGGCCAGCTGTAGCCACCGATCCTCAGAAACTATTGGACAGATGGACTAGACTACATCCTCCTATCTTCGGGGGCGAGCGACATGAGGATCCACAGGATTTCATTGATCGTTGCAAGGATAGACTGTACTACATGAGGATATTGGAATCCCATGGGGTTGATTTCGCTACTTTTCAGCTAGAGGGTAAAGCCCGTAAATGGTGGCAGTCTTATGCTCTTGGCAGACCAGCAGATTCTCCTCCCATGACTTGGGACAGGTTCACCCGTATCTTCTTGGATAGGTATATTCCACCCTCCTAGAGGGAAGAGTTGCGGTTTCAATTTGAGCAACTCCAGCAGGGTCAGATGTCAGTGACTGATTATGAGGCGAGGTTTTCTGAATTATCTCGCCATGCACTAATAATACTCCCTACTGAGGCGAAGAGAGTACGAAGGTTTGTAGCCAGTTTACATACTGGTATTCAGGCCACTGTGGCTCGAGAGGTTGAGATGGGTACTTCTTATGAGCGAGTTGGGGAGATAGCCCGGAGGATTGAGGGTGTACGTCAGCGTAGCCGAGAGCATATTATGAGAGATAAGCGGTTCAGGTACTCTGGAGAGTTCAGAGGTGCTCCGTCCGGGGGTAGAGGTCAGTTCGTGAGGGGGCAGTCCAGCAGACCCTCATATCCAACACCACCACCTCCTCGAGGTGCTCCAGTGCAACCTTATCTCAGTGCTATCCTAGAGAGTTCTTACCGCCCACCAGCTATTCAGGGTCCTCCCAGTGGGTATTCACGTCCCCAGGGCCAGATACTTAGTCAGCAGCCCATCGTACCGTAGAGTTGTTACGAGTGCGGGGATCCCAGTCACATGCGGCGGTTTTGCCCCAGGCTTCAGGGTAGACCAGTACAACAGGGTCAGCAGCCTATGCTTACCGGACCAGTTCCTCCACCAGTAGTCCGACCACCGAGAGGCAGAGGAAAGGTAGGTAGGGGCCGTCCTAGAGGTGGAGGTCAGCCAGGCGGAGGCCAGATAGTTGGCGCTGCAGCTCGATTCTATGCTTTTCCGGCTAGACCAGATGCAGAGGCCTCAGATGCCGTGATTACAGGTATTATTTCTGTTTGTGGCAAAGATGCCTCAGTATTATTTGATCCAGGATCTATGTATTCATATGTGTCATCTCTATTTGCTCCATTCCTAGGTGTTTCTTGTGAGTCCTTGAGTACTCCTATTTATGTGTCCACTCCTGTGGGCGATTCTGTTGTTGTGAACCGGATCTACCGGTCCTGTATTATTACATTCTGTGGTTATGACACTAGAGCAGATCTCCTATTGCTTGAGATGACCGATTTTGAAATTATTCTGGGCATGGACTGGTTGTCTCCATATCATGTTATTCTAGATTGTCATGCCAAGACTGTTACCTTGGCTATTCCAGCATTGCCTAAGCTGGAGTGGAAGGGTTCGCCTATTAGTTCATTTAATTGAGTTATTTCTTTTATAAAGGCTCAACACATGATTTAGAAGGGTTATTTGGCTTATCTAGCCTATGTTCAGTATACTACTGCAGAGACTCCGGCTATTGATTAAGTGCCTGTAGTTCGGGAGTTCCCCGATGTATTTCCGTCAAATCTTCCAGGTATGCCACCTGATCGTGATATTGATTTCTGTATTGACTTGGCTTCAGATACCCAACCTATATCTATCCCACTGTATCGCATGGCTCCGAAAGAATTGAAAGAACAGCTTGAAGAATTACTAGCCAAAGGGTTTGTTAGACCGAGTATATCGCCTTGGAATACTGTAGGATTTTGCGACACGCATGGCTTGGTCGAGTTAGAAAGATTCAATTCTGATAGCTTGGTTATGTGCGAATGGATTTCAAAGTGTTCTTGATGGTTTGAACCGGATATTCTCTACCGGTTTGAGGAACATGTTATGTATTGTGATTTTCTCCTGGAAGGGAGCAAAGGAAAGGTTTCTAACTAATCGGGTATATAATTTGCTAGTGACTCAAAGTTAATAATGGGATTCTTGTGCTTGTCACATGATGGCATAATATATGTGGTATGTTGTGCGGGATTAAGACTTACATTTGCAAGGTGGTAGTTCAGTCTTGAATGGAAGGTCACAAAATTTAAGGCGTTGGTTGGACATGTTAGGGTGGAATGTCAATAAAGTGGTTAGGTTTAATGATATGAGATCATTGGACCTAGAATGAGTACTATCGAATTTGATTACAGTATATTTAGGAGAATAACATCGACAATGTACAAAGGTTTTGGAACGAGGTTTTATGGAAAGTGGGTTTCAAACTAATACTTGGATGGTTTTGAGTAGTTACTATGATCGGGAATGATGCTGCGAATATGCAAGTTGTATAGTATGTTGTGTGATTATATCTGAGGTGATGGTTAAAGCTTAATACAGCTTCCTCAAATCTATACAGTGCGTAGATGTGAAATTCGGGTTTTGAAAAGAAGTTTTTGGATGTTGGAAATTGGATTCCAAGGTTTATGGGCTAAGGCTAAATTAGTAATTTTCAATTATGTGGTGTCGTAAGGCCTATATGGGATAAGGTGATGTGGGATCACCTCGGGTATGCATGCGTGATAAGGTGAAGTAGTGATTTGAAGGTTCAAACATGTCAAAGAAGAAGCATCACCCCGTGATCAAATATATATTAGATAGAAAGTTTTATGGTCATTTTCATACTAGAACATCTTAGAGTAATTGTTGAAGGTCGCCAAAGGTTTAGTTCAGGTGTTCGGCGTAAAGACTTAGAGTTGAAGAAAGTGAACGGGTTATTCTCAATATTTTCTCCGTGAGGATGTTATGTGAATTTCTAATAAGGGTAAAGTATGTGTAGTCACATTATGCTTTATGAAATCATGAAGGGAATATGCCAAACTATGAGTATGATGTCTCCCTATTATTGTTCTCCGTGTACCCGGTGTTTCATGTGTCTATGTTTAAGAAGTTGAAGTTAATGGATAGTTGGATTATGAGGAGCAACTATTTGCTATCCTTGTTAAAAAAGTTCGGGAGTTGAGATTGCCTCCGTTAATGTGTTACGGCGAAGTCAGTAAGTCGAGGAGGCCACCTTGAGGGACAAAAGTGTTAAGGAAATAAAATATTCTCACTTGAGTGTATAGTCAAATGATTGTGATTTGAAAGGCACTTTCGATGTGTTATGATTTAAAAATGTGCAGATCATGTCCAGATATCACTCTTGATAATATAATGCCAGTAATGATGAGATTTGTGATGTTGATATACATGGTGATGCTTTGACAAGTTGTGGATATGTTGTTAGGTTGATGTTGGTGATTATCTGACAGGTGGATAGGCCCAGTTACAGGGGAAACTCTGCCGAAATATTTATGAATTTGTAAAGATAGCCACATTTTAAGGGCCATAAGTAAGTTGAAATTTTAGAAATGAAGTATGAGATTGATGTAGTCATAAGTGCCTATGTATAATAGTTAGAGGTAGAAGGATAACTCTATTCTTATAAGTAACTTGTGAAACATTCGAGGACGAATATTCTTAAGTGGGGGAGAATGTAATACCCCGGAAAATTTCGAAGTACTTGAGCGCCAGTAAGAAAGTTGATATGCGCTCATTATATTATTTTGTGTGCGGACAAGGACCATTAATATAAATGATATGCAACTAAGTTTGTATGATATTTTAGGACTTGTTGGTATATTTGGTTAAGGTCCCGAGGGGCTCGGGACGATTTCGGATGGTTAATGAGAAGTTTGGAAGTTAAAAATTTCATAAGACTAAAGTTTCAAGTGAGTTCGCATAAGACCTAAATTCCATTGAGCATAACTCTCATTATACGAAGTGTTATATGGTTTATTACCTATAAAATGAAATATCTTTGAGTCTAGTTTCTAACGCTTCAAACCGTTCATCATTTGGACATTCCTATAAGAAGTTATGACCAAATTACCAAAGGCTGGCGGAGGAGTCTGCGGATGCGAAGCATCCGAGGCCGCGTCCGAAAGAAAGGCTGGCAGTGAAGTGCTGCCATAGCATCCAGGTCCGCATCCGAACTTCAAAGTGGAGTGAAGTGGGGATGCGAAGCATCCATGGCAGCATCCGAAACCCAGAAATTTGGGCCTATAAATACAAAACAATTTCGGGGTTCATTTTTCCCATTTCATTTGGACGAACTTTGGAGCTCTTCTCCACTCTCTCAAGACCACCAACTCCCCTCTTCTTCAAGGTAAGCAATTCCCATTATTTTAGTGTGAAATTCTATCATTTCTACACTAGTATTGATGAAATCTACACATAAAATGCATAGATCTTCAAGAAATTTCTTCAAGAACTCAAAGGAGGGTTTTGCAAGATTTCTTCCAAAAGGTAATCCTACACCCTTATACTTACATGTATGAATATATTATGGGAATATGAGTATGAATTAATTATAGGAACTCATGGTATGGTGATTGGAAGCCATAAGCTCCCAATTTAAATACATAACCATTATAGAGATTGAAAGGAGATTATTTGATGGAATTTTGTTGGTTGGGTGAGAATGGTTGGTCACACATGTGATGTTAGGATTATAAGTTGTTAAAGAATGATGGTGGGATGAATTGTTGGTAAATTATGGTAGTTGGAAGAACTATTTCTATGGTTAAGAAATGCATAAATGTATGCCCATTAGATGTTTGGTAAATTGTCTAAATGGCCTAAACTATGGAATTTGTTACTAATGTTGGCCCCAATGGATGTTGATATTGTAGATTGAAGTTGCTTAGTATAGTAGATCGTTGTAGTAACATTAAGGGGTGAATTTCAGTTTCGGATCGTTAGCATTGAATTGAGGAGACAAGAAGGCATTCAGAGGTGGATATGCGCGGAATGGAATTTCCTAAGTATTGATTAGCTTGCTCGACATTGGGTTCGCCTTGTTCGAGGTAAGTAACTCTTCTAATCTTGGAGCTACGGGTATGAACCCAGAATATATGTATTTCGTGAATTGTTGGTAGGTGACGCACATGCTAGGTGACGGGCGTGTGGGCGTGCACTATAAAAATTGTGACATAATTGTTTCTGTGAAATTGTGTAGTAAATAATCTTGGCAGTTTCCATGCGGTTTTATGTGTTAATGAAATTGAGCTGAAAAGTATATTAAAAATTATGTTGAGGTTGTCACGACCCAACTAATAAATTAAGCATACATTGATAAAATTTAAAACCAAGAAAATATAAATCCAAACTCTACCAATGTGTGTGCCAAGATCTGGTGTCACAAGTGAATGAGCATCTAGTAGATTATACAAAACTCCAAATACTGTCTGAAATGAAATAGACATAATGTAATTATAAGAAGAGACACTGGTAGCTGCAGAACGGCTCAGAAAGGCAGCTCACCACTATGCCTCGGGATGACGTGAGTATGTGATGGTAGGTCCTCCACTAGTACCTGTCTCAGATCCTGCACAAAAAGTGCAGCAAGTGTAGTATGAGTACATAAACAACGTGTACCCAGTAAGTATCAAGCCTAATCTCGAAGTGGTAGAGACGAGATGACCAACTTTGACACTCACTATAGGTCAATAATAATAACTGAAATAAAACTAGGACTTTTAAATCAGCATGATTTGCAGAATTTTCAATAATTTATTTAATCAGCGAAAATAATCAAATTCCTTCAAATGTAACAATCCTAAATATATAAATTAAATTCCTTCAATTCAAATAATTTTTAATTTATCAATTAAATCTCATTTACAGGAGTAACAATTAATTCCTTAACAAGCAAGAATAACAATTCATTAAATTTCAAGGATTTTTCAATTTATTGATTAGCTTCACAAGCTGAAATAAATTATTAAAGTATCGTGTTATTATTATTATTAAGCACGATTTCTGCCGAGGACGTACGGCCCGATCCAGAGTGTCGTGTACACTGCCGAGGGACGTGCGGCGCGATCCATAGATGCATCTATCCTGCCGAGGCGTTCGGCCCGCTCTACAAGAAAAGAGGACATTTTCTTATGTGCCTCCGGAAGGAGAGTATATTTATTATAAGATAAATTTGGGAGGAGAACAATTTCTTTTAACAATTAATTGATTTAAACAAAAATTAAGCATATAAAAATTTCATATTTTTCTACTTTTCATAAGCATATGAAAATTTCATATTTTTCTACTTTTCATAACAATTCACAATATATATATATATATATCAATTATTTTAATTAATAAAGAATACAATTCACACAAGTAATTCATGCTTTGAGTCTTAAACTACCCGGACTTTAGCATTAATAGTAGCTATGCACGGACTCTCGTCACCTTGTGCGTACGTAGCCCCCGCAATTAGCAACAATTATTTAATTTAATCCCTATGGGGTAATTTCCCCCTCACAAAATTAGACAAGAGACTTACCTCGTCTTGCTCCAATTTAATTCATAATTTTGCCTTTTCCACGATTATCCAACTCTGTCTGGCTCGAATCTAGCCAAAAATAATTCGATATAATCACTAAAAATTATAGGGATCAATTCTATAAGAAAATACTACATTTTTAATAGAAATCCCGAAACTAATTAAAAATTTGCCCGTGGGGACCACATCTCAAAATTCGGCGAAAGTTATGAAATCCGACAACCCATTCAATTACGAGTCCAACCATACCAGTTTCACTCAAATCCGACTCCGAATCGATACCGAAATCTCAAAATTTCGTTTCTATGAGATTTCTAAACTTTTCCAAATCTCAATCTCAAAACACTAATTAAATTATGAAAATAATGATATACTTGTATATGTAGACCAAATCCGAGTTAGAATCACTTATCCCAATATTTTTCCCTTGAAAATCTGTCAAAAATCGCCTCTGCTCAAGCTCAAGTTCGCCAAAAATGGCAAATGGGACGAATGTCCTCTGTTTTTATAACTTATAGCTCTGCCCAGTTCGATCAAGGAGATCGATCAGGGAGCTCGATCTCAAGGAGTTCGATCAAAGAGCTCGATCTCGGGCCTCGAGCCTGGGACATGGTCATGGCCTCGATCAAGTTCGATCTTGGGTCTTGACCCTGGCCCTCGAGCCTTTCCTTCGATCATGGCCCTCGAGCCTTGCCTTCGATCGAGGCTTCGATACTGAGCCTCGTCCCTGGCTTCAACTCAAGCCTCGATCGTGGGCTCGATATCTGGGCTCGATCTGGGGCTCGATCACAGCCCAGAATAACCAACAGAAGAGGAACAATTGCAACAGCTTTTTAACTCAAATTTTTGATCCGTTAACCATCCGAAACTCACCCGAGGCCCTCGGGACCTCAACAAATTATACCAACAAGTCCTAAAACATCATACGAACTTAGTCGAACCTCTAAATCACATCAAACAATGCTAAAACTATGAATCATACCCCAATTCAAGCTTAAATGAAAATAAGAGTTTTCAACTTCTACATTCGATGTCGGAACCTATCAAATCAACTCCGATTGACCTCAAATTTTACACACAAGTCATAAATGACATAACGGAGCTATGAAAATTTTTGGAACTAGATTCCGACTCTGGTATCAAAAAGTCAACTTATCGGTCAAACTTCCAAACTTAAATTCTTGTTTTTAGCCATTTCAAGCCTAATTTAACTACGGACTTCCAAATAAAATTCCGAACACGCTCCTAAGTCCAAAATCACCATACAGAGCTGTTGGAATCATCAAAATTCTATTCCGGGGTCGTTTTCTTAAAATGTTGACCGAAGTCAAATTTAGCACTTTAAGGCCAACTTAAGGAACCAAATGTTTCGGTTTCACCTCAAACACTTCCAAATCCCGAACCAACCATCCCCGCAAGTCATAAATCATTACAAGCACCTACGAAAAGTTTTATTTTAGGGAACGGGGTTCTAAAAGTTAAAATGACCGGTTGGGTCATTACATTCTCCACCTCTTAAACAAACGTTCGTCCTCGAACGGGTTTAGAATTATACCTGAAGTGCTGAATAAATCTGGATATCTACTCCGCATGTTTTCCTCGGCCTCCCAAGTCGCTTCCTCGACTGGTTGGCCCCTCCACTGGACTTTTACTACAGAAACCCTCTTGGACCTCAACTAGCGAACCTGTTTATCAACAATGGCAATTGGCTACTCTTCATAACCCAAGCTATTATCTAGCTGAACTGTGCTGAAGTCTAATACATGTGATAGGTCGGCACGATACTTCCGGAGCATAGATACGTAGGAAAACCAGATGAACTCCCGATAGGCTAGGAGGCAATGCAAGCTCATAAGCAACCTCCCCAACTCATTTCAACACCTCAAATGGGCCTATAAAACTTGGGCTCAACTTGCCCTTCTTCCCGAATCTCATAATTCCCTTCATCGGCGAAACCTTCAAGAGAAATGTTTCACCTACCATAAATGATATATCATGCGCTTTCTGATCCGCATAACTTTTCTTCCTGGACTGTGCTGTATGAAGTCGTTCCTGAATCAATTTTACCTTTCCAAGGTATCCCTTACCAAATCAGTACCATATAACTTAGCCTCACCTGGCTCAAACCATCCGATAGGTGAACAACATCGCCGACCATATAAAGCCTCAAATGGAGCCATCTCGATGCCGGATTGGTAACTGTTATTATAAGCAAACTCGGCTAAAGGCAGAAAACGATCCCACTGACCTCCAAAGTCGATCACACATGCCCTGAGCATATCCTCCAAAATCTGAATTGTCCGCTCTGACTGCCCGTCGGTCTGCAGATGAAAGGCTGTGCTGAGCTCTACACAGGTCCCCAACTCACTCTGTACTGCTCTCCAGAAATATGAAGTAAACTGAGGGCCTCTATCTGATATGATGGAAATTGGCACACCGTGCAACCGAACTATCTCCTGAATATAAATCTGGGCCAACCTCTCTAAAGTATATGTAGTCCCAACAGGAATAAAATGTGCCGACTTGGTCAACCTGTCAACAATCACCCAAACTATATCAAACTTCCTCAAAGTCCGCGGCAACCCAACTACAAAGTCCATAGTAATTCGTTCACATTTCCACTCTGATATAGTCATCTGCTGAAGTATGCTGAAGTATGCCACCTGACCTCTGGTGCTCATATTTCACTTGCTGGCAATTTAGACACCTAGATACATACTCAACTATGTCCTTTTTCATTCGTTGCCACCAATAATGCTGCCTCAAGTCACGATACATCTTCGTAGCACCTGGATGAATAGAATACCGAGAACTGTGTGCCTCCTCCAGGATCGTTTTCCTCAGTTCATCCACATTAGGAACACATAGACGATCCTGAAGTCGCAAAACACCATCCGCTCTAATAGTAACTTCCTTGGCACCACCTTGTAGTACCGTTTCACAAAGAGCCGTCAAGTATGGGTCATCATACTGGCGAGCCTTGATCTGTTCAAATAGTGAAGATTGGGCCACCACACATGCAAGAACTCGGTTGGGCCCTGAAATATCCATCCTCACAAGTCTGTTAGCCAAGGACTGAATATTTGAGGCTAATGGCCTTTCCTCTGCTGAAATGAAAGCCAAACTACCCATACTCTCCGCCTTTCTTCTCAAGGCATCTGCAACCACATTTGCTTTGCCCGGATGATACAGGATAATAATATCATAATCTTTTAGTAACTCCAGCCATCTGCGCTGCCTCAAATTTAGGTCCCTCTGCTTGAACAAATGCTGCAAACTGCGATGATCAGTGTAAACTTCACAAGACACCCCATAAAGATAATGCCTCCAAATCTTAAGAGCGTGAACAATCGCAGCTAACTCCAAATCATGTACCGGATAATTCTTTTCGTGGGGATTCGGCTGACGTGAAGCATATGCAATAACTTGCCCTTCCTGCATCAATACACAATCCAAGCCAACGCGCGAAGCGTCGCAATACACTGTATACATCCCCGAACCGGAAGGCAACACTAACACTGGTGTTGTAGTCAATGATGTCTTGAGCTTCTGAAAGCTCACCTCACAATCATCGAACCATCGGAATGGAGCACCCTTCTGGGTTAATTTGGTCAAAGGTGCTGCAATATATGAAATACCTTCCACGAACCGACGATAATAACCTGCCAAACCCAGAAAACTCCTGATCTCCGTCGCCGAAGTGGGACGATGCCAATTCTGAACCGCCTCAATCTTTTTGGGATCAACTTTAATACCTTTGCCCGATACAATATGTCCCAAAAATGCTATAGACTCAAGCCAGAACTCACATTTAGAGAACTTAGCATATAACTTTTGTTCTCGCAATGTTTGAAGCACTACTCTCATATGTTGCTCATGCTCCTCCTTACTACGTGAGTAGATCAAAATGTCATCAATGAAGACAATGACAAATGAATCAATATATGGCCTGAATACATTGTTCATCAGATCCATAAACACTGCCGGGGCATTAGTTAAACTGAAAGACATTACCAGAAACTCATAATGACCATATCTAGTACGGAAAGCAGTCTTCGGAACATCCGAATCCCGAATCTTCAACTGATGGTACCCCGACCTCAAGTCGAACTTAGAGAATACCCTAGCACCCTGCAACTGGTCAAATAAGTCATCAATACGCGGCAACGGGTACTTGTTTTTAATAGTGACTTTGTTTAATTGGCGATAATCAATACACATTCGCATCGTGCCATCTTTCTTCTTCACAAATAATACCACACTTCCCTAAGGCCCATAAGCCATTGTATTCCTTCTTAAGCACCATATAAGTACCACCACCGAGACACCCACTCTGAAGAGGCCTTATGTGAACTTAAAATTGTTCTTTTACCTTTCTTATACTGGAATGTAGAATCCATAGTCTTACAGAATTGCCGCAAGTCCCGACACCATCAAATACAAATCTTAGATTCTATCCATACACAAGTCCGAAAAAACAATTTCAATTGCTATATATAAATCTCGGACCCATTAGAACCTTCTCAGACACATGCCCCATTAGCACAACAACACTCAAAGAAATAACCCTGCCTTAACACCACTGCCCAAATTCATATTCCATGCACATTACATTCTTCACAACTTACAAATTTAATCATTCCATGATTTTTCATATTTTCATAAGTGCATTACATCCCGTATTCAGGAAATTTCCGTACTCGAGTCATCCTCGATCTCAGCCTCTGTAGTCATAACTACTCCACAAGTATGTCTCGGACAAAAATTTAATTTAACCTATAACCATGAAATTGAATTGTCAATAGCAGGCTCCCCCACTTGGCTCGAAGCCGTAGAATAAAACATTTGATAACTCACAATACCCATACCATATTACTGCTATAATACTACAGTCAGTTCAATGAAAATTCTTTTCAAGCTCATGCAATACCAACCATAAAATACCTCAATCATCCGTTAAGCTCGCATTTATTCTCTTGACAGTCAAGTCAACTTTCTCACCCAGATTCAAATTCAAATCTCAACACATACACTATGCTGGTAGAAAAGAAACTCTTCACTCAACATTATAAGGATCACACATCCGTAAATTACCCCGCAGGTGATAACCTGCCTGCTTGGCCTCAAACTGGCATCTTTCTATACTTGTTTTTACAGCCACAACTACTACGTAATCACTTAACCTTCTTGAGTCCAAACTCATTGACAAGACATGAGAATTTAATTTGTTCCACAATTTAACAACGTGAAAGATCCTTCAATACACTCACAACTTGAGACTATACGTCAAATAAAGACAGAAATCAAGTACCCAATAGCAAACTCTTGAGTCACAAGTAAACTTTATTCTCACATTCAACCCATCTGAACACATCTCGCAGTCACATTATACTTATCATATAGCTATTCAACCGCTCATCGAGCCATAAATTTTCCACTCATAGGGATACTACTAGACATATGAGTGCAAATGTACAAGTCACAACTGAAGCTACCGAGCCTACGCTGCGGTTCAACCATGGCCTCAAGTCCGCAAGACTGGCCCATCACCAAAACACATAATACATATATCGAACCTCGTTCTTGGAATCACAAGCCGGCGATGCACAACCGATATCGAGCGCTTATGTGCGCATACGAATGCGTGGAAGGAATTCAAAGAGTTATGTCTCAAGCTGAATCAATTTTGCACGATAGGGAAAGAAAGATGGGAAGTATATATCCTAAATGCCATGTAGCCTCTCGAATATAAGTATGGACGTCATCATATCGATCCGCAAGACTCTACTAGACACTTGCTCATGATTTGTAGAACCTATGAACCTAGAGCTCTGATACCACCTTATCACGACCCAAAATCTAACTAGTCGTGATAGCACCTAACACAACCCGCTAGGTAAGCCAACTTTCAATTATCCAATTACAACAACAATGATTTAAAAGAGAATATCTAAAATCAATACATTTCTCCAAGAACTGGTAGTACAAATTATGAGCTTCTAAGAATAGAGTATACAAAGCGGAACTGAAATAAATACATAATCTGTTTGAATAATACATAAACAATGCTTTTATAAATCTAAGGCTACCTTGAACAAGAGGTAACTACAACAGGAACGCAGGTACATCTTCAAATCCGGCAACCATCGAACACAGCCACAACGACAACCAATATCTGCACGCAATATGCAGAAGTGCAGTATCAGTATAACCGGCCCCATGTACTGAGTAAGTAACAATCCTAGCCTTATGTTGAAAGTAGTGACGAGCTTCTACCAAGGTCAGAGTCCAACTTCTATAACCAACAATAGTTCATAACAATATTAAACAAGTAATACCAGAAGTGACACAAGAATAAATGTTCAGCTAAATTATGACTTCTGAAAATAGTTCTACCTTTCAAATACATCAATGAAAACCCGAATCGTTTACCGAAGTTACCAAAAATATGAATAAGTTTGAAAACAGTAATTTTTCCAAAATTATTTCAATAATAAATAAAATATTTTATTTTCTTTCCCAGATAACCAGTGTAAAACAAATGCATCACTATGCCCATCTGTCAACATGTGTGAGAAATCATAAATAATGTGATACCGTACAACATGAGGAAAATACATCTCTATGCATATATGTCATGTGTGCATGTCAATGTAATGTATCTCAGAGATTTCACTCGTGTACTCACTCTCAGAGTACTCAATCTCATTGTCTCGCATTATCTCTCACTATGCTCAGCACACTCAATCACTCAACGCTATACAATGCCTGCTGCGGCGTGCAGCCGGATCCCTATTTATAGTCGACTGCGCTCATTGGGGGTGTGTACAGACTCATGAGGGGAATCTACAGCCCAAGGGATATAAGCACGGATAACTCACGTGCTGCACGGACAACTCACGTGCTATAATATCATATTTGGATCCGCACGGACAACTCACGTGCTGCACGGAAAACTCACATGCTATAATAATATCTGGATCTACACGGACAACTCACGTGCTTCACGACCAACTCATATGCAAGAGTATAATATATATAAAGCTAGTATGGCCTGCTGCGGCGTGCAGCCCGATCCCAAAAATATCCTCACAATCAGGTCCTCGGCATCCCTCAGTCATCAATCTCTCCAGTCTCTCTCTCATGGGCTCACAATGTCATGAGAATAGCCCAAAATGATGATATGATGTATCAATAAATAACAATAGAGACTGAGATATGATATGCACTGAAATGAATATGACTGAGTATGAAGTTTCAATTTAAAATAAATAATTCACAATAATATGATCTCTGTGGGTCCCAATAATACTGGAACATAGCCTCAACATGCTTTTTAATATACTTTTCAGCTCAATTTCATTAACACATAAAACCGCATGGAAATTGCTAAGATTATTTATTACACAATTTCACAAAAATAATTATGTCACAATTTTTATAGTGCACGCCCACACGCCTGTCACCTAGCTTGTGCGTCACCTCCCAACAATTCATGAAATACATATATTCAGGGTTCATACCATCAGCTCCAAGATTAGAAGAGTTACTTACCTCGAACAAGGCAAACCCAACGTCAAGCAAGCTAATCAATACTTAGGAAATTCCATTCTGCGCGTATCCACCTCTGAATGCCTTCTTGTCTCCTCAATTCAATGCCAACGATCCGAAACTAAAATTTACCCCTTAATATTACTACAACGATCTACTATACTAAGCAACTTCAATCTACAATATCAACATCCATTGGGGCCAACATTAGTAACAAATTCCATAGTTTAGGCCATTTAGACAATTTACCAAACATCTAATGGGCATACATTTATGCATTTCTTAACCATAGAAATAGTTCTTTCAACTACCATAATTTACCAACAATTCATCCCACCATCATTCTTTAACAACTTATAATCCTAACATCACATGTGTGACCAACCATTCTCACCCAACCAACAAAATTCCATCAAATAATCTGCTTTCAATCTCTATAATGGTTATGTATTTAAATTGGGAGCTTATGGCTTCCAATCACCATACCATGAGTTCCTATAATTAATTCATACTCATATTCCCATAATATATTCATACATGTAAGTATAAGGGTGTAGGATTACCTTTTGGAAGAAATCTTGCAAAACCCTCCTTTGAGTTCTTGAAGAAATTTCTTGAAGATCTATGTATTTTATGTGTAGATTTCATCAATACTAGTGTAGAAATGATAGAATTTCACACTAAAATAATGGAAATTTCTTACCTTGAAGAAGAGGGGAGTTGGTGGTCTTGAGAGAGTGGAGAAGAGCTCCAAAATTCGTCCAAATGAAATGGAAAAAATGAACCCCGAAATTATTTTGTATTTATAGGCCCAGATTTCTGGGTTTCGGATGCTGCCATGGATGCTTCGCATCCCCACTTCACTCCACTTTGAAGTTCGGATGCGGACCTGGATGCTATGGCAGCACTTCACTGCCAGCCTTTCTTTCGGACGCGGCCTCAGATGCTTCGCATCCGCAGACTCCTCCGCTAGCCTTTGATAATTTGGTCATAACTTCTTATAGGAATGTCCAAATGATGAACGGTTTGAAGCGTTAGAAACTAGACTCGAAGACCTTTAAGTTTATATGTCATACATCACATAACTGCTTATATATATAGATATGCTCGTCCAAAATTTGGTCTTGTGCGTACTCATTTGGAACTTTAGTCTATCATGAAATTTCCAACTTGACTTGGACTTAGGGCTCTCCTTAGACACCACATCACTTATAATATGCCTCATACACTTATTTTCATATTCAATTGATATCCTTTATATTAATGGTCCTTGTCCACACACAAAATAATATAATGAGCGCATATCAACTTTCTTACTAGCGCTCAAGTACTTCGAAATTTTTCGGGGTGTTACAGGGTCATTCCTATTTTAATTTGGTTATTATTTGTTAGATTTAAAAATAAAATAAAAATGCTATCGAAAAGTTGTATTTTTCTGTCATTATGTTTTTTTTGTGAGGTACTAGCAACTTTTATGATTTTTATTTGAAAAAACATAGTTGTATGACTTTGATTAAAAAAATCATAATTATATGACCATTTGTGAAATTTACCCTTCACTATCACGAGCCTGCCCTCTTTTCAAAGATATATATAAGCATTTCTTTGCATGGCGAAAATCTTTTATGTTAAAAAAAAGTAAAAAAAAAAAAAAAAAAAATGTCAATCGGTAAAATGCAAGTGTGGCGTTTGGTGTCATTTTCTTTTAAGAAATGACCTAAATTGAGGAGTCGAGTATGAAAATAACATACATTAAATTAGTTAAACTATGTGGTGGAACATTAATGTGTGCAAAACATGGTTGCATCATTAATTTGAAAAATGCATAGTCTTCGCAAAGCTGCTTTAATCACTTGACAAAGGACTTGTCATCACCTGTAATCAGGATCCTCATTTGTCTCTTGCATCCAATCTTCACCATGAGGCAGTTCAGAGGTCATCATTTTATTACTCTATTATATCTGCATAGAGATGAAATCCAAACTAGGCTGTGTAATTTCTACATCAAAGTTGGCTGTTGACCCCCTTTTATATTTTTAATTTAACGAAAGATAACCGAGAAGTAGGGTCCTCGGAATCACTATAAAAGTTGGAGCGTTACACCACCTACCATAGGCGTAAAATTGTGTGGAACTTGCAGTTGTGTTGTTAGTTTTTATGTTGTCCCTTAAAATGTTTAGGTTTTGTTATTTTAATGTCTAAGTACTTCAGGTGTAGTTTCTGAATATTTAAATATTAACTTTAGTACCTGAATCGAGATGGAGGTGGCAAAGAGAACTCAAGTTCAACACTCATTTGGTGTGGATCTATGTCTAAATTTCTATATTGGTGTTTTCTCTTCCAGTGTCTTAACGGGTGTTTTATGCTCTATTTGGTATTGTGCAACTCCATAAGCAAAAAAAATACAGTAACTGAATCAAGTTTGAGACAATTCCAAGAAATACTCTGTTATGTTACATTGTCAGTCTTTTTATTTTTGTCTATCAATCCGCTGAATGCAGAATTCATTTGCTGAAACGACGGAATTTTAGCAAGCTGAACTGCATAAATTTGACAGATACATATATCAAACAGGATCCTTTTGCATATTAAACACTACAAATTGCACTAATTGCATACTCTTGTAAATCTGACTGATATTTCATCTAAAAAAACTCAACTGTTTCAGAAGTAGTGAAGAAGGAGACAAAAGAAAAAAAAGAAAGAAGATATTTTGTGATATTATGCTTTAGTGGTGTAGGCGAGTAAGATTACCATTACAATTCCAATCCCTGCACATTATATTTTACTCCATGCTCTCAATAAAGTTGCTCTGTCAAGTAATTTGAACTGGTATAAATATTTCGCCATTTGTTTCAATTTATATGAATCTATTTTCTTTTTAGTCAATTTCAAAACCGATGAACCCTTTCCTAATCGGAAAACTCTTAATTTTAGGATTGCAATTTTATCTTGAATGAAAAGCTTTCACATTCACACAAATGGTATGACAATATTTTACATCACAAGTATCAAAAGATTTATAATCAAACAAATATGAGCAAAATTCATTTATAATCACTCGAGCCAAACTTATAGCATCCGCTAGCCACAAAAATGACCCAATTCAAGTCATAGCCTAAAAATAATGGAATTTAAGAGAAGCAAGCTGCTATATAACTCAATTCAGCACTAAAAGCTTAATCCATCAAATAAGTAGAGACCATAGAGATATATTAAAACACTGATGTTAAAATTGATATACTATTAACATATAATATTGGTTTAAATAAAGAAAATCAAGGAATCAATTACTTGGACCTCGTCTCTATCATGGCAAAACCATTCACCTCCACAAATATGAGAAACACTACTCTGAATCTTGATAAGTGTTTAACAGACCAAACTAATTTCTTTATACAAAGATATGCAGGCCACTTCCCTCAATTCTTTCAAAGAAACAATTGGATCAAAATAGAAGAATGACCTATTATAAGTATTGAGCTAAGCTCATCAATCAGCATATCTCTTTCAATACTTAGCTAACATAAATAAAATTTATCCCTTTTTCAATTTTCTGTTTTACTTTAGTCCTTACACCTAAAAAAAAAGTTGGAGAGCAAAAATGGAAAGAGAGCTTATCGATGATTGTTCAAATTGGATTTATTTTTTTGAATTGTAGAAATTTTATGATTGTTCTTTCTTAGATAACTATGCATAACGTTGAAATATATACTAAATAGACTGTCACTATACAATTTATATACAATAGACTGTTACTATACAAAATATATACAAAATATACTGTCACTATATAAAAGATATATAAAATAGACTGATACAGTACAATTTATATACAATAGACTGTCACTATACAAAAAAGACTGTCACTATACAAAATATATACTAAATAGACTGTCTCTTTATAATTTATCTACAATAAACTGTCACTGTACAAAATATATATAAAATAGACTGTCACTATACAAAAAATATACAAAATAGACTGTCACTATACAATTTATATACAATAGACAGTCACTATACAAAATATATATAAAATAGACTATCACTATACAAAAAATATATAAAATAGACTGTCATTATACAAAAATATACTAAATAGACTGTCATTATACAAAATTATACTAAATAGACTGTCACTATATAATTTATATACAATAGACTGTTCCTATACAAAATATATATAAAATAGACTGTCACTATATAAAAATTATACAAAATAGACTGTCACTGTACAATTTATATATAATAGACTGTCACTATACAAAAAATATA
This sequence comes from Nicotiana tabacum, assembly GCF_000715075.1. NCBI lineage: Eukaryota > Viridiplantae > Streptophyta > Magnoliopsida > Solanales > Solanaceae > Nicotiana > Nicotiana tabacum. Next base: position 85,371,359 of record NC_134081.1, on the reverse strand, counting down.
CAAAATAGACTGTCACTATATAAAAAATACACAAAATAAATATTTTTGGCTATTAAATGTAATATGTTTTGGCCGGAGGGACATTTCGGGTCAATAGGAAAAAATATTGGCTAATAAAATTTTGAGGGGTATAGAGGGTCATTTTCTCTCAAATGAATGATTTTTAAGGTGAAATATGGTTACAAATAGATTTGCAAACCAAATCCAGAATCAATTTCTTGGGTCGTTTGTTTTCAGGAACAGTCCAAACCCAAGAAATCAGAAAAATGTCTAGCCCAAAAGCAACTCCTAGCCCATGGCAAGTTTGGTTAATTACAATACGACCTTCTTATTCTTTTATAGGTTTTTTTTTTCATTTAAATTTTAGGTTCTCGCATTTCTAAGTGGAAAAAAGGCTGGATTTACCCTATGTACTTGGCTAAATAGTGTACATTTACGCTGTGACGCTCTGTTATACTTTTCATCTAAATACACTCCTACCATTATTAAAGTTAAAAAAAAATGTCCTGTCCTACCGGATGTCCACTGTTACACCCAAACCCTCAAAATTATACATATGCTATTTTCTTATTGGATATTATGTAACTAAGTATTCTTAATTTTGAGACAATTTCTATTTGTGGGTCCCACTTTCCTTTTTAACTTTCTTTCCATCTTTTTTTTTTGTTTCACCTGCACATCTCCTCCATCGATACACCCGGTACGAACGCTTTCTTGATTTATTAGTTCATTTTTCAATCGCATTATGAACGGCACAACTGAGAAATGGATGAAAGCTTCACTAATTGAAGTACGTGTTTTAGCTTTGTAAATATCTAATTTTTGCTCTTCTATTTCTCCTACATTATATTTTTCTAGGTTTATTGTGTGCGTTTATAGATTTTTGAATTAGATTTTAGTTTAATTAGTTTGTTAAAGGGGTTAAGGGATTGGGTTTATTATTTTAAAGCCCAAATTGACCCAAATATTGGACCAAAATCGCAGGCCCGGTAGCTCCAAGACCCTGTCCGGATGGGCTGCCTAGAAGACACCAAAATGACGTCGTTTTGGTTAAGTGGGTGAGATCAAATTCTAGCCCTTCATCTCTCCCAGATCCAACGGCTCTCATCGTTTCCCACCCTAGGTAATTAAAGCCTAGTTTCCCATTTCCCTTATTATCCTCCCCCCTTTCTTCCTCCTCTCTCTTCTCTTTCTCCTTTCTGCCGTTCCACCCGTCGACGAAAATCGCTCACCGGCGGCGGACGCCCTCCAAACACTCCCAAATTCACACCACGACCTCCTCTCCTCACCTTCTTTCTAGATCTATAACCCAAATCTTCCAAATCCCTCCCAGAAAGTGGCAAAACCAAACCCTAATCGCGCCGCCACCGCTCACCGCCTCCAATCCCCACCAAAATCGCACCATCTCCTCATTTTCTCATCATCTCTCCATATCTCCAACTCAAATCCTCAAAAGCCTCACCATCGCTGACCTCCACTTCTACTGTTGTCCGCCAATTACCAAATGCCCTGAACCTCTATTTTTGCTATTATTGACTCAAAGACCTTCATTTCTTTTTGGCAAGATGACGAAACCCTTTCGTTTTAGCGTCTGCCCGAAAGAAACGTGCGTTTCGGAGTCGGACACCCTCCTCTTGTCATCTCCGGCGTCTTCTCGTGGCTCGAACAATTTCAAGCACACTCGTTAGGTATAATCGTCATCCTTTCACTTAATTTCTAATTTTTTCTATATAAGTAGGTTAATTTCTGATTTTTCTATTTTTGGTTTGTTCTTTGTTAACTAGAGTCTCAAGTTAGATTTATTTAAATTAGTCATCTCTATTTAGCCTAGTTGTTTATTAGATTGTCACTGACCAAACTGATCTTAGTATTGTCGAATTGTTTACTTAGTTAGTTAATTATTTAGTTGTTGAACGCCGTTGTCCGATTGTTAACGATGCTCGTCTAATTTTTGTTTTGAGCGTTAGCTTGTGAATTCAGTTTTTTGTTCTATATTAGTTTAGGTTTTAGTTCCATTTAAAGTATTGTTTCTGTTTTGTCAATTCTTAGTTGTTTTAGCTTGATTTAGTTCAAAATCAATAGGGTGATATTGATGTTGTTAAAATCTGAAGTTTAAATAATTTTATCATAAAATAGGGTACTAGTAGCCTACTTTTTACTAATAGGGTGGCTGAAATAATAATTTTTTCTCCTTGCTCTGCTATAGCAGATTTTCAGGCGGTCCTTTCACCCTTTGGACAACCTTTGAACAATACTTAGCACATAAAGTGAGTCCTTTTTGGACAGACTTTTGGTGAACCAAAATCTGTCAAAAAATGACTTTATTTGCCTATTTAAGAGGGTGCTCTTCCCACACCTGACACATACAGTCTATCACACTTAGATAACATCTTTAGAGTTGCTTTAATACACATATCTTTGAATAAAAAATCAGCACCTGAATACTTTAGTAAGCTGAAATTTTTTGGGCTTTGTGAATGAATCTTAGAGTGAAAACTTTTAGAAAAGTATAAGTCTTCTTTAGAGTTGGTTCTGAGTTTCTTCTTTAAGGTTTTCAGACTGTTTAAACACAATTTGTTGCTAGTTTTTTTTGTTGATTTTGCTGCTATTTTCTGCTGCTTCTGTTGCTGAGCTCTTATTCTTCATTGCTGTATTTATTTTCTGCGACCCAGGTAACCTTTAAACTCTGTAATGCATATTTTTAATAGCAATTGATGAGGATTTGAGCATGTTTAGATTACTTGAAGCATCTTCAAGGAAATTTGCTATATGGATGAATGTTGAGGTTTCAATCTTGAAATCAAGCTTTGGATCATAATGTTAAATCCATGACTTTTTTATTGCCTTGTAGCATTTCTCTGTTAGCCTTTAAGTAGTATTTTATGAGAATCTTGATCATGTTGAAAAGAAAAATTGTTAAAGACTGATGAAGATTTTGAAAGTGGGCAGAATGTATTAGTTTTGTAAAAAAACAAATAGTTATGTTTGGCATAGGATCTTTATTGTTCTCTTTATTAGAAGTTCTGCTGGAAGTACTAATATTATCAAAAGATCACTGATCCATTTTATTACTCTATTATAACAATAATAATGTTCTTGCTTTAAAGTTAGTTTCTCGTTATCTATGCTTGTTTGTTCTTAATTTTGTATTTCTTTGGTCAGTTCTCCTTAAATATTTGTTCCTTTTCTGATTTACGTATTTCTCTTTAGTATTTCTTTTTTTAAGCTTAGTAAAAAATAGAAGTCACTTTCTTAAGATACATAGAAATGGGATGGGTTGTTTAGTCGGTTGCTAAAGCTTAGTATTGCTAGTTGAAAGTTTGAAATTAATAAGATTGGGCTAACAAGAATAAGGAGCCAAATGAGCTGACCTGCTGGCCCATTTTCAGTAATAACAAAGCTGGCCCATTTTCTTTTTAAATAAGCAAGGGCTGGCCCAATGCCAAAGCATGTCCAAAAAGGGCCAGCAGTTTTAATACTCAAATAGCTGGCCCATTCCCTTTTAAATCAATGGATGTCCACTGTTTAAAATAACAAGTTAGCCCAACTTTTTATATTTATATTTTTAGTCAAATAATCTCAATAAAAATCAGATTTTCTTTTATTAAAATAACTTTACAATTTAGTCTTCTTAATAATTAATTTTAAACGCTAGGCAACTAGTAGGCGCGCTTTAACTTCACGGACTTGCTTGCGTAGCGTGATGTTTGTCATTCAATTAATTCATCAATTTCATACCATATCTAATAGTTTTAATTAATTTCTAATCCTTTTGCCATAACCGTGGATTCGCTTGCGTAGTGCGGTAGTAACATTTAATAATTTTCAAAAATTATTTTTTTCTCAAAGCACAAATGTAGTAATTTTTCAACAGTAAATAACATGCTAATAATCCTTTATAATGACTGCGGATTCGCTTGCGTAGCGCTGTTATGACAAAAATTAATAAACTTCGTCTCGATCACGCATTTGCTTGCGTGGTGTGGTTATGACACCTTATTATTCAAAACATTCTTTAATTTTTCTAAATAATCAAGAAATAATAGCGGATAGGTAAAACATGAAAACCAACAAAATACAGTTTGTTCAAAATTAATTCAAGCCATTTCTAGTCAATAAAAGCAACCGTGCTAGAACCACGAGACTCGGGGAATGCCATACACTTTCTCCCCGGTCAACAAAATTTCTTACCCGCACTTTATTTTCGCAGACCAAATAATAATAGAGTCAAACCTTCCTTGACTTTGGATTCAAATAAAATGTGACTTGGAACACCGAAAAATCAATTCCAAGTGACGACTCTATAAATAAAATAATCCCTACTCAAGTTTGTCACTTTAATTGGAAAAATTGATTAACCCTCTTCAATCTAACACATATTCGTTTTGGGGTAAAAAGGAGTGCGACAGCTCTGGCGACTCCGCTGGGGACAACCAGAATTCGAGCTTGTACATGTTAACTTTTATTTGGTTTTACTAATTTTGTATATATTGTGATTTATTTGTGCCTAATGTGCTACCTGTCTGCTTTTTACTGCTTTGATATTGTTGAACTGTACATATATACCGTCTTCTCACACACCCCTATGAGTCTTCTTGAAATTAAATTGGGCATTTACTTGATATAGCCCGCTTTCTTTGAGATAGCCGAGGTGCTTGTTACCCGGTGAAGGATTTTAGTCACACATATTTTAGACGGGGAGCACCACCAACTAAGTCGGAAAGCAATGCTACCGGTACGCTGACCCTCCTCGGCTCGAGTTGTCCGCTTGAGTAAGTCAGTCTAGATACCTTCTCTATCAGGATTTAAACTTAGAAGAACAAACCTCATGCCGGATATCCCTAATAGGTTCGCTTTATTTGCATCATGTACATTTGACTTAGCAGCGCTCGACATAGGGGTCGAGTTCTGTTTTAGGACAGGTACCTTGTTGAGACCAATATGTTCATTTTATGTGCTATCTGTTACATTATTTGGGAGGCATGTATGTTGACCGGCTTTAGGATAAATTAGTTGAATGAACAAGAGAGAAAATCTCTAATTTTTGTACAATGCTTGTTAAACAAAAATTAAAATAAAAAAAGGGGACGATGTGGTCTAGTCCGATGGTTTTAAGGATTAATTTTTATAAATCAAAAGAGAACATAGTCGGTTTTTATCGAACTATGCGAGTTTGATTCTCACTATTCGGTGATATACGTAGGCAACCTCCATCGGGTTCGACTCACATTTTTCAAAAAAAAAAAAGAAGAATAAAAATTACGCATGTGCATAAAATTTTCGAAAAAAGAAAAAGAAAATTAAAAAATTGCTATTTTTGGTCACCTTTTACTATTTTGCCCTCGTATCCGGCCATTTTTCCAAGACAACCTTAAAATCTTCGTCGGAAGTGTTAAAGGGTTGTATTTGTAAAAATAGTTGCTTTGTCCATTCTTTTATGTTTTTTTTACCATTTTGCTCTTATGTCCAGCCATTTTGCAGAGACAGCCTAAAACCTTCCACGGAAGAAAGACTATTTTTGTAAAAATGACTGTTTTATCTGTTTTTGTGTGCTTTTTACTGTGTTGCCTTTGTATCGGGCCGTTTTGCCGAGACAACCTTAAAATCTTTCTCGGAAGTGCTGAAGGGTTGTTTTTGTAAAGTAGCTATTTTGTCCCTCTTTTTTTTCTTTCATCATTTTTGCCCTTATGTCCGGCCATTTTTGTCGAGACAACTTTAAACCTTCTACGGAAGTACCGAAAGGCTGTTTTAGCAAAATAGCCATATTATCTAGTTTTGTTCGGCCGTTTTACCAAGACAACCTTAAAATCTTCCTCGGAAGTGCTGGAGGGCCGTTTTTGTAAAATAGCTACTTTGTTCAACTTTTACCATTTTGCCCTTATGTTCGGCCATTTTTGCCGACACAACCTTAAACCTTCCACGGAAGTACTCAAGGGCTGTTTTCATAAAAATGACCATTTTATCTAATTTTGTCTGGTCATATTTGCCGAGACAGCCTTTGCACCTCTCTCAGGAGTACCGAAGGGCCATTTTCGTAAAAATCGGCTTTTTATTTTTTTTGTCTACTTTTTATTATTTTGTCCCTATGTTTGGTTATTTTTGCCGAGTCATCCTTTAAGCCTTCCGTGGAAGTATCAAAGGGCCGTTTTCTTAATAATAGCCATTTTTCCTACTTTTATCATTTCAACTTTTGTGTCCGGTAATTTCAAAAAATAATGAACAATATATTGAGTCCTAAATTGGCATTTAAAAAAAATCGAAACTTGCATACAGTTTAGGTAAGTTCTGATCCCTTTTTATCTTATTCTTAGGTTCACTATGAATTCTCCACAAAGAGGCAGTCAGAAAAGGGTAAGGGACGAGACACCTCCTATGTTCTTGGTCAGAGTTAAGACCCCGAGTAGTCTCTGTAATTGGTGGGCTAGTTTTGCTACATGGGAACAAAATCAAGTATTTAAGCATCTCAAGTTTCTCACAAACATCATAGAAATTAAGCCTAACAAAGATTTACTCGAGACCCTAGTGGGTTTTTGGGACCCCGTGAACAATGTCTTCAGGTTCAAAGATTGTGAAATGACGCCTACATTGGAAGAATTATGTGGGTTTACCGGATTGGGGAGAGTTCTTAGTGGGAAAAATCCTGTGGCTCAAAGAAAAGTTGGTGTGAGCAACCTTTTGAAGAAGTTATGCCTCTGTCGAATTCCAATGGTTTGCTTGAACGAAGGTTGGGTTCTGTTGGAATATCTCTATGACAGATTTGGGGATGAGAAAGGGTTTGAGAACTTCTCGGCCACAGAATTCGTCAACCAATTAAGTTACGACACTTGTAGGGAGTTGAGAATCTTCACGTTCATGATATCATTTCTAGGGATCATGGTCTTTCCATAGCGTGGTGGGCGCATCAGAATTCGATTGGTTGCGGTAGTCTCATTTTTGCAAAGTAGCGAGGATCATACCATTCTTCCCATGACTCTGGGAGATATTTTTGAGCTTTGACCTGCTGCCAAGAGGGTAAAGATTACTTCGAGGGACGCAACATTCTGTTGCAGATGTGGTTCATAGAGCACCTTTATCATCATCAAATAGTAGTAAATTTCAAGATAATTAGCTGAATTACATTGGATGTCACCCAGACAGGGCCGCGAGTTGTAATCTTCCAGAGGGGGTGACGGAATGGCAGACATTATTTGGTTCATTAAGTGCTGATAGAATCACTTGGAACTATTATTGGTTCCTTTATGCTAGGGTCATGCATATGTCGACAGATCACCCGTTCTTTATACTCATGGGTTTTGGAGGTTTCCAACCCTACGCACCCCTACGTGTCATGCGCCAACTAGGGAGAGAGCAAAAAAGGCCCCCAATTAAGGACATACGTCCATTTATGTGGGAATTCAAGGGAAGGAACTTCCAAGGGAGTCATATCCACAAAAGGTTTGGTTCTGTGGTAGATTTTCTGACTTGGACGAGATGGTAGCTGATCGTGAACGTGGGGAGTTAAGACTCGCATACCATGAGTGGTTTCACAACCAGGCTATCCCGTAGCAAAGGCCAGAAAGATCCATAAGGAATGCATTTGATTGGGAGGAGATCGAGGCCAGAGTTAGAGAAACCGGAAGGGAAGTAGCACAAGAGTACCAATCATATATTAACATTTTACATGAAGATAAAGGCATTCTGGAGACAGCCATGGACATAGAACAGGCTGATTTCGAGGGGGGAAAGGCTCAGTGGGTACAAGAGTGGCTATCACTCAAAGCTCAAATTAGACAGAAAAAAGTGATCACTACTGCTCAACAACAAGAAGAAAGAGAAGCCCAGTTCAAGGTGGTCCGTGATCATGAGCGCAGAGGTTTTGCTCCATTAATCCAAGGTCTGAGGGATCAGATAGGGGGGATTTGAGTCAAGCAAGGTGCGCCAGATTGCGGAGATTGAAATAGAAAGACATCACTAGAGAGATATGGCCTTGGAGCACGAGCATGATCCACTGGATCTAGCTGAGTCTCGTGGTCAGCGAAATCAAGAGTTGCATTTGGCTCAGAAACACATTAAGGGAAAGGTCCTCGAGGTAGCCATATACACCTCCCGAGAATGCAGGAGTTTCCACAGAATGACACCTGAGCGGTTTGCAGAAGTATCATTGAATGTCGCCCGCCACATATCTGCAGACTTAGAGAGGATATACCGCGATATTGGGGGTCAGTCACAGGAATAAGTGCCTAGAATACAGTGATGCCGTTGGATTCTCCCGCAAAAGATCAGAGTCATCATTTACTTGGCAGTCCATTTTGATTGTTCATTTGTTGTCATTGAGTTTGTAAGAGTCTTTTGGTGTGTTGAGTCTTGTTGTTTTGCTTTTTATCTTTAAAAGTCTGTTTGAGTCGAGTCTGGTCTTGTTTAGATGTTCGTCTTTATGTAATTTTTGTTCTTGGGTCTTGTATTAAAAAAAATAAGAAGAAGAAGTTGAAAATCAATGAAAAAGATGTTGTTTTAGAAAAATTCAAAAATGAACCAAAAAGATTTTTGTTTTTGTAAATATGAGTAATAAAAAAAATTGGTCATGTCCCTTAACTGCGTACTGATCTGATTCATGCGGCGATATGATACGTAGGCAACCTCCAAAAGGTTCGATCAAATATTTTTCAACGACTCTAAAGCAGCAACTTTATAAACCGGAATGAAATATGAAGCCTTCCAAAAGCATGTTAGTAATGGTGATAATGTTAGGAACATGGCATATTACGTGTGATTCATATATGTAAAATGCTTAACCCTAACACATTTATTGTCTGTTATATAATAAGCTTAAGGTGGTTGGTTTGTGGTAAAACTGGCAACACATCATTACTTCACCAGATCTAAGAGAAAGGTAGCAATGGCTAACAGTGATGAAATCGAGTTGGTCAGTAACGACCCCCAGGGTCAGCCAGTTGAGCAAGAGTCGGAGGAAGTAAGAGGATTGAAACAACGAGCCACCATCTCATGCTTTTGATGGATAATACTACTCTCCAAATATGGCTTTCAGGGTCTCGACTCCACACAATCAGACTCCTCGGTACGAGTCACTAGTGGAAAATGAAAAGCCTGCCAAGACGGGTGAGCCAAAAGAGATGGCCAGGAAAATGAAAAGTCTTGAACAGAACATCAAAAACATATAAGGACTAGGTGATCACAAAAGTGTTTCATTCAGTGATCTATGCATGTTCCCTCATATCTATTTGCCACCAGGGTTCAAGACCCCAAATTTTGAGAAATATGATGGACACAGTGACCCTATCACCCACTTGAAAAGGTACTGCAACCAACTGAGAGGTGCAAGTGGAAAAAAAGAATTGCTGATGGCTTATTTTGGGGAAAGTCTTGTGGGGTTAGCCTCCAAATGGTTCATTGACTAAGATATCTCTCATTGACATGTCTGGGATGACATGGCGCATGCCTTCGTCAAATAATTCCAGTTCAGCATTGATATTGCACCAGATCGCAATTCTGTGTCCAATATGAAGAAAAAGCCAACTGAAAGCTATAGGGAGTATGCCATCAAGTGGAGGGAGCAAACGTCTAGAGTTAAGCCACCCATGGATAACCACGAGTTGATCACTGTTTTCCTGGAGGCTCAAGAGCCTGATTACTTTAAGAACATGATATTCGTGATGGGTAGACCTCTTGCAGAAGCAATCAAAATAGGGGAGATGGTCGAAAATGGCCTCAAGACTGGCAGAATTATAAGTCAAACTGCTCTCAAAGCCACCACCCACGCAATCCAAAATGGGTCGGGAAGTTTAGCAAATATAAAAAAGAGAGATGAAGGGTCCATGATGACCTCGGGATCCAGGGAAGTTCAAAGAGGGGCATCACACCCTCATGTGCAAGTTCAGCAGGGGCAATCTAGCTACCCTCAACATTACTATCCCCCATCAATTCCTCAATACTCCGTAGGCCCACCACAGTATACAGTGTTTAATGCTCAATCCTATGCTTGACCTCCCAATCAACAGGTACGGGCACCATCACCAAGGATCCCCCGACCTCATCAACAAAAATTTTGGACACCCTACAATGCTCGTCCCAGGCAGGACTATGGTTGAGAGCAGAGGCCGGTGGAAAAACTTACTCCATTGGCTGAATCATACTCTAGTCTGTTCCAGAAGTTGAAGCAGATGGGCGTGATTGGACCCATCGCTCCCCCACCATATGCATCCCGATTCACATGGATTTCAAGCAAATACTATATGTGAATATCATTCAGGTGCCTCGGGGCATAGCACTGATGACTGTTGAACTCTGAAAAGAGTCATAGAAAGACTCATCGCTGAAAAATTGATTGTGGTAACGAATGGTGAAGACCCTCATAATGTGACAAAGAACCCATTGCCAGCACACAATGATGTTTATTTTGTGGGAATGATTGGCTGAGATCAAGAATACAAGCCGGTTGGTCGAGAAGAAATGACAGTGGGAATGATTCAAGAAGGAACTTGACTAGAAGTAAGTCCAAGATGAGATGTGCCGTTGATTGTGAAAGCTGCCCAGAGCTCAGAGAAGGCAACTTTATTTGTTCAAAAATTTGAGGTTGGAAATTCGTTCCAATGTTCCAAGCCTAAAGTTGTATGTCCTTGGAGGCCACCCCATCACAAGGCAGAATCAGGGCGGTACGAAGGGTATAACAAAGCCGATCATAATCAAGCCTGCCATACATCCCCGTGTGACAAATACGAAAACCAGTCGTTGGAACTACAAAAAAATTGTGATAACCTACAAAGGCAAGAAAATCATAGAAGAAGTGGGGGAAAGTGGAGGTTTGAATCGATCGGGGAGGTGTTACTCTCAAGAAGAGTTGAGGAAGGCCAAGCAAATCAGAGAAGGCCAAATGCCAATAAAGAAACCCGTCACTGAAGAAGAGGCGAAAGAGCTTTTGAAAAAGATAAAAGTCCAAGATTACTCAATCATTGACCAGCTGAGAAAGACTCCTGCCCAAATCTCTCTACTATCTCTGCTCATACATTTAGAAGAGCAGGACCGTGTACTAATCAAGATCCTAAATGAGGCACATGTCTCAGAGAAGACCACAGTGACTTAGTTAGAGAAGATGGCCAACAGATATTTTGAGGTGAATAAAATCACCTTTACTGATGATAAACTCCCCGAAGAAGGAGCCGGCCACAATATGGCTTTACACCTGACTGTCAAATGCGAGGTGCACTACATAAAGCGAGTCATGGTTGATGGAGAATCGAGCGTAGATGTATTCCCTCTCTCCACCTTGCCATGCATGAAGATCAATACAGACAGAATCTGACCCAACAATGTCCGCATTCGGGCTTTTGATGGCTCAGCGAGAGACACCATTGGGGAGATCCACCTCACCATGACAATTGGGCAGGTAGATTTTGAAATTGTCTTCCAAATAGTGGATATGGAAACTTCTTATAAATTTCTTCTTGGAAGGCTATGGATCCATATGGCTCGAGCTGTGCCATCCACCTTGCATCAGATGCTCAAGTTCAAACATGACAGACAAGAAATTATTGTTCACGAAGAAGACGAGTCATCCCTTTATAAAGACCCGTTAATCCCGTGTATTGAGGCCAAGGAAGGGTGAGAGTCCATTGTCTATCAGACTTTCGAAATGATTGTTGTGGACTATATTAAGGAAGGAAAGCCCATTCTGCATACTCGTATTTTTGCCACATCTGTAATGGTGGCTGCACTTATGCTGGGTTATGAGCCAGAAAAAGGCTTGGGGGCATCATTGCAAGGAATTTCAGAACCCATCTCTCCCTTTAGTAACAAGGGTACTTTTGGCTAGGACTTCAGGCCAGCACAAGCAGATGAAGACAAAGACAAGCACTGAAAAAGCATGGGTGGGTCTTGCAGCAACCTATCCCTCACATTTTCTACATTTTTGTTAAGCAACGAATCCAAGAGGGTCAAAATTCCTCGGCGCAGGAAAACATTGATGAAAGTTTCTATGGCCTCAGCCAGATGTTTTCTGAAGTGAATATGATCCAGGTTGGTGAAGGCACTAGTCGTGCCGATATGCAACTAATTGGCCCAGACACCATGCTCAACAACTCGGAAGCAACTCCTCTCCCCACAAGGAAGGAGTCTTGGTAGTTTGTTTTTGTAGATTCTTTTTTGTATTTTGGGTTACTTTCAGGGTTGTAATCCAAACATCTCAGTATGATTATTTTGTTTTAATGTTAACCCTTCTATCCTTTCAAGTTCAATGAAATGCAGTTCATTTTCATAATAAGTTTTGTATCTTTTCCTTTTACTAATTCTTGTCATTTTATTTCCATTTCTGTTTTGTTAATGCCTGCTTTAATAACATGATATGCATCCATAATTCACGCCCAGATCTTAAAAGACTGTCTAATTTTGAAATAATGCATTAAGAGGTCAAATATGATGAAGATGAGGCTGTTGAGGACATAAAAAAAGAGTTAGAACAATTTGAAAATAATCCTAAGTTCAACCTCAATGCAACTGAGCCAATTAATATCGGAATCCATGAAGAAGTTAGAGAAACAAAGATAAGCATTCACACTGAACAAAAAACCAGAGATGCCTTGATTCAACTTTTATTTGAATACAGAGATGTGTTTGCTTGTTCTTATGATGATATGCCGGGTTTAAGTGCTGATATAGTGGTTCATAAGCTTCCCACATATCCTGATTTTCCACCAGTCCAACAAAAGCAACGAAAATTTAAAACTGACATGAGTGACAAAATCAAAGAGGAAATAATGAAGTAACTTTGCATCAATGTGGTCAGAGCTGTCTGATAAACCACCTGGGTGGCAAATTTTGTGCCTGTGCCAAAGAAGGATCGAAAAACCAAAGTCTGTGTTGACTACAAGGGCTTTAACAAAGCAAGTCCAAAGGATAATTTTCCTTTACCAAACACCTACATTCTTATAGATAATTGCGCAAAGCATGAGATACAATCGTTCGTGGATTGCTATGCTGGGTACCACCAGATTCTAATGGATAAGCATAATGCAGAGAAGACCACTTTCACCACTCCATGGGGTACTTATTGCTACAGGGTCATGCCATTCGGTTTGAAGAATGCAGGGGAAACTTACATGAGGGACATGACTACCATTTTTCACGACATGATACACAAAGAGATTGAAGTATATGTCGATGGTGTCATCATAAAATCAAAAACACAGGCTGATCATGTGCGCGATTTGAAAGAGTTCTTCGAACGGCTGCGAAGGTATGACCTTAAGCTCAATCCAGCCAAGTGGGCATTTGGGGTTCCATCTGGAAGCTTCTCGATTTTATAGTCAGTCAGAGAGGCATCAAATTGGATCCATCTAAGAGAAATTCCATTCGAGATCTATCACCCCCGAAGAACAAAACTGAAGTCATGAGTTTGGTCGAGAGGTTAAACTACATCAATAGGTTCAATGCTCAACTCATAACCACGTGCGAGCCCATCTTTAAGTTGTTGAAAAAGAATGTTGCTGTTAAATGGACATGAGACTGCCAAAAAGAATTCGACAAGATCAAAGACTATCTGTCGAAACCTCCGGTACTGGTCCCACCTGAACCGGGTAGGCCTTTATTTTTATATCTATTAGTGATGAATAATTTCTTTGGCTGCGTTATGGGGCAACATGATGCGACAGGCAAAAAGGAACATACAATCTATTATTTGAGCAAGAAGTTCACCAATTATGAGGTTAAGTATACCCTTTTAGAAAGGACTTGTTGTGCCTTGACTTGGGTCTCTCAGAAGCCGAGGCATTATATTTTGTCCTACACTACTTACCTCGTATCTAGAATGGATCCTTTGAAGTACATCATTCGAAAGCCAATGCCCACCGGTAGGCTCGCAAAATGGCAAATTTTGCTCACAGAGTTCGACATCATCTATGTCACTCGCACCGTAATGAAAGCACAAGCTTTGGCAGATCATTTGGCAGAGAATCCAGTTGATGATGATTACAAGCCACTGAGCACATACTTCCCAGACGAAGAGGTCAACTCAATAGAGGAAGTAGTTTCGGATGACATCCGTATATGGAAAATGTATTTTGATGGGGTTGTCAATATCAAAGGAGTTGGGATCGGGGCAATCCTCATCTCACCTATTGGACAACATTACCCTGCAACAACTCGACTTCGATTCTTCTATAATATGACAGAATACGAGGCTTGTATCATGGGTCTGAAAATGGCCCTCGTTCTAGATGCGCATGAACTATTAGCTATGGGGGATTCTGATTTGCTTATCCGGCAAGCCCAAGGCGAATGGGAGATTCGAGACATCAAGCTTATTCCATGAAGACAATGTGTGCAATATCTGAGCAAAAGGTTTAAATCCATCGAGTTCAGGTACATTCCCAGGTTTCACAACGAGCTAGCCTACGCCTTGGCTACCTTAGCCTCAATGCTCCCTTATCCAGGCAACACTCATATTGATCCATTGGAAATCCAAGTTCGAAATCAACAAGGTTACTGTAATACAATTGAGGAAGAACCAGATGGTGAACTATGGTATCATGACATAAAACGATTCGTGAAAACAAGGGAGTACTCAGAGCATGCCAAGGGAGATCAAAAAGGAACTATAAGGCGGCTCCCTGGTGGTTTTTCCTGAATGGGGAATTTTTTTACAAAAGGACCTCAGATTTAAACTTGTTGAGATGCATAGATTCCATAGAAGCTGAACGGATCATGAGTGAAGTGCATTCGGGGATATGTGGGCCTCACATGAATGGAATGATTTGGCAAAGAAGATTCTAGGGCCAGGGTATTATTGGCTTACTATGGAGCGAGATTGCTTTAGTTATTTTCGCAAATTCACCAATGCCAAATTCATGGCAACCTGATTCACTTGCCTCCGTCGGAATTGCATCCCGTGTCCTCTCCTTGGCCTTTCGCTGCTTGAGGAATGGATGTTATTGGGCCAAGCGATCCAAAGGCTTCAAATGAGCATAGATTCATTTTGGTTGCAATTGATTACTTCTCCAAATGGGCGGAGTCCGTCACTTTCATAGCAGTCACCAAGAAAGTAGTGTTACACTTTGTTCATTCCAACATCATCCCTCGCTTTGGTATCCCAAAGACCATTATCATTGACAATGCAGCCAATCTAAATAGTCATTTGATGAAGGAGATATGTGAGAAATTGAAAATTGTGCATCGCCATTCTACCCCTTACCAGCCAAAAGCCAATGGAGCCGTTGAAGCATCTAACAAGAACATCAAGAAGATTCTTAGAAAGATGATCCAAGGGTCCAGACAATGGTATGAAAAGTTTCCCTTTGCTCTTTTGGGATACCGCACGACTGCTCGCACATTAGTGGGTGCAACTCCTTATCTGCTGGTATATGGAACTGAAGCTGTAATACCAGCTGAACTCAAAATTCCCTCTATCCGAATCATTGTGGAATCGGAGATTGAAGATATTGAGTGGGTCAAGACCCTATTAGAACATCTAATGTTGATTGATGAAAAACGGCTAGCAACAGTGTGTTTTGACCAGTTATACCAGCAAAGAATAGCACGCACTTATAATAAAAAAGTGCACCCAAGGCACTTTGAGGTAGACCAGCTCATTTTGAAACGCATCCTTCCACACCAGGTAGAAGCTAAAGAAAAGTTCGCCCAGAACAGGAAAGGACCCTACATCATCAAGAAAGTATTACCAAAAGGGGATTTGCACTTGGTAGATGAAGAAGGACGGGTACCAGACATGACTATTAACGTAGATGCAGTCAAAAGATATTATTTTTGATATATACCCATTGCGGAACTTTCATGCATGATTTTCTCAGATCGAGATGATGAAGGCTATCATTGCTTACTATTCCAAATAGGTGTCACCCTTTTGTTAACCCTTTTGAGCTGTATTTTTCTTCTTTATTTTCCCTCTTTTTGGAATCTGTGTACTTGTAAAAACAAAAATGAAAAAAAAGAAAAAAAGAAAAAAAGAAAAATCATCAACAAATCTTCTATGTTAGTGTACTACGTTCGACCTGATTCCGAAAGGATACGTATGCAGCCTTACCCTGGATTTGGTCCCATCACAACAAAAAATTTATATCTCCAATAATCCAAAACTGGGACAGGAGTTTGTTTTATTTTTATTTTAATCTTATAAAAAGTTCCAAAAGTTGTAATTCAGTTCCAGGTTCTTTTTACCTTTTCCCGTTAAGGCCTTCTGGCTGATCGTTAGTATGGTGAAATCACCATGCCAAGGGTGTTGGACAACCTGCCGCATGCAATATCTTAGTCAAGGGCGACGAAAAAAACAAAAAATAAACAACAAAAAAAGAAAAAAAAGAAATGAGAGAGTCTTATAAGTGAAAACTCGTATGGGCACCGTAAGGCGACAATGAGCAGAGAAATGAGAGAGTCTTATTGGTGAAAACCCATATGGGCACCATAAGACGATGATGAGTAGAGAAATGAGAGAGGTCAGTTAGTGAAAACCCGCAAAGGGTGCTACTAGCCGAATGAGGGTCTTCGGTACTCCGGCATGAGCATAACCAAGAACTCGGTTTCAAGATGAACATTTGCAATGGATTTTGAGAATTAGACAGCTCAGACAGTTCAGGCGTCCAGTCCAAAATGCATATCATGATTCATTGAAGTCGGCACATACTTCCAGATAAGTCTCCCTATTTCCCTCCCCGTAAGGGACACCTTTTGTTTAGACACAATACCTTTTTCGCTTTCAATTGCCCTCCTATTTTTCTCACATTATTTTTCTTTGAGTCCCTTTCGGTTTAATCTTGCATCAAAAGCAAAGCAATGATATGGCTGCAAAAACTTGTTACAATTTCACCGTATTACCGAGCACAATTCGGGGAATGTATGGCATTGACGAAAGCACGAATCCATCTGTGATTTCTTTTGATAAGGCAAATAAAGTGTCTCAAAGAAACTGAAAATGTCGCCTAAGCAAGACTTGCTTCATGGGAAAAGCTGATAAGCACTACAGACACGAACTGGTACTGGGTGCAAGACAACTAAGTTGATTTTAAAGGAAAATTGCTTTGCCTTAGGGACAAGAGTTAGCGGTACCATGGACATCCGCGTATGAAATAGTCGGGGGCAATGTTGGAAAGCCAAGGCCTCCAGAAAGCAATACAGAGTATCCGAGCATCTCGATACCACACTGATAGAATTCGTTCTTTGACAGCACGTGAATTCAAACTACTCAGGGCATCAGGCCACAAATCGACCACCACTTTGAAAACTCACAAACTTTTCTTTGTTTGAAGCAGGAACAAAGCAGTGCAGAATAGTGATTCTCAAAGGAAGAATGTCACCAAACGTAAGCTCCTTAAAATCTCCATTTTCTTTTATTTTCAGCATGCCTCACTACTGTTCATACCTCCCATTTTCGTAGCTTAACTCAGATAGAACCTTTTCTCCTAGGGGGATTCAGTTAATAGTTCCGGGTAGAAGTACTCTTTGCTCAGCAAGTGTTACATAGCTTAACTTAGGTAGAACCGTTTCACCTAGGGGATCCATCTCATAGTTCCCGGTAGAAGTACTCTTCGCTCATGATGTTTTACGTAGATTAACTCAGGTAGAATCATTTCGCCTAGGGGGATCCAACTTATAGTTCCAGGTAGAATTACTCTTCGCTCAGGAAGTTTTATATAGCTTAACTCAGGTAGAACCGTTTCGCCTAGGAGGATCCAGCTTATACTTCCAGGTAGAAGTACTCTTCACTCAGGATGTTTTATGTAGCTTAACTCGGGTAGAACCGTTTCACCTAGGGGGATCTATCTTATAGTTCCAGGTAGAAGTAATCTTCACTCAGGAAGTTTTACGTAGATTAACTCAGGTATATCCGTTTTGCCTAGGGGGATCTAACTTATAGTTCCTGGTAGAAGTTGTAATGACCTGACCGCTCGTTTTACTTTCTAGATCCCCGTTCTCCTAATTGAGACTCTCCATATGTGCTTCTACTATTGTATGACCTACGGGGATGGTTAGCTCTGGTTTGGAAGGGTTCGGGTTGAAATCGGAACACTTAGTCCCTTAATATTGGCTTAAAAGGGTTAAGTTTGACTTGAGTCTACGTTTTGAGTAAACGATCTTAGAACCAAGATTTGACGGTCCCAATAGGTTCGTATGATGATTTTGGACTTGGGCATATGTTCGGATCGGGTTTCGGATGACCCGGGAGCGTTTCAGCGCTTAATATTGGAAGTTGGTGCATTGAACGTTTTCAAGTTCTTAAAATTGGGTTTGAGGTAGGATTTAGTGTGATCGAGGTCCGATTGCGATTCTGAGCCTGGGGATAGTTTCGTATGGGTGATTTGTGACTTACACACAAAATTTGGTGTCATTCCGAGTAGTTTATGTATGATTGAGCGCGTTCGGAGCAAGTTGGAAGAACTTGAAGTTCATAAGTTGATTCGATTTGGTTTTGGAGTGTGGTTCTTAGTTTTGATGTTGTTTCTCGTGTTTAGAGAGTTTGAGCATGTCCGTTTTATGTTTATGAACTTGTTGGCATGTTTGGGCAGGGCCCCGGGGGCCTCAGGTACTATTCGGGCGATGTGCGGAACTTGTTTGGGCTTGGGAGAACTTATGAAGCAGCAGTAGTTGTGGTGTGTTCGCACCCGCGAGAGATAAGCCGCAGGTGTGAGTCATCGTGCGCAGAAGTGGTTGGGGAGTGGGCTAGGTAGAGTCCCCAGAAGAGGACTCATTTCTGCGAGGGAGGAGACATAGGTGCGCGAGGCGAGCCGCATAAGTGTAGTCGCAGGTGAGGAGCTTTTCCGCAGGTGTAACCAGTGCTAGTTTGTATGTGTTCCGCAGGAGCGGGGATTTTCACACAGAATGGTCTCGCAGAAGTGGCCAAGTTTCCACAGGTGCGAAAGCCGCTAGAGGGCAGTGAAGTGCATTTATATTGGGACTTAGGCTATTTTGGCTCATTTCTTTCATCTCTTGGGCGATTTTGGAGCTCTTTGAAGAGAGGTTTTCACCTAGCACTTCGAGGTAAATGATTTCTATGTAAGATGAGTTTAATACATGCATTTTGGGTAGATTCTTAGCATATAAAGTGTAGAAATTGTGGGTTTAGTTGAAAACCCTAGATTTTGATAAAAATGGGATTTAACCACAAACATGATTATGGAATTGGGTGAAAATTATATATTTGAGTTCGCGAGGTTATGGGTAACAATTTTCTTCAAACATTTCCGGAATCCGGGCACGTGGGACCCGGGGCTAGATTTTAGGAGTCTTCCAATTGGTGTTGGGTAATTACCCTAATAGTTAAATTATGAACTTTTGAGTATATATTGATTAATTTATGTAATATTTGGCTAGTTTCGGGTTGTTTGGCACCAAGTTGATCATTTAGAGCGGATTTGTGGACCAGAAGAAAGTTTGAGAACGAGGTAAGTTTCTTGCCTAACCTTGTAAGAGGGAACTCATCCCCTTAGGTGTATTTTGTTGTGTATTACTTGTGTGGGGAGCTACGTACGCACTAGGTGATGAGAGTCTGTGCATAGCTATATTCCATGAGATGTCCGGGTAGCCTTAGATACACATCATGCTTTAACTGTACTGTTATGTTTGTTATGCATATTAATTGTCTTAAATAGAGTTGAGACTAAGGATTTTAAAGTTGCAAATTTCCAATTTAGATTTCTTATTTTTGGGAAGAACTGAGGAATACATAATAACTCTTAGAAATCCATTTCCACTCGCGTCGCAAGTACTTCCGCGAGCGAGGTAAACTTCTCTACTCTCATGGGAGCTGGCCGTTCGCCTCGGCAGTATAATAGATGCATCTATGATTCGTGACGTTTGACCCTTGGCAGTGTACATAATATTTGGATCGGGCCGTACGACCTCGACATAAATCGTGCGTGATAATACTTGGAGCCCGATTACACTTGATATTATGTTATGTCTTGAGGGGTTATAATTTATTTAGTGACCAAAATTGATTTGGAACTAGTATGTGATAGATAGGGATTTTGGAATTTACTCTCAGTTAAAGAATCATTTATTCACTGCTTGCTATTGTGTTATTTTTATTATTCACATATTCCATGCCTATTTAGAATATCTGTATTTTATTATTGGCCCATAGTAAGTGTCGATATCGACCCCTCGTCACTACTTCTTCGAGGTTGGACTGGATACTTACTAGGTACATGTTGTTTATGTACTCACGCTACACTTCTGCACTAATCGTGCAGGTCACCCCCATTACCTCGAGGCTTAGTGGTGAGCTGCTCTCTGAGGCCGTTCTCCAGCACCCGCAGTCTCTCCTTTGTATTACATTCCGTCTACCCTATTTCAGACAATAGCTTAGTGTTTTGTATATTTTACTAGTTGCTCATGCACTTGTGACACCAAGTCTTAGATACGTGCTAGTAGACACTTTATGGCTTTTGGGCATTTATTTTACTACATTTGCTCTTTCATTAGTTTTCGCTTTACTTCATTAAATTTTTCCACTTCTCATTCACTTAATAAAATAAAAATCAGCTACTTTGAAATTTTTAAAAAGAACAGATACATGACTAATTCACCATTGGTTTGCCTAGCAGAGACGTTGGACGTCATCACGATCATATGAGAAATTGGGTCGTGACAACATGGTATTAGAGCACTAGGTTCACGTAGGTCTCACAAGTCATGAGAAGGCCTCATAGAGTCTTGCGGATCGGTGCAGAGACGTCCGTACTTATCTTCGAGAAGCTATAGGGTGTTAGGAAACTACTCTTCTTTCATATCCTATCATACAGTTGATGTTGTGCTAAGTATCTTTCTCTTATTCTCTCACAGATGGTAAGAATGCGCGCGGTAGATGTACCCGACCGTGGAGGAGCTTCTCCCCCTATTGCTAGAGGCCGAGGGAGGGCTTCAGCTCATGGTAGAGGACGAGGGCGTCCTAGAGTTGCTCCAGTTGTGCCACCAGTAGATCTAGTGGAGGATCCTGTTATTGAGGAGCAGGGCGAGGTGCCTACAGCGGAGCCGACACCCAGTGGATTTCATGTCTGTGCTAGGATTCCAGGAGGTCATGGGCCGTATACCGGTTCATGGATTCTTTGACTCAGACTGGTTTATTTCCAGCACACCCAGCCATATCTCAAGCGAGAGGGGGAGCACATACCCCTTCCGCTCAAGCTTCAGGGCATACATCTATTGTGTATCAGACCCCGGGCACAATACCCGTGGGTGGAGCTCAACCAGTAGCAGCAGCTATACCTGAGCCCAAACCAGCTGTGGCCAGCGAGCCGTAGAAGCTATATATTCGATATATAGACCAAGCTACATCCTCATCTCTTTAAAGGTGAGCGACATGAGGACCCCCAGGACTTTATTGATCATTGCAGGGATATACTGCATAACATGAGGATACTGGAGTCCCACGGGGTAGACTATACCACCTTTCAGCTGGAGGGCAGGGCCCGTAGATGGTGGTAGTCCTATCTTCTCGGCAGGCTATCAGGTTCTCCTCCCTTGACTTGGGACCAGTTCACATGCCTCTTAGAGGGAAGCGCTGCGATTTCAGTTCGAGCAGCTTCAGCAGGGTCAGATGTCAGTGATCGACTATGAGGCGAGATTCTATGAGTTACCTCTCCATGTACTTATGATACTTCCCACCGATGCAGAAAGAGTGTGAAGGTTTATTGCGGGTTTACACTTTGGTATCCAGGCTAGAGGTTGAGATGGGGAATTCTTACGAGCTGATTGTAAAGATAGCTCAAAGGATCGAGGGTGTTCGTCAAAGGAGCTGAGAGCAGACGATGAGGGACAAACAGTTTTAGTATTATGGAGGGTTTAGTGGTGCTCCGTCTGGGGCAAAGGTCAGTTTGTGAGGGGTTAGTCTAGCAGGACCACATATCCAGCACTGCTGCCTCCTCAGGGTGCTCCAGTGCGGCCCTATTTCAACGCTACTCCAAAGATCTCCTACAGCCCGCCAACTATTCAAGGTTCCTCCAGAGGGTATTCAGGCCATCAGGGTCAGACTTCAGGTCAGCAGTCCACCGTTCTGAGAGGTTGTTTTGAGTGCGGGAATCCTGGCCACATGAAGAGATTCTGCCCCAAAATTCGGGGCAAGGTGGTACAACAAGGTCATCAGCCTATTATTATAGCACCAGCTGTCGCACCAGCCGTCCGTCCGCCCAGAAGCAGAGGGCAGGTGTGTAGGGACTGTCCTAGAGGTGGAAGCCAGCCAGGTGGAGGCCAGTCAAATGGCCCTCCAGCTAGGTTCTATGCCTTTCCAGCCATACTAGATGTAGTAGCCTCAGATGCCGTGATCACATGTACTATTTCTGTCAGCCGTAGCTATGCTTCGGTACTATTTGATCCGGGGTCTACATATTCATATGTTTAATTTATGTTTGCTCATTTTTTGGGTGTTCCTCACGAGTCCTTGGGTGCTCCTGTATATGTGTCCATGCCAGTGGGCAATTCTATTGTTGTGGATCGGATCTATCAGTCCTGTATCATGACTTTTTGTGGTTATGAGACTAGAGCAGATCTTCTATTTCTTGATATGATAGATTTTGAGGTCATCCTGGGCATGGACCGGTTGTCTCCATATCATGTCATCCTTGATTGCCATGCCAAGACGGTTACCTTGGCGATGCCAGAGTTGCCTAGATTGGAGTGGAAGGATTTGTCTGTTAGTGTGTTTAGCCAGGTTATCTTTTTTCTAAAGGCTCGACACATGGTCGAGAAGGGTTGTTTGGATTATCTAGCTTACATTCGGGATAATACTACTGATCTTCCAGGCATGCCACTAGATCGTGATATCGATTTCTGCATTGATTTGGTTCCAGGTACCCATCCTATCTCTATTCCACCGTACCGCATGGCTCCGAAAGAGTTGAAGAATTTGAAAGAACAGCTTGAGGAGTTGCTAGCAAAGGGGTTTGTCAGACCGAGTATGTTCCCTTGGGGTGCACCGGTGTTGTTCGTGAAGAAGAAATATAGGAATATACGGATGTGCATTGATTACTATCAGTTGAACAAAGTTATCATTTAGAACAAGTACCCGTTGCTGTGTATTGATGGTTTGTTTGACCAGTTGCAGGGTACCAGGGTATTCTATAAGATCGACTTGAGATCGGGGTATCATCAGTTGAATATTCATGATTCAGATGTTCTGAAGACGACTTTCCGGGCTAGATATGGACGCTATGAGTTTCTAGTGATATCCTTCGGCTTGACTAACGCCCCGACGACATTTATGTATTTGATGAACTGGGTGTTTAGGCCATATATTGACTCATTTGTCATTGTCTTCATTGATGACATATTAGCTACTTGCGTAGCATGGAGGAGCACGGGCAATAGTTGAGAGTGGTGCTTCAGACCTTTGGGGGAACATAAGCTATATGCTAAGTTCTCCAAGTGCGAGTTCTGGTTGGATTTTGTGGCATTCTTGGGGCATGCTGTATCAGGCGAGGGTATTAAGGTAGATCCCAGGAAGATCGAGGAAGTTCAAAGTTGGCCTCGTCCTACCACAGCGACCGAGATCAGTAGCTTCTTGGGGTTAGCATATTATTATCGCCGGTTTGTGGAGGGCTTCTCATCTATTGCATCACCTTTGACTAGATTGACCCAGAAGGGTGCTCTGTTCCGATGGTCCAATGATTACGAGGCGAGCTTTCAGAAGCTCAAGACCGCATTGACTACAACATCGGTGTTAGTGTTGCCTTACGGTTTCGGGATGTATACTATGTATTGTGACGCTTCACGTGTTGGTTTGGGTTGTGTATTGATGCAGGAGGGGCGAGTTATTGCATATGCTTCATGTTAGCTGAAGCCCCACGAGAAGAATTATCCCATACGCGATTTGGAGTTGGCCGCGATAGTTCATGCTCTCAAGATCTGGAGGCATTATCTTTATGGGGTGTTCTGTGAGGTTTACACCGATCATTGCATTGAGATACCTCAAGCCACCTGCGCTGCCTCAAATTGAGATACCTCTTCTTGAACAAATTGATGGATTGAGGGAGAATATTCTAGAGGAGGCCCACAGTTCTCGGTATTCTATCCATCCAGGTGCTACGAAGATGTATCGCGACCTGAGGCAGCATTATTGGTGGCGGAGGAGGAAGAAGGACATAGTTGAGTATGTAGCGAGGTGCCTGAATTGCCAGCAGGTTAAGTATGATCATCAGAGGCCAGGTGGGCTACTCCGGCAGATGGTTATACCTGAGTGGAAATGAGAGCGCATCACTATGGACTTTGTAGTTGGGTTGCCACCGAGCTTGAGGAAGTTTGATGCAGTTTGGGTCATTGTCGATAGATTGACCAAGTCGGTACACTTTATTCCGGTTGTGACCACGTATTCTTCAGAGAGATTGGCCCAGTTGCTCATGCACTTGTGACACTAGGTCTTGGACACATTCTAGTAGACTTTAATGGCTTTGGGGTATTTATTTTACTGCATTTGCTCTTTCATTAGTTTTCGGTTTCTTTAGTAAATTTTCCCACTTCTCATTCACTTAATAAAATAAAAATAGGCTACTTTGAAATTTTTAAAAAGAATAGATACATGACTAATTCACCATTGAATTGCCTAGCAGCGACATTGGGCGCCATCACGGCCATAAGAGAAATTGGGTCGTGATATAAGTACTCTTCGCTCAAGATATTTTACGTAGCTTAACTCAGGAAGAACCATTTCGCCTTGGGGGATCCAGCTCATAGTTCCGGGTAGAAGTACTCTTCGCTCAAGATATTTTACGTAGCTTAACTCAGGTAGAATCGTTTAGCCTAGGGAGATCCAGCTTATAATTCCGGGTAGAAATACTCTTCGCTCAGGAAGTTTTATGTATCTTAACTCAGGTAGAACTGTTTCGCCTAGGGGGATCCAGCTTATAGTTCCGGGTAGAAGTACTCTTCGCTCAAGAAGTTTTACGTAGCTTAACTCAAGTAGAGTTGTTTCGCCTAGGGGGATCCAACTCATAGTTCTGGGTAGAAGTACTCTTCGCTCAGGATGTTTTACGTAGCTTAACTCAGGTAGAACTGTTTCGGCTAGGGGGATCTAGCTCATAGTTCCTGGTAGAATTACTCTTTGCTCATGATGTTTTACGTAGCTTAACTCAGGTAGAACCGTTTCGCCTAGGGGGATCCAGCTCATAGTCCAGGTAAAAGTACTCTTCACTCAGGTTGTTTTGCGTAGCTTAACTCAGGTAGAACCGTTTCGCCTAGAGGGATTTAGTACTTTATCAATAAAGTACTTTTCGCCCAGGATGTTTCACGTAGCTTAACTCGGGTAGAACCTTTTCACTTAGGGGGATCCAGCTCATATTGTCGGGTAGAAGTACTCTTCGCTCAGGTTATTTACGTAGCTTAATTCAGGTAGAACCTTTTCGCCTAGGGGATCCGGCTCATATTCCCGAGTAGAAGTACTCTTTGCTCATGCTGTTTTACGTAGCTTAACCCAGGCAGAACCTTTTTGCCTGGGGGGATCCAGCTCATATTTCCGTGTAGAAGTACTCTTCGCTCAGATTGTTTTACGTAGCTTAATCCAGATAGAACCTTTTCACCTAGAGGGATTCAACACATTATCATTAATACAGTGCGCAACCCCTAATTCTATTTTTTTCCAGTAATACAAGGTACCAACCCCTAGTTACATTCCTTCTTAGTAATACAGGGTACCAACCCTTGATTAAATTTCTTCCTAGTGATATAGGGTACCAATCCTTGGTTACGTTCCTTTTCGGTAATACAGGGTACAATCCTTTAATTCCATTTCCCTTGGTAACACAGGGTACTACCCCATGGTTGCATATCTTTACATAGCTAGTTTATATTACTGTCTCTGCCTGCCTTTCAATAAATTAGATAGTTTATAGCTTTTCTCTAACAACTCATAAATTTTTCCAAGTGCCAAACTGGGGCAGAAATATTTTGTTTATTTTGTTCGTCTTTGATGGCTTTGCAGGACCCTGCCGTAAAGCATAGATTGTGGCGATTAATGTTTTAAAAATTTCAGTTTTCATCAGAATAAAGAAGTTTTTCGATCAACAGACAGTTGGAGTTAGCTTTGATAATGTGTCAGCAACTCGGCATCTCAAGATTCATCTTCTTAATTTCGGATTAGGAAAGCGAGCAACTGAGATTGAGTAATAATATTTTCTTAAAAGACCATCAAGATCCCATCTAAGGTCGACACAAGCGAGCAGGTCAAGATTCAAGATTTGACTCCAGAAGATACATAGATAGGAATTTTTTACTCTTAGTTTGCAGACATATGTAGTTCTCTTCTCCTTTCCTTTTGATGTAAGCGGCAAGTAACGGTAACAGTGACAGTAACAGCAGCAGCAGCAACAACAACAATAATAACAACAACAGTCTTAACTCCAGTGTCTGGTAGTCCCAGCTACCAAAATTTTCCCTGAACTTTACTGACCCGATTCCTTTATAGCCAATGATATGCAGGCAACCTATGAAGCAAGGTTCAGTCACATTTTTCAAAAATGCTTTCATTGGAGTGATACACAATCAAAATTAGCTATGGAATTCACTTTCTTTACACGAAAACTCTTCATGTTCTCGAGCAAAGAGGGCAACTATAAATATCTAATTTTTGCTCTTTCTATTTCTCCCACATTACATTTTTTCTAGGTTTATTCTGTGCATTTATAGATTTTTGAATTAGATTTAGATTAATTAGTTTGTTAAAGGGATCAAGGGATTGGGTTAAATATTATAAAGCCAAAATTGGCCCAAATATTAGGCCAAAATCGAAGGCCCAGTAGCTCCAAGACCCAGTCCAGATGGGCTTCCTAGAAGACACCAAAATGACATCGTTTTGGTAAAGTGGGTGAGATCAAATCCCAATCCTTCATCTCTTCCAGATCCAACTGCTCTCATTGTTTACCACCCTAGGTATTTAAAGCCTAGTTTAGCCAAAAAAATTTCCCATTTCCCTTATTACTCTCTCCCCTTTCTTCTTCCTCTCTCTTCACTTTCTCCTCTCCGCCGCTCCACCCGCCGCTGCCCTGCTCCGCCGCCGAAAATATCCCATTGGCAGCAGCCGACCTCCAAACCCCCAAATTCACACCACGGCCTCCTCTCCTCACCCACTTTCTAGATCCACAACCCAAATCTTCCAAATCCCCACCAAAAAGTGGCAAAATCAAACCTTAATCACACCGCCTCCAATCCTCGCCAAAATTGCACCATATTCTCCTTTTCTCCTCATCCTTCCATATCTCTAACTCAAATCCTCAAAAGCCTCACCACGTTGACGTCCACCTCTACTGCCGTCCATCATCCACCAAATGCCCCGAATAACTATTTTTGCTATTATCGACACAAAGACCTTCGTTTCTTTTTGGTAAGACGTCGAAACCCTTTCGTTTTAGCGTCTGCCCAAAAGAAACGTACATTTCTGAGTCGGACAGCCGCCTTTTGGCATCTCCGGTGTCTTTTCGTGGCTTGAACAGTTTTAAGCACGCTCGTTAGGTATAATCGTTATCCTTCCACTTAATTTCTGATTTTTTCTATATAAGTAGGTTAATTTCTGATTTTTCAGTTTGTTGTTTGTTAACTAGAGTATCAAGTTAATCATCTCTATTTAGCCTAGTTGTTATTAGATTATCATCGACCAAACTGATCTTAGTATCGTCGAATCATTTACTTAGTTAGTTGATTGATTAGTTGTTGAACGTCGTCGTCCGATTGTTAACGATGCTCGTCTAATTTCTGTTTTGAGCGTTAGCTTGTGAATTCAGTTATTTGTTCTATGTTAGTTTAAGTTTTAGTTCCATTTAATGTCTTATTTCTGTTTTGTCAATTCTTAGTTGTTTGAGTTTGATTTGGTTCAAAATCAATAAGGTGATATTGATGTTGTTAAAATCTGAAGTTTAGATAATTTTATCATAAAATAGGGTACTAGTAGCCTATATTTTACTAGTAGGGTGACTGAAATGATATTTTTTCTCCTTGCTTATGCTATAGCAGATTTTTAGGCTGTCCTTTCACCTTTTGGACAGCCTTTGAATAGTACTTAGCACACAAAGTCAGTCCTTTTTGTACAGACTTTTGGTGAACCAAAATCTGTCCAAAAAGTGACTTTATTTGCCTATTTAAGGGGGTACTATTCCCACATTTGACACAAACACTCTATCGCACTTAGATAACATCTTTAGAGTTGCTTGAACGTACATACATATCTTTGAACAAAAAATCAGCAGTTGAATACTTTTGTAAGCTGAACATTTTTGGGCTTTGTGAGTGAATCTTAGATTGCAAACTTTTAGAAATGTGTAAGTCTTCTTTAGAGTTGGTTCTGGTTTATTTTCTAAGGGTTTTGGGGTGTTTAAACATAATTTGCTGCTGGTTTTCTGCTGATTTTGCTATTGTTTTATGCTGATTCTGTTGCTGGGCCCTTATTCTTCATTGTTGTATTTATTTTTCGCGACCCAGATAAACTTTAAACTATGTAATGCAGATTTTTAATAGCAATTGATGAGGATTTGAGCATGTTTAGATTACTTAAAATATATTCAAGGAAATTTGCTATATGGATGAATGTTGAGGTTTCAATCTTGAAATCAAGCTTTGGATCATAATGTTAAATCCATGACTTTTTTTTTTGCCTTGTAGCATTTCTCTGTTAGCCTTTAAGTAGTATTTTATGAGAATCTTGATCATGTTGTAGAAAATAAAAATTGTTAAAGTCTTGATAAAGATTTTGAAAGTGGACAGAATGTATTAATTTTGTAAAACAAATAAAGAGCTATATTTGGTATAGGATCTTTACTGTTCTCTTTATTAGAAGTCCCGCTGGAAGTACTAATATTATCAAAAGATCACTCAATGATCCATTTTATTACTCTATTATAACAATAATAATGTTCTTGCTTTAAATTTAGTTTCTCGTTATCTATGTATGTTTGTTCTTAATTTTGTATTTCTTTGGTCAGTTCTCCTTAAATATTTGTTCCTTTCCTGATTTTCGTATTTCTCTTGTTTGTTCTCTTTAGTATTTCTTTTTTTAAGCATAGTAAAAAATAGAAGTCACTTTCTTAAGATACATAGAAATGGGATGGGTTGTTTGGTCAGTTGCTAAAGCTTAGCATTGCTAGTTGAGAGTTTGAAATTAATAAGATTGAGCTAACAAGAATAAGGGGCCGAATGAGCTGACCTACTAGCCCATTTTCAGTATAACAATGCTGGCCTATTTTTTTTTAAATAAGCAAGGGCTGGCCCAACGCCAAAGCATGTTCAAAATGGGCCAGCAGTTTTAATACTCAAATAGTTGGCCCATTCCCTTTTAAATCAATGGTTGTCCACTCTTTAAAATAACAAGTTGGCCCAACTTTTTATATTTTTATTTTTAGTCAAATAACCTCAATAAAAATCAAATTTTCTTTTATTAAAATAACTTTACAACTTAGTCTCCTTAATAATTAATTTTAAACGCTAGGCAACTAGTAGACGCGCTTTAACTTTACGGATTCGCTTGCGTAGCGTGATGTTTGACATTCAATTAATTCATAATTTCATACCATATCCAATAACTTTAATTAATTTCTAATCCTTTTGCCATAACCGCTGATTCGCTTGCGTAGTGCGGTAGTAACATTTAATAATTTTCAAAAATTAATATTTTTCTCAAAGCACAAATATAGTAATTTTTCAAAAGTAAATAACGTGCTAATAATCCTTTGTAATGACTGCGAATTCGCTTGCGTAGCATTGTTATGACAATAATTAATAAACTTTGTCTCGATAACGCATTCGATTGACAACAACTTTTTGCGTAGCTTCAATTTTGACAAAAACTAATAATCCTTCGTCTCTATGCGTAGCTTCAATTTTGACAAAAATTAATGACTTCTTTTTTATGTTGTTCAATTAGAGAAATGGATGAAAGCTTCTCTGAAGAAGTATTAAGGTTTTGCATGTTTACCCGAAAAATGGATAGAGTTGAATTTGTACGTAGTTCTAAGGTTTGTCTCAATGGCCATATGCGAATTAACGTCTGATGGTACTTCGACTCGAGCTCCGACGGTGTTGACAAACGGCATTCCAGCCCTGGGCATCAAGTTATTATTCTCACCTTGAAGGCCAACTTCGTTGTCGATAGGTAAGGCCATTTAATTTGAGAGCTCGTCATTGCTAATCCAAAATCAAAGACACTTCCGAAAACAAGCGTAAAATGGTGTATTTTGCGAATTCGTATCAAATAAATACTGTTATCCTTAGCCCCACGGTGGGCGCCAAACTGTTTACCCGAAAAAAGGATAGAGTTGAATTTGTACGTAGTTCTAAGGATATATGGTATAACTTTACATAAATCGTAAGAGTAAATAAAAATATCTAGTGTTGAATGTAGAGAAAATAAACAAAATGGAAAAGAGGATGATTTATGGATTAAGCAAGGTGAATCAATCTATGAAGCTAAAAAAGGATAACTCTTAAATATAGGAGTGTATGATATCTCAGTTACAATATATGCCAAACCTTGTCCTTTATAGAAATATAGCCATCCATTTTATAGCTGGGCGGATCCTACTTTAGATATAATAAAAAATATATAGTGGAAAACCCATGATAAATTAGTTTTTTCCTAATTCTCGCCGAGATTTTCTCCCTTAGTGCGACTGCAACGGCTCTTGTCTATGAGCTCGATCTTGATCGGACTCAGTATTGGTTGGTTTCTAGTTTTAGAGCTCGGTGCGGGTTTGAGCTTGATGCCGACTCGGGGTCCGGTAGTGACTTGGGCTCGGTATTGGTTGGCCTCTGGCCCTTAAGCTCGATTCCATCACATCTCATCATAGTTCGATTTGGACCCGAGCTCGATATTTGACCTGTCCCTGAAACTTGAAGCTCGTTTGTGCCTTCTTCGGATCCCATCTTGATATTATGAAGACTTTTTTAGGTCCATTATGTTCCCATCTCGATCATATGTACGAAGGCCGAAATCAGTTTTGACTGTATACAGATAGTCCCATCGTTTCTCGGGAAGGGTGTGGCGAGAAACGATATGATTTCCCAACGGCTCGATCAGATATAAGCTGACGTTTACATAGGGCTCGATCATGACGCACGTGATAGCTGTCCCGTCGGTTTAGTTTTCCAAGGCATTTAATGCATGTCAGACGATGGTCGGCCACTGTTGATACTGAACCGACGTTGCTTAATCTATAAATAGCCCCTTTCATTACCATTTATCACTTTTCCGTCTCCTCTCTCCAAATTTTATAAAATGCTTTCTTGCATCTTCTGAGTTTATCTGTAAATCTGTGATTTTTCACTGAAAAATCTCTCTTCAAAACACCAAATCTTTGTTACCTCCTTCTATTTTCGATCTTTAAATCAAAAATGGCGAAAACATCAAAAACCATTCCTCAGAAAGAAAAAGCTTCTTCTTCACAGTCTGCCACCGACAAAACACCGGTGGAGCAACGGCCTGAAGAGTGCGTTCCTGGGGAGTGTGTTCTTACCTCTGATTTTAAGGTCGACAAAGGCTTATCGGTTCCCGACCGATGTGAGCCAGTATCGAGGTATATGTGTTCGATAACCGAGGGGCACCTCGTACATCTGAAGAAATATTACAATTGGGAGAACAAAGAAATAGTAATCCCATCTCCTGAAGAAAATATCACCACTTACGTGAAATGGTTTTTAAGTGTGTATACTTACCCTTTCACGTTAGGTCCCCTTGACCCTATTATTATTGATTTCTGCCGTCAGTACCAAATAACCCTAGGCCAGATCCATCCTTCTTTTTGGTGGATCGTTATTTTGATCCGTTACTTCATGAACAAAATCGAGGGGATGCCTTTCACCCTCGACCATCTCATTCGATTGTACTGCCCCCGCCTCTTTCTAGGCGTGTTAATAAAACATCAATGCCGGGCTACCAAGGTTCTGTTCTCGAGCATAGACGAGGACAAGGATAGAGGCTGGATGGGAAGGTTCGTTCGAGTGAAGACTTCGGACCTGATCCAGACTGAAAAGATGCCATTTCCCGAGGAGTGGAACATGAAGCGTAAGTGTAATTCTGTTGTTATCTCTTATTGTTTTGCCCTTTCATTTCCTTTCACACCGATATCCCCTTTTTGTGATGCAGCTGTTCCTTGGATGCCCGATGTAGTTCCCGACCTCAAGAATTGGGTACGGGATCTAGCTTCGACCTCCACATATGTCGAGCACTCGTGGCGTGATTTGTCAAAGGGCCGATGGGAGGCCAAAAATCATGGTTATCCTCTTTCTCGTATCGTTGGTAGTTCAAACGAGATGCTTTCCAAATACTCACATCAATTTTTCTGTATGTAGGTGCGGGCAAAGATACGGTTTTGATGCCTCCGCCCGGAGAGGAAGAGGATTCAATCTGTGTTCCAAAACTGGTGAAGGATAATAAGAGAAAAAGGGCCTCTGCTTTCGAATATCCAAAACCTAAGATGAGGATGGCTCGTAAGCCAAGGAGGAATACCATCCCTTTAACCATGGAATCAGTTCTGCATCTAAAGGGATGAAGACGAGGAAGAAGAAGAAAATGATAGGTCCGTGCTGGTGGCCCGAATGAAGAAAACCATCGAGGCCCCAAAGGCAGCTGCATCGATGGTGATTTATAAATCTCTGCCTTGGACTGAGGAGATATCGGAGGAAGGTTTGGGCAAAGTCCCCGAACCGTTAGAGATCGAGGATGCTTCTTACCGAAGTCAACAAACGGTGGGTATATTAGAAGAGGCCGGTCTTGAAGCTCTCCGAACTGAGGAGAACACCCCAAGCGAGTAGCTTGGGGCAATAGTAATCGGAGACTCGCCCAATCTCCCTGCCTTTTCCGAAGGGGCGATTCGGGAAGCCCAAGCTTTGGGGGCCCTCGATATAAACCAATCTCATGAAGGGGATGACCCCTTATGTGATTTGTTTACTGGTGTCGAGGATATTTCTGGCCTTAGTGATGTGTCGGGCCTTTTATGTGAAGTGCAACAAGCTCTAAATCAGGTAAGCTCTAACTCCCTTTGTTGATATCTTTCATGTTTGCTATTCTTTTCTAACTTCTTTTCTTCTTTCTTCGTAGGCCACAATGGTTCATCGAGAAGCATGTTCTCAGTCTCGAGCTGAGCTGCATCGGTATGAGTCCGACCTTCGACGGGTCACGGAGGAGAGGAACGCCCTTAGAATCCTCTCTGAACAAAGGGAAGATGAAATCAAGGACCTCCGAGCTGAATTGGCCAAAGCTCATCAAGACCAGACCGACCTGACCGAGCAAGTAATAATAATATTAAAAACCCATGGACTCGATCCTGGAATGACGGCTAATATTTTGATCTCACAGCTACATCAGAAGATTGAGGTGATTGGGAAGCTTCGTGATGAGGTTAATATGATAAGGGAGGAAATCTTAAAATGAAAATATGGATGGACCGTCTTGCAGCAAAAAAAGAAAATGCTCGAGCCCAATTATCATCGCCCAAAAACCAACTTCAAAGCATGAAGGAGAAGAGCTCGGTTCAAGCAAAACGAATAGAGGAGCTCGAGGCTCGGTTGGCCTTCGAACTTGCCAAGGCCAAATCTGACGCCGAAAAGGCAAAGGCCGATGCGGATGCATTCGTGGCCGTCTATCGGGCTGATGCTGAAGCTACTCAGGTATAAGCAAGATAGGCAGCCCAGACCGCCAACACTCGATCACATTGGGTTGCTGAACTTGCTAAGTGCCGATCTCGGAGAGACACCCTCGAGGAGATCCATGCTCGAGGTTTCGATCTCACCAAAGAGATAAAAAGGGCTAAAGAGCTCGAAGCCGATGCTGAAGCCTTGGCTTCTGATGATGATGATGATAACGATGGCAATGATGGGAGCAAGAGTGGGTCCGAGAGCGGGGAGGAGCCCGATGGAGAAGAGACTGCCCCCGTAGATAACCAAGAAACTTAGTCCTTAGTTTTCATTTTGGTTTTTTGTGTAGGGTCTTGTTCTGATATAAGGATCTTTTCTTTTCCCGACTTGCCTTTGTTTCATTTCACTGCCTTGTGAAGATTTTGTTTTATTCATGCCTTATGAAGATTTTCATAAGGCTTTAGGCAATTTGATCGTATTTGGACCTTGTAGCCTTTATAACTAAGCAAGCGCTTGCTCGAACTCGAAGTATGAGTGGCCCTTAGGCTTTATAGTTGAGTGAGTGTTTGCTTGAACTCGAAGAAAGGTAGCCCGTAGGCTTAATAGTCGAGTGAGTGATTTGTTCGAACTCGGATTAAGATAGCCCTTAGGCTTAATGGTTGAGTGAGTGATTTCTCGAACTCAAAATAAGAGTAGCCCGTAGGCTTAGTAGTTGAGTGAGTGCTTGCTTGAACTCGAAGTAATGTAGCCCGTAGGCTTAGTAGTCGAGTGAGTGCTTGCTCGAACTCGA
The DNA here is from genome assembly GCF_000715075.1 of Nicotiana tabacum. NCBI lineage: Eukaryota > Viridiplantae > Streptophyta > Magnoliopsida > Solanales > Solanaceae > Nicotiana > Nicotiana tabacum. Next base: position 85,337,029 of record NC_134081.1, on the reverse strand, counting down.
AGTAATGTAGCCCGTAGGCTTAATGGTTAAGTGAGTGATTGAACTCAAAATAAGAGTAGCCCGTAGGCTTAATGGTCAAGTGAGTATTTGCTTGAACTCGAAATAAGAGTGGCAGTCCTCGATTTGTGGGGTAATCATCGGCCCTTGAGCCTGTTTACGTAATAGATCATAAAATAGAGGATGGGTTTGTGAGATATGAGATATGGGCAAATACGTTTATTTTCATGTTGTTATACATGTGTTTATATTTTGTACCAGGGATCGAGCAATCTACACGAGCATGGTTCGTTTTGACAATTTGGCCCTTACAATTTTTTCTATCGGAACCCTGTTGTTATGAAGTAACTTTCTTACATCGAACTTGATATATTTGAGGGTAATGCCCCACCAGTATTCGAGGTTGATTGCAAAGAGGTCTCAGATACTGTTAAATTGTTCTAAGTTAGCACAGTCAATGGTTACCTCATTAAAAACCTTGCCGAAAAATCCAATTGGGATAAAATCGGTCTAAGGGAAAAAGATTGCAATGCGTGCTTTCATACCTAAGGCTCCGTGTTGAATGATCCATCCTTGTTCTTGATTGAACTCCTGCAAAGCTTAGTTTCGAGATATAAACAAACATGGGAGGGTCGTACCTTAGCAGTAGTATCATTTTAGGTGTGACACGTTCCAATTGCTTGGTAGTTGTTTGTCGTTTATAATACCAAGCTTGTAGTATCCTTTACCGACATTTTTGAGCACTTGATACGGTCCTTCCCAGTTTGGACCCAGTTTTCCTTCGTTTGGATTTCGGGTGCTGAGGGTGACTTTCCTTAGCATTAAGTCCCCGATTTTAAAATGGTGAAGATTGGTTTTTCGATTATAGTATATTTCGATCCGCTACTTTTGGGCGGCCAATTGGACGAGAGCAGCTTCTCATTTTTCATCCAATAATTCGAGGCTATTATTCATAGCCTCGTGATTTGACACTTCTATTGTATATCAAAAACCTGGCACTGGGTTCCCCAACTTCGACTGGAATCAAGGCTTCGGCGCCATATACTAAGGAGAACGCGGTTGCCCCCGTACTGGATTTTGATGTTGTTCGATATGCCCAAAGAACTTCGGGTATGATTTCTCTCCATTTTAACTTAGCGTCGTTCAACCTTTTCTTTAGGTTTTGAATGATAGTCTTGTTCGTCGGTTCGGCCTGTCCGTTCCCACTAGGGTGATACGGTGTCAATAATATCCTTTTTATTTTGTGGTCTACGAGGAATTTTGTCACTTTGCTGCCGATAAATTATTTCCCATTATCACACACTATTTCGGCGGGTATGCCAAATCGACATACGATATGATCCCAGATGAAGTCTATAACCTCTTTCTCTCTTATTTTGTCGAACGCCTGTGCTTCAACCCATTTAGAGAAATAGTCAGTCAAAAATAAAATGAACTTAGCTTTACCTGGGGCCGATGACAGAGGGCCGGCGATATCCATTCCCCATTTCATGAATGGCCATGGGGATAGGACTGAGTGAAGTTGCTCTCCGGGCTGATGGATCATCGGTGCAAACTTTTGACATTTGTCACATTTTTTATCAAACTCCTTTGCATCTTTGTTCATATCAATCCAATAATATCCTGCTCTGATTATTTTTTGGACTAATGAATCGGCACCGAAATGATTTCCACAAGTACCCTCGTGAATCTCACGTAGGATGTAGTCGGTGTCTCCTGGACCTAAGCATACTGCCAATGGTCCATCGAATATCCTTCTGTATAATGTTCCATCTGCAGTCAATATGAATCGAGCAGCTTTGGTTCGTAGGGCCCTCGAATTTTTACGGTCTGATGGGGGCTTTCCGTTTTCCACGTATTCGATATACTTGTTCCTCCAATCCCGGGTTAAGCTTGTAGAATTTATCGCGGCATGACCTTCCTCGATCACGGATCTCAAGAGTTGAACGACAATCCCCGAGCTAATCTCATCTTCCTCGACCGATGATCCCAAATTTGCAAGTGCGTCAGCCTCACAGGTTTTTTCTCGAGGTACATGTTGTAAAGTCCATTCTTTGAAACGGTGCAAAATTACCTGTAGTTTGTCCAAATACCTTTGCATTCTATCCTCTCGAACTTCGAAGGTTTTGTTTACTTGATTTACTACCAATAAAGAGTCACACTTGGCTTCAATGACTTATGCTCCCAAGCTTTTAGCTAGCTCAAGACCTGCAATCATGGCCTCATACTCGGTCTCGTTGTTAGTCAACCTAGTAGTTTTGATAGATTGCCTAATAGTGCTACCCGTAGGCAGTTTTAAAATGATGCCTAGCCCGGATCCCTTCACGTTCGAAGCCCCGTATGTGAAAAGGATCCATAACCCCGATGATGTACATGATTTCAACAAGAGTTCCTTTTCGACTTCGGGTACGAGGGATGACGTGAAATCGTCCATGAAGTTCGCTAAAATTTGAGACTTGATGGCCGTCCAGGGTTGATATTTGATATCGTACCCACTGAGTTCGACGGCCCATTTGGCCAATCGGCCTGATAGTTCGGGCATGTGCAAAATATTACGAAGTGGGTAAGTGGTTAATACGCATATGGGGTGACATTGAAAGTATGGTCTTAACTTTCTAGAGGCGCTTATCAGTGCAAGTGTCAATTTCTCTAAGTATGGGTATCTAGTTTCTACTTCCCCTAAGGTTCGACTTACATAATAAATGGGAAATTACGTACCTTGCTCTTCTCGAACTTAGACACCACTTACCGCGATATCCGATACTGCCAAGTACAAGCAATGTTTCTCGTCTGCCTTTGGAGTGTGAAGCAGTGGTAGGCTCGATAAGTATCGCTTCAATTCCTCTAATGCCTGTTGGCATTCCGGGGTCCAGGCGAAATCGTTCTTCTTTTTGAGTAGAGAGAAAAATTTGTGACTTCGATCTGACGACCTTGAAATGAATCGGCCTAAGGCAGCAATCCATCCCGTTAGCTTCTGCACGGCTTTTACATTGTCCAGATGGCGATGTCTTCGATGGCCTTGATTTTATCAGGGTTGATCTCGATCCCCCTATTCGATACCATGAAGCCAAGGAACTTGCTCGAACCGACCCCAAAAGAATATTTCTCGGGGTTGAGCTTCATGTTGTATTTCCTTAAAATTTTGAATGTTTCCTGCAAATGAGCCAAATGGTCCTCTGCGCGTAGGGACTTAACTAGAATATCATCAATATAAACTTTCATTGATTTACCTATTTGTTCCTCAAACATTTTATTTACTAGGCATTGGTAAGTAGCTCCTACATTTTTTAGCCCGAAGGGCATCACATTATAACAATATGTTCCATACTTGGTGAGAAATGAAGTTTTTTCCCGGTCTTCCGGGTTCATTTAGATTTGATTATACCCGAAATAGGCATCGAGAAAAGTAAGGATCTCGTGGTCGGCCGTGGCATCGATCATGCGATCGATGTTGGGCAGCAAAAAAGAATCTTTGGGGCACGCCTTGTTTAAATCCTTATAATCTACACACATTCTAAGTTTGTTACCTTTCTAGGGACTATAACTACATTGGCTAACCATTCGGGGTATTTCATTTCTCGAATGGACCCTATTTTAAGAAGTTTAGTTACCTCGTCCTTTATGAATGCGTGCTTAACCTCGGACTGGGGTCTTCTATTTTGATTCACCGATTTGAACCTAGGGTCCAGGCTTAGCTGAAGCGTCGTTATATCCGGTGGGATCCCTGTTATATCTAAATGGCACCAAGCAAAACAATCTATGCTATCGATAAGAAATTGAATAATCCTTTTCCTGAGTTCGGGGGTTAATCCTGTTTCTAAGTATACCTTTCATTCGGGCAAATGCTCGATTAGTATGACTTGCTCTAGTTCTTTAATCGTTGATTGGGTAGCGTCGGAATCATCAGGGACCACGAAGGATCGAGGGATCCTTTGATCATCATCTTCGTCAGTCCTCTGATTTTCTAGTTCGGTTGAAGCTGACGTCTGTGACTGCTATTTGGCATCTCGTTCCCCTTTTGAGTCCGACCCCTTTGTTGACGAAGGTGAGGATATCAGAATTGCTTCTTCGACGGCGAACATTTCTCTCGCGGCCGGTTGTTCTCCGTACACTGTTTTGACTCCCTTCGATGTTGGGAATTTAAGAACCTGGTGGAGGGTCGAAGGTACAACTCTTATATTATGGATCCATGGCCTTCCAAAAAGGGTGTTGTACCTCATGTCACCTTCGATTACGTGGAACTTCATTTCCTGGATGGTCCCGGCCACGTTTATCGGCAGAATTATCTCGCCTTTGGTGGTTTCACATGCCATATGAATCTGTTTAGAACTAGGGTCACGGGTATGTCCTAGTCCTATAGACCGAGTTGTTCTACAACCTTCGATCTAATAATGTTGGCCAAGCTACCTGGATCAATTAATACACTCTTAACTTTAGTTTTATTCATGAGTACGGATATTACCAGTGCATCGTTGTGAGGTTGCATGACTCCTTTTGCATCTTCATCATTAAAGGACAAGGTTCCTATGGGTGCATAATCCTGAGTTCGAGGTCGCTTTTCTCTCATAACCAATGTCTTAGTGCGTTTAAACACCGGCCCCTGAGGGGTATCGACGCCACCGATGATCATGTGGATGATGTGATGTGGTTCTTCCTATTCACTTTGTTTACCGAAATCCCTATTTTTGAAATGGTTTTTGGCCCTGTCGCTTAAATATTCTCGAAGGTGCCCTTTATTGAATAATCGGGCTACCTCCTCTCTTAGTTGCCTGCAATCTTCCGTTTTGTGGCCATGGGTGCAATGATATTCGCACATTTGATTGGGGTTCCTCTCGGCAGGATTGGTCAGCATGGGTCGAGGCCATTTAGTGTCTTTGATGCATACGATAGCCGACACGATGGCGGATACATCGATGCAGAAGTTATACTCTGATAACTGTGGTGCTTCCTTAGGTCTGGTAGGCCTGTCTAACCCATTTTTGTTCATCAGCCCCCGAGACCTTTGACCTCGATCACTCATTTTATTGCCTTATCCAGAGTTATGTCTCGATTCATTGATCCCGTGGTTTCCACTATATGGACAGTATAGGTCCCTGATCAGACCTTGTTCTCGATTGATGTCCCTTCTAGCAGCGGGTTCAGAACCCAACTGATCGTCTTCGACTCTAATTTTTTACTGGTATCGATTATGCACGTCGGCCCAAGTAATAGCTGGATACTCGATCGGGTTATGCTTCAACCTTCATGAAGCCGTCGAACTTTGCTTGTTCAAACCTTGAGTCAAAGCCTGAACAACCCAATTGTCTGTGACTGGTGGCAGATCCATTCGTTCCATTTGAAAATGAGATATGAACTCCATTAGCATCTCATTATCTTTTTGTCTTACTTTGAACAGGTCCGGCTTCCCGGTCTCGACCTTTATGGCCCCGGCGTGCGCTTTTATGAAGGTGTCTGCAATCATAGCAAAAGAATCAATAGAATTAGATGGTAAATTATGATACCATATCATTTCTCCCTTTGACAGGGTTTCACCGAATGTCTTCAATAATACGGATTCGATTTCATCATCCTCTAGGTCGTTCCCTTTGATGGCACATTTGTAAGAGGTGACATGTTCGTTGGGATCAGTCGTTCCATTATATTTAGGAATCTCGGGCATGCAAAACTTCTTTGGGATTGGTTTAGGAGCTGCACTTGGTGGAAAAGGCTTTTGCAAGAATTTTTTGGCATCCAACCCTTTCAACACTGGCGGTGCCCCCGGGATCTGATCGACCCTGGAGTTATATGTTTCCATTGTTTATCGTTTGCCTCGATCCTCCTTTCTCCTAACTCTATTCGTTTTGTCAGTTCTTCGAACATCTTAGTAATTTCGGGATTAGTCCTCGATTCTTGCTTATTTGACCTTATTATAGCTGGCTCCGTTCTGTGGGTGACTTCTCGGGGTGGAATGGGCTCCAGCCTGCTCGGTATCTGGGTTTGACTCTGCAACTGAGCTATCGCTACCTGTTGAGCTTGCAACATTTTGAAAATTATACGCAAGCTGATTCCGTTTTCCTCAACATTATGGGTGTCTCGAGCTGCGGATCGAGTACCACTATGAATGCTATTTTCAGGTTCCGAACGTTAGTTTGTCTCAATGGCCATATGCGAATTAACGTCTGATGGTACTTCGACTCGAGCTCCAACGGTGTCGACAAGCAGCATTCCGGCCCTGGGCGTCAAGTTATTGTTCTCACCTTGAAGGCTAACTTCGTTGTCGATAGGTAAGGCCATTTAATTTGAGAGCTCGTAGTTGCTAATCCAAAATCAAAGACACTTCCGGAAACAAGCGTAAAATGGCATATTTTGCGGATTCGTATCAATTAACCACTGTTATCCATAGCCCCACGGTGGGCACCAAATTGTTTACCCGAAAAATGGATAGAGTTGAATTTGTACGTAGTTCTAAGGATATGTGGTATAACTTGACATAAGTCGTAAGAGTAAAGAGAAATATCGAGTGTTGACTGTAGAGAAAATAAACAAAATGGAAAAGAGGATGATTTATGGATTAAGCAAGATGAATTAATCTATAAAGCTAAAAAAGAATAACTCTTCAATATAGGAGTATTTGATATCTCAGTTACAATGTATGCCAAAACTTTTCCTTTACAGAAATATATCCATCCCTTTTATAGTGGGGGGGGGGGATCCTACTTTAGATATAATAAAATATACATAGTGGGGAACCCATGATAAATCAGTTTTTCCCTAATTCCCGCTGCGATTCTCTCCCTTAGTGTAGCTGCAACGGCTCTTGTGTATGAGCTCGATCTTGATCGGACTCAGTATTGGTTGGTTTCTGGTTTTAGAGCTCGGTACGGGTTTAAGCACGATGCTGACTCGGGGTCCGGTAGTGACTTGGGCTCGGTATTGGTTGGCCTCTGGCCCTTAAGATCGATTCCATCACATCTCATCATAGTTCAATTTGGACCCGAGCTCGATAATGACTTCGAGCTCGATATTTGACCTGTCACTGAAACTTGAAGCTCGTTTGTGCCTTCTTTGGATCCCATCTCGATATTATGAAGACTTTCTTCGGTCCATTATGTTCCCATATCGATCAAACTTACGAAGGTCGAAATCAGTTTCGACCGTATACAGGAAGGCTATTGAGGCTCCGGTGGATGACATTAAAATTGATGCCAAGGATCAACAATTGCTTTAAGCAATGGAGCGAGAGTTCCTCGTAGTTATTATTGTTGAAGTTGTATCGACTTATTGAACCAATTCTTTGATAGTATTGATGAGAGAGGCCAGAACTTGATCGCAAAGCCATTGGACCTACAAAGCCTGATCGACGGTGACATGGAATTTCAAATGCGAAAGATTGTACTTCTCGCAGCAATAGAGCATGGCAAAACCTTCAAGCCACAGCCCAATCACACTGCCCAAGCCCTTCTTGAGGAACCTACTTGAAGAAACAGTGGAGGAGATGCACAGATGAAGAAGAAATAAAAAAAAGGAGAAGAGAAGTGTCACGACACAAAATCTCACCTGTTGTGATTACGCCTATCTCAATACTAGGCAAGCAAAAAATCCCAATAAACCACCATTTCTTTTAAATTTGAAAATAAAATAATTAAATTCAGCGGAAGATATCTCAAAATTTCAAATATATCATACCCAAAACCCTCTGTCACTGAGTACATGAGCATCTAATGTGAATACAATGTTTGACTGATAAAAACCACTGCCTGAAAGTATAGAACATTACAATAACTAAAGGAAAGAGAGACAAGGTCAGCGGACGCCAAGCAGCTACCTTGATAGTCTCCAACCGATAGTACTCTAAAATCTAACAATCTCCGTGTATGAAAGCACCTGGGTCTGCACACGAGGTGCAGAGTATAGTATGAGTACAACTAACTCAACAAGTAACAAGACTAAACTCTAGGCTGAAAGAAATGATGAGCTCCGCAGGTACAGTCCAGTAAAAATAATGGTACAAAAATGTAGGCATGCTTTCAAGTTCAATAAATAAACTCAATACAAGTGAAATAGATCAATACTGCATGATATAAGGAATATGACATCTGAGTAGCAAGACCTCCTGTAGATACTGGTCACCAATTATTCGGTCACTCGGTACAGTTTATGGCCAGTCCAGCCCCGGGGTGTTCCAACCCGTATATATATATACACATCGACTGACATTCAGTCATTCAGTACCGTATAAGGCCAATCCAGCCCTGGGGTAATTTATCCCCAAATGCAAATGATACAGACAAGATCCATGTCCAGGTAAATTTATTACAATATAAATAAGTAAGGCAAGTCCAGTCCCTAGGAAAATCCATCCCAAACATATATATATAAGCAGTAAGTAAGGCAAGTCCATGCCCTAGGAAATCCATCCCGAATATATATAATCATCTACGCTCACTGGGGTGTACAGGCTCCGGAGGGACTCCTTCAGCCCAAGCGCTATAAGTCGATCACGCTCACTGGGGGGTGTGCAGACTCTTAGAGGGGCTCCTTCAGCCCAAGCGTGACATAAAGCCAATATGGACTACTGCAGGCGGGCAGTCCCGATCCGTATAATAATAAAGACAATGAGGACTGGTGCAGGCGGGCAGCCTCGATCCATAAAATAGTAAAGCCAATAAGGCCTGCTGCAGGCGGGCAGTCCCGATCCATAAAATAGTAACATATATAAAGCCAAATGGCCTGCTGCGTTGTGCACCTGAATCCCATAAATATCCTTACACTGGACAATTATTACTGAGTGTGAAATGTATATTTTAGAACAATTAATTCAACAACATCATGACCCCATGGGTCCTAAAATATCGGCACATAGCCTAAACATGGTCTTTATTACTAGGCTCACCTAAATTCCTCTAACATGTGCCACATGTTCAGATAATAACATGATTCTTTAATTTTACAACTTCACAGGATTTATTCAAGACACAATTTTTGTGGTGCACGTCTACATGTTCGTCACCTATCGTGTGAGTCACCTTCAACAATTTATATCATACCAAATTTGGGAATTCATACATTCAGAACCAAGTTTAGAAGTGTTACTTACTTTAAACCGTGTAATTCTTTAATCCGGTATGCCTTTGTCTCGTGAATTTGCCTCCATACGCCTCAAATCTAGCCACAATTAATTCGATTCAGTCAATAAAATTTATTGGAATTAATTCCATAAGAAAATGCTAATTTTCCACAAAAATCTGAAATTTAGCTCAAAAATCGTCCGTGGGGCCCACATCTCGGAATCCGACCAAACTCACAAAATCTTACAACTCATCCAATTACAAGTCCAACCATACTAATTTTACTCAAATCCGACTTCGAATCAGTATTCAAATCTCAAAAATTTATTTTTATGAAATTGTAGAAATTCCTCCAATTTCTCTTGAAAAATCAATAATCTAACGTCGAAAACGAAGATTAATTCATGAAATATAATCACAAAGGAGTCAAGAACACGTACCCCAAGTTTTGTGGAAAATTTCCTCTCCAAAGTCGCCCAATCGGAGCTCTAAAATCCGAAAATGAAGAAAGAAACCAAAACCCACGATTTTATCTTCTGTCCAGTCATTTACTCTTCGCGATCGCGAAGCACAAAAATTTCCAGCCCAAAATTTGCCTTTCGCAATTGTGGAAAATGCTTCGCGATCGCGAAGAACAAATTCCCAGCACTTCCAGACAGCCTCTAGTATAATGGTCATAACGCTTTGTACAAAACTCCAAATTGCAATTGGTTTAGCTTTCTGAAAACTAAACACCAAGGACTATAACTTTTCTTTGTTGCTCATCTCCCAATTCCTTAAATATTCCGAGATATAAGCATCCAAAGTCAGCCTTATGTAACAGAGAATTTCTAAACTCTTCCCCGATAACCTAGAGTGTATCTATTATAGTTTTTTGTACACAACTCCAAATGACAAATAGTTTATATTTCTGAAGACTAGACACAAAATGATACAACTTTCATTTTTGAATCATCACCAAATTCCTTATAGATTGTGAGATATAAGCTTCCAAAGTCGGTCAGTGCAGCGGAGGTTTGTTCTACGCGATCGCGAACTAGCTTCCGCGATTGCGATTCACAATACCCCAAAGTGTTGTTTACTCTTCGCGAACGCGACCTGATGTTCGCGATCGCGATTCACACCTCTGTGGACAAAAACTAGCAATTTAAAATGGCCTAGAAATAGTCCGAAACCACCCCGAAACTCACCCGAGCCCCTCACGACCTCAACCAAATATACCAACAAGTCCTAAAACATCATACGAACTTAGTCAAAGCCTCAAATCACATCAAACAACGCTAAAACCACGAATCGTACATCAATTCAAGCCTAATGAACTTTGAACTTTCAAATTCTATATCGTGTGCCGAAATACATCAAATAAATCCGAAATGACTTCAAATTTTGCACACAAGTCATAAATGACATAACGAAGCTATTCGAATTTCCAGAATTGGATTCCGACCTCGATATAAAAAAGCCAACCCCTCAGTCAAACTTCCCAAAAATGCAACTTTCGGCATTTCAAGCCAAATTCCACTACGTACCTCCAAATAATTTTCGGACATGCTCCTGAGTCTAAAATCACAATACGGAGCTATTGGAATTATCAAAACTCTATTCCAAGTTCGTTTACATATAAGTCAACATCCGGTCACTATTTTAACTAAAGCTTTAAACCTTGGAACTAAATATTCCAATTCATTCTAAAACCTCACCGTAACCGAACCAATTACCCTGGTAATTCACACAACAATTGTAAAGTACAATTTGAGCAGTAAATGGGGAGACGATATTGTAATACTCAAAATGACCGGCCGAGTCGTTACATTCTCCCCCACTTAAACATACGTTCGTCCTCGAACGTGCCAAGAGTTGTTTCCAAACCATCAAATCACTTTTCCATCTTACCACATACGTATCCGGGGGTGATCCCCCGTCACCCTATTCCATATAGGTTTGACAACACAATACCACTGAAATCATTGATTTAACTTTGGCCCATAAACCTTGGAAATTAATTTCCAACCTTTATAATTTCTTTCAAGACACAAATCTTACATTTACACACTGTATGAGTTTGAACAAGTTGTATCTAGCCATAACCATAACCACGGATATAATCAACTAACATATTACACAACTCGCATGCTCGTAGCACCGTTCCTGATCACAGTGACTACTCCAAAACTAACCACATACTAGTATTAAACCCATATCGAACCAAACCTCATCCAAAAAATCTTAGTACACTGTTGATAATAAAAGAAACACGCGAAATTTCATGACCACTTACCAGAGCAACAAGTCACAGAGCTCTCTCGCCCCAACCAGAACCATAATCACTTTCTAAACCGACTTTCAATATTATACTCCCGAATATACCGAAATCAAATATGATAGTACCCATTCCAGGTCCAATGACCTTATATTACTAAACGCAAATGTTCCATAGACATGCCGCACCAATATAACTCAGAGCCAAAACTGTGATGCTATAAGCTCATTATATATAGTAAAACCAAGACACACAAATTTAATAACAGTAACCAGCTCTTCTAGAGCTGACATTAACATCACTCGCACAGACAACTCACGTGCTATATTATCAATATCTGGACCCGCACGGACAACTCCCGTGCCAATAATATCAGTATATGGATCCGCACGGACAATTCACGTGCCAATAACATAATCCGCCTGGCATGGTCACAGGCCTTTAATTCAAGCATAACATACGGGAGCAATCAAATAAGTACACATGAACCATCGTAACTGATCAGAACTCCAGCACTCGCATGGCTATCACATCCTTCATGCACGATCTTCCCATAAGGAATACTTTCATAATTCTTCCGTGCCACATAGCAATGAATATCAGCAGTCTATCAACCAGGTGACTACTGCAATACCAATGAACATCCGTAAGTCAAAACACAATGCGCCTTTTGAAATGTGCACCCTTCTCAGGGATTACCGAGCAGTTATAACATTCATCTAATTATCTGAAATTGACCATTCTGTCTAAAATTCATGATCTACCATTCAAGAATGAATTGCCACCTTGTACATGTAAATCTTAATTCCGCGCCATACACCACATCTATCATGCCATCATGTGACAAGCACGAGAATCTCATTATCAACTATGGGTAACCAACAAATTACATACTCGGTCATTCAGTAACCTTTATCTTTCTTCCTTCCAGGAGGAATTCATAATACACAACACATTCCCTACACCGGTAGAATATATCTGGTTCAACCCATGGTAGAAACCATTAAGAACATTTTGAAATCCATTTGCACATAACCAAGCTATCAGAACTAAATTTCTCTAACTCGACCAAACCACGTAGGTCACCAAAACTCAAGAATATTGCCATCAAAATATCTGTAGAGTCTCACCACATCATAATTACCCCAATAAATACCACAATCGAAATACCCACTCTAAAAATACCTTATTTGAGTCTAAGGCAGTTTTATTCACCTTCCTGATACCGAAATATAAAATCCATAATGATATACAAAAATGTCATAAGTCTCGACACCATCCAACTTAAATCTCAGATTTTAGCCATAAACAAATCCGCCAAAAATTCTCAATTGTTACATATTAATCTCGAATCCATTAGAACTTTCTAGAGAGTCACCTCCTTTGTTCAAATCCACATTACACTGCCCAAATGGGCCAAAAGACATGTGCTCCATTAGCATAACAACACTCAAGGAAGTAACTCACTTTAATACCACTTATCAAATTCATACTCCGTGCGCACTACATCATTCACAAATAACAACTCACTCATTCCACGATTTTTATATACTCATAAAGCACAATATAACCCGTATCCAGAAATTTCCTTACTCGAGTCATTTTCGAACTCCACCTCTGCAAGTTATCATTAATTCCCAAGTATACTTCAGACGAAAACAAAAATAATTTGACACATAACCATGAATTGAATTGTCAATAGCAGGCTCCCCCACTTGGCTCAAAGCCTTAGATTAAAATACTTGATAACTCACAATACCCATACTTTATTACTGCCTTAATACTGTAGTCAGTTCAACAAAAATTCTTCTCAAGCTCAAGACACACCAACCATAAAATACCTCAATCATCCGCTAATCTCACATTCATTCTCTTAACACTCAAGTCAACTTTCTCAACCAGATTCAAATTCGAGTCTCAACACATACACCCCGCTGGCAGAAAAAAACTCTATATTCACATCATAAGGAACACACCTACATAAATTACTCTGCATGAGATAACCCACCTGCTTAGTCTCAAATTGGCATCTTGTTATATCCTTTCGCAGCCACAATTACTATGAAATCACTTAATCTGTCTAAGTCCAAACTCGTTAACCAGACACGAGAATTTAATTTGCCCCAAAATTTAACAACGTGAAAGATCTTTCAAAATATTCACACTCGAGATTGTACGTCACATCAAAATGAAAATAAAGCACCTAGTGGCCTTCCTTTACATTTCAAGGAAACACTTCTCGTCACATTCAAATCGTCTTAACACATCCATTCCACCGTTCATCGAGCCACAAATTCCACTCGTAGGGACATTACCGGATATATGAGTTCAAATGTACAGGTTACAACCGAAGCTACCGAGCCTAAGCGACGGTCTAAACCTGGCCTCAAGTCTTCCAGACTGGCCCATCACCAAAACACAGAATACACATCTTGAACCTCATTCATAAAATTACAAGCCGGCGATGCACAACTAATACCGAGCGCTCATGTGCGCATACGAATGCATGGAAGGAATTCAAAGAGTTATGTTTCAAGCAGAATCAATTCCGCACGATAGAATACAAAAAAGTAAAAAATTTCCTAAGGTTTCGGAAGCCTCTTGAAGATAAGTACAAGCGTCTCTATATCGATCCGCAAGACTCTACTAAACCTGCTCATGACTCGTGAGACCTATGTTACCTAGAACTCTCATACCAACTTGTCACGACCCAAAATCTCACTTGTCGTGATGGCGCCTATCTCAATACTAGGCAAGCCAAAAATCTTAATAAACCACCATTTCTTTTAAATTTGAAAATAAAATAATTAAATTCAGCGGAAGAAATCTCAAAATTTCAAATATATCACTCCCAAAACCCGGTGTCACTGAGTACATGAGCATCTAATATGAATACAATGTTTGACTGATAAAAACCACTGCCTGAAAGTATAGAACAGTACAATAACTGAAGGAAAGAGAGATAAGGTCAGCGGACGCCAAGCAACTACCTTGATAGTCTCCAACGGATATTACTCTAAAATCTAACAATCTCCGTGTCCGAAAGCACCCGGGTCTGCACACGAGGTGCAGAGTGTAGTATGAGTACAACTAACTCAATAAGTAACAAGACTAACCTCTAGGCTGAAAGAAATGAGGAGCTCCGCAGGTACAATCCAGTAAAAATAATGGTACAGAAAGGTAGGCATGCTTTCAAGTTCAACAAATAAACTCAGTACAAGTGAAATAGATCAATACTGCATGATATAAAGAATATGATATCTCAGTAGCAAGACCTCTTGTAGATACTGGTCACCAATTATTCAGTCACTCGGTACAGTTTATGGCCAGTCCAGCCCTGAGGTGTTCCAACCCGTATATATATACACATCGACTGACAGTCAGTCATTCAGTACCGTATAAGGCCAACCCAGCCCTGGAGTAATTTATCCCCAAATGCAAATGATACAGACAAGATCCATGTTCAGGTAAATTCATTATAATATATATAAGTAAGGCAAGTCCATGCCCTCCGAAAATCCATCCCAAACATATATATAAGCAGTAGGTAAGGCAAGTCCATGCCCTGGGAAATCCATCCCGAATATATATAATTATCTACGCTCACTGGGGGTGTACAGACTCCGGAGGGACTCCTTTAGCCCAAGCACTATAAGTCGACCGCGCTCACTGGGGGTGTGTGTAGACTCTCGGAGGGGCTCCTTCAGCCAAAGCGTGATATAAAGCCAATATGGACTACTGCATGCGGGCAGTCCCGATCCGTATAATAATAAAACCAACGAGGCCCGGTGCAGGCGGGCAGCCCCGATCCATTTAATAATAAAGCCAATAAGTCCTGGTGTAGGCGGGCAGCCCCGATCCATAAAATGGTAAAGCCAATATCGCCTGCTGCAGGCGGGTAGTCCCGATCCATAAAATAGTAACATATATAAAGCCAAATGGCCTGCTGCGTTGCGTAGCTGAATCCCATAAATATCCTTACACTGGACAATTATTACTGAGTGTGAAATGTATATTTTAGAATAATTAATTCAACAGCATCACGACCCCATGGGTCCTAAAATATCGGCACATAGCCTAAACATGATCTTTATTACTAGCCTCAGCTAAATTCCTCTAACATGTGCCACATGTTCAAATAATAACATGATTCTTTAATTTTACAACTTCACATGATTTATTCAAGACATAATTTTTGTGGTGCACGTCTACATGTTCGTCACCTTCAACATTTTATATCATACCAAATTTGGGAATTCATACCTTCAAAACCAAGTTTAGAAGTGTTACTTATTTCAAACCGTGTAATTCTTTAATCCGGTATGCCTTTGCCTCGTGAATTTGCCTCCATACGCCTCAAATCTAGCCACAATTAATTCGATTCAGTCAATAAAATTTATTGGAATTAATTCCATAAGAAAATGGTAATTTTCCATAAAAATCCGAAATTTAGCTCAAAAATCTCCCGTGGGGCCCACGTCTCGGAATCCGACGAAACTTACAAAATCTTACAACCCATCCAATTACAAGTCCAACCATACTAGTTTCACTCAAATCCGACTCCGAATCGGTATTCAAATCTCGAAAATTTATTTTTATGAAATTGTAGAAATTCCTCCGATTTCTCTTGAAAAATCAATAATCTAACGCCAAAAACGAAGATTAATTCATGGAATATAATCATAAGGGAGTCAAGAACACTTACCTTAAGTTTTGTGAAAAATTTCCTCTCCAAAGTCGCCCAATCCGAGCTCCAAAATCCGAAAATGAAGAAAGAAATCAAAACCCACGATTTTATCTTCTGTCCAGTCATTTACTCTTTGCGATCGCGAAGCACAAAAATTTCCAGCCCAAAATTTGCCTTTCGCGATCGCGAAGAATAAATTCCCAGCACTTCCAGACATCATCTAGTATAATGGTCATAACTCTTTGTACAAAACTCCAAATTGCAATTGGTTCAACTTTCTGAAAAATAGACACCAAGGACTATAATGTTCATTTGTTGCTTAACTCCCAATTCCTTATATATTCCGAGATATAAGCTTCCAAAGGCAGCCCTATGCAACAGAGAATTTCCAAACTCTTCCCACACAGCCTAGAGTTTATCTATCATAACATTTTGTACACAACTCCAAATGACAAATAGTTTACCTTTCCAAAAGCTAGACAAGACACTAAGGGATACAACTTTTATTTTTGAATCATCTCCATATTCCTTACAGATTGCGATATATAAGCTTTCAAAGTCGGGTCAATGCAGCGGAGGTTTGTTCTACGCGATCGCAAAACAGCTTCTGCGATCGCGATTCACAACGCCCCAAATTGTTGTTTACTCTTCGCGAACGCGACCTGATATTCGTGATCGCGATTCACACCTCTGTGGACAAAAACCAACAATTTAAAATGGCCTAGAAATAGTCCGAAACTCATCCAAGCTCCTCGGGACCTCAACCAAATATACCAACAAGTCCTAAAACATCATACGAACTTAGTCGAAGTCTCGAATCACATCAAACAATGCTAAAACTATGAATCGTACCTCAATTCAAGCCTAATGAACTTTGAACTTTCAAATTCTATATCTTGTGCCAAAATACATCAAATCAATCCAGAATGACTTCAAATTTTGCATACAAGTCATAAATGACATAACGAAGCTATTTCAATTTCCAGAATTGGATTCTGACCTCGATATAAGAAAGTCAACTCCCCGGTTAAACTTCCCAAAAATTCAACTTTCGGCATTTCAAGCCAAATTCCACTACGTACCTCCAAATAATTTTTCAGACACGCTCCTAAGTCCAAAATTACCATACAGAGCTATTGAAATTATCAAAACTCCATTTCGAGGCCGTTTACACATAAGTGGACATCCGATCACTATTTTAACTTAAGATTTAAACCTTGGAACTAAGTGTTTCAATTCATTCCAAAACCTCACCGGACCCGAATCAATTACCCCGGTAATTCACACAACAACTGTAAAGTATAATTTGAGTAGTAAATGGGAAGATGAGATTGTAATACTCAAAATGACTGGCCGAGTCGTTACAGAAAGAAAGTTCAGACCTTATAACCGGATATCCATCCTTTCTCTTTCTTTTTACGCTTGTTCGGTCCATATGATGAGAAAGCATTTTTTTTGTGCGGCTATTTAAACTCTTGGGTTGTATTAAATGGATTTGACATATATTCTATATATATATATATATATATATATATATATATATATATATATATATATATCCATTTATAAACTTTTGCATTATCTTTTAACTTTAGTGATACTATTCTTAAATTTGAATAAAAATTATAATTCATTAATTTCGGAAGATATCTGAATCCGAACACAAGTATTTTCTAAATATATATATTCTTCCAAAATAAAATAAATACATGCACAGTTTTACAAAATAAAATCTATCAATACTTCCAAAACAACCCAAAATTTAACAGAAATGACTTATATTGCCAAAGAAATAAAAAACCTAAACTCCATATATTGATTTCTTTGCTTGTATATTGTTGAGGCTACTATTGGTGAGGAAATCTTTATACCAGTGAGCCGACAGTTTTGGGATTCGATCCAACGTAAGAGCATTAACTTGATAAAGCCCGAATTTAATGGTGTAACCAAATATCCATTCAAAATTATCCATCAAACTCCATATGAAATAACCACGCACATCCGCACCATTCCTGCCCATCATCATTTGTAAAAGAGAAAGAAAAGCACAGTCAAGCTTAATGTGTAGAATGTAGATGTAAAAGAAGATATAACAAATTTAAACTTTGTTATTCGACCCAACATTTAGCGGTTCGTTCTTTATATTTTAGAAATTCAAGATTTTTCATTTATAAGCAGAATTAACCCAAATAACTGACCAGAGGCGAATTCATTATTTAAATTTTATGGGTTGAACTTTTAAAATTTTTAGTATCGAACCCATTATATATTTAAAGTTATGGGTTCATATCTACTTTTTTTTGCAATTTTAATGAATTTTTACATATAAATTTTTATTTCACGTCGAAAGTTATGAGTTCAATTGAACCCATCCACAATACACTACATCCGCCCCTGTAACCGACCACCCGATTGCTTAAACTAACAATAGCCGGTGAAGGTATAATATAGGCATAACTTATGTATGACATGTGTACAATTGTGTATAATCAATATATAATCCATATATATAGTCAAATTAATCTTACAAACTCCTTAAGCTCTTTGTTAAATTGCAACAACTTGGCGCTAAGACGATCCAAGTTCTTGGTCCATATAAAGTACTTTCTTTGGTTCCAAATACTTGTCATTTTGGCAAATTAAATTTTGTTTCAAAATATCAGACATTTGAAAGCACAAGAAGCATTAATACTTTTTTCCATCAAATTCACCTTTACTATTCTAGTTAGCGAAATTTAATTTAGTGAGGCGTTTAAAAGAGAAATAGAGAATAGTTATAATAAACATTCTTGTTATTAGAAATAAAATATCTTTCTTAAGAGATCGTGTGCAAGAGATAGCTTCTAAAAGAGAGTAGATAATATAGACGAGATCATGGTAGAAATCTTTAGAATGGAGAGTATACCTAATTGATCGAGCCAAAGATGCAAGGTATGCTTTGTGATATTTAATTCGCTTCATGTCTTTGACCAACTCATATCCTTCTTCTTGCTTGTCGATTGAAGCGTACCCTGTATGAAGTAATCGCAATTTACCTTCAATTACGTAGAATCTACACTCGAACATGAGAAATCAGTGAGAAATACTACGAGTTTAATTAAGGAGATTATTTACCATTTTCAGTCACAATTATAGGCATGTTATTGTATCTCTTCTTTATATAATCCACAATCTCTTCTATGCCTTGTGGAACCACATACAATCCAGGCATTCCCATCTGAAAAGTAGTTGGTGTAAGTTTAGAGTAATTGTCACCATATCATGATAAGAATTTGAACAAGGAAAAAGGTTCATAAATACCCTTTTACTATACCAAATATTTTTATAATTATCCTTGGTTATACTTTAGTTTTGGGTTATTCATACCTTTGCTAGCTAGCAATTCATAGCATACTTACCCTTCATCCTAACAGAGCTCCAACCTTAAGTATAACAAGGGGTATATTTGAACCATCGACGTTATAAGTATCAACCTAATCCGCACTGGAACTTCGCCAAAATCAAGAGCAAATACGACACGATTTGCTAAAGGTAAAGATATAAAGAGACTCAAGTATAATTAACGGGGTGGTAAAATTAAGATACTTCGTATAATATAGAGGTAAATTTGGACCTTTTCCCTTTAAAGACGTGTGCAAAAATATACCGGATCTCCTACGAAAGCACCATCTTCGTTCTGTCCAGTAGTGAGCAAAAACCCAAGGATGGCACGATTTTCACCATGGCTACAAGTTGGATTATTATTGTCATTCATATTGCATGGGCAATTGGAAAGAAGGCAATCCTTCACCAACAAAGTGGAATAATGGTTAAGCCCTATGAAGTCGGTGCTATTTTTTATAAGCCTTTTTTCTTCAGAGCTGAACTTTGGTAATTTCCTGCCGTGATACTCTCGCATTTCTGTAGGATAATCTCCATATACTAGAGGATCAAGAAGCCTGTTCATTCAAAAATATCGAGATTAATAATTGATATTTGCAACTTGACACGTCCGAATACAACTAATTAACATGTGCAATTTTGTTTTCTTCACCTAATCTAATTTACAGAATTTTTGTTTTCATAACAGATATATCACATGTTTGTCGATCAGTTCCGTATATATATTATCAAGCTAATATATTATTTGTTTGAACCTTATACGAGATTTGGTATTTTTAGAGTTAAAAGAAAGGTTACAACTTTCTATTGGTAAAAGATTTACAGCATTCTGGAAGTTCATCTAGATCCTCATGGGGTAGCAATATATAGGAACTTATGGGTTCAACGAGAAAAATGTTATAGATTACATAATAATAAAATTTTGAAAAAATAAATAAAGTAATATTATTCTTACCGGTTATGTATACTAGACTCTTAACTCATTAAGTATGAATACAAACACTATAGTCGAACCCGTTTCTCAATTGATAAGATGACAACCTGTTGAAATTCTGAAGGATTATGCATTATATTCAGAGTACGACATATCCAATGTAATTGAGCTTATCTTTGGAGAAAAGAATTATACCAAATCACTTAATAAATGATATATGTGTATATTTGTCTTCTGCACACATTTATATCACTAAGCTATTGTTAATAATGTGTAATAATTCCATGTTAGTTTATCCTTAATCTCGATTATTTGTTGTAAACTTCAGGTGTTCATAATATTTTTTTTATGTTTGGTGTACTACTTACGTACCAAGCCACATGAAAAGTCAAAGCTCTAGCTGCAGCTTTAATGTCAGCCTCATCATCCGTAATTGGCTTATACATGTAAGCACTCGCCACCATTCCTATCATTCCACCCTGTTCTGCCTGCTCATATATATAATTTTAATTACTAGTACCACTTATTTCCAAATCTTTCATTTGAACGTACGTTTCAAAACTAAAATAATAAGGTAACATGTGACTGACAGTTTTTTATTCTCAAAATAGAAAGAGAGAAATAGCTTGAAATAATTGGAGAAGTGAATAGACTTGCCTGGAAATGGTGACGATAGAGTTTGACAGCCTTTGCATGAGCCAATATTGAGTTGTGGACGACAAGTAGAGGCTCAATGTCTGAATTACCAGAGGAACATTTTCCAAAAGGGGGTGAACAATGTGAAGGTGGGAATACACCATTCATATAGGCAAGTTCCGCGAATAAATTAGGCTCATTTATTGTGGCCCAATACTTCACTCTATCCCCAAAACCTTTAAAACATGTTTCTGCAAAGTGCACAAACTCTTCCCTACAAAGATGACCAACTCACTGATTAAGATCGATATATATTTTTTTTATTACTCTATCTGTTTAAATTTAGGTGAGACACTTTCTTTATTAGTCTGTTTCGATAAGAATAACACATTTTTATATTTGAAAATAATTTAACTTTAAATTTTTTATTTTTTTGATTTTTCCCTTAACGAAATTTTTTTATAACCATACAAATATTATAAAATATTTAAGACACAAGTTTCAAATATCTTATGGCCACCAAATAATATGGCATGTTTATGATACAAATTTCAAAAGTCTTATTTCTTTTCTTAAATTTTGTGTCGAGTCAAACAATATCACATAAATTGAAACAAAAAGTGCATAAATCACATGAAACATTATTTAAGGGAAATAGAATAGACCTCTTCTATGTACGAATTTCCCTCAAAGTATATTTTTTAAATTAATTTGCTTTCACTTGCTTATTGGATGATATAAAACCATCCTGATTATCTGAATTTAATCAAAAAAGAACTAATTGTAGCTAGATTTAACTAGAGAAGAAACTTACTGCATCAGAGGGCTGAGCCAGGCCCCATATCTGTCCTCAAGTTCTTGAGGAAAGTCATTATGATGGATCGTCACAAATGGTGCTACTCCTGCATTTTATGTATCTATTAATATTGCAATCATTATTTGCTTCTTTTCTTGTCAACTCTGAGTAATATGACGTGTGTTATAAAAATAAAAAAAGAGTTGGTAAAGAATAATGGAAGAAAGAAGAGTTCGTAAACAACCACCTTTAAGTAAGAGATTATCAATGATATTATTGTAAAACTTGATTCCAGCTGGATTCACGGCCCCTAACTTTCCTCCTGTCCAGCTCCACCATTAGGAGTCAAAAACATATATGCTTAGTTAATTTAAGTATCTCTTTGTTTAATCCCATGTGATTGTATTTGACTTTAAAAGAAGTGAAAATAAGAGAAGAGAATGAAAAGGAACATATATACTTGGAAGAACTCTACTCCAGGAAATGGAGAATCGATAAGCATTTACTCCAAGAGAGGCCATTATATCAATATCTTCCTGCCATCATTCGTTGAAACAAAAAAAATGACACGTTCTAACTTTAAACATCTCATTTTACATGATCACATGTCAGTATAAAATGAAACTCAGGGAGTACCAAGTAACGATGGTAGTGGTCGTCGGCTACATCTCCATTTCCTCCATTTGTGATACTGCCTGAACCAATTCAAGAACAAGATAGTAAACGTATTAGCTTATATAAAAGGAACATATTAAAAAAATCTTAATTTATACAGACGTAAAAGAATGTGAGAGATTATACCATTGGTATGAGAAAAAACATCCCAGTTGCTAAGACTTCTGCCGTCTTCAATATATGCTCCTTCGATCTATATTCATATACTCATTAATTAAGGATGTTATATGAGAGCAGAGACAATTAAATAAAGAATAGGAAATTGAAAGTCAGAGATGTGGGTACTTGATAGGCAGAAGTTGATGTTCCAAAAAGAAAACTATCTGGAAATTCTGATCTTTTAACCTCTTCTTCCAACTCATTTCCTCCTTGGCCGATAATACTGTTGGCAGAAACACGTTGCAATAGTAAGAGGAGACAAATGAAGTAGGAGTTCTTAGTTTTGTTGCCCATCTTCATTTTATCTAAATTTCAGATAAAACTGATAGTCTATCTGACGGAGCCTAATTAAGTTGTATTTATAGGATTACTAATTAATATATAACAGGATTAAAAAAGTTCAATGTCGCTCTCATTCGTTGTTGCATATCTTAATTTTGACTTAATTTCAGGGAAAAAGAAGATTGTCTATCCGATGGCTGAGTTGTATTTTACTTGTACTAATCAATAAAAGGAAACTGCAGCTCTCATTGGTGGTGACTGGTGCATATAGGTCTTCATTTTGACATAATTTCAGCACAATTCTAGTTGGCGAGAAATTTTATTACCTGAGTCACATGACCAACATTATTTGCGGGCCTAGTTTATTTCTTGACAAGTGGACTCACTTTCTTACTTGTTTTATTTAAAAAATAAAACTAAAGAGACAACATTTAACTCTGCCAATAAAAGAAATTAAAACAGTAAAGATCTCCCAAAATCGGCAATCAGGGAAAATTGTAACAAAACTGGCGGATACTCTTTCATTTTATTAATTATGAGATTTTTACCTCCTCCCTATACTACATATAAAACTTAATTACCTTCTCTAATCAAGTTTTAACTTAATAATACGGTATCAATTATATACAAATAATTTTTAAATGAGTATCCCAAGATTGTAGCCTTTTAATTTAGTAAATCCCTAAAAATCCTCACAATTCCTTAATTACCCAGATATTACCCCAATCATTCTAAAGGATTTTCTTCTTTCTCTCTTTGAAATCAACCCTCTTTCTACACCGATGCTACAAGGTTTTTTCTTCAAAAGCTCATAATTTTCTCTAACAATGGCGAAGAAATGGATTAATTTTTTATCGATTTGGATTTCGCCATGGCCTGAGTTTGGAGCATTTCCGGGCTTCCCCTTTTCTTGTTGGTATTCCGATGGTGGCTAGGAGTAGATGTATATTAATTATTTGGTTGTATTGTTCGAATTAAAATTGTCAATCAATAAATTTTGAAGGTATTTGACTCTCCATTATTGACATCCATTAAAAAGTTTCGAAACTTTGAATTTGAAATCGAATTTTCAAAAAATATTGTTTGTTTGGATTGGGTATTATTGAAAATGATTAAGAATATTATATAGAGTTTATATCTCGATTTTGAGGGTATTTGGTAAAGTTTAGATTTGATTTGGCTGGATTTTCATATTGAAATTCGAAGAAGAAGCAGAAGAACACACCACATACAAAATATATACAAATTATATACAAATTATATACAAAATACATACAAAAGTCATATTGTATAAAATTTATATAAAAACTGTATTTAAATTGTATGATGTTGTAGTTGTATTTGAATGTAATGACCCGACCGGTCATTTTCCTTTCTAGAACCTCGTTCCCTAAATAAGACTTCTCGTACTTACTTTTACTGATTTATGACTTGCGGGGATGGTTGGTATGGGATTTGGAAGAGTTTGGGTTGAAATCGGAACACTTAGTTCCTTAAAGTTGGCTTAAAAGGCTAAGTTTGACTTCGGTCAACATTTTGAGTAAACGATATCGGAATCGGGATTTGATGGTTCCAATAGGTTCGTATGATGATTTCGGACTTGGGCGTATGTTCGGATTGGGTTTTAGATGACCCGAGAGCGTTTTGGAGCCTAATAGTGAAAGTTGATTCTTGAAGAACTTTGAAGTTCTTTAAATTTGGTTAAGAGCGGGTTTTGGTGATTTCGAGGTCCAAACGGAATTTCGAGATCGGGAATAGTTCCGTAATGCCATTTAAGACTTGCACACAAAATTTGGTGTCATTCCGAGTAGTATAAGTACGTTTCGTCGCATTGGAAGTAAATTATAGAACTTCAAGTTCTTAAGTTTGATTCAATCGGTTTTAGGGTGTGATTCTTAGTTTTAATGTTGTTTCGGGCATTCCGTGAGTTCGAACGAGTCCGTTTTGTGATTTTAAACTTGTTGTTATGTTCAGGCGGGGTCCTGTGGGCCCTGAGTGTCAATCGGACGAGGCTCGGACTAAGTTGAGAATTTGGAACTGCAGTTGAGTGCTCCAGATCTGTCATAACAGCACTTGCGGTTGGCCAGCCGCAGGTGCAAGCCAAGTCCCCGCAGATGCTATCCAAGGATGGTCAGCCAGGTTCCGCAGATGCGGCTCCTTCTACACAGAAGTGGGACCGCAGAAGCAGGAGTCCTTCCGCAGATGCGACCCCAGTCAGCCCAGCCAACTCTGCAGAAGCGGACACCTGCTCCGCAGGTGTGAAAATTGCTGGGGCAGTGAGGTTCAATTAATACGGGACTTAAGCCATTTTCACTCATTTTCTCTCACTCTTTGGGCGATTATTGGAGCTTCTTGAGAGGGATTTCCACCTAGCTTTTGGAGGTAAGTAATTTCTACCTATCGTGAGTTCAATACGTAGATTTTGGGGTAGATTTCAACATGAAAATTAGTAGAAATTATGGGTTAGATGGAAAACCTAGGGTTTGACAAGAATGAGATTTTTATCACGAAAATGGTTATGGAACTTAATGAAAATCATATATTTATGTTCCTAATATTACGGGTAACAACTTTCTTCAAATATTTCCGGAATCCGGGCACGTGGGCCCGGGGGTGAACTTTAGTAATCTTGCATTTAGAGTTGGGAAATTACCTAAATAGTAGGGATACAAACTTTTAAACCTATATTGATTAGTTTCTACACTATTTGGATAGTTTTGGATTGCTTGGCACCAAATTGAGAGTTTGGTCATAAGTTTGGACCGGAAAGTAGGTCTTAAAGCGAGATAAGTCTCTTTTCTAACCTTGTAAGAGAGAAATTTCTCCATAGGTGAATTAATTAATATATGATTATTTGTGGGGGCTACATACGCACGAAGTGACGAGAGTCCGTACCTAGCTACTATTCTTGTTATGTCCAGGTAGTTCTAGGCTTGCACCATGCTTTGGTGGGTACCGTTATCTGAACATAATTGTTTATTCGTATTGAATGGAACTAAGTTGAGGATTTCAAGATTTCAAAGGTTTCAAGTAAATTAATATTTTTAAAAGAATTAAGAAAACTTTCGTTATATTTATATTAAACCACATCGCAAGTATATTCCGCGAGTACGATGACTATTTCTACTACTCTCATGGGAGCGGGTCGTTCGCCTTGGCAGGTTAATAGATGCATCTATGGTTTGCACCGTTCGATCCTCGGTAGTGCACATTTTACATTTTTATGTTGGATCGGGCCGAACGTCCTCGGTGGAATTTGTGTGTGATAATAGAAGTGGAAGCCCTTTTTAAAATTGGTATAAATTTGCTGTTTTAGAGATCATTTGTTTAAAATGAAGGAAGTATTTTGGTTTCTTAGATATGATGGAAGAACTGTACAATTATTTCTTGTTCTGAGTTTATTGTTAGTTCTGTGTATCATGCTTATTTAAAATCACATATTATTATATTGTTGGCCCTAGTGAGTGTCAAAGTTGACCCCTCATCACTACTTCTTCGAGGTTAGGCTAGATACTTACTGGGTACATTTTCTTTATGTACTCACGCTACACATTTGTACTTGATTGTACAGGATTCGAGGCAGGTGCATCTGGCCACCAGTTCGGCGCGTAGACTAATTTCCTAGCTCGAGACTTCCCGGTGAGCTGTTCTTTTGAGCCGTTCTGTAGCAGCTGGAGTCTCTCTTATGTTCTTTTATTTTCTTTCTATTTCCTTTGAGACAGTAGGCTAGCATTGTTTGTATATTCTACTAGATTGCCCACATACTTGTGACACCAGGTCTTGGCACACACACTAGTGAACTTATAGTTTTGGTTTGCTCATATGATTATGATTAGCACTAATTGTTTCCATTTATTTATGTTAAAATTGAAAAATCCTAAATCTTTTTTAAAATAAGGAAAAAACTATCGTTTACAAATTTATCTAAGCGGGAAATCACTAGTTGATCAGTGTTTGCTTTCCCAACAATGGTGTTGGGCGCCATCACGGCCAATAATGGAATTGGGTCATGACAATATGGTATCAGAATACTAGGTTCATGTAGGTCTCACAAGTCATGGGTAGGCCTAGTAGAGTCTTGCGAATCGGTGCGGAGACGTCCGTACTTATCTGCGAAAGGCTATAGGGTGTTAGGAAATTACTCTTTATTCATCTCCTATCGTGCAGTTGATGGTATACTAAGTTTCCTTCTTCTATTCTCTCACAGATGGCGAGGACGCACACAACGGACGTTCCAGACCCCGGAGGAGCTGCTCCCCCCGTTGCTAGAGGCTAAGGCTGAGGCCGGGGGAGGGAACGGGCCTGAGGGACGGGATGAGGGCGTCCCAGAGCTGCCCCAGTAGCACCAACAACGGATCTAGTGGAGGATCCCATCATGGAGGAGCAGGGCGAGGTGCCTGTTCCAGAGCCAGCCCCGGTAGATTTCATGACAGCACCGGGCTTTCCGGAGGTCATGGGCCGTATGCTGCGGTTCATGGACACTATGACTCAGACTGGTTTATTTCCAGCAGACCCAGCCATATCTCAGGCAGGAGGGGGAGCACAAACCCCTACTTCTCAGGCTCCTGGGCATGCAGCTGCTGTGTATCAGACCTCGGGTACACTACCCGTGGGTGGGACCCAGCCAGTTGCCGCAGCAGCACCTGAGCCTAGACCAGTTGCTGACGGCGATCCGCAGAAGCTACTAGACAGATGGACTATGCTACACCCTCCTATCTTCGGGGGTGAGCGGCATAAGGATCCCCAGGACTTCATTGATCTGTGCAGGGACATACTGCATAACATGAGGATATTGGATTCCCATGGAGTAGATTTCACCGCTTTCCAGTTGGAGGGCAGGGTCCGTAGATGGTGGCAGTCTTACCTTCTTCGCAGACTAGCGGGTTCTCCTCCCATGACTTGGGATCAGTTTACACGGCTTCTATTGGATAGGTATATTCCACCCTCTCGTAGGGAAGAGTTGCGGTGTCAGTTTGAGTAGCTCGAGCAGGTTCAGATGTCTGTGACCGATTATGAGGCAATATTTTCTGAGTTTGTCTCGCCATGCACTTATGATACTTCCTACGGATGCAAAGAGAGTGCATAGATTTGTTGCGGGGTTACACCCCAGTATTCGGGCTAGCATGGCCAGAGAGGTTAAGATGGGTACTGATTATCAGCTAGTGGTAGAGATTGCTCGAAAGATTGAGGGCTACTGCCAAAGGGGTAGAGAGCAGATGCAGCAGGACAAGAGGACCCGATTCTCGGGAGAGTTTAGAGGTGCCCCGGCTAGGGGCAGGGGTCAGTTTGGGAGTGGTCAGCCTAGTAGGCCCACATATCCAGCACCACCACCACCTCCTCGGGGTGCTCCAGCACGACCCTATTTCAGTGATATGCCAGAGAGTTCTTATCGCCCACCAGTTCATCAGGGTTACTCTAGTGCCTACTTCAATGCCATGACATAGAGTTCATACCGCCTGCCAGCCATCCAGGGTTCTTTTAGTGGGTATTCAGGCCATCAGGGTCAGACTTTGGGACAACAGTCTATGGCACCGCGGGGTTGTTATGAGTGTGAGGATCCGGGTCATATGAAGAGATTTTGTCCCAGACTTTGGAGCAAGGCAGTACAACAGGGTCATCAGCCTATGATTACAGCACCAGCCGTCCGACCGCCCAGAGGCGGAGGACATGCAGGTAGGGGCCGTTCTAGAGGTGGAGGCCAGGCAGGAGGGTCAACCATCTATTGTTCAGCCTGGCAGAGGCCAGCCAGCCAGCGCTCCAGCTAGATTCTATGCTTTTCCAGCCAGACCAGATACAATGGCCTCAGATGTCGTGATCACATGTATTATTTCTGTATGCGGTAGAAATGCTTCGGTATTATTTGATCCAGGGTCTACCTATTCATATGTGTCATCTATGTTTGATCATTTCCTGGATATTCCTCGTGAGTCCTTGGGTACTCCTATTTATATGTCCATTCCTGTGGGCAATTCTGTGGTTGTAGATCAGGTCTACCGGTCCTGTGTGGTTACATTCTGTGGTTACGAGACTAGAGCGGACCTTCTGTTACTTGATATGATCGACTTTGAGGTCATCCTGGGCATGGACTAGCTATCCCCATATCACGCCATCCTTGATTGTCATGCCAATACTGTTACTTTAGCGATACCAGAGTTGCCGAGATTGGAGTGGAAGGGTTCCTACGTTAGTACATCTAGTCAGGTTATCTCTTTTCTGAAGGCTCGATATCTGGTCGAGAGGGTTGTTTGGCATATCTAGCATATGTTAGGGATACCACCGCAGAGGCTCCAACGATTGATTCAGTGCCAGTAGTCCGGGAATTTTCCGATGTGTTTCCTTCTGACCTTCCAGGCATGCCGCCAGATCGTGATATTAATTTCTATATTGATTTGGCTCCAGGTACCCAACCTATATTTATTCCACCGTACCGTATGGCTCTGAAAGAGCTGAAGGAGCAGCTTGAGGTGTTATTGGCAAAGGGGTTTGTCAGACCAAGTGTATCACCTTGGGGTACACCAGTGTTATTTGTGAAGAAGAAAGATGGAACTATGCGGATGTGCATTGATTACCGCTAATTGAACAAAGTTACCATCAAGAACAAGTACCCGTTGCCGCGTATTGATGATTTGTTTGATTAGTTACAGGGTGCCAGGGTGTTTTCTAAGATCAACTTGAGATCGGGGTACCATTAGTTGAAGATCCAGGGCTCAGATGTCTCAAAGACTGCCTTCCGTACTAGATATGGCCTTTATGAGTTTCTAGTGATATCCTTTGGGTTGACTCATTCCCCAGTGGAGTTTATGGATTTGATGAACCGGGTGTTCAGGCCTTATATTGATTCCTTCGTTATTGTCTTCATTGATGACATCTTGATTACTCAAGTAGCCTGGGGGAGCATGAGCAGCACTTGAGAGTGGTACTTCACACCTTGCGAGAACAGAAGCTATATGCCAAGTTCTCCAAGTGTGAGTTTTGGATAGAGTCTGTGGCGTTCTTGGGGCATGTTGTATCAGGAGAAGGTATTAAGGTGGATCCCAGGAAGATTGAGGCAGTTCAGAGTTAGCCTTGTCCCACTTCGGCGACTGAGATCAGGATCTTCCTGGGGTTGGCAGGTTATTATCGCCAGTTTGTGCAGGGTTTCTCATCCATTGCAGCACCTCTAACTAGATTGACCCAGAAGGGTGCTCCATTCCGTTGGTCTGATGATTGTGAGGTGAGCTACCATAAGCTCAAGACAACTTTGACTACAACACCGGTTCTAGTGTTGCCTTTAGGCTCGGGGATGTATATGGTATATTGCGATGCTTCACGCGTTCGCTTGGGTTGTGTATTGATGCAGGAGGGGCGAGTTATTGTATATTCTTCACGTCAGCTGAAGATCCATGAAAAGAATTACCATGTGCACGATTTGGAGTTGGCAGCGATCGTTCATGCTCTTAAGGTATGGAGGCATTATCTGTATGGGGTATCATGTCAGGTTTATACTGATCATCGCAGCTTACAACATTTGTTCAAGCAAAGGGATCTCAATTTGAGACAGCGTAGATGTCTTGAGTTACTGATAGATTATGACATCACCATTCTTTATCATCCAGGCAAGGCAAATGTGGTCGCGGATGCCTTAAGCAGGAAGGCAGAGAGTATGGGTAGCTTGGTATTCATTTCAGCAGAGGAAAGGCCACTAGCTTTGGACATTCGGTTATTGGCTAACAAACTTGTGAGGTTGGACATTTCAAAGCCCAACCGAGTTCTTGCATGTGTTGTTGCCCAGTCTTCATTATTGGGGCAGATCAAGGCTCGGCAATTCTATGATCCGCATTTGGTAGTTCTCAGAGAGACGGTACTACATGATGGTGCCAAGGAGGTTTCTATTGGCGATGATGGTGTTCTGTGACTCCAGGGTCGCCTATGTGTTCCTAATGTCGATGTCTTGAGGGAGGGGATTCTAGAGGTGGCACACAGTTCTCGGTATTCTATTCATCCAGGTGCTACGAAGATGTATCATGACCTGAGACAACATTATTGGTGGCGGCGGATGAAGAAAGACATAGTTGAGTATGTGGCTAGGTGCTTAAATTGCCAGCAGGTTAAGTATGAGCACCAGAGGCCAAGTGGCCTACTTCAGTAGATGACTATACCTGAGTGGAAATGAGAGCGCATTACTATGGACTTTGTAGTTGGATTTCCGCAAACCTTGTCGAAGTTTGATGCTGGTTGGGTCATTGTCGACAGGTTGACCAAGTCGGCAAACTTCATTCCGGTTGTGACTACCTATACTTCAGAGAAGTTGACCCAGATTTATATTCGTGAGATAGTTCAATTTCACGGTGTGCCTATTTCCATCATATCAGATAGAGGCCCTCAGTTCACTTCGCATTTCTGCAGAGCCGTACAGAGTGAGTTAGGGACCCGTGTAGAGCAGCACAATATTTCATCCACAGACCGACGGGAAGTCAGAGCAGACAATTCAGATATTGGAGGACATGCTGAGAGCATGTGTGATTGACCTTGGAGGACAGTGGGATCAGTTCTTGCCTTTGGCCGAATTTTCTTACAACAACAGTTATCAGTCCAACATCAAGATGGCTCCATTTGAGGCTTTATATGGTTGGCGATGTCGTTCCCCCATCGGGTGATTTGATCCCAGCGAGGCTAAGCTATATGGTACTGATTTGGTAAAGGATGCCTTTGAAAAGGTAAAGTTGATCCAGGAGTGACTTCGCACAGTACAGTCTAGACAGAAGAGCTACGCGGATCAGAAGGCGCGTAATATATCATTTATGGTAGGCGAGAAGGTTCTCTTGAAAGTCTCACCGATGAAGGGTATTATGAGATTCGGAAAGAAGGGCAAGTTGAGCCTAAGATTTATAGGCCCATTTGAGGTGTTAAGGCGAGTTGGGGAGGTTGCTTATGAGCTTGCTCTACCTCCCAGCCTATCAGGGGTTCATCCAGGTTTTCACATGTCTATGCTCCAGAGGTATCATGCCGACTTGTCTCATGTGTTAGACTTTAGTACTATTCATCTAGATAAGAGGTTGGGGTATGAGGAGGAGCCAGTTGCTATTGTTGTTAGACATGATCGTCAGTTGAGGACCAAGAGGATTTCCGCGGTAAAGGTTCAGTGCAGGGGCCAACCAGTCGAGGAGGCAACCTGGGAGTCCGAGGAGGACATGCGGCGCAGATATCCACACTTATTCAGCACTTCAGGTATGAATCTAAACCCATTCGAGGACGAACGTTTGTTTAAGAGGTGGAGAATGTAACGACCCGACCGGTCATTTTGCGTTCTAGAACCCTATTCCCCTAAATAATACTTCCCGTACTTGCTTTTATTGATTTATAACTTTCGGGGATGGTTGGTTTGGGATTTGGAAGAGTTTGGGTTGAAATCGGAACACTTGGTTCCTTAAGGTTGGCTTAAAAGGCCAAATTTGACTTCGGTCAACATTTTGAGTAAACGACCTTAGAATCGGGATTTGACTGTTCCAATAGGTTTGTATAATGATTTCGGACTTGGGCGTATGTTCGGATTAGGTTTTGGATGACCCAGGAGTGTTTTGGCGCCTAATAGTGAAAATTGGTTCTTGAAGAACTTTGAAGTTCTTTAAATTTGGTTTAGAGTGGGTTTTGGTGATATCAAGGTCCAAATGGAATTCCGAGACCGGGAATAGTTCCGTAATACCATTTAAGACTTGCACGAAAATTTGGTGTCATTCCGAGTAGTATAAGTACGTTTCGTCGCATTGGAAGTAAATTGAAGAACTTGAAGTTCTTAAGTTTGATTCAATAGGTTTTAGGGTATGATTCTTAGTTTTAATGTTGTTTCGGGCATTCCGTGAGTTCGAGCGAGTCCGTTTTAAGATTCCAAACTTGTTGATATGTTCGGGCGAGGCCCCGAGTGCCAATCGGAAGATGCTCGGACAAAGTTGAGAATTTGGAATTGTAGCGAGCTCGCAGGTGCGAGCCAAGTCCCCGCAGATGCGATCCAAGGATTGCCAGCAAGGTTCCGTAGATGCGGCTACTTCTACACAGAAGCAGGATCGTAGAAGCGAGAGACCTTCCGCAGATATGGCCCCAGTTGGCCCAGCCAACATGCAGAAGCGGACACCTGCTCCGCAGAAGCGGATCCGCAGGTGCGGCCTATACACCGCATGTGCGAAAATCGTTGGGGCAGTGAGGCTCAATTAATACGGGACTTAAGCCATTTTCACTCATTTTCTCTCACTCTTTGGGCAATTATTGGAGCTTCTTAAGAGGGATTTCCACCTAGCTTTTGGAGGTAAGTACTTTCTACCTATCGTGAGTTCAATACGTAGATATTGGGGTAGATTTCAACATGAAAATTAGTAAAAATCGTGGATTAGATGGAAAACCTAGGGTTTGACAAGAATGAAATTTTTACCACGAAAATGGTTATGGAACTTAATAAAAATAATATATTTATGTTCTTAAGGTTATGAGTAACAACTTTCTTTGAAAATTTTCGGAATCCGGGCACGTGGGCCCGGGGGTGAATTTTAGGAATCTTGCATTTAGAGTTGAGAAATTACCTAAATAGTAGGGATACAAACTTTTAAGCCTATATTGATTAGTTTCTACACTATTTGGATAGTTTTGGATTGCTCGGCACTAAATTGAGGGTTTGGGCATAAGCTTGGATCGGAAAGTAGGCCTTAAAGCGAGGTAAGTCTCTTTTCTAACCTTGTAAAAGAGAAATTTCCCCATAGGTGAACTTATTTAATATATGATTATTTGTGGGGGCTATGTACGCACGAAGTGACGAGAGTCCGTACGTAGATACTATTCTTTTTATGTCCGGGTAGTTCTAGGCTTACACCATGCTTTGGTGGGTCCCGTTATCTGAACATAATTGTTAATTTGCATTGGATGGAACTAAGTTGAGGATTTCAATATTTCAAAGGTTTCAAGTAAATTAATATTTTGAAAAGAATTGAGAAACATTTCGTTATATTTATATTAAACCGCGTCGCAAGTATATTCCGCGAGCGGGGTGAATATTTCCACTACTCTCATGGGAGCGGCCCGTTCGCCTCTGCAGGTTAATATATGCATCTATGATTCGCGCCGTTTGACCCTCGGTAGTGCACAATTTACATATTTATGTTGGATCGTGCCGAACGTCCTCGGTGGAATTTGTGTGTAATTATAGAAGTGGAAGCCCTTTTTTATAATTGGTATAAGTTTACAGGTTTAGAGATTATTTGTTTAAAATGAGGGAAGTATTTTGGTTTCTTAGATATAATGGAAGAACTGTACAGTTATTTCTTGTTCTGAGTTTATTGTTAGTTCTGTGTATCATGCTTATTTAGAATCACATATTATTATATTGTTGGCCCTAGTGAGTGTCGAAGTCGACCCATCGTCACTACTTCTTCGAGGTTAGGCTAGATACTTACTGGGTACATATTTTATTTTATGTACTCTCGCTACACTTCTACACTTGATTGTACAGGATTTGTGGCAGGTGCATCTAGCCACCAGTCCGGCACGTAGACTAATTTCCAAACTCGAGACTTCCCGGTGAGCTGTTCTTTTGAGTCGTTCTGCAACAGCTGGAGTATCTCTTATGTTCTTTTATTTTCTGTCTATTTCCTTTGAGACAGTAGGCTAGCATTGTTTGTATATTCTACTAGATTGCCACATACTTGTGACACCAGGTCTTGGCACACACACTAGTGGACTTATGATTTTGGTTTGCTCATATGATTACGATTAACAGTAATTGCTTCCATTTATTTATGTTAAAATTGAAAAATCCTAAATATTTTGTTAAAATAAGGAAAAAGCTATCGTTTACAAATTTATCTAAGCGGGAAATCACTAGTTGATCAGTGCTGGCTTGCCCAACAACGGTGTTGGGCGCTATCATGACCTATAATGGAATTGGGTCATGACAATTTAACTGGGTAAGAATGATGTATGAAAGTTCTAGATAAGTTGTAAATAAGTTGTATACTGTATAATTAGTTGTGAAATTTGTTTTTAGTATGTATGTAATTGTAGATATATTAATTTGTGTAAAATATATTTTTATTTTGCATGTTGTTGTACCATACATTTTTATTTTCTTAAATAGACAATTATGGCAAAGAGAGAGAAGAGTTGTGCTAATTATGGCTTAAAATAGGTAACACACAACTGGAAGGAGTCTTATTAAGATGGAAAGATAATTTGAACTCTGTTCACTTCAATTACGTCATTTTTCAAGAAACGATTCCCCTAATTTAAGGCAATAATAATGGTTTGTATATAAATTGTAAGAAAAACTTATTTAGGGCGGGTAATATACAAAATATGGATAATTTTAGTAAATAAGTTTTAAATATTGTATAGGAAGGAAAAAATCCCTTTTATTAATAGGTCTAATCTCTCATGATAAGAAAATAATTCAAATTGAAAATCTTGCATTTTAGGATCCAAGTAAAAATTATATGCACGAGTAATCTATACATTTATAAAATTTAACACGCCATATAAATAAATTAGATTAAGTTTTCCATTAAAAATATTATGCACAATTGAAATTAGTAAATTGCATAATGTCCAGGTTTATCTTCACCATCAAAATTCGCATTGTCAGCAAATTGTAAATTCTCCATATTCTTTGAGTATACAAGCATATGTTTTCTTCTTCGTAAATTGAATCCTAAAATACAAGATTTTCAATTTAAAAAGTTAATTATGAAATAGGAGACCTAATAATATAATAAAAATAATATTCGTCGGCTTTGTTACCGCTCCGCATGATCGCCGATTTTGGGAGATTTTGCAACGACCCGACCGGTCGTTTTGAGCATTTACGTTCCTTTCAACTATTTGAAATCTTGAATAACTTCCTACGAGGTATTATGACTTGTCTGAATTGTCAGTTTTGGTTTTAAGGTATTTCGGAGTTAGCTTGGAAGAATAAATTTTCATGTTGGAAGCTTAAGTTGAAATAGTTCACCAGGTATTGACTTATTTGTAAACGACCTCGAAATTTAATTCTGATAATTTCAATAGCTACATATGGTTATTTAGGACTTAGAAGCGTGTCCGAAAGAATTTTTGGAGGTCCGTAGATGAATTAGACTTGAAATGCCGAAAGTTGAATTTTTGAAAAGTTTGACCGAGGGGTTGACTTTTTGATATCGGGATCGAAATCTGATTCTGAAAATTTTAATAGGTATGTTATGTCATTTATGACTTGTGTGCAAAATTTGAGATCAATCGGACGTGATTTGATAGGTTTCGGCGTTATTTGTAGAAATTAAACATTTCAAAGTTCAATAGGCTTGAATTGAGGCGAAATTCATGGTTTTAGCGTTGTTTGAGGTGATTTGAGGATTCGACTAAGTTCGTATGATATTTTAGGACTTGTTGGTATATTTGGCTGAGGTCCCGAGGGCCCCGGGTGAGTTTCGGATGGTTAACGGATGAAAAAATTGAACTACAACAGCTGCTGCAATTTCCTTCTATAGGAAATTTCTTCTGCTAGATTCGAGCCCAGAAATCGAGCCCAGATGTGAGCCCAGATCGAGCCCAGGGTCGAAGGCCAAGATCGAAGCCATGATCTAGCCCAGGGTCGAGGTCCACGATCGAAGCCATGATCAAGCCCAGGGTCGAGGGTCACGGTCGAAGGCAGGGTTGAAGACATGATCGAAGGCCAGGGTCGAGGGCCATGATCGGGGATCAGGATCGAAGCCACGATCGAGGCCCAAGATCGAGGGCCAGGATCTAGGACCAGGATCGAGGACTAGGATCGAGGACCAGGATCGAGGCCTAGGATCGAAGGCCAAGATCGAGGCAGAACCGAGGTTGTCTGGGCAGAATTATAAAAACAGGGACTTCATCACATTCGCCATTTTTGACAAATTGGAGCTTGAGGAGAGGCGATTTTTGATATATTTTCAAGGAAAACTTGAGGTAAGTCCCCTGTGATCATTTCTACTCCATAATATTGAATTATCATCAAATAATCTGACTAGATTACATGATTTAGAGGTGTAAATCGGAGATTCGAACTTAGAAATTTGGAAATAAGATTTGTAGACTTGAGGGTCGAGTTGAGGTCAAAATTTGGTAAAATTAGTATGGATAGACTCGTGGTTGAATGAGCTTTCAGATTTTATAACATTTGTCGAGTTTCGAGACGTGGTCCCCACGGGCGATATTTGAGCTAAAATTCAGATTTTTATGGAAAACTAGCATTTTCTTATAGAATTAATTCCAATAAATTAATTTGACTGAAACGAATTATTTATGGCTAGATTCGAGGCGTTTGGAGACCAATTCACGAGGAAAGGACATTGCAGAATAAGAATTTCACGGCTTGAGGTAAGTAACAGTTTTAAATCTGGTCCTGAGGGTATTAAACCCGGATTTTGGTATCGTGTGATTATTTTGGAAGTGACGCACATGCTAGGTGACGGGCATGTGGGCGTGCACCGAGAGGATTGTGACTTGGTCCGTCCCGGGAAACTGTATAGTTGAATAATTTGTTGTTAGCTATATGCTCTCTATGTGTTGATAAAATTTGACTGTAAATCATGTTAGAAATCATGCTTAGGCTATGTGATAGTACTGTTGGGACCCACAGAGGTCGCGTACTTGTTGAATTGCCTGCTAAATGCTATATGTACTCAGTCTCAGTTTTTACTTGCACATTTTATCTCAGTCTCTATTATTATTATTGATATATCATATCATTGTTGTTTGGGCTGATTTCATGATTTTTGAGAGTCCGAGAGACTGGAGAGATTTATGACTGAGTGAGGTCGAGGGCCTAATTATGAGTTATTGATACTATAGAACATGAGTTGTCCGTGCAGCACGTGAGTTGGCGTGCAGATCCTTATATTATACTATAGCACGTGAGTTGTCCGTGTAGCACGTGAGTTGGCCGTGCAGATACTTATATTATACTATAGCACGTGAGTTGACCGTGCAGCACGTGAGTTGGCCGTGCAGCACGTGAGTTGGCCGTGCAGATCCTTATATTATACTATTGCACGTGAGTTGGCCGTGCGGATCCAGATATTTATATTATGGCACATGAGTTGTCTATGCAGATTATAGTTCTTGGGCTGTAGGAGCCCCTCCGGAGTCTGTACACCTAGTGAGCGTGGGTACCCATTGAGAGTGAGTGATGAGGGCTGGGAGCCCAGGGAGTGATAAGGGCTGGGAGCCTAGTGAGTGATTGTTGTCCTAAGAGGTTGTACTTGATTTCCATTTGTTGTTACATTTAGTTGCTATCTGTCATTGTTGTGAAATATCTGAAAGATTTTTATCTACGGATTACATGAACAGGAACTGTATAAAAATTGATTTGACATTAAAACCGCCAGATTTGATAGCATCTCTATTCTTTGATGGAATTACTAGAAATGAACCATAACTGTGTAGCTCGTTACTATCTTCAGTTCCTTATTTATTATTATTACTTACTAAGTTGGTTGTACTCATACTACACCCTGCACTTCGTGTGCAGATCCATGTGTTCCCGGACATAGCGAGTGTTGATCCTTTCGCGCGGTTGGTTTTCAGGAGATTTTGAGGTAGCTGCCGTGTTCCGCAGACCTTGTCTCTCCTTCCTTATCTCTTTGTTTACTGTATTTGGTCTCAGACTATTATAGACCATATTTTTTCAGACTTGTATTCATATTAGATGCTAATATACTTAGTGACACCAAGTTTTGGGAAGTGTTCGTATCGGTATTTGTGGGATTATGTATTGTATTTAAAATATTACATTTTCAGACTTAAAAGAATTTGTGGTTCATTGAGATTTTTGGCTTGCCTAGTATTGAAATAGGCGCCATCACGACATGTTAGGATTTGGGGTCGTGACAAGTTGGTATCAGAGCTTTAGGTGACATAGGTCTCACGAGTCATGAGCAGGTTTAGTAGTGTCTTGCGGATCGGTATGGAGACGTATGTACTTATCATCGAGAGGCTACCGAACCCTTAGGAAAATTGCATTTTCTTGTATTCTATCGTGCGGAATTGATTCAGCTCGAAACATAACTCTTTGAATTCCTTCCACGCATTTTGTATGCGCATATGAGCGCTCGGCATCAGTTGTGCGTCGCCTGCTTGGGATTCTATGAATGAGGTTCAAGATGTGTATTCTGTGTTTTGGTGATGGGCTAGTCTGGAGGACTTGAGGCCAGGTTTAGACCGCAGCTTAGTGTCGGTAGCTTCAGTTGTAACCTGTATATTTGGACTTATATGTCCGT
This sequence comes from Nicotiana tabacum, assembly GCF_000715075.1. Taxonomy (NCBI): domain Eukaryota; kingdom Viridiplantae; phylum Streptophyta; class Magnoliopsida; order Solanales; family Solanaceae; genus Nicotiana; species Nicotiana tabacum. The sequence continues at coordinate 85,297,937 of NC_134081.1, read as the reverse complement.
TAATATCCCTACGAGTGGAATTTGTGGTTCGATGAGCAATGGAATGGCTTTGTGATGAGTACGATGTAACTGTGGGATGTGTTAAGACGATTTGAATGTGACGAGATGTGTTTCCTTGAAATGTAAAGGAAGGCCATTGGGTGCTTTATTTTCGTTTTAATGTGACGTACAATCTCGAGTGTGAATGTTTTGAAAGATCTTTCAAGTTGTTAAATTTTGGGGCAAATTAAATTCTCGTGTTTGGTTAATGAGTTTGGACTCAGAAAGATTAAGTAATTTCATAGTAATTGTGGCTGCGAAAGGGTATAACAAGATGCCAATTTGAGACTAAGCAGGTGGGTTATCTCCTGCGCAATAATCTATGTAGGTGTGTTCCTTATGAAGTGAATAGATAGTTTCTTTTCTACCAACGGGGCGTATGTGTTGAGATTTGAATTTGAATCGGGTTGAGAAAATTTGATTTGATTGTCGCGAGAATAAATGCTAAGTTAGCGGATGAATGAGGTATTTTATGGTGGGTGTTGCATAAGCTTGAGAAGTATTTTCGTTGAACTAACTGCAGTATTATGGCAGTAATGAAGTATGGTTATTATGAGTTATCGAGTGTTTTGTTCTATGAATTTGAGCCAAGTGGGGGAGTCTGCTATTGACAATTCAATTTCATGGATATATATATTAAATTTTAGTTTTGGTTTGAAGCATACTTGTAAGTTAGTTATGAATTACATAGGTGGAGATCGAGGATGACTCGGGTAAGTAAATTCCTGGATACGGGTTACATTGAACTTTATGAAAATATGAAAATTATGGAATGATTAAGTTGTTAATTTGAAGGATGTAGTGAGCACGAAGTATGAATTCGATTGGTCGTGTTAAGGCAGGGTTACTTCTTTGAGTGTTGATCATGCTAAAGGAGCACATATCTTTTGGCCCATTAGGACGGAGTAAATTAGATTTGAGTAGAGTGGATGACTCTCGAGAGGGTTTTAATAGATTCAAAATGTATATGTGGAAAATGAATTTTTTTTGAATTTGTATATCACTAGAATCGGTTACTTAGATTGGATGGTATCGGGACGTGCGGTAATTCTATTTGACTATGGATTCTACATTTCAGTATAAGATAGGAAAGAGGAACAATTGTAAATTCGCATAAGGTATTTTCAGAGTGAGTATTATAATTGTGGTATTTATGGCGGTGTAGTTTTATGTTAGGATGTCTTGTAGTGAGCTTTGGGTAAAGTAGTGGTGTTCTGACAAGGAGAAATGGCAACTTAAGGATAATCCAGAAGAAACCCAGAGAAAATAGGACAAATGGGTAACATGCTAGATCAATATGGTAATGGTATGCTCGTTTTGTTTAGTTCTTATGATGAGGTGAGGCTTTACAGGTGTTTTGTGGCAATACTCTCGGATTTGGAAACTTGTGTGGCTTGGTGGAGTTATAGGGATTTAGTTCTGATAGCTTGGTTATGTGCAAATGGATTTCAAAGTGTTCTTAATGGTTTCTACCATGGGTTGAACCGGATATATTCTACCGGTGTATGGAACGTGTTGTGTATTATGAATTCCTCCTGGAAGGAAGCAAGATGAAGGTTACTGAATGACCGGGTATGTAATTTGCTGGTTACCCAAAGTTGATAATGAGATTCTCGTGCTTGTCACATGGTGACATGATAGATGTGGTGTGTGGCGTTGGATTAAGATTTACATGTACAAGGTGGCAGTTTATTCTTGAAAGGAAGATCACGAATTTTGGATAGAATGGTCAATTTCAGATAATTAGATGAATGTTATAACTGCTCGGTAATCCCTGAGAAGGGTGCACATTTCAAAAGGCGCATTATGTTTTGACTTACAGATATTCATTGGTATTGCAGTACTCACCTAGTTGATAGACTGCTGATATTCAAATTATTGCTATGTAGCACGAAAGAATTATGAAAGTATTCCTTATGGGAGGATCGTGAATGGAAGCTGTGTTAATCATTCTAGTGCTGGAGTTGAGATCAGTTACGGTGATTCATGTGTTTGATGAATTTGGAGACTGGGAGTTCTCAGAAGTATATTGTTTTAGGTTGCGGCCTATTTTAGACGAGTATTTTCTTTAAACTCAGTGGAGGCACTAGTTGCGTTAATTATTTGTAATATCTACGCGCTATAAGTGTGCATATATGTGGGGTTTGAGCCAATGTGTGAGCATCAAGGCATGTATTCATACTCAAAAGAATGCTTAGGCTATGATATGCCTAGAGTTGACTGTTAAGCGTAAAGTTATAACGTTTCTCATGTTCATACCTTTGTTGAAAACTATCTGGGCTACATTTGAGGTTACAAAGAGGCTAATTTTCTTGAACAAATGGGGTAGTTACTATTTCTGCGTTAAATTGCCGATTTGAAGTGTGATAATAGAATTTGCACATGCTTACACTATGACGTGTTATCAGTCCAGGAGCATGGTAATCTTATTTCATTATCATATACAAGTGTACTTGTTTAATTGCTCATGTATGATATGCTGGGACTGGAGGCCTGTGACCATGCCAGGCGATTCATATTATTGGCACGTGAGTTGTCCGTGCCGTGTGTGGAAATTTTATTTCTATGATACTTTATCTGATTCATTAATTTACCTCCTCTACAATTGTGCACATGTGCCTACGGCTTCACAAAATTTGAGGAATTGGTTGTAACATTGCGGTTGTGGTAGTGCTTGTTGAACTTGCAATACGATTCTCTTCCTTGAGACATCTCCCATATTTGGGTACACGGATTGCGCAGTGGTGGCTGGAGTTATATTGATGCGGCGTGTCTGTGGGATAGTTGTGTTTAATAATATAAGGTCATTGGACCTAGAATGACTACTATCAGGTTTGATTAGGGTATATTCGGGAGGATAATATTGAAAGTCGACTTAGAAAGTGATTATGGTTCTGGTTGGGGCGAGAGAGCTCCATGACTTGTTGCTCTGATATGGGGTCATGATATTTTTTCATGTTTCTTTTATTATCAGCAGTGTACGAAGGTTTTGGAATGAGGTTTGGCTTGATATGAGGTTTAATACTTGCACTTGGTTGGTTTGGAGTAATTACTGTGATCGAGAATGGTGTTGCGAGCATGTGAGTTGTGTAGTATGCAATGTGATTATATCTGGGGTTATGGCTATGGCTTGATACAGCTTGTTCAAGCTTATACAGTGTGTAGATGTGGGATTTGGGTCTTGAAAAGAATTCAGGATGTTAGAAATTTGGCTCCAAGATTTTTGGGCTAATGTTAAATTAATAGTTTTCAGTTATGTTGTGTGGTCAGGCCTATATAGAATAGGGTGACATGAGATCACCCCCGGGTATGTGCGTGGTAAGGTGGAATAGAGATTTGAAGGTTAAGAACAACTCTTGGCACGTTCGACGACGAACGCATGTTTAAGTGAGGGAGATTGTAACGACCCGACAGGTCATTTTGAGCATTTACATTCCTTTCATCTATTTGAAGTCTTGAATAACTTCCTATGAGGTATTATGACTTGTGTGAATTGTCGGTTTTGATTTTAAGGTATTTTAGAGTTAGCTTGGAAGAATGAATTTTCATGTTGGAAGCTTAAGTTGAAATAGTTGACCGGGTATTGACTTATGTGTAAACGACCTCGAAATTTAATTATGATAATTCCAATAGCTCCGTATGGTGATTTTGGACTAAGGAGCGTGTCCGGAAGAATTTTTGGAGGTCCGTAGAGGAATTAAACTTGAAATGCCGAAAGCTGAATTTTTAGGAAGTTTGACCGAGGGGTTGACTTTTTGATATCGGGGTCAAAATCTGATTCTGAATAGGTATGTTATGTCATTTATGACTTGTGTGCAAAATTTGAGGTCAATCGGACGTGATTTGATAGGTTTCGACGTTATTTGTAGAAATTAAAATTTTCAAAGTTCAATAGGCTTAAATTGAGGCGTAATTCATGGTTTTAGCATTGTTGGAGGTGATTTGAGGATTCGACTAAGTTCGTATGATGTTTTAGGACTTGTTCGTATATTTTGTTAAGGTCCCGGGGTGAGTTTCAGATGGTTAACGGATCAACAAATTGAACTACAACAGCTGCTGCAATTTTCTTCTGTTGGAAATTTCTTCTACCAGATTCGAGCCCAGAAATCTCTCAGAACCGAGCCCAGAGATCGAGCCCAGATGTGAGCCCAGGGTCGAGGGACATGATCGAGCCCAGGATCGAGGTTCACGGTCGAAGGCAGGGTCGAAGACATGATCGAAGGCCAGGGTCGAGAGCCATGATCGAGGATCAGGATCGAAGCCACGATCGAGGTCCAGGATCGAGGCCTAGGATCGAGGACCAAGATTGAGGGCCAGGATCGAGGCCCAGGATCGAGGCCTAGGATCAAGGACCTCGATCGAAAGCCAAGATCGAGGCAGAACCGAGGTTGTCTGGGCAGAATTATAAAAAAAATAGGGACTTCATCCTATTCGCCATTTTTGACAAATTGGAGCTTGAGGAGAGGCGATTTTTGATATATTTTCAAGGAAAACTTGAGGTAAGTCCCTTGTGATCATTTCTACTCCATAATATTGAATTATAATCGAATAATCCGAGTAGATTACATGATTTTGAGGTGTAAATCGGAGATTGGAACATAGAAATTTAGAAATAAGATTTGTAGACTTGAGGGTCGAGTTGAGGTCACAATTTGGTAAAATTAGTCTGGGTAGATTCGTGGTTGAATGGGCTTTCGGATTTTATAACTTTTGTCGAGTTCCGAGATATGGTCCCCACGGGCAATTTTTGAGCTAAAGTTCGGATTTTTATGGAAAACTAGCATTTTCTTATGGAATTAATTCCAATAAATTAATTTGACTGAAACGAATTATTTATGACTAGATTCGAGGCGTTTGGAGACCAATTTACGAGGAAAGGACATTGCACAATAAGAATTTCATGGCTTGAGGTAAGTACCAGTTTTAAATATGGTCCTGAGGGTATTAAACCCCAGATTTTGGTATCGTGTGATTATTTTGGAGGTGACGCACATGCTAGGTGACGGGCGTGTGGGCGTGCACCGAGGGGATTGTGACTTGGTCTGTCCCGGAAAACTGTATAGTTGAATAATTTATTGTTAGCTATATGCTCTCTATGTGTTGATAAAATTTGACTGTAAATCATGTTAGAAATCATGCTTAGGCTATGTGATAGTACTGTTGGGACCCACAGAGGTCGCGTACTTGTTAAATTGCCTTCTAAATGCTATATGTACTCTGTCTCAGTTTTTACTTGTACATTTTATCTTAGTCTCTGTTATTATTATTAATACATCATATCATTGTTGTTTGGGCTGATTTCATGATTAATGAGAGCCCGAGAGACTGGAGAGATTTATGACTAAGAGAAGCCGAGGACCTGATTGTGAGATATTGATATCATAGCACGTGAGTTATCCGTGCAACACGTGAGTTGGCCGTGCAGATCCTTATATTATACTATAGCACGTGAGTTGTTCGTGCAGCACGTGAGTTGGTCGTGTAGATCCTTATATTATACTATAGCACGTGAGTTGGTCGTGCGGATCTTTATATTATACTATAGCACGTGAGTTGGCCGTATGGATCCAAATATTTATATTATGGCACGTGAGTTGTCCATGCAGATTATAGCGCTTGGGCTGTAGGAGCCCCTTCGGAGTCTGTACACCCCCAGTGAGTGCGGGTAACCATTGAGAGTGAGTGATGAGGGCTGGGAGCCCAGAGAGTGATTAGGGCTGGGAGCCCAGTGAGTGATTGTTGTCCTTAGAGATTCTACTTGATTTCCATTTGTTGTTGCACTTATATGCTATCTGAACAGGAACTGTATAAAAATTGATTTGACATTAAACTACTAGATTTGATAGCATGTCTATTCTTTGCTGGAATTATTGGAAATGACCTATAACTGTGTAGCTCGTTACTATCTTCAGTTTCTTATTTATTATTGTTACTTGCTGAGTTGTTTGTACTCATACTACACCCTGCACTTCGTGTGCAGATCCAGGTGTTTCCGAACATAGCGGGTGTTGATCCTTTCGCGCGGTTGATTTTCAGGAGATTTTGAGGTAGCTACCGTGTTCCGAAGACCTTGTCTCTCCTTCTCTATCTCTTTGTTTACTGTATTTGGTCTCAGACTATTATAGACCATATTTTTCCAGACTTGTATCATATTAGATGCTCATGTACTCAGTGACACCGGGTTTTGGGAAGTGTTCGTATCGGTATTTGTGGGATTATGTATTGTATTTAAAATATTATATTTTCAGACTTAAAAGAATTTGTGGTTCGTTGAGATTTTTGGCTTGCCTAGAATTGAAATAGGCGCCATCACGACAGGCTAGAATTTGGGATCGTGACAGATATTTTTCCCCTTTTTAATTTTCTTTTATTGTCCACCAGCTAAACATCTAATTTGGAAAAAGAATAAACTTAAATGTTGCCGTATAGTTTATGTTTTATAGCAAGTAAGTAGGAACGAGTCTACTTGTCAGGAAATAAATTGTTATAGTAAAATTTCTCGGCAGTTGCGGAGGATAAGGAAAACAATTAAGACATTTTCAACGTTGAATAATTTGCATATCTCAGTAGAAAATAATCAAATAAAGATTTGTTAAATTTTATATTGACATGATAGATGAAGATGATCATCAATATTTAAGCATAAATTATGAGTTTATTTATTCATCCGCAATAACGAGGGCATTAATTGTTCACAGTAACACTGATAGATGATATTGTAGGTAAAATAACCCGGGAAAAATAACAATAACACTACAATAATATAATTTGTTAGCAGATACACGAATTGGCTTGAGTCGTGCTGGACACTGTTCTAAGAAACTATTTCAGCAGTGTGAAATATTTTCCCAGGATTAAACAAGTTTACCACTATTTATTTAGAGGATACAGGAATTAACAAAATATTAAGTTACAAACCTGACTATTTAAAAAAGGGGAACAAAAGAAATTAGACTACCAAAATGGAAAGAAAAACGATATAAAGGGAAGCTGGTGAAGAACGAAATTAGAAGGAAAGAAGTAGGTTGATTTATTTTTCTTGCTAATGATGATGTTCTTGTCTAGTTGAGAGCCTATTTATAGGCACATGCGCATGGATCCATCAAGCTGAAGGGCAAGAACGTTGCAAATGCAATTGCCATTTTTCGAAAGCATTTTGTCATTTATCTTATGGCTTCTGGACAAGAACGTGGCAAATGCAATTGCCACTTTTCAAAAGCATTTTGCCATTTATCTTGTGGCTTCTAGTAGGGCTATGATGTCGTACTATAATTTCATATATTTTGACGTTATTTACTCTACTTGCTTGTTGTTTGGATGCTAATTGTGCGACAATTGTGATTAATAGAGCTAATTTCAAGTGTAGGAATGCTTGGACATGCATTGGAGAAAAGTTGCACGGAATGGTACCTCAGAGCTAAATAATTGGAGCAATAAAAGAAGAAATGCAAGGCAACGTAACAACAGTGCCATAGACAGTGCAAGGCATTGTCCAGGGCACTGTCATAGGCGCCCCAAATAGTGCCTTGCGCAGAAACAACAGTGCCATAGACAATACAAGGCATTGTCCAGGGCACTGTCATTGGCGCCCCAGACAGTGCCTTGCGCCGAAACAATGGCACCATAGACAATGCCTCGCGCCGACGATGCCATCCGAACAAATTTTAATTCCTTATTAGTTTTGGACATGTAGAATTCGGCCCCTACCCTATAAATACCACTTAAAGTTAGTTATTTTAGGGTTAGTCATCATTAAAGAGGGAATCGACCTAAGGAGGCAAGAACACACAAGAAGCAAGGTGGAGAATTCTTCTACGAGTTTTTCACTTTCTTCTTCCTATTTCATTATTGGTTATGAATTCTAGTATTGTAATTTTGCATACTATTATGAATAGCTAATTTATTATCTAGGGTTTTGATGAAACCTTTTGTAGGATGAATTCTTAAAACGTTTTGATATAATTGAGTTTTTGAATTATTCTATTTGTTCAACTATGTGGTTATTTTAGTTAATTGAAGAGCTCTCAATTAACGATGCCTATATATTATGTATTGATTGAAAAAGAGTACATATTTAGGTGGTTGTTGAACAACGTCACTCCTAACGTATATGAGAAAATAATATGGCGGGTTTAAAAGCAGGATTAGAGATAACGAAGATTTGATGTGATCATAGAGAGCGGTGAAACAGTGCGAGCTAGCATAATTCGAGAGAATATGACTAATACATTGTTGTATTTGCTCGAGAGATAATTACGATAAGTCGAGTTCTAATGATCAGTAGAGAATAATTAGGCAAAATTATAGAAGACGTAGCAGGAAGGATTCCGACAATTGGGGAAATCATAACTCTAGACCTCCTTAATCTTTTCTCCAATAGTATCTTTAGTTATTAATCTACTACTTTAATTTGTTAGTTAGTTTGATATAAAAATCTTAATATTTATAATTTAGGAATTATTCGAGCTTGTCTTCTGAGTGATATTTAACAGTTATAGTGAAACCTTAGTTCTCTGTGGCCGCTTATCCTTTTTAGGACTAGAGTTGGGTGTGATCAAATTTTGGCGTTATTGCCGGGGAACTAACGATGTAGTTGTGGCTGTATATATTGATAGGTTTCAAGTTTAAACTTTTATTTTGTTTTGTTTTAGTTTTTAAATTTTTTTTATTTAACTTGTTGATTTGAGAAACATGACATCTTTGAATTATGAAAGTTTAGGTGTTGGTAATTTTACTTTTGATCCGTATACATATTGTGAAGGAAACTACACGTGGCAAAATTTTTAAAATGTTCATGAGAGCGAGTTATGTGCACCAACTCAATCTTATTTGTGGAATGTGAGTGATGTGTGTGCTGGTCAAAATGGTCACTTTCATAGTTGTGCTTATATATCTTATCCTCCTCCAACCCCTTACTATGATGGTTCTACGTTTTTTTGTGAAGCTAATAGGAGCAAAGAACATGGGGATGCAGACCAGAAGGAGATCAAGGATATGTTAAAGTGCATTCTGGAACAAAATAATGAGAAACAACTGCAGATAGAAAGGCAAGAGGCCACTATTCGCAACTCGGAGGCTCAAGTGAGTCAAGTGGTTGAAGCTTTTAATGCTCATCAAGCCAATTTTGGGTGATAGTAGCCAAGAAGAGCGTGCATTTGAGGTGCTAATTGAGGAGGTCAGAGTAGAACATCAACAACCTGGCCAACTACAATTTGAGGATGTCGATGTTGAAGATGTGGGACTAGAGTCATCCAAGGACATCGAGGATATATATTTTGTTGACTCTAGTATCATTGATGTTGAGGATGTTGAAAGTCCTGGAGTTCATGTGTTTGAGCGCATTTGTCCTCACTCCAAACATTTTTCTATATTATGCTTGGATGATGATATGGAAATAGAGTCATCTGGTCCGATTGAGGAGTCAAGGAATGAGGAACACGGTGCCTATATTCTGGATTGTTTCTGTCCAGAAAGACATGACTACATACCTCATCTAAAATCCAAGAAGTGTAGAATAGTACAATAGTTGCTTGGGTCAATTAGATTTGTTCCACCACCACTGAAGTATAACCGAAAATTTGAAGCCAAATTGGGGGCTCAATTCATAAGCTCGAGGTGGAAGCAGAAAGTAGTTCACGTCATGCCGCGACATTAAATCAGGCGCTTGTTGGGAGGCAACCAAACTTTACTGCTTTCTTTTATTTATAGTTTTTAAAAATTATTTTCTTATTATATTATTTGTGTAGTGTCATTTTTGATTTTTTAGGAGCAGGGGAATCATATCTATTGGAAAGATGCAACAGCAAGCCAGATGGTTAGAACTAAGTGTGGGGTGCCCGCACAAAAGAAAAAACCCGAGAGAAATCTGAGTACCCCATGAGCTAATAGTGCTTCGGCCTTTGGCCTACCAGGGTGTTTCCTTTACCCTCTTATTATTTATGTTGTACATTGGGGACAATGCACAATTTAAGTGTGGGATGAAGAAATTGTTTAGGTGACTTTCTATGCTATTTTAGTTGTGTTAGTTTAATTGATAAAATATTTTTGAAAAGATTTTGGACTTTTCACAACGATGGATCTCCTAGACAGTTTTCTTGAGGGATTTAAGACTAAAACAAAAGACAAAAAAATTAGAAAAAAATGCAAAAACATGTCTTTTATTTTTCTTAGGTAGTAATAATCCCTCGTGGTTTTTCTTAGTGCCTCGGTTATTTTCCATGGGATGTAACTTGAACCGGGTAGTAGTTTTATTTATTTATTTATTTTTTATTTTTTTACTTTTAGAGTTGTATGTAGGAAATAAAGGAGAACTTATGTGATTTGAACCTTTTGACTTGCATGATGGTTGCATACTTAGGTTCTGGCATGTGTTTCACCTTCCCTTAGCTTTAAATATATGATGATGCCTTGGGAAAAATGAATAGCATGTGGTATAACTCCTATGTCTCAGTTGCTTTACTTGTGTTCACTATGTGCTTTATGCTTAATATATCTCTTGGCTTTGTGAATACTTGTTTGATTGAGAGTCTGAATAGGACCGTCCTTAGGGAGTCATGTGCCATGTGTGAAGTGATTTCTTTGTATAGTCCATGTTATTACATTTGAGTCTAGAACTTGTCAGGAATGTGAATAGGAAAATCCTAGGTGTTACTCGGTTTAAAAAGTGATGTTAGGCTTTCTTTGATCTTTTTGAGTTTTGTTGCTTATCACAAATAAAATCATCTCTAGATACTCTTTTGAGCCTATAAGCCTTTTTTTTGGCACCCGCATTACAAGCCTATCTCATTTTGTTCTTAACTGAATCATTTTGATTTTTATACCTCTTAAAGCACTTGAATTGTAAAGAGAGCGCTAGAAAGAAGTAATGGGGAAACTTGGGGTAGCTTTTGAGTGGAACCAAATGAAGGAAGAAATGTGCATTTGTGCTTTAAATAAATATCCGCTAGAAGCAAGGTAAAAGTAAAAACAAAAGGAGGAAAGAATAAATGAATAAATAAAGGTTTCTCATTTTGCCTAGGTGATGTGATCTGAAGCTGTGCGTACAAAAGAAGGAAAAATATTCTGGGGTTAGCTATCTTGTGATGTTTGAAGTGGATTGAAGGAATTTTGCACTTAAAGTTGAATACGTGATGTGTTAAAGTGATTAGAAGGATTAGCCACTATATACTAAATATATCCTACCCGTCCCTTAGCCCACATTACAACCGTAATAAAGTCCTAGTTAATTTCGGACCGAGCGGGCCTACATTAGTAGAGGTTTACATAAGGGGCAAGCCTATGGTTCCTTTTGCACGCATGTGACTTCTTTAAGAGAGTGAGTGATATTTTTTCATATGTGTGAGTCCTAAAAATGAATTCGATCATGTGATTTGGTTGTGTGGATTGCTTACTATTTGTTTTATTGTGAGGGCACATGGTTTTACAAAGGATAGGTAACATTATTAGACATTTGTGTTAGATTAAGTATTTAAGCCTCTGTGCATTGTGACATTGAGTTAGTTTTCGAGGCTAGGATTGTTATAATCATGTTGCTCCTGGGTTGGATATTTTGAAATTGGGCATGAGTATGGGAAGTGTTGAAAACATATGCTAGAGCTTAATTGTTACTATCAACCATCGTCATAGGTGTAGTGTGCTGTGAATGTGTGGCTTGTTGGGTTCTTGAAGAGGAAGTGTTTGGTTGGTTTACTCTAGGGAGAGAAACATTTAAGTGTGGGGTGTTGATGTCGTACTATAATTCCATATATTTTGACGTTATTTACCTTACTTGCTTGTTGTTTGGATGCTAATTGTGCGACAATTACGATTAATAGAGCTAATTTCACGTGCAGGAGTGCTTGGACCTGAATTGGTGAAAATTTGCACGGAATGGTACCTCGGAGTTAAATAATTGGAGCAATAAAAGAAGAAGTGCAAGGAAACGTAACAACAGTGCCATAGACAGTGCAAGGCATTATCCAGGGCACTTTCATTGGCCCCCCAGACAATGCCTTGCGCAGAAACAACAGTGCCATAGACAGTGAAAGGCATTGTCCAAGGCACTGTCATTGGGGCCCCAGACAGTGCCTTGCGCCGAAATAATGGCGCCATAGACAGTGCATCGCGCCGACGATGCCATCCGAACAAATTTTAATTCCTTATTAGTTTTGGACATGTAGAGATCAGCCCCTACCCTATAAATATCCCTTAAAGTTAGTTATTTTTAGGGTTAGACATCATTAGAGAGGGAATCGACCTAAGGAGGCAAGAACACACAAGGAGCAAGGCGGATAATTCTTCTACGAGTTTTTCACTTTCTTCTTCCTATTTTCATTATTGGTTATGAATTCTAGTTTTGTAGTTTTGCATACTATTATGAATTGCTAATTTGTTATCTAGGGTTTTGATGAAACCTTTTGTAGGATGAATTCTTCATATGTTTTGATATAATTGAGTCTTTGAATTTTTATATTTGTTCAACTATGTGGTTATTTTAGTTAATTGAAGAGCTCTCGATTAACGATACCTATATATTATGTATTGCTTGAAAAAGAGTACATGTTTAGGTGATTTTTGAACAACGTCACTCCTAACGTATATAAGAGATCAATACGGAGGATTTAAAAGCAGGATTAGAGATAGCGAAGCTTTGACGTGATCATAGTGAGCGGTGAAAAAGTGCGAGCTGGCATAATTCGAGAGAATATGACTAGCACATTGTTGTAGTTGCTCGAGAGAGAATTACGATAAGTCGAGTGCTCATGATCGGTAGAGAATAATTAGGAGAAATTATAGAAGACGTAGTGGGAAGGATTCCGACAATTGGAGAAATCATAACTCTAGACCTCCTTAATCTTTTCTCCAATAGTATCTTTAGTTATTAATCTACTAGTTTAATTTTTTAGTTAGTTAGATATTAGAATCTTAATATTTATAATTAGGAATTGTTCGAGCTTGTCTTCTGAGTGATATTTAATAGTTATAGTAAAACCTTAATTCTCTGTGGGATTCGACTCCGGACTTTTAGACCGGATTATATTTGCAGCGACCGCTTATTCTTTTTAGGACTAGAGTTGGGAATAATCAAATTTTGGCGTCGTTGCTGGGAAACTAACAGTGTAGTTGTTGCTGTATATATTGTTAGGTTTCAAGTTTGAACTTTTAATTTGTTTTGTTTTGTTTTGTTTTTTTAATTTTATTTTATTTAACTTGTTGATTTGAGAAACATGACATCTTGGAATTATGGAAGTTTAGGTGTTGGTAATTTACTTTTGATCCGCATACTTATTGTGAAGGAAACCACCCGTGGAAAAATTTTCAAAACGTTCCTGAGAGCGAGTTATGTGCACCAACTCAATCTTATTTGTGGAATGTGTGATGTGTGTGCTGGTCAAAATGGTCACTTTCATGGTTGTGCTTATATTTCTTATCCTCCTTCAACCTTTTACTATGATGGTTCTACTTGTTTTTGTGATGTTAATAGGAACAAAGAACCTGGGGATGTGGACCTGAAGGAGATCAAGGATATGTTAAAGTGCCTTCTGGAACAAAATAATGAGAAACAACTGCAGATAGAAAGGCAAGAGGCAACTATTCGCAACTTGGAGGCTCAAGTGAGTAAAGTGGTTGAAGCTTTTAATGCTCAGCAAGCCAATTTTGGTGATAGTAGCCAAGAAGAGCGTGCATTTGAGGTGCTAATTGAGGAGGTCAGAGTAGAACATCAACAACCTGGCCAACTACAATTTGAGGATGTCGATGTTGAAGATGTGGGACTAGAGTCATCCAAGGACATCGAGGATATATATTTTGTTGACTCTAGTATCATTGATGTTGAGGATGTTGAAAGTCCTGGAGTTCATGTGTTTGAGCGCATTTGTCCTCACTCCAAACATTTTTCCATATTATGCTTGGATGATGATATGGAAATAGAGTCATCTAGTCCGATTGAGGAGTCAAGGAATGAGAAACAAGGTGCCTACATTCTGGATTTTTTCTTTCCAGAAATACATGACTACGTACCTCATCTAAAAGCCAAGAAGTGTAGAATAGTATAATGGTTGCTTGGGCCAATTAGATTTGTTCCACTACCCCTGGAGCGTAACCGAAAACATGATGCCAAATTGTGGTTTAAATGCATAAGCTCGAGGTGGAGGAAGAAAGTGGTTCACGTTGTGCCACGACATTAAATCAGGCGCTTGTTGGGAGGCAACCCAACTTTACGACTTACTTTTATTTTTAGTTTTTTAAAATTATTTTCCTGTTATATTATTTTTTTAGTGTCGTTTTTTATTTTTTAGGAGCATGGGAATCATAGCTATTGGAGCGATACAACAACAAGCCAGATGGTTAGAACTAAGTGTGGGGTGTTCTCACAAAAGAAAAAAAACCCGGGAGAAGTCTGAGTACCCCATGAGCTGCTAGTGCTTCGGCCTTTGGCTTACCAGGGAGTTTCCTTTACCCTCTTATTATTTATGTTATGCATTAGGGACAATGCACAATTTTAAGTGTGGGATGAGGAGATTGTCTGGGTGACTTTCTATGCTATTTTAGTTCTGTTAGTTTAATTGATAAATTATTTTTGAAAATATTTTGGACTTTTCCCAACGATGGATCTCCTAGACAGCTTTCTTGAAGGATTTAAGTCTAAAACAAAAAATTAAAAAAATTAGAAAAAAAATACAAAAATATGTCTTTTATTTTTCTTAGGTAGTAATAATCCCCCGTGGTTTTTCTTAGTACCTCGATTATTTTTCATTGGATGTAACTTGAACCGAGTAGTAGTTTTAATTTTTATTTTATTTTATTTTTTTATTTTTACTTTTAGAGTTGTATGTAGGAAATAAAGGATAACTTATGTGATTTGAACCTTTTGACTTGCTTGATGGTTGCATACTTAGGTTCTGGCATGTGTTTCACCTTCCCTTAGCTTTAAATTTATGATGATGCCTTGGTAAAAATGAATAGCATGTGGTATAACTCCTATGTCTCAGTTGCTTTACTTGTGTTCACTATGTGCTTTATGCTTAATATATCTCTTGGCTTTGTGAATACTTGTTTGATTGAGAGTCTGAATGGGACCGTCCTTAGGGAGTCATGTGCCATGTGTGAAGTGATTTCTTTGTATAGTCCATGTTATTACATTTGAGTCTAGAACTTGTCAGGAATGTGAATAGGGAAATCCTAGGTGTTACTCGGTTTGAAAAGTGATGTTAGGCTTTCTTTGATCTTTTTGAGTTTTGTCGCTTATCACAAATAAAATCATCCCTAGATACCCTTTTGAGCCTATAAGCCTTTTTTGGCACCCGTATTACAAACCTATCCCATTTTATTCTTAATTGAATCATTTTGATCTTTATACCTCTTAAAGCACTTGAATTGTAAAGAGAGAACTAGAAAGAAGTAATGAGGAAACTTGGGACAAATTTTGAGTGGACCCAATAGAAAGAAGAAATGTGCATTTGTGCTTTAAATAAAAATCCACTAGAACCAAGGTAAAAGTAAAAAAAATAATGAGGAAAGAATAAATGAATAAATAAAGGTTTCTTATTTTGCCTAGTGGATGTGATCTGAAGCAGCGCGTACAGAAGAAGGAAAAATATTCTGGGGTTAGCTATCTTGTGATGTTTGAAGTGGATTGAAGGAATTTTGCACTTAAAGTTGAATACGTGATGTGTTAAAGTGATTAGAAGGATTAGCCACTATATACTAAATATATCCTACCCGTCCCTTAGCCCACATTACAACCGTAATAAAGTCCTAGTTGATTTCGGACCGAGCGGGCCTACATTAGTTGAGGTTTACATAAGGGGCAAGCCTATTGTTCCTTTTGCACGCATGTGACTTCTTTAAGAGTGTGAGTGATTTTTTTTCATATGTGTTAGTCCTTAAAATGTATTCGATAATGTGATTTGGTTGTGTGGATTGCTTACTATTTGTTTTATTGTGAGGAAACATGGTTTCACAAAAGATAGGTAACATTATTAGACATTTGTGTTAGATTAAGTATTTAAGCCTCTGTGCATTGTGACATTGAGTTAGTTTTTGAGGCTAGGATTGTTATAATCATGTTGCTCCTAGGATGGATATTTTGAAATTGGGCATGAGTATGGGAAGTGTTGAAAACATATGCTAGAGCTTAATTGTTACTATCAACCATGGTCATAGGTGTAGTGTGCTGTGAATGTGTGACTTGTTGGGTTCTTGAAGAGGAAGTGTTTGGTTGGTTTACTCTAGGGCGAGACACATTTAAGTGTGGGGTGTTGATGTCGTACTATAATTCCATATATTTTGACGTTATTTACCCTACTTGCTTGTTGTTTGGATGCTAATTGTACGATAATTGCGATTAATAGTGCTAATTTCACGTGTAGGAATGCTTGGTCCTGAATTGGAGAAAAGTTGCACGGAATGGTACCTCAGAGCTAAATAATTGGAGCAATAAAAGAAGTGCAAGGAAACGTAACAACAGTGCCATAGACAGTGCAAGGCATTGTCCAGGGCACTATCATTGGCCCCCCAGGCAGTGCCTTGCGCAGAAACAACAGTGCCATAGACAGTGCAAGGAATTGTCCAAGGCACTGTCATTGGCTGCCCAGACAGTGCCTTGCGCCGAAACAATGGCGCCATAGACAGTGCATCGCGCCGACGATGCCATCCGAACAAATTTTAATTCCTCATTAGTTTTGGACATGAAGAGATCAGCCCCTACCCTATAAATATTCCTTAAAGTTAGTTATTTTTAGGGTTAGACATCATTAGAGAGGGAATCGACCTAAGGAGGCAAGAACACACAAGGAGCAAGGCGGAGAATTCTTCTACGAGTTTTTCATTTTTTTTTTCTATTTTAATTATTGGTTATGAATTCTAGTTTTGTAGTTTTGCATACTATTATGAATTGCTAATTTGTTATCTAGGGTTTTGATGAAACCTTTTGTAGGATGAATTCTTCATACGTTTTGATATAATTGAGTCTTTGAATTTTTATATTTGTTCAACTATGTGGTTATTTTAGTTAATTGAAGAGCTCTCGATTAACTATACCTATATATTATGTATTTCTTGAAAAAGAGTACATGTTTAGGTGGTTTTTGAACAACGTCACTCCTAACGTATATGAGAGATCAATACGGCGGGTGTAAAAGCAGGATTAGAGATAGCGAAGCTTTGACGTGATCATAGTGAGCGGTGAAAAAGTGCGAGCTGGCATAATTCGAGAGAATATGACTAGCACATTGTTGTAGTTGCTCGAGAGAGAATTACGATAAGTCGAGTGCTCATGATCGGTAGAGAATAATTAGGAGAAATTATAGCAGACGTAGTGGGAAGGATTCCGACAATTGGGGAAATCATAACTCTAGATCTCCTTAATCTTTTCTCCAACTCATAGTATCTTTAGTTATTAATCTACTACTTTAATTTGTTAGTTAATTATATATATAAATCTTAATATTTATAACTTCAGAATTGTTCGAGCTTGTCTTCTGAGTGATATTGAGCAGCTATAGTGAAACTTTAGGTCTTTGTGTGATTCGACTCCGGACTTTTAGACCGAATTATATTTGCAGCGACTGCTTATCCTTTTTAGGACTAGAGTTGGGCGTGATCAGGCTTCCATATGGTTTTGGTTAAGACACTTGTCCAAAAGGCCTTAAAATATTGCCACAGTCCCCCATTATTTTAAAGACCTTCAAAAATAAACTTGCTGGATTTGTATGGTCCAAATGCAATACGTTTGGCATCTTTTGGACTATGAACCAAACTTAGATCGATAAAACTTGACTTACAGAATTACTGGTGAAATATTATATTTTTATGAACCACTAATTTCTAGTGTAAGACATAGATCTTATCAATCACATTTTGACCCCTGTAATTTTGCTGTTCAACGCGGTTTTGCGCCCAATAGGTGGTGCGCGTGCCTGGTTATTTATGAGAGCTCTAGAGACTAGGACAAAATCTCATAGGAGCGGCCTCACTTCACTCTCATATAGATGAATTCATCAAGTGTATACGCTTTGAAATACACCATCCATAAGGAATATGAATTCATTAAGAGTTATAGCCTATCCTCTAAATTAATAGCAGTCAAGCACTCTCTTTTAGAGCTTCAGTGTCAGTATTGACTTGTTATTACACATATGAACCTACTTCATGGGATCTCCAATCACATAGGTTGGGTTACCATCTCTATTGACAATATATCGGCCTTAACTCCATCTCTCTTGAGGTTTGAATAATTAATTTTCTTCCTACAGGTTTAGTCAGAGGATTGGCCAAATTTATCTCTGACTTCACATAATGTAACGACACGACCGGTCATTTTGAGAGTTGTAGCCTCGTTCCCCCATTTGCTGCTCGTTTTATGCTTCATAGTTCTATGTGACTTGCCGGGGTATCTGGTTCGGGTTTGGAGAGGTTGCAGAATGAGTTGAGACACTTAGTCTCAAGGTTGGAAGCTTTATTTGAAAAGTTTGACCTGACGAGCTCGAAATACACACTTAAATTATGCTCGCTAGTCAAAGACAATATAGTATAATATCGTATCCACAGGGATTGGAGTTAAACAATATTTTCATAGTTTCTAGCTTGATTGCTATTCAGAAGAATCAACACTTGAGATTTATATAATTAATAACTACAATTAACTAAGAGTCTAAATCTATTGACTAATGACAAACGAAACAAGAAATAAGCAAAGAAAGTTATCAGTGGGAGAATAAATGGGTTGATAGGATAGGTGCAAGATAATTGTTTGGTATCTAACTCTAGATAATTAACTTCTAATGTTTAAGTGAGTCTCTCGAATTCACTCAATTATGAGTTCAAATGTTCAGTAAAACTCCTCCCTCGATTAAATCTTAACCTTACAATATGAACCAATTTAAGCACGTGAAGATATGTAAAAATGCGTAGTGGATTGGTCTTTAGGAGAAACTCTTTCGATTATCCTCCTAACTAGGTTTAATCAATGATTCAACTATCCTCTTTTAATTACTAAGTAGAATTAATGAACTCAACCAACAATATAATGCTAAGATATCACAAGTTATGCCTCTGTTGATTACATGAACAAGTGAATATAGATGCAACAATTAAATTATCTAAAATGCTTCAATACATAAAACTAGAGTTATAATCCAAAAATAAATATCAATACACCAAATCCATCAAACCCTAAAGGGAACTGCTCCATAGTTATGGAGCAATTCATCACAAATATGTTTAAAGTAAAGGAAAACATAAAACGATCCAAACTCGGGTCTTGAGTGAGGAGGGAGTGATGAAATCCTTGTGCTTTTGTTTCCCTCCTCCTCCTTAGCCTCATTAGTTCTAATATGTGTCAAAAGTCCAAAAAATAATGTTTCCCATTTATTTATACCATGTAAGGTCGACCCCAAACGAAATCACCTTTTCCTAGCCGAAATAGGACATTTACTCTGTAAATATTGCACAGGAGCGCCGCATAGGGCGCCGCACCATGTAAGGCATTAGTGGGGAAATCTACAAAGTTAATTTCTGACAGACAGCAAGAAAATGGGCAGCCACGGCGCCCCACGCGCTGAGGCAGTGAACCTTTCTCAGAGTACAGAATTTTCTTGCGTTTTGACACCCAGACTTGGTCCTCGACCCCCGAACACGATCCCGACTTAATCCCTTGGGTTTTTACTCAGACTTCAAAGCTCCAAATCACTCAAATTCATTCCATAACGTCTACATCATTCAGAATCACTCCTATACGGCATAAAACACACAATAAGTACAAAACACTAGCGATTAAAGATCAAACACAATAAACGTGCAGTAAATTAGAGTGCAATAAGCGACTAAAATACGAGATTATAGCCTAGCATAAACACCCCACACTTAAACCATTGCTCGTCCTCAAGGAATCAAACTGCACTTCATACAGACATGACCTTTTTAAACAACTCTCCTAACTCATCACAACAAGAATGTTTAAAATAGATTAAGCACTCTAATGTAATATCCTCACCTCAAGATTTGACTCAAAAGCCCCACGTATTTTTGTAACCCGCTCACTTACTCTAATAGAGAGGTTAACGACATTACCTTTCCTTCATGAATCAAGTTCCCTCACACAACAATAGAGAGTAGTTCCACGCACAATAGACACTAAGAAAAATTAGGACCTCAAGATAGAAAGAATTTGATCACTCTCAGAAATAACATTCATATGTCACAAAAGACGTACCATAGGCTTGCCCGTAGTGTATTACTATACTAATTGAGCTCATACAGTCAAGGATCACATAGGACTTTAATTGGTTGTAATGTAGGCTGTAGGATATGTAGGATACATTTAGATATAGGAGTGACTACATCTCCCTAAGCACTTTAATACATAGAATTAATAATTAAAACCCCACAATTGTGTTGAACCAAACCACAACCTTCGCAACATATTAAAACCAAGATCTCACATTCTTTAAGCACATACAAAGTAACATTTACCACTAGCAAGGAATAATCTTTTTTATCTGAATAGTGATTTGGAGGTCCGTTGTTGAATTAGGTTTGAAATGGCAAAAGTTGGAAATTTAGAAGTTTGACTGAGAGTGGACTTTGTGGTTACCGGGCTCGGATTGGAGTTCTGGGAGTTGGAGTAGGTCAGTGGTGTCATGTGTGACTTGTGTGCAAAGTTTGTCAATTGGACGTGACTTGATAGGTTTTGGCATCGAATGTGGAATTTAGAAGTTCAAAAGTTTATTAGGCTTGAATTGATGTGCGATTCGTAGTTTTAGCATTGTTGGATGTGATTTGAAGGCTCGAGTAACTTCGTATCGTGTTTTAGGAGTTGTTGGTATATTTGGTTGACATCCCGGGGGCCTCGGGTGGAGTTCGGATGGTTAACAGATCAAAAACCTGGCTTAAGTGTTATGCTGGTTCTTCAGGTCTGGTGTCATCGCACCTGCGGTGAGTTTGGCCGCAGGTGCGAAGCCGCTGAAGTGCCTAAGCATGTGAAGCTACGAAGAGGAGAAAGGTATCTGGGGGTCGCAGGCACGGAACAGGTTCCGTAGATATGAATGCACATCTGCACGAGGTCGACTGCAAAAGCGGATTTGGATAGGCAGCAGGGACGTCGCAGAAGCGAAGGAAGGTTCGCCGATGCAGTCCCACAGGTGCAAGGCTGGGACTGCAGGTGTGAGAGGTCGCTAGTTAAGTGTTTTTTTCAAAGGCGTGGTTTTCTCCCCAAAAGAGGATGCGCATTTGCGAGCCCCAAGCTTCGCGTGTGCAGAAATGCCTATGCAGTGTTAAATTTGAGGGTTTCCGAGATTCTATGACTTTGGGACTTTGCAAACTCGGTCTAAGGCGATTTTTGAGAGGGATTCTGAAGGGATTCTTGAGGTAAGTCTCTTGTGGTTATTTTTATTCAATAATTATGCTTCCTAATTGAATTTTCCACCTAGTTTGTATACTTTTGAGGTGTAATTTTGGAAGTTAGAGGCTAAGGATTTGGAGAGCCTAATTCGCGGATTTGAGTGCCGATTTATTGTCTAGCTTCGGTAAATTTGGTATGGTTGGACTCGTGGTTGAATGGGCTTCCGGATTTTGTAACTTTAATTGGATTCCGAGATGTGAGCCCGGGGCTGACTTTTGATGACTTTTTGACTTTTGATTAAGAACTTAGTATTTTCTTACGGAATTGATTCATTTAGCTCATGTTGATTGTATCGAACTGATTGTGACTAGATTCAAGGCATTTGGAGGCCGTTTCACGAGGCAAGGGCTTGTTGGAGTAGATTTTTGCACAGTTTGAGGTAAGTAATATTTCTAAGCTTGGTTCTGAGGGTATGAAACTCCGAATTACATGCTATATGATTGATGTTGAGGTGACGCGCATGCTAAGTGACGGGCGTGTGGGCGTGCACCATAGAAATCGTGATTTAGTCGATTCCCAGGAATTGCGTAGCTATTTTATCTGAACATTTTTGTTGTACTCTATGTGTTAGATCCCTTGAGCTATGATTCATGCTAAAAATCATATTAAGGATATATGCTGGTATTATTGGGACCCACATTGGTCGTTCTTTGTTATTGAGTTATCTGTTTAATTGCAGTTATGTACTCAATGAGATTCATCATTATGTTTCATATCTCAGTCTCTGTTATCGTATATTGTCACATCTCGTATCATTGATTAGGGCTGCTTAGCATGAGTGTTGTGATCCCGAGAGACTGGTGTGATTGGTGACTGAGTTGGGGTCCGAGTGTCGTTATGTAAGTGATATCTATATATATGTGGATCGGGTTGCACACTACAACAAGCCTTGTGGCTATATATACATGGACCTGGTTGCATGTTGCAACAAGCCTTATGGTTATAAATACGTGGATCGGGTTGCACGCCACAAGAAGCCTTATGGCTATATATATGTCGATCGGGCTGCATGCCGCAACAGGCCTTTTGGCTATATATGGATTGGGCTGTATGCCACAGCAGGTATCGTACAGTGCTGAGTGACTGAGCGTGATGAGCGAGAATTGAGACGGTCAGATTGAGTTCTTTAAGAGTGTGAGCACTTGGGATTTCACTGTGTTGTATCACATACGGTATTCACATTGGCATGTAGCTATAGAGACGTCATACTCTTCTTATCGATCACACTTGGCATATTTTATCTGTGCTAAACTTAACTATTGAACCTAGAGGCATGCTTACTTTTATGTATTGTTAAACTCTGTATCTTTACTATATTGTTTGAGCTCGTCACTACTTTCATACCATAAGTTTAACTTGTTACTTATTGAGTTGGTTGTACTCACGTTACACCATGCACTTTGTGTGGAGATCCAGGTGTTTCCGGGCACAAATGTTGCTGATTCCTGGCGTTTCATCAGTTTGGAGATAATCGAGGTAACTGCCTCGCCATCCGCAGACCTTGACTATCCTTCTTTATCTTTTAGTCTTGTTTATGTTGTTCTACTTTCCTAGATAGTGTTCCATTGGTTAGACCATGTTATTATATAGATGCTCATGTACTCCGTGACACCCGGATCTTTTGGGAGAATTTTGTACTGAGTTACGATATTTATATTCAGGTTTTTTCAAAAATCTTACTTATTTAAATCTATTTCCGTATATTTGGGATTTAAAAATATTGGTATGTGTGAGACATCGGCTTTTCTAGTACCATGATAGGCGCTGTCACGACATGTCAAGTTTTGGGTCGTGACAAGTTGGTATCAGATCCTAGGTTACGTAGGTCTCATGAGTCATGAGTAGGTTTAGTAGAGTCTTGTGTATCGGTACGGAAACGTTTGTACTTATCTTCGAGAGGCTGCTGAACCCTTAGTAAAACTTCATATTTTTGAATTATTGTCGTGCGTATTTGTTAATTAAAGGAACTAAACTTCTATTATTCTTTTCTCTCACAGATGATGAGGACACGTGTTACTGGACAGGACGAACAGCCACGAGTATCGTCGGCTAGGTCCACGAGAGGCCAGGGCCATGGTAGGGGCAAAGGTGCAGCTCGTACAATATCTAGAGCAGCACCTGTAGATCCACCAATTGCCCCAGCTCAGTAGAAGGTTCCAGATGTGGTTGAGATGGTGGGACCAGCTCAGGCGCTAGCTGTCCCTATTGTGATTCCAGGTCTTGAGGAGGCTCTAGCCAAGATATTGACTGTTTGCACTGGCCTTGCTCTGGCGGTCTCAGTTCCGGCCGTAACAGCCACTTCTCAGGCTAGGGGAGGTACTCAAACTCCCGCTGCCCAAACTCCAGAGCAGGTGATGCAGGGACTTCAGACACCGGGGGTACTACTAGCCCAGCCGGTTGTAGTTGCTCAGGCCTCGATGGGTCCCGTTATGACAGATGATGAGCAGAGAAGACTAGAGAGATTTGGGAGGCTCCATCCTCCATCATTCAGTGGAGCTGAGTCTGAGTATGCCTAGGACTTCTTGGATAGGTTCCAGCGGATTCTTCCACGGCGGGTATTCTGAAGACCAATGGGGTCTCATTCACTACTTTTGAGTTTACTTGGGCTGCCTTCATATGATGGGAGGACTATGAAAGGCGCAGGCTAGTTGGTGCAGTACCACTTACATGGCATGAGTTCTCCGTTCTATTCTTGGAGAAGTTCGTGCCACAGACTCGCAAGGAGGAGCTGCGCATACAGTTTGAGCAGCTATGTCGGGATAGCATGTCTGTGACCCAGTATGAGATGAGGACTTTAGAATTGGCTCGTCACACAGTTTGGTTGGTTTCCACTGAGAGGGAGAGGATTATGAGGTTCATTGATGGCCTCACCTATCAGTTGTGTTTGATTATAACTCGGGAGAGTGTATCATGTGCTACGTTCGACGAGGTGGTTGATATTGCTCAGCAGATAGAGATGGTCCGTAGTTAGGAGCATGAGTAGAGAGAGGCCAAGAGGCCTCGTGGTTTAGGTAGTTTCAGTGGCGTTCCTTCTGGGGGCAGTTTCACCACAACAGGGATCGTCCGTATAGGCCCGCTCATATAACTCGTCCAGTTTATCATGGTGCATCATCTAGCCATGGTTCATACAGTGCCCCATCCTATTCAGTCATCTCTCAGTGCTCTCCTATCTCAGAGTTCATCCCATGCTCCTTCAGTGTAGGGTTTATCTGCACTAGGTTCTTCTAGCGGGTATTCTAGTTCTTGGGGCCCGATCTAGTCCCCACCACCATTGTTGGATCGGGGTTGCTACAAGTGTGGGGAGCTTGGTCATATCAGGAGGCAGTTTCCCCGCCTCTTGGGAGGTCCAGTTCAGTAGAGGGGCCAGACTATGACTTCAGCACTAGTTATATCACCACCCGCCCAGCCAAATCGGGGTGGGGCTGAAGTAGCTAGGGGTCGCCCTAGAGTGGGAGGCCTATCAGGTGGCAGTTAGGCCCGATTCTATGCTATTCCTGCCAGGCCAAATGTCATTGCTTCAGACACAGTGATCACAGGTATTGTCTCAATATGCCACAGGGATGCTTCTGTATTATTTGACCCTGGTTCCACTTATTCGTATGTATCATCGTAATTTACTCATTATCTGGATATGCCCTATGAGTCCTTAGTTTCATCTGTTCATGTATCTACGCCAGTGGGCGATATTGTTGTGGACCGTGTATATCGGTCATGTGTAGTGACTATTGGGGGATTAGAGGCTAGAGTTGATCTCTTATTGCTTAGTATGGTTTATTTCGACATGATCTTGGGTATGGATTGGTTGTCTTCATGTCATGCTATTCTGGATTGTCATGTTAAGACCGTGACATTGGCAATGTTGGGTTTGCCAAGGATCGAGTGGAGAGGTTCTCTAGATTATGTTCCCAGCAGAGTGATTTCATATTTGAAGGCTCAATAGATAGTTGGGAAGGGGTGCTTATCTTATTTGTCCTTTGTGAGGGATGTTGGTGCTTATATTATTTCGCCTTTTCGGATGAGTTTCTTGCAGACCTACCGGGCATGCCGTCCGACAGGGATATTGACTTTGGTATTGACTTGGTGCCGGGCACTCAGCCCATATCTATTCCTCTGCATCATATGGAACCACCTGAGTTGAAGGAATTGAAAGAGCAGCTTTAGGAACTTCTTGATAAGGGATTTATTAGGCCTAGTATGTCGCCTTGGGGTGCACCAGTTCTGTTTGTGAAGAAGAAGGATGGTACTATGTGAATGTGCATCGACTATAGGCAGTAGAACAAAGTTACAATCAAGAACAAGTATCCTTTACCGCGCATTGAAGACCTATTTGACCATCTTTAGGGAGCGAGGGTGTTCTCTAAGATTGATTTGAGGTCTGGGTATCACCAGTTGAAGATTCAAGACTCAGATATTGTAAAGACGACATTTAGGACCATAACACCCGTTATGGTCACAATGAGTTCCTTGTGATGTCTTTTGGGCTGACCAACTCCCCAACATTATTCATGTATATGATGAATAGTGTATTTCATCCTTATCTCGACTCGTTTGTCATAGTATTCATTGATGATATCCTAGTATACTATCGTAGCCAGGAGGAGCATACCCAGCATTTGAGGATTGCGCTACAACGACTGAGGGAGGAGAAGCTTTATGCCAAGTTCTCCAGGTGTGAGTTTTGGCTTAGTTCGGTGGCGTTCTTGGGGCACGTGGTGTCCAGTGAGGGGATTAAGGTGGATCCAAAGAAGATAGAGGTGGTTCAGAGTTGGCCCAGGCTGTCCTCAGCTACGAAGATTCAGAGTTTTCTCGGCTTGACCGGTTATTATCGTCGCTTCGTGGAGGGTTTCTCGTCTATTGCAGCGATTTTGACCAAATTGACCCAGAAGGGCGCCCCTTTTAGGTGGTCGGATGAGTGTGAGGAGAGCTTTCAGAAGCTCAAGACTGTCTTTACTGTAGCTTTAGTTCTAGTTTTGCCTTCAGCTTCAGGCTCTTATACAATGTATTGTGATGATTCTCAGATTAGTATTGGGTATGTCTTGATGCAGGGGGGTAGAGTCATTGCTTATGATTCGCGTTAGTTGAATCCCCATGAGAAGAACTACCCTGTTCATGATTTGGAATTCGCTAGCATCGTTCATTCATTAAATATTTGGAGACACTATCTCTATGGTGTGTCTTGTGAAGTTTTTATAGATCACCGGAGTCTCCAACACTTGTTCAAACAGAAGAATCTAAATTTGAGACAGCGGAGATGGTTGGAGACAGCAAATACAACTTAGTATATCTGAAAAAATCATCAATAAAAATCACATAATATCTTTTAGCACCTCTATTCATAGTTTGTTTTAAATCGCCTAAATCAATTTGAATCAAGAATAATAATTCGGTTTCTCGATTTACAGAAAAACAAGCATTTTTAGTACTTTCAGATTCAACACATATTTTACACTTGTCAATATCATTTGAGTCTAAACCAGATATTAGACCTAGTGACTGTATTTTCTCTATATACGCAACATTAACATGTCCTAATCTAGAATGCTATAAAGAAATTGACTCAACCATGTAAGCATAAGAAGATGTATTTTCATTACTAGTATCAAAAATATTAAGCACAAATAAGACATTATTACAATATCCATTGCCCACAAGAATATAATTTTTGGTAATACGACCTCATCATTTTCAAAGAAAATCTTCACTCCAACTTTTCCTAATAATCCCATAGAAATCAAATTGGTTTGGATATTAGAAACATGCAACACATTACTCAATGCTATACTTTTACCAGATGTGAGTTTGAGAAGAATTTTTCCTTTCCCAAGAACGCAATTTGTTCTTGAGTAACCATGATAAATACTTTTTTCTCCTTCCTCAACTTGGGTAAGACAAAAATCTATCTTTGTTTGCACAATGTGCCTAGTAGCACCAGAGTCCATCACCCAATCTCTCACATTGACCACATTATTTATTTAAAAAATGTCTGCAACAACTATATTATCCGCTTTTGTCAAATTTAGTTTTGACTTAGAGAGATTATCATTTATGCTAACTCTTCTCTTGCATTAAGGTGCGTTTTTTTAAGGTTTTAATATTAGCATTGTATATGTAACCATGTCTATTTACATACATGTATTTAGATATTAGTGTCTGCAAAAGTTGTGGATGCAATAACATATTTGCAACACCATCGATATTTGGCAGGACAACTGGAACAGTAGCATCAGGGACAACACCAAAATAGTAGCACCATCAAATATTTCCGTAGTATTTTCAGCATCAGTGTTATTTGCCATAGTTTCTTACTTTGCAGGTAAAATAACACGGGAAAAATAACAATAACATTGGTATAATATTATTTTTAAACAGATACACGAATTGACTTGAGTCATGTTGGACACTGTCCTAAGAAACTATTTCAGTAGTACGAAATATTTCTCCAGGATTAAACAAATTTACCTCTATTTATTTAGAGGATACGGGAATCAACAAAATATTAAATTACAAACCCAACTACTTAAAAGAGGGGAACAAAAAAATTTAGACTCCCAAAATGGAAAAAAAGACAATAAAGGGAAGCTGGTAAAGAACAAAACTAGAAGGAAGGAAGAAGGCTGATTTCTTTTTCTTGCTAATGATGATGTTCTTATCTAGTTGAGAGCCTATTTATAAGCACATGTGCATGGATCCATCAAGTTGAGGGTCAATAACATGGCAAATGCAATTTTCACTTTTCAAAAGCATTTTGCCATTTATCTTATGGCTTATAGAAGGGCGGCCACAAAGTTTTGGGTAAGACACTTGTCCAAAAGGCTTTAAAATATTGGCACAGATACTCCTTTTCATTTTTTATTTCGTGAAATTTGTTTTATTTTTTGGATTTAAACTACATCAAGTTACGTTATTATGAAACTAAGTCGAGAAATTTTTATTTTTAATATAGTACTTAAAAAGACAACTTAAACAAGAGAACATAAAACCTTTGTGACGTTACCTTTTACCTTTTGCCGAGGATTAAATTAGGGGTGTTCAAACCAAACCAGAAAACCACACCAAACTGAAACTCTTCCGTAGGATGTCGTGACAGCATCTAGTCTCTGTGACTAGGTAAGCCTAACACTTATTGAATAAATTGACAGAAATTAACCTATATAACTATTAAGAAGAAATCGGATATTTATAAACGAACTCAACATTTACAACATGAAATAACATCCCAAAACCGATAGTACAAGTCATAAGCTCTACTAAGTTTACTAGAAAAATCCCTAAATTCAACTGTTCGGAAAAGGATTAAACAATACAAGTACAATATCAGAAGGTGACTCTGAGGCCTGCGAACGCGACGACATGTTTACCTTGAGTCTCCACAGCAATGCTCGACCAGCTAGCTAATAATCAGCAATATCCGAGACACCTCGATCTGCACAAAATATGCAGAAGCGTAGTATGAGTATGCCACAACGGTACACAGTAAGTGTCAAGACTAACCTTGGTAGAGTAGTGACGAGGGACAACCAAGACACCATGATGGTAGGCTATAATATCGTATTTTAGTCGCTTATTGCACTCTAATTTACTGCACTTTATTCGTTTTGAGTATTAATTGATAGTGTTTTGCACTAATTGTGTTTTATGCCTTGTAGGAGTGATTCCGAGCTATGTAGATGTTATAGAATGAATTCAAGTGATTTGGAGCTTTAAAGTCTGAGTAAAAGCCCAAGGTATTAAGCCGGGATCGTATTCGGAGGTCGAGGACCAAGTCTGGACATCAAAATTTGAGATTTAAGTCGTACTCTTAGAAATGTGCCCTAGTGTTGCGCGTGGGGCGGCAAGTGGCGCACCGCGGCTATGAAAATTTCCTGTTGTCTATCAAACCCCACTCTCTGGATTTCCCTAACAATGCCCCGCATGGCGCCTGTGCAAGTTTTACCGAGTGAAAATCCTATTTCGGCTAGGAGAAGGTGATTTCGTCTGGGCCCGACCCTACTTGGTATAAATACATGGGAAAACATTATTTTCAGGACTTTTGACACATATTCGACCTAAGGAGGCTAAGGAGGAGTTGGAAGAACACGAGCACAAGGATTTCATCATTCCTTCCTCACTCAAGACACGAGTTTGGATTGAATTTATGTTTTCCTATATTTTAATTATATTTGTGATGAATTGCCCCATATTTATGGAGTAGTTCTCTTTAGGGTTTGATGGATTTGGTGTATTGATGATTGTTTGTGGATTACAACTCTAGTTTTATGTATTGAGGCATTTTTGGATGATTTACCTGTTGCATCTATATTTACTTGTTCATGTAATCGAGAGAGGCATAACTTATGATATCTTTGCATTATACTGTTGGTTGAGTTCATTAATTCTTCCTAGTAATCGAAAGAGGCTAGTTCAATTATTGATTAAACCTAGTTAGGAGAATAATCGAAAGAGGTTCTCCTAAAGACCAATCTACTACGCATTATTGCATATCTTCACGTGCTTAAATTGGTTAATCTTGTAAGGTTAAGACTTAATCGAGAGAGAAGTTTTTGGTGAACGTTTGAACTGATAATTAAGTGAATTCAAGAGATTCACTTAAATATTAGAAGTGAATTATCTAAAGTTAGATCCCAAATAATTATTTTGCACCTATCCTATCAACCTCTATTTTCTCCCACTGATAACTTCTTTGCTTATTCCTTGTTTCGATAGTCATTAGTCAATAGCTTTAGATTCTTAGTTAATTTTAGTTATTAATCATATAAATCTCGATTGTTGATTCTCCTGGATAGTGATCAAGCTAGAAACTACGAAAATACTATTTAACTCCAATACCTATGGATACGATATTATACTATACTATCTTTGACTAGTGAGCATAGTTTAAGTGTCTGTTTCGAGCTAGTCAAATTTTTGAGTCATTGTTAGGGATTGGCAATCAATAGTGTTTGAAATAGTTTGTAGTGCTAATTTAGAAATTTTTTTTTTGTTTTTCTTTTCTTTTTCTCTTTTTACGTTTGGTGTTCTCGGACTGTGCGCAGATGACAAGTTTAGTATGGTGCATGACTCGAGCTTCTGCGAAAGAAGTATTACTATATGAGCTAGAAATTGAAACGAAACTACGATAGTTGAGGAAGAAAATAAATCTCACAGAGACATCAGAAAATGTTGGAAATTCTCAACCAAAGAAATTATGGCTGGAAATGGTGATGATGATGTAAATTTGGCTGCAAGAGAGGCAGCCCAACAAAGAGAACAAGCTGCATGGGATGCTGAAGAAGCAGTTATTAGAGATGCACAGATTATCTACGAAGAAGAGAATGGTTGTAGAATTGCTCAAAATCAACCCTTGGGTGCATACCAGTTTAGAAATATAGCTCACATGCCTGGGAGACCACTTGGTGATTATGCTAGACCTGTCTACAATCAAGGTTTATCAAGTGTGAGACCACCTCCAATTACAGCTAATAATTTTGAATTGAAGTACGTGTTGCTTCAAACCCTTCAGAATTATTGTGTCTTCAGAGGAAAGCCAAACAAAGATCCAAATACATATCTAATGGACTTCGAGGAGATTATGAACACTTTTCAATACAATGATGTGTCACAAGATGCAGTGTACTTAATGGCATTCTCTTTCACAGTCAAGGATGATGCAAAGTAGTGGCTTCGAAGCTTGCCCACTGGATCAATTAGAACTTGGGAGAAGATGACCAGAAAATTTCTTGATAAATATTTCTCCTCAACTAAGACGGTCAAGTTTAGAAGCAAAATCCATAACTTCTGCCATAAATAGAATGTAACTGTTATTGAAGCATGGGAGAGGTTTAAGGAGATTGTTCGAAAGTGTCAGCATAGAAAAATTGAACTCTGGATCCAACTCCAGGACTTTTGGGATATATTGACATCGGCCTCACGTTGAACATTGAGCAATGCAGCTGGAGGCTCTTTCATGAAGAAGACTCTAGAGGAGATAGTTACAATTCTTGATGTGTTATCTGAAGAAGCAAATCAGTGGCCTTCTAAGAGTGCTGAAAGAAGAAGATCAACTGATGTTCACCAGGTGGATGCTAACACATCTGTGCAGGTACAGTTTGACGCTATGGCCAAAGAGATAAGGAAGTTGACCTTAGCCTCGATACAAAGTGAGCCTCATGCAGCTTGTGATATATGTGGAAGAGGACACCCTACTCATGAGTGTCAAGCCTCAATTGAGGAAGTAAATGCTGTGGGGAATTACAGTTTTAATGTCATGAGGCACCCCGGTTTCATGGAGTTCATCTAGAGGTACTGCGAATGCTTGGCAATAAAATAACTCTAGACCACAGGGACAAGGAGCTCCAGCTTACCAAAATCAGTAGAGGCAGTAATTTCAGCCTCAACAGCCTATCCATCCTGGTCTAGAGGATCTAATGAAGGCTTTCCTTATCAAGACAAATGAGAGGTTGGACGCTTATGGAGCAACTATCAAAGAATTGGGCACTGGTCTTTGAAACCTGGAGAGACAAATGGGATAGATTATAACAATATTATCTAAGAGGGTCCTAGGCACTCTCCCCACTGACACTGAAAAGAATCCCAAAGAAACAGTGAATATTGTAACATTGAGAAGTGGGCAAGTGTTGAAAGATCCCACCCCGATCCAAAAGGATGTGCTACTTGAAAAAGAAAGTGGGGAACAACTGGAGAATGTTGTTTATAACAAGAAGAAAGGCCCGATGAAAACTGAGAAGAGGAAGAAGAAGGAAGAAAAATTAAGAGGACAGGAACATGAGGAGAGCAAGCGTATGCATGTTTTACCTTTCCCTAAAAATCTATATAGAGAAAATCTGGACAAGCAATTTGCGAGATTTCTAGATGTGCTGAAACAGGTTCATGTAAATTTTTCATTCACAGAAGTGCTCTCACAAATTCCTGTCTATGCCAAATTTTTAAAGGAGATCCTAACAAAGAAGAGAAAGATATAGGAGACCTCGGTGGTGAAGCTCACAGAGCATTGCAGCGCGATATTGCAAAACAAACTCTCACAAAAGTGTGGAGATCCAGGGAGTTTCACTATACCTTGCTCTTTAGGCTCTATTAATTTTGATAAATCTTTATATGATTATGGTGCCTCAATTAATTTAATACCTCTATCTATTTATAGGAAACTAGAGAAGGATATTGGAGAGATAAGGTCGACGCCAATATCGTTGCAGCTAGAAGACCAAACGACTTTAATACCTGAGGAAATAGTGGAAGATGTGTTAGTTTGGGTGAATAAGTTCGTATTTCTTGTAGACTTTATAGTGGTGAATATGGAGGAGAACGAGGAGGTCTCCCTCATCCTAGGAAGGCCATTCTTAGCAACGGGTAGAGCAATATTAGATATACAGGAGAGGAAACTCATGCTTAGAGTCGGTGAGGAGACGGTGACTTTTGATATGAATGTAGAAAAGGAGGCACAAAAGGAAAAACCAGCTGCAAGTATTGAGTGGAAAGTGAAGGGCTCAAAAGAGAAGGCTGCACTGAGCGAGAAAGATAAGTGTGGGGTGTACCCCAAAAAGGCTGAGAAGAAGCTGAAACATGGATGTGCGCATTAGTTCGAAAGCAAGGAATGGAGCCCGACTTCGACTCAAACCTCGACTAGATGTTCAGGGAAGTTTCCTTTACCTTATGCTTTTTAATTATGTGTCATAAGACATGCCACAACTTAAAGTGCGGGGTGGGGGATATGTTGTATGTATGTATTAGTAGTTTTAGTTTTCTTTTTGTTAGTTGTAGTAGTTTAAAAAATTGAAAAAACCATAAAAATTGAAAAAAATCTAATTTTTCCCGACCATGGATTTCATTTGACGGGTTTCTTGAGGGATTAAAGTCGAAAGAAAAATACAAAAACATTTTCTTTTTTAGGTAGTGTAATAATTCCTCCTTGGTTTTCTTTGTGTCGCGGTTCTTATCCAAGAGTTTTGTTGAACCGGGTGTAGTTAGTTTTTATTTTTGTTAGGAGTAGGAAACCTTGTATGAATTGAATTGAAGGCAAT
The DNA here is from genome assembly GCF_000715075.1 of Nicotiana tabacum. Taxonomy (NCBI): domain Eukaryota; kingdom Viridiplantae; phylum Streptophyta; class Magnoliopsida; order Solanales; family Solanaceae; genus Nicotiana; species Nicotiana tabacum. The sequence goes on along the minus strand of NC_134081.1, from coordinate 85,264,505 downwards.
ATCTCCTTACTTTATTATTCCTTGAGAACAGTAAGTGCTTTAGTTGTGACGCTTAGGCTCAGTTTTTGAATCTTGTATAAGTACCTTAAATTGTATGATCTTAACTTTGCTTAATTGCTTTGACTAGAGTGTCTTGATAGTCCGATCTTGAGTGAGTTAGGTTCCATGTGCGTGTGAGGTTTTGTATATTCTATGCATTGCATTTGATGTCTAGAACTGCACCCATGTGTTTACAAAGCAAATAGTAGTCTTGTTTAGTCTTGGAAGTGATTTAGGCGTTTCTTCGTTGAGCCAATTATATGCTTTTACCCACCTAATTGTTATGTATCATAGTTAACCCCATTGAGCCTATAATCCTGTTTTCTTTGGCAACCACATTACAAGCCTTACCCATTTGTTTGAATTGATCATCTATTTGAACCTTGCACCTCTCGTGAGCACTTGAATTTGTTATCAACTTTTTAAAAGTTGAAGTGTGGGGTGTTTGGTTTGGCTTTTGAGTGGAACTAATGAATAAGGAAAAAGGTGCACTGTATTGAAAAAATAAGAGCCACTTGAATTGAAAAAAAAAAAAAGGAAAGACAAAATGTATTAGTGGTGACTCTTGATATAGTTGTGCTTAAAGAAGTAGGGAGTTAATGTATATTGATGTGAAGGCGGAGTTATGGTTTGACATAAGAGTGGGGTTTAAGTTGTTAATGTATATGTATTAAAGTGCTTAGGGAGGTGTAGTCACTATATCCAAATATATCATACCCATCCCGCAGATTACATTACAACCAATTAAAGTTCTACTTGATTCTTCACTGAATGAACTCAATTTGTAGAGTAGTACACTATGAGCAAGCCTATGGTACGTATTTTGTGGCATATGAATATTTTTTTTGAGAGAGCGGATTCTTTCTATCTTGAGTTCCTAATTGCTCTTAATTTCTATTGTGTGTGGAACTACCCTCTATTGTTGTGTGAGGGCACTTGATTCATGAAGGAATGGTAATGTCATTGACCTCTGTGTTAGAGTAAGTGAGAGGGTTAGAAATAATGCGTGGTGCTTTTGAGTCAAATCTTGAGGGTAGGATATTATGGTATTGTGCTTAATCTATTTTAAATATTCTTGGTGTGATGAGTTATGAGAGTTGTTTAAAACGGTCATGTCTATATGAAGTGTAGTTTGATTGCTCGAGGATGAGCAATGGTTTAAGTGTGGGGTGTTGATGGTAGGCTATAATCTCGTATTTTAGTCGCTTATTGCACTCTAATTTACTGCACTTTATTCGTTTTGAGCTTTAATTGATAGTGGTTTGCACTAATTATGTGTTTTATGCCTTGTAGGAATGATTCCGAGCTATGTAGATGTTATGGGATAAATTCGAGTGTTATGGAGCTTTAAAGTCTAAGTAAAAGCTCGAGGGATTAAGCCGGGATCGTGTTCGGGGGTCGCGGACCAAGTTCGAACGTCAAAAATTAAGATTTGAGTCGTACTCTGAGAAAAGTGCAATAGTGCGGCGCGTGGCGCGTCGCGGATGTGCAAATTTCCTGCTGCCTATCAGAAACAACTCTCTGGATTTCCCCACTAATGCCACGTATGGTGCGTCTACCCATGCGGCGCGCCTGTGCAAATTTTATAGAGTGAAACTCCTATTTCGGCCAGGAGAATGTGATTTCATCTGGGCCCGACCTTAATTGGTATAAATACATGAGAAAACATTATTTTCTAAACTTTTGACTCATATTCGACCTAAGGAGGCTCAGGGGGAGTTGGAAGAATACGAGCACAAGGATTTCATCATTTCTTCCTCACTCAATACACGAGTTTGGATTGAATTTATGTTTTCCTATCTTTTAATTATATTTGTGATGAATTGCTCCATATCTATGGAGTAGTTCTCTTTAGGGTTTGATGGATTTGGTATATTGATGATTGTTTTTGGATTATAACTCTAGATTTATGTATTGAAGTATTTTTGGATGATTTAATTGTTGCATCTATATTCACTTATTCATGTAATCGAGAGAGGCATAACTTGTGATATCTTTGCATTATACTGTTGGTTGAGCTCATTAATTCTTCTTAGTAATCGAAAGAGGCTAGTTAAATTATTGATTAAACCTAGTTAGAAAAATAATCGAAAGAGGTTCTCCTAAAGACCAATCCACTACGCATTATTGCATATCTTTACGTGCTTAAATTGGTTCATATTGTGAGGTTAAGACTTAATCGAGAGAGGAGTTTTTGCTGAACGTTTGAATTCATAATTAAGTGAATTCGAGAGGCTCACTTAAATATTAGAAGTGAATTATCTAGAGTTAGATCCCATATAATTATTTTGCACCTATCCTATCAACCCCTATTTCCTCCCATTGATAACTTCTTTGCTTATTCCTTGTTTCGATATTCATTAGTCAATAGCGTTAGATTCTTAGATTATTTTAGTTATTAATCATATAAATCTCGATTGTTGATTCTCCTGGATAGAGATCAAGCTAGAAACTACGAAAATATTGTTTAACTTCAATCCATGTGGATACGATATTATACTATACTATCTTTGACTAGCGAGCATAATTTAAGTGTGTGTTTCAAGTTCGTCACACCTACCGGACTAAACAACCTGAACAAGTGTGAAGGTGAACTAAAGAGAAACATATTAATATAAAGCTAAGCAGGATAAGGAATACAAAACCATACTTGCAATGATACACTAGTAACATCAATATTTAACAGGAAGCAGTCAGGTAATAATGTTGTAGAGTAAGCTGATCACAGTCCAAGTCCGGTGAAACCAAATAAAGGAAAACCAGTAAAAACTCAATAAAAACAACTGCTTTCACACCAGATTTGTTCAAGCATTTCCACGACGTACCGAACCTCATAATCGTATCTCACGGGTCCCAATTTATGAACCCTAATCACTTGGCATCTTGTGCCCACATTATAACGCATAACCGCACGGACAACTCACGTGCCAATAGACAATCCTCGCACAGAAAGGCAAGTAGACAAGAGTACGTATAATGGTCAATGACGTCGAGATTCATCTTCTAAAACCAATTGGGTGATTTAACTACGTGTATGCTTGTGCAAGTTTTCTACAATAATTCAAGTCAACAAATAAGAGAAGAGACAATGAATGCCACATAAGAAACGATCACCACGTAATGTACAGTGTAATAAAGGCAACAATGAAGTTTGAAGCAACGGCTAGCACAACAAGATTAGCTACATAGAACTAAGAAAACAGTGCAACATGGAGGAAGACAATTAATAGTATTCTAAGGAGACAACAATCAAAGACAAGTACAAAAGAATGGGAAAATGACAACAAGATCCCTACCGAGGTACCGCCTCGTAGTCTCAAATCATAAAATGTATCACAAACTTTCCTTATATCGCCGCGTGAGCCTTTATATTTAGTTTTTGAAAATCATTTTTTCCCAAAATAGCATCCCGTGTTTTAGCCCACCTTATCACATCGCATGGCTTCTAGTAGTTCCCCCTACTAGCCACGCGTTTCAATCCCACCTTATCTCACCATGCGTTTCAACATCCAGACCTTATACCACCGTATGCGTATCAATAATAAAAATAGCATGGCAGAAACCTCGTGCAAACACAATAACAATGGCACAGCAGAAACCTCGTGCAAACACAATAACAATGGCATTATAGAAACCTCGTGCAAACAACATAACAATATTCTAACCAATAACATGTATGCCAAAACATACCAACTACGATAAATGACTTTCACAATATGTGCCCACATGCCACAATATTTCCTCAAAACAGCTTCAATATCACAACCATGCATAGCCCTCAGTTCAACAACACTGAATATAACAACAACAATGACAATAATACGAAAATACGACAAGTAAACCAACTCAGAAACTATTAAACACAATGAAATGGAAAAACGAGCTCACAATGAAATACACAACAAGGAATAATGGTTTCAACAAGAATAGCTCAACAAGGTAAAGATAATGTATAGCAATGATTCCACAAAAGTACAATTCAACGATAAGAAGGACAACATGAATCAATGATTCCAAATAAGGATAAGTCAACAATGATAAAGGATAACAAAACTTCATTTAGGGTTGAGCAATTACGGAAGAGATACGACAAATTCAATTAAGGATAAGCAGATTATGGAAAAGGCAATAATAACATCAATCAAAGATAAACAATTACGGAAAGGATAATGCAATAAAAGAGGCAACAACTTCAGTTAAGGCACATAAGAGTTTAATCGACAATAAGGGTAAAACATAAAGCAATTAATTTCAAATAAGATATGTAAGGGTGAATTTAGTAAATGGGCAATTTAACTTGACAAAACAACTTCATATTTAATGTACATAAGAACCTAAGAGCCCTAAACGGTCAAATTTCCACAAATAAGCCCGAGTACGTACTTGTCACCTCGCGTACACGGCCTTCAAATGCACAATTAGCATAAGTGACTCAAATCCTAAGGGGTAGTTCCCCCACACAAAGTTAGGCAAGATACTTACATCAAAGAAGCTAGACAATTACTCTAAAATGACTTTCTCGAGTGAAACAACCTCCGGACGGTTCAAATCTAGCCAAAATAACTTCAAATCATAAATAAAACTCATAGGAACCAATTTCGGATAATAAAGCTTCGATCTTTAACAAGAATTAAAAAGTCAACCTCCGGGCCCGCACCTCGGAACCCGATAAAATTAACAAAACCCGAACACCTATTCCAATACGAGTTCAACCATACCAAAATTATCAATTTCCGACATCAATTCGTTCTTCAAATCATCATTTTACATTTTGAAAGATTTTTACAAATATTTCCCAAATTTCCAACTTAATTCACTAATCTAATGATGAAAATTGAAAAGGATTCATGAAATATAATAAGATTCGGGTAGAGAACACTTACCCCATTGAATTTCTTGAAAAACCCACAAACAATCTCCCAAAGTCGAGGTCTACAACTCAAAATATGTTAAAAATAACAAACCCACGACATATATGTGTTCTGCCCAGCGCTCTTCGCATTTGTGCACAAAAATGCCGCGCCTGCGGCCTAGCTTGTGCTAGAAAAGCACCGCACCTGCGGCCTTCACTTGAGAGCCCAGAGCTCGCACCTGCAATCCAATAACCACATCTGTGATTGCGCAGAAGAGGACGACCACCTGGAACAAATATCGTGCATGTGCGATCGACCTTCCGCAGATGCGAGCTCACACCTACGCTCCACTCTCCGCAGAAGAGACACAACATGACCTAAACCAACATCATAGAAGCGACCAAGAATCTCGCAGAAGTTGTCACGCACATGCGCACCAAAACTCGCAGGCGACGCACCAGAACCGGCAGCCCCGAAATTTCCTATGTCCAATATCCAAACCGTTAGCCATCCAAAATCCACCCGAGGGTCCCGGGACCTCAACCAAATATACCAAAACATCCCGTAACAATACACAGACCTACTCTAGGCATCAATTAACTTCGAAACTATGAATCGTACCCCGAATCGAACTTATGAACATTCAAATCTTCGAACTTCCCAAACTCGTGCCAAAACATATCAAATCAACCTAGAATGACATCAAATTTTTGCATGCGAGTTCCAAATCAAATAACGGAGCTAATCCAACTCTCGGAATCGCAATCCGAGCCCAATATCAACAAAGTCAACTCCCGATCAAACCTCTTAGCCTTCCAAGTCAACTTTCCAATTTTCGCCAAAATGCATCAAATTACCCTACGGACCTCCAAATTCACCATATGAGGCTATTGAAATTATCAAAACACCATTTTGGAGTCGTCTACACAAAAGTCAAGACTCCGATCAACTCTTACCACTTAAGCTTCTAAAACAAGAATCCTTCTTCCAAATCAACCCCGAATCATCCGAAATCTGAACTCAGCCACGCATGCACGTCATAACACATAATACATAGTTTCTCGAGACCTGAAGCCACCGAACGGGATGCTAATTCTTAAATCGACCGGTCGGGTCAATACATTCTCCCCCTCTTAAACAAATGTTCGTCCTCGAATGTGCGAAGTACTATTTTGAAGTCCTCAAATCACCGAATGAACTTACCATACATATACTCGCGGTTGATCCCACGTCACCCCAATCAACGTAGGCCCAATGACACCATCTCAACTAAAGATTATTCTTTACATCCATACTAATAGGCCTTAGAACCAAATTTCTCAATATGTGTTTACCTTTGAAAGACCCGATTCCTACATCCACACACGGTACTAACGTCAACTAGCTGCAATAACTTATGTCTACACCCACAAGGTACAACCACATGACGTAGCACATCACACATATGTCCATGACCACATGTCCGATCACAATAGCTACCCATAATGAAATCCAGCACCGCCAATTAACCCGATATCCGTTAGAACCCCGTTCCAAGCCTCCACAACACCGACAACGATGCAAGAAACATGAATACCTCAAAACTATTCACCCGAATCAACAAGTCACATCTAACGCTACCTGGGCACACACCTCATAAGCTAAAACCCAATAAGTACAATACGAATATGACTGAATATACAAGGAAACACAGGAAAGAACTATCTAATAAGCTCGACAAGTGCCACTCTCTATCAGTACCATACTACGAATCAATTTCACAGGGGAGAATCAAAACATATGAACTAAACAAAAGGATCTCATCCTGCAATAACTCTACCGCGGCACACAGCCCAGTTCAAACACACCGAATCACATAAAATCGCGAGGGTATCACCCTCAACTCTGAATCACAAGTAGAATACACATCATACCAACCGCAACCTACCTCTAATTCAATTTCGCCAATAAAATTACAACTCATACTGAAGGCCTACACCAGTAGAGCATTTAAATCACAAATCGTAACCAACCACCCAGAAATCACATCAAAACCTATTGTATGGGTAACAGAAAGTCACTTTTAGTCTCATAGCTCTCTAGATTGCATTAAAACAACACGATAGACACATGCTACCACTATAGAATCTCCCAACAGGAGTAAACACATAAAAAAGTACAAAATCACGAAACTCACACATATGTGAAGCAAATTAGTAGGACTCACCCCTATAAGCAGAACCGAAACAAAATACGAACGATGCTCCTCTATAACAATTCGAACCCATACCTATACGACATCATCTGGTGGCGGCCTTAGCCCTACTATAGAAAATACATAAATGGGTCGGGCCTCCCCCTCTTGGGCACCCTCTACTCGCCTGACCTGCGCCCCAAGCTGGCAGTGCAGGGATATGAGCAACTGGAGCATAACTCATAGCCTGAATACCCAGCTGTGACACATCTGTCCGGAGTCTGGGAGAATTTCTCACCATGTGGCTGGTATCTCTACACTCAAAGAAACCCCTCTGCTGACGTGGTTGTGGAAGCTATCCGGCATGGGTACCCCGAGACCCAAAGGCACCTAGAATATCGTGCGAAGCCTGAAGTGCAAACTGAACTACCTGACCCACAAAACCTCTACCATGTCGTACCCTTCCTCCAAAATAGGGACCAATTGGTCCTCCCGGTCGGCAAGGCCTCTTAGCCTCTCTGCCCTCTCTCTCCTGGTCCCGCATGCCCTCTAATCGAAGAGCGATCTCTACTACCTGCTGAAATGGGACATCTGACTTTAACCCTCGAGCCATGCTGAATCGGATATCATGATTGAGCTCCTCAATGAACCTATGGACTCACTCTCTGACAGTAGAAACCAAAAAAGGTGCATGTCTGGACAAATCACTGAATCTAACGACATACTCTGACACTAACAAAGTGCCATGGAAATAATGGTAACACTCCATGCGTCATGTTTCCCGAAGGGTCTGGGGAACAAACTCTCTCAAGAACACCTTTGAAAATTGAGTCTATGAAAGTGAAGCCGCATCGGCCGGACTACCCAACTCATGTGCTCGCCACCACAGATATGCCACCCCTTTAAGCTGGAACATAGTAAAGGCAACCCCACTCGTCTCCACAATACCCATAGTGTGAAGAATACGATAGCGCTCCCCTAGGAACCCATGCACATCCTCTTAAGCCAAACCACTAAAAGTAGGAGGGTAATACTTCTTGAACCTTGCAAGTCTAAGCTGTTCTTCCTCAGATGCAGTTGCCCTAACCACGGGCTGAATTGCGATAATAGGTTGTGCCGGCATGACACCTGGAACCTGACCAACATGGACTTGCTACTCCGGAGTAAGGGCAGGGGGATTCTGAGCTCCTCCCCCGATCTGTGAAGTAGCTGGTGCAACTGGAATCAACACCGCCTGAGCTAATGTACCAAACATGCTCAGGAATCGTGCTAAAATTTCCTGAAGTCTCGGGGTAACAATAGGCACCTCCGGTACCTGTCCCCCAACAGGAGAAACTGGCGGCTCCTCAACTGTTGCTCTGCCAAGTGCTCTAGCTGTAGCACGTTCTCTTTTTCGGCCTCTGCCTCTACCTCTACCTCTGCATCGGCCCTTAGCAACACCGGCTCTAGGGCAGCATCATCGGTAACTACAGCTCGTGTCCTCACCATATGTGAGATAATTGAATGACAAAGGTTCAAACCCCGAGATCAAAAAACTCGCACGATAGGAATGAAATAAGTGAAACTATCCTAACAGTTTCATAGCCTCTCAAAGATAAGTACAGACGTCTCCGTACCGATCCACAAGACTCTACTAAACTCGCTTATGACTCGTAGCACCTATGAACCTAGAGCTCTAATACCAACTTGTCACGACCAAAGTTTCCCTCCGTAGGATATCGTGACAGCACCTAATCTCTACGACTAGGTAAGCCTAACACTTATTGAATAAATTGACAGAAATTAACCGACATAACTATTAAGCAGAAACCGGATATTTCTAAATGAACTCAATATTTACAACATGAAATAATATTGCAAAACCGGTAGTATAAGTCATAAGCTCTACTGAGTTTACTAGAAAAATCCCTAAATACAAATGTTCGAAAAAGGATTAAACAGTACAAGTACAATATCAAGAGGTGACTCTGAGGCATACGAACGCAATGACAGGTTTACCTTGAGTCTCCACAGCAATAATCTACAATATCCGAGGCATATGGATCTGCACAAAATGGGCAAAAATGTAGTATAAGTACACCACAACGGTACCTAGTAAGTATCAAGACAAACCTCAGTAAAGTAGTGATGAAGGACAGCCAAGACACCTACCGGACTAAACAACCTGAAAAAGTGTGAAGGTGAACTAATAGAGAAACAATATTAATATAAAGCTAAGCAGGATAAGGAATAGAAAACCATACTTGCAATGATACACTGTCAACATCAATAGTTAACAGGAAGCAGTAAGATAATAATGTTTTACAGTAAGTTGATCACATTCTAAGTCCGGTGAAAACAAATAAAGGAAAACCAGCAACAGCTCAATAAAACAACTGCTTTCGCACCAGATCTGTTCAAGCATTTCCACGAGGTATCGAACCTCATAATAATAGCTCACGGGTCCCAATTTATGAACCCTAATCACTTGGTATCTTGTGCCCACATTACAACTCATAACCGCACGAACGACTCACGTGCCAATAGACAATCCTCACACAGAAGGCAAGTAGACAAGAGTATGTATAATGGTCAATGACATCAGGATTCATCTTCTAGAACCGATATGGGTGATTTAACTACGTGTATGCTTGTGCAAGTGTTCTACCATAATTTAAGTCAACAAATAAGAGCAGAGATAATGAATAGCACATAAAAAATGGTCACCATGCAATATACAGTGTAATAAAAGCAACAATGAAGTTTGAAGCAACGACTAGCACAACAAGATTAGCTACATAGAACTAAGAAAATAGTGCAACACAGAGGAAGACAATTAATAATATTTTAAGGAGACAAGAATCAAAGACAAGTACAAAAGAATGGGGAAATGTCAACAAGATCCCTACTGAGGCGGTGCCTCATAGTCTCAAATCATAAAATGAATCACAAACTTTCCTGATATCACTGCGGGAGCCTTTATATTTAGTTTTTGAAATTTATTTTTTCCTGAAATAGGATCTCGCATTTTAGCCCACCTTATCATACCGCATTGCTTCTAGTAGTTCCCCTACTAGCCATGCATTTTAAGCCCACTTTATCTCACCGCATGCATTTTAACACCCAGACCTTGTACAACCGCATGTGTATCAATAATAACAACAACACAGCAGAAACATCGCGCAACACAATAACAGCAGCACGACAGAAATCTCGAGCAAACACAATAACAACAGTAAGGCAGAAACTGTAAGCACATAATTTTGACCCGCGCAATATTTAAAAGTAGTATTTTAGAAATATTTACTTATTTTTTATTTTTATAGGATTTCAGCCAACTTTTAGTTTTAGTTTTAAAACATAAGTTTAAAAACACAAAAATAGTTTATAACGTTTTTTTAGCTTATTAGTATTTTATAATATTTATAACATTTTAAAAAATACCAAAAACATTTTTCATTTTAATATATAGTTAACTTTAATAGTTTATTCTTATTAACTAAGATTAATTAATATAATTTTATTTTATTTTTATTTTTATTTTTGTTCAATGAGAAAGAATTGAATTTGGGCCAATTGAGAGCTCATTTTCGGATTTTAGTGGCCCAGCAAGACAAAGACTCATTCTTCCCAATCCCTTTTAGCACAAACCCTTTTCTCACCCATCAAACCCCTTCCTTAATCATAGTCATTGATCTACTTTCATCCAATGGTCCACGTCAACCTTTACACCCATAAAAAAAATCAAATTAATGAACCTAGGGTCCCAATTCTAAGGAAACTTCAGCGCCGCTGCATTTTCTGGGAGGACACCTGAAAAACAGAGGACAAATCCTTCGCAAAATAAATCTGAAAAAAAAAAAACAAGAAAAGAGCACAAAAAAGAAGCAACTCTTTCTTCTTCGACCAAGCAAACTCCTTCTCCGTTAAAACCAACAGCCAATCATGCTCTTAAACCCAGTCCTCCTTAGCTTAAAACCACCCAAAACACCATGTAACAACCACCAAACTGCCGCTCTAAACCAGTCGAGAAATACCTCTCAAAATAACTTTTTCTTTAACATAAAACAGTAGTGGCGAAAGGGGAGTTCGAGGTTGCCGTTGAGGTATCCAGCCGTCGGCTCTGTTTGTAGTCACTAGCGAAGGATCCGGTTAGAATCTCCAAGTTGGTAAGAATGTAATACCAGCTCCATTCATTTATACAAGAGGTCCGATTTTTGCCTTATAATCTACTTCGTTAACGATTGAATTCCTTGCTTGCTTTTGTTTTGTCGAAGTTACTTGTTTGAACTCGTTTTGAATTTCGTTTTCACATTTGTTAAGAATATAGAGGTGTTGTTTCGATTCTTTTGGGTTATACCTTAATCATGCTACTTTGGTGTTTATTGGTAAATGTTGTGCAAATCGCATTTTGTTTGATAATACGGAATTCATGCTTATTTTTTGAATTGATTTGAATTTCCAAATGTTGAACGCTACAATTGAGTATACTTCAGATAAGCTTGGGCATTTGTTTAATTCCGTTTGAGGATTCTTTCTTTTCCTCTCTATTGAAGTGAACATGGTTGTTTGGATTAGTGATATTAGTATCCTTCTACTGAATCTTAGGGACTTAAAAGGTTAATCGCGTCTTGAGCAAGGCTAAAATGGGTTGCATGACTATCTCGAAGTATTAATTGTAGTTTTGGTCTTATCTTTGGATATCGATTTATACATAACTGATTCAAGTCGTATTAGCTAAAGTATTACACTTTCTCCACAATAATTCTATAAATTTGGCCTCACAATGATCTCAAATATTAGGAAAATAATTTAAATGCGCTAGTTGCTTTAGGCGTGATTAATAATAAATTATTGTGACTATGGGTACGATTCCCGTGGCATGATCGCGATACGTAAACTCCAATTTGAATGTGCGTTTCACGTGACTCAATCATAATTTAAAAAAATAATAAAATAAATATGTTTTAAATCGCGGGTGCATTTCATGTGGAGCGATTCGCAATGTGTACAAAAATAAGTGAGTGCGCGACATCGCGACTTGTTCAAACAAATTCCATAAATATTAAAAGCGGTTAAAAAGTTAAAAATGCACAATAGGTTTTAAACATTTATTAAATCAGATAATTAGGCCAAATATTAATTGTTAAGCGACCATGCAAAAATCACGAAACTCGGGAGTGCCTCACACCTTCTCCCGGGTTAACAGAATTGCTTACACGGTCTTCTGTGTTCGCGGACCGTAAAAATAGAGTCAATTTCCTTGATTTGGGATTTAAAATAAACCGGTGACTTGGGACACCATAAATTATTCCAAGTGGCGACTCTGATTAATTAAATAATCCTATTTCGATAAATGTCACTTAAATTGAAAAAACTCTCATATCCCCCTCGGGAAAAAAAAGGTGTGACAGCTCTGGCGACTCTACTGGGGAAAAGAACCCATAATCTCTGTTTCAGGATTCAGAATTCGAGCTTTGAATAATTGTGATACTTGGTTTTATTTATTATCTGATTTTTACGTGCTTGAGCCTAATGTGCTAAATGCCGCTTTTTACCGCTTTGATATTGTTTGAACTGTATATAAAACTGTTACGAAACCCTTATTCTCTTTGAGTCTTCTAAATCTTCTGGGAAGCGTGCGCTTCGCGTGGCTTCTTTTCTGTTAGAGTCATATCCTAATTTTAGAACGAGGTTCGCACAAGTTGCAAAGCCGGTGAAGCTTCTGTATTCCCGATACGCTGCCTCCCTCCCCCTCCCCCGGCTCGAGTTATCCGCTCGTGTAAGCCATGTCTAGAACAATACACCTAGGTTTTAAACTTAGAATGGCATAACCTCATGCCGAATCCCTAGTAGGTACGTTTGCTCGCATCACGTCCATTTGACTTTGGGGACTCAACACAGGGGTTGGGTCCGTCTAGGACAGGTGTACCCAAATTCAAAAGACCATCCTGATGAATCTTACGTGCTACTTGCGCATTTGTTTGTTTCGGCTTGCATGTTGACTAGCTACTAGAAAAGGGAAAGAAAATAATTTATAAAAAAAGAGGAAAAAGAAAAAAATCAAGAGTGAGGTAGGTATTTGAATAATTCTGAAGCTCTGCCGAAATTTTGAAAAACAAAGAGAGAAAATAAGACAATGTTTCAAAGGTCATGTTTCCTCAGTTCCGTCAAAACTGGACGAATTACGCGGGTTTGATTCTCACCGGATGTGAGATACGTAGGCAAACCTCATCGGTTCCGGCCCACAATTTTCGGAAAAAAAAATCCAAAAATATTTTCCTTTACTTCCTTCTTTAGAAAGTCTTTCTTTTAGACCTCAATTTTCAAAAATTCAAAAATATTTTCTTTAAATTCCTTCTTTAGAAGTCTTTCCTTAGCGAATTACAAAAACAAAAAAGAAATTTAAAACCAAAAATATTTTCTTCCTTTATTGAAGTCTTTCATTAAAAAAAATCAACCAAAATTCAATAATATTTTTTTTTCTTTTTTGGAAGTCTTTCTCCCAAAAATTCAAAAACAAAAACCAAAAGACAAAAAATATTTTTCTTTCTTACGTAGAAGTCTTTCTTTAAGAAAAAAAACAAAAACAAATCAAATTCGAAAAATATTTTCTTTCTTCTTTATAAGTCTTTATTTCGAAAATTTAAAAAAAAACAAATCAAAATCCAAAAGGAGTTGGTTTATTTACCTTATTTCTGATCTTCCCGAACTACGCAAGATCTGATTCATGTTCTTACATGATACGTAGGCAATCCACATCAGGTTCGATCAAATGATTTTGAAAAAAAAAAAAGAAATAAAAGAGTGACAAAAGAAAAAAAAAAGAAAAAAACAAGAGTGTTCATTCTAATGTGTTTGTTGTTTAGAAATAAAACCTAGTTTAAGGTGGTCGGTTTGTTGATTTGCAATGGTGAGTCCAGGATCCTTCAGAAATAACAGCATCTTCTCAACCGAAGGAACAAGTACCATTATTGTGGATCCAACTAAGGTCACGAAAAGGCTAGACAAGTTAGTGATAAAAATAGAGGCAAATGTTGGCTGACTTCTACCAGTTTTGAGCTACAGGACATGCTTTACTGGATGATCTGTGATGATAGGGAGACATGAGAATTCATCCAAGTCCTTTGGCGAATTAGTAACTGTGAAAATTCCCATGATGTCAATCCTGAAATCTGATAGCCAATATGGGGAACGGTTTGATCAAAGTCAAAATTTGAGTGTTAAATCCAAAGCAATCAAAATGGTTAAATGTTGTAGTAATGCTGATGTGCGAATGTGTGGCTAAGATGTCGCTTAATAGCTGGAAAGTCACTCCTCTTTTAGCCATAATAGCTTATTTTGTCGTCTTTTCTTCTTCTTTTTATGTTATCAGACCCTGCTATCCTTTATTCAATAAAAAGCAGTCAGTCATTTTGTGTCCATTTTGTGCATAGTTCTTTTCACGCTAGTTCTAGTGACATGACATGCATGCGGAAATTTTGGCCAGATCATAGAAAACTGACTTAGTCTTTAATTGGATAAGTGAGAAAGAGACACTTTTGAAGATGAATAGAGACATGAAACAATTGGAAAATAAGCATGAGCCAAGTTTAAATGGAACCAAAGCAGGCATGCTCATGAAATTTAAGGATCTCTACCTTTTGAATCATTGAGAAGATCGAACTTAAGGATGATCGGACGGGTTGAAGTCTGTTTAGCACTAAGAGATAGAAAGTATTTTTCAAAGAAGGTGTATTCCACACAACTTGAAATGGATCAGTTTAGTGAAAAAATGCATCTTCTACATCAAGACAAAATCAAAGAAAAAGTCACCCAAATTGACAAGGGTCATTCACTGCGAGGAAAGTATTGCTCATATAACTTTACACTGAAAAAGACCCAAAAATCAACATGTCCATCAATGTCGTGATTGTGAAGGGCTTACATGATTGCCATTCTCGAGGCTAGGAGGCTCTTTTTCTGCTATCCAAATACTTTATACCCTTCGTTACCCCTTTTGAGCTTGTGTTATTTTCTTTGACCGCCCTCTTTTGGAATCAAATTTACAGTTGAAAGTCAAACAAAATTGAAATAAAAAAATGAAAACAAAAGTCCATGCCACAAGAGTACAAACTGGGGCAACTCTTAGATAGTTCAAGTGAAAAAAAGAAGAAGAAAATAACAGTGAAAGGTCCATGCCCCCCAGAAAATAAAAGTTGGGACAACTTGGTTTGAAAACCAAAAATAAAAAGAGAAAAAAAAGGAGAAAGAAAGAAAGATGAAAAAAATAGTTAGGTCATATGTTTGAACTACGTTCGACCTGATTCCTTTAAAAAGGATACGTAGGCAGCCTTACACGGTTCGGTCCATACAAATAAGAAAAAACAAATCCCAATATCTGAAATTGGGGCAACATTTTATTTCATCTTTTGAGAGAGTCGATTCCAAGAGTTGTAAGTCTACAAACCTTCATATTGAGTCTACTTTGAGACTTAATGATGTCCCTTCTTTCAAACTCTATCCAAAAACCTTCCAAATAAAGACCTCCCAATATGCCTTCAAGAATGCCAAGAGACGCATGCAATGAGCAGCAATTCTCACGCGACATAGAACATTGTCAAATTGCTCACAGAAAAGCAAAAAAAGGATAGGAAAGAAAAAGAAAAAGAAAATGAGAGAGTCTTACTAGTGAAAACCTTCACAGGCACCTTAAGGCGACGGTAAGTAGAGATAAATAAATGTGAGAGGCTTGTTGGTGAAAATCCCTCGAGGCACCACTAGTCGAAAGTGAGTCGTGAAGCTGATGCAAAAGATTGGCACGAGCAAGCCCGACTTCAAAGGTCATAAGAATAGTAAAAGGAAAGATTGGATTAGTTTAATAGATCGGCCATTAAGTCCAAAATGCATTTCATGATTCATTAATGCTAGCTATTGAAAAAAAAAAGATAAACAAACTCTTCCTTATGTCCTTCTCGACAGAAGCATTTCTTGTTAATAATGTTTCATTGCACCATTGTGTCCATTCACTCTGAGTCAGTTCTTGTCAAAATAAGTAAGAAAAGATTTCAAAATCTGCGATTAACTTTTCAGTTGCACAAGTTAAGTTTGGCCAGCACACTTAGTTGTTACTGTCAACATGCCTTGGGGGTTCAAGAAAATGGTTCCCCCCAAAAGACTCTTGTCAACCTACTAGGCGCAAGCAAAGATAACTGGTGATTCTCTCTGACAGACAAATTGCTTAAAAAGCAGGAAGTTATTCAAGACACAGAAAAGATCACCTAAGCAAAGATCTCCAGTTCAGATAAGGCTGATTGAGCCACAAATAAAAATGGTACTGGGTGTGAAACGATCAGGGTTGATGTAGAGCAAAAGTCTCTTGAAACCGACTCAAGCTGATTGAGCAAAAGCCAAGCTGCCCAGGACTCAAGGCCACAAACTGACCACCACTTTTAAAACTGATAAAATTTTCTTTGTTTGAAACAGGAACAAAGTAGTGCGAGGAAAGTGGTTCCAAAAAAAAAAATAAAAAGAAGAAAAGAGCCGACAAAGGGAAGTTTCTCAAATCTTTACCTTTATTTGTCTTGCTAGTGTGCATAGAATCTTTCCATTGCTCTTCACATTTTTTCCTCCTAGGTAATACATCCTAATCTGATGGATTTTCCTCCCAATAAAAAATCTTATTCTGATGAATCTTTCTCCTAAGATAAAAAGACCTAGTCTCATGAATTTTCTCCTAGGATACAAAATCTTAGTCTGATGAATCTTTCTCCTAAGATATATAACAAAAACAAAACCTAGTCTGATGAACTTTCTCCTAGGATAGACATCTTAGTCTGATGAATCTTTCTCCTAAGGTAAGAAAACCTAGTATGATGAACTTTCTCCTAGGATCGAAGTCTTAGTCTGATGAATCTTTCTCCTAAGATAGAAAACCTAGTCTGATGAATTTTCTCCTAGGATAAACATCTTAGTCTGATGAATCTTTCTCCTAAGATAACATAATAAATAAATAAATAAAACTAGTCTGATGAACTTTCTCCTAGGATAAATAATCTTAGTCCGATGAATCTTTCTCCTAAGATAGAATACCTAGTCTGATGAATTTTCTCCTAGGATAAACGTCTTAGTCTGATGAATCTTTCTCCTAAGATAAGAAACCTAGTCTGATGAATTTTCTCCTAGGATAGAAATCTTAGTCTGATGAATCTTTCTCCTAAGATAACAAAAAACAGGACCTAGTCTGATGAACTTTCTCCTAAGATCGAAATCTTAGTCTGATGAATCTTTCTCCTAAGGTAGAATACCTAGTCTGATGAATTTTCTCCTATGATAGAAATCTTAATCTGATGAATCTTTCTCCTAAGATAACAAAAAAAGGACCTAGTCTGATGAACTTTCTCCTAGGATCGAAATCTTAGTCTAATAATCTTTTTTCTAAGATAGAAGACCTAGTCTGATGAACTTTCTCCTAGGATAGACATCTTAGTCTGATGAATCTTTCTCCTAAGATTAAAACACAGTTTGATGAATTTTCTCCTAGGATAATAATTTTTTTTTTAAAAAAAAAAAGGGTAGTCTGGATTTTTAAAAAACAAGGTCAATTTTTAGTTTTCTTAAGTTATCAATCTTTAGTTTTCTTGAAATCAGGGGTCCCGCCTGGAGAATAGGGTCAATGTTTAGTTTAGTCAAGCTTATTTTATAGTTTTTCGCAAGCTCAATCTCAAATCTAGGAGACACACTTCCTAGTTTGGGTTTTTTAGATTTTTATTTCTTTAGGAGACGCACTTCCTAATTTTAGGTTAAAGGTTTCACCCCTAGGAGACGCACTTCCTAATTTGGTTCATTCAAGTTTCACCCCTAGGAGATGCACTTCCTAGTTTGGGTCATTCGGGTTTTTTTTGTTAGCAGACGCATTTGCTAGTCGAAATTTTATTGGTTTTACTCACAGGAGACGCACATCCTAGTCAAGTCTTCAATTTTACTCTCATCATTGCAACCTTCATCAATAGCATAGGTGATTTATAGTTCTACTAATAACTCACAAATCTTCCTAGTATAAACTGGGGCAGAAAAAGTTTCTTTTGTTGTTTCCGTTTTGCTGTAGTAGCAGGCACCCACCTGGAGAATGAGGGAATTCATTTTAAGTTTCAAGTCATTGCAGGCACCCACCTCGAGAACGAGGGGAAATATTTCAGAAATCGGATTTAGATTCTAGTTAGAGGCATCAGGAGCTCGCCTAAAGAATAGGGTCAACTTTCAATTTTAAAGTTCAAGTCAGATACAGCAGGGTCCCGCCTGAGGAATAGGGACAACCTCCAATTTTTTTTCAAGTTCAAATCAGAAGTAGCATGAGCCCGCCTGAAGAACAAGGTTTGCAAGCTCAAGTCTACCGCAAGTTCAAGTTTATTTCAAGTGCAAGCAGCAGGGTGCCCACCTGAAGAATAGGGTCAACTTCCAGTTTTCTTCAAATTCAAGTCAGCGGGATGCCCACCTGAAGAATGGGGTCAATTTTCAGTTTCATGTTGAAGGATCAAGTGGAGATTCAAGAAAGATTCAAGACAAGAAGTAGATAGGATCTTGCATTTTAGCCCACCTTATCATACCGCAATGCTTCTAGTAGTTCCCCTACTAGCCACGTGTTTCAAACCCACCTTATCTCAGCGCATGCGTTTCAACATCCAGACTTTGTACCACCGCATGCGTATCAATAATAACAACAACACAATAGAAACATCGTGCAACACAATAACAACTGCACGACAGAAACCTCATGCAAACACAATAACAACAGCACGACAGAAACTATAAGCACGTAATTTTGACCCGCGCAACATTTAAAAGTAGTATTTTAGAAATATTTACTTATTTTTCATATTATAGGATTTCAGTCAACTTTTAGTTTTAATTTTTAAAACATTAGTTTAAAAACACAAAAATAGTTTTATAACATTTTTTAGCTTATTAGTATTTTATAATATTTATAACATTTTAAAAAATACCAAAAACATTTTTCATTTTAATATATAGTTAACTTTAATAGTTTATTCTTATTAACTAAGATTAATTAGTATATTTTGGTTTTATTTTTATTTTTTATTTTTGTACAATGAGAAAGAATTGAATTTGGGCCAATTGGGAGCTCATTTTCGGATTTTAGTGGCCCAGCAAGACAAAGGCCCATTCTTCCCAATCCCTTTTAGACCAAACCCTTTTCTCACCCATCAAACCCCTTCCTTAATCAAAGCCATTGATCTACTTTCATCCAATGGTCCAAGTCAACCTTTACACCCATATAAAAAATCAAATTAATAAACCTAAGGTCCCAATTCTAAGGAACCTTCAGCGCCGCTGCCTTCTCCAGGAGGACACCTGAAAAACAGAGGACACATCCTTTGCAAAACAGATCTGAAAAAAAAAAAGCGAGAAAAGAGCACAAAAAAGCAGCAACTCTTTCTTCTTCAACCAAGCAAAATCGTTCTCCGTTAAAACCAGCAGCCAATCAATCTCTTAAACCCAGTGCTCCTGAGCTTAAAACCACCCAAAAACACCATGTAACAACCACCAAACTGCCGCTCTAAACCAGTCAAGAAACACCTCTTAAAACTGCTTTTTCTTTAACATAAAACAGTTAAAGAAAAAGTCTGTTGCAGCGTGCAACCCGATCCTCCAATATTAACTTTTTAACAAGTTTGTTGCGGCGTGCAACCCGATCCTCCAATATTGACTTTTAATAAGTCTGTTGCGGCGTGCAACCCGATCCTCCAATATTGACTTTTAATAAGTCTGTTGCGGCATGCAACCCGATCCTCCAATATTGACTTTTAATAAGTCTGTTGCGGCATGCAACCCGATCCTCCAATATTGACTTTTATTAAGTCTGTTGCGCTGTGAAACCCGCACTTCCAACATTTTCATTTACCAATTCTTACAGAAGAAGTTTTTCCAATAAATGTAACAATTAATATAAAATTACGAGACAACAAGCATACAATAATTATGGTTTAATTATGAAGCAACCAATGACAAATAGTAAATTATTATGGAAATCAGGGAGCAAATAGGCAGTTTAATATTTATTATGCTAAATGTCAAATAAGAATTGATGCACATAATTCGAATAGCATGTAACAATTAATGCAGGAATTCAAGAATTTATATTTGCAAAGAATAAGAGAGAAATAATTATTAGAATAATTAATTTATGATTAAAAATAATTTATGATTTTTCAAGTAAGCAAGCAAACAATTCATTTGACGATGTATAGACACTCGTCACCTCCCATATACGTCGTTTACATGCAATTCACATAACAAACAATTTAAGGGTTCTATTCCCTCAAGTCAAAGTTAACCTCGACACTTACCTCGCTTTGTAAATTCCAATCAATTATTCAACCACAGCTTTTCCTTTTAAATTTGTCTCCGAAAGCTTCAAATCTATTCACAAACAATTCAATATATTCAATACTAATCATAGGAATTAATTCCATATGAATTTACAAATTTTCCGAATAAAAATCCAAAATTCATTAAAATATTCGGCAGTGGGACCCACGTCTCAAATCTCGGAAAAACTCGCGAAATCCGAACACCCGTTCCGATACGAGTTCAACCATACCAAATTTGTCCAATTCCGATATCAAATGGACCTTCAAATCTTAATTTCTTATTTTTGGAAGACTTTAGAAAAATCTGATTTTTCTTTTATAAATTCACGGATTCATGATATAAACAAGTATGGAATCTTGAAATATAATCAATAAAGGATAAGGAACACTTACTCCAATGTTTCCCGTAAAAATCGCCCGAAAGTTCGCCTTAACCAAGCTCAAAATGACCAAAAATGAGTAAAAATATCGAACTCTTCGATATATACACAGCCCAGGCATTTCCGCACCTGCGGTGCCTGGGCTCGCACATGCGAGCTCGCATCTGCGGAAAAGGGGCTGCCTAGCGAGACCTCGCACCTGCGGAGGAAAAATGCGCACATGCGCATCCGCATCTACGCATGGAGGCTGCACCTGCGAAGACCGCATCTGCGATCGAATGCTCGCTTCTGCGAGCTCGCACCTGCGGTCAAAATCCGCAGGTGCGATTATCACAGAAGGCAAAAATACAGATTTTGCTTAAGTCCAATTCTTGATCCGATTTCAATCTGTTTCACTCTCGGGGTACTCGGGACCTCGTACGAATATACTAACAAGTACAATAACATAATACGGATTTACTCGGGGTCTCGTATCACGTCAAACAACGCTGAAATTACAATTCACACCCCGATTCAAACTTTGAGTTTTAAACCTTTAAATTTGCAAATCTCGTGCCAAAACATATTAAATAAATTCGGAATGACTTCAAATTTGGCACACAAGTCATAAATGACATAACGTAGCTGTTCAAATTTTCAGAATCAGATTTCGGTTCCAATATCAAAAAGTCAACCCCCAGTCAAACTTGGAATATTTAGCCTTTAAATTGCTAAATCCGTTAAATGGTCATAACTTGAGCTAGGTACCTCCAAATTAAATTTCGGGCATACGCCCAAGTCCCAAATCACGATACGAAGCTACCGCAACTGTCAAAATACTGATCCGGGTCTGTTTACTAAAAATGTTGACCAAAGTCAACTCACTTGAATTTTAAAGCTCTATTTCACATTTTAATCCTTTTTCACATAACAACTTTCTGAAATATTGTACGGACCCGGTGCCTAGTAAATGGTGCTTTTCGAGGTCTTTAAACACAGAATTACTTATTAAATTTTAAGATGACATTTTGGGTCATCACATTCTCCATCTCTAAAACAAACGTTTGTCCTCGAACGGAGTTAGAAAAAGTACCTGAGCTGGAGAAAAGGTATGGATATTTACTCCACATGTCCAAATCGGACTCCCAGGTAGATGCCTCTACCGGCTGACCTCTCCATTGCACCCGAACTGAAGGATAACTCTTTGACCTCAACTGTCAGACCTGCCGGGCTAGAATAGCCACCGGCTCCTCCTCGTAAGTCAAATCTTTGTCCAATTGGACTGAACTGAAATCTAACACATGGGACGGATTACCATAATATTTCCGGAGCATAGACACATGGAACACCGGATGAACCGCTGATAAACTAGGTGGTAATGCAAGCATGTAGGCTACTTCACTCACCCTTTCAAGAATTTCAAAGGGTCCGATATACCTAGGGCTCAACTTGCCCTTCTTTCCAAACCTCATTACACCTTTCATAAGTGAAACCCAGAGCAATATTCGTTCTCCAACCATGAATGCAATATCACGAACTTTACGATCGGCATAACTCTTTTCCCTAGACTGAGATGTGCGAAGTCGATCCTGAATAATCTTGACCTTATTCAAGGCATCCTGTACCAAATCGGTACCCAACAACCGAGCCTCTCCCGGTTCAAACCAACCAAATGGCGATCAGCATCGCCTTCCGTATAATGCCTCATATGGATCCATCTGAATGCTCGACTGGTAGCTATTATTATTAGCAAACTCTGCAAGTGGTAAGAAATGATCCCAAGAACCTCCAAAGTCTATAACACAAGCGCGGAGAATATCTTCCAATATTTGAATAGTGCGCTCTGACTGTCCGTCTGTCTGTAGATGAAATGTTGTACTCAACTCCACCCGTGTGCCTAACTCATGCTGTACAGACCTCCAGAAATGTGAGGTAAACTGTGTACCTTGATCTGAAATAATAGACACGGGCACACCGTGAAGGCGGACAATCTCACGAATGTAAATTTTAGCTAACCTCTCTGAAGAATAGGTAACTGCCACTGGAATGAAATGGGCTGACTTGGTCAACCTGTCCACAATGACCCAAACTGTGTCAAATTTTCTCTAAGTCCGTGGGAGCCCAATAACAAAATCCATTATGATACGCTCCCACTTCCACTCAAGAATTTCTAACTTCTTAAACAAACCACCAGGTCTCTGATGCTCGTACTTAACTTGCTGACAATTCAGACACTGAGCTACATGTGCAACTATATCCTTTTTCATTCTCCTCCACCAATTATGTTGCCGCAAATCTTGATACATTTTTGCGGTACCTGGATGAATAGAATACTTGGAACTGTGTACCTTTTCAAGAATTAATTCACGAAGCCCATCCATATTAGGCACACAAATACGGCCCTGCATTCGCAGAACTCCATCTTCCCCCACAGCAACCTGTTTGGCATCACCGTGATCAACCGTGTCCTTAAGGACAAGTAAATGAGGATCATCATGCTGCCTCTCTCTGATGCGCTCATATAAAGAAGACCGAGCGACTGTGCAAGCTAGAACCCGACTGGGTTTTGAAACATCTAACCTCACGAACTGGTTAGCCAAAGTCTGAACATCTGCAGCTAATGGCCTCTCACCAACCGGAATATAAGCAAGACTGCCCATACTCACATCCTTCCTACTCAAGGCATCGGCCACCACATTGGCCTTTCCTGGGTGATACAAAATGCTGATATAGTAGTCTTTCAACAACTCCATCCATCTTCTTTGCCTCAAATTAAGATCCTTTTGTTTGAACAGATACTGGAGGCTACAATGATCAGTAAATACTCACACAAGACACCGTAGAGGTAATGCCTCCAAATCTTCAGCGCATGAACAATGGCTGCCAATTCTAAGTCATGAACAGGATAATTCTTCTCTTGAACTTTCAACTACCGCGACGCATATGCAATTACCTTTCCATCTTGCATTAATATTGTACCAAGCATAATGTGAGATGCGTCACAATATACCGTATATGATCCTGAACCTGTGGGTAATACCAATACTGGCGTCGTAGTCAAAGCGGTCTTGAGCTTCTGAAAGCTCAACTCACACTCATATGACCATCTGAATGGGACACTCTTCTGGGTTAGTCTGGTCAATGGGCTTGCTATAGATGAAAACCCTTCCACAAACTGACGATAATAACCTGTTAGACCTAGGAAACTCCGGATCTCTGTAACTGAAGTAGGTCTAGGCCAATTCTGAACAACCTCAATCTTCTTAGGATCCACCTTTATGCCCTATGCCGATACAACATGTCCCAAAAAGGCAATTGAGTCTAACCAAAACTCACATTTTGAAATTTTGGCATATAACTTATTATTCTTCAAGGTGTGAAGCACACTTCGAAGATGCTGCTCATGCTCCTCTCGACTGCTGGAGTAAATCAAGATATCATCAATGAATAAAACCACAAAATAATCCAAATAAGGCTTGAACACCCAATTCATCAAATCCATATATATTGCTGGAGCATTTGTCAACCCAAATGACATCACTAGGAACTCGTAATGCCCATACCGAGTCCGAAAAGCTATCTTAGAGACATCAAATACCTAATATTCAACTGATGGTAACCAGATCTCGAATCAATTTTCGAAAATACCTTGGCACCCTAAAGCTGATCAAATAAGTCATCAATTCTTGGTAGCGGATATTTCTTTTTGATAGTGGCCTTGTTCAACTGCCGATAGTCTATACACATCCGCATCGAGCCATCTTTCTTCTTTACAAATAATACTGGTGCACCCCAGGGCGAGACACTGGGTCTAATAAATCCCTGATCAAGCAAGTCTTGTAACTGCTTTTTCAATTCTTTCAACTCTGGCGGGGCCATACAGTATGGTGGAATAGAAATGGGCTTAGTGCCCGGAGCCAAATCAATACAGAAGTCAATATCTCTGTCGGGTGACATCCCTGGCAGATCTGCAGGAAATACTACTGAAAATTCACGAACAACTGGTACTGAGTCCATAGAAGGGACATCTGCACTGGGATTGCGAATATAAGCCAAATAGGCTAGACACCCTTTCTCTACCATACGCCGAGCTTTCACATAAGAAATAACCCTGCTGGCAGAATGGCCAGGAGTTCCTTTCCAATCTAATCGAGGTAACCCCGGCATAGCTAGGGTCACTGTCTTGGCATGACAATCCAATATAGCATGATAAGGAGACAACCAATCCATACCCAAGATGACATCAAAATCTACCATATCAAGAAGTAGAAGATCCATACTAGTTTCAAGATTACTAATGGTAACCATACACGAACGGTAGACATGATCTACTACCACAGAGTCTCCCACCGGTGTAGATACACATACAGAAGTACTCAGAGAATCACAAGGCACAACCAAATATGAAGCAAAATAGGAGGACACATAGGAATAAGTAGATCTTGGATCAAATAGAACTGAAGCATCTCTATGGCAAACTGGAATAATACCTGTGATCACAGCATCAGATGACTCGGCCTCAGGCCTAGCTGGAAAAGCACAAAATTAGGGTTGGGCCCCACCACTATGAACTGTGTCTCTGGGACGGCCTCTAACTGGCTGGCCTCCACCTCTAACGGTCTAACCTCCACCTCTAATGGCCTAACCTCCACTCTAGCTGCCTGACTCCTACCTCTAGCTGGCTGAGCAGACAGTGAAGCAACCGGTGCCGGTATGATGGCACAAGAATCTTGCCGAGATCTGTTACTCGCCAATCTAGGGCAATACCTCCTGATGTGACCAATGTTCCCACACTCATAACACCCATCCTGATGTCGTGGTTGCTGAAGCTGAAGCTGACCTAGATGGGCCGGATAACCACTGTAGTAACTCTGGAGTTGTGGTGCACTGATAGGAGCTGAATGTGCACTAAATACTGGCTGCCCAGAGTAAAGCATAATAGGACCGTGACTCCCTGAAGCACCGGGAGATACATGAAGTGCTGAATGAAACGGTCTGGGAGGATGACCCCTACCAAAATTACCACTGCCTCCAGATGAGGCACCACTGTAACCACTGAATTGACGAGGCCTCTTATCGGACCTCTGCCCTCTTTCCTATAAAACAACCATCTCGATCCTCCTTGCTACATTAGCAGCCGCCTGAAAAGAAATCTCACTTCCGGTCTCCTTGGCCATCTGAAGTCTGATAGGGTGAGTGAGTCCCTCAATGAACCTCCCCACTCTCTCTCCCTCCGTAGGTAGTAAAAGGAGAGCATGACGGACCAAATCCACAAAACGGGACTCATACTGAGTACAGTCATACTGCCCTGCTGTAGACGCTCAAATTGCTTGCGAAATTCCTCTCTCAGTATAATAGGGAGGAACTTCTCCATAAATAGCTGAGAGAATTATTCCCAGGTAAGTGCAGGTGATCCGACTGGTTGGGTCAATGTGTAATCTCTCCACCACCTCTTGGCAGAACCCGTCATTTGGAATATAGCAAAATCAACCCCATTGGTCTCAACTATACCCATGTTCCGCAGCACCTCATGGCAACGTTCAAGATAATCCTGTGGGTCCTCAGAAGGTGTACCACTGAAGTGAACTGGAAAGAGCTTAGTGAACTTATCCAATCTCAATAAGGCCTCAAAAGACATGGCGGCCCTATCACCGGTCTGTGCCGCAACAACTGGCTGAACTACCCCAACTGGCGGGGCTACTAGAGCCTGATTTTGGGGAGCCATCTGCTCCGGAGCAGGAGTAGTGGGAGTTTGTGCTCTTCCCCCAGCCTGTGAGACGGCTGGTGCCACTGGAAATGTACCATTCTGGGCCACACCCTCCATAAGACTCACCAATCGGACTAGAGCGTCCTGAAGTACTAGAGTGGCTATGAATCCTTCCGGAACCTGAACTGGTCCAACTGGTACATTTTGAACTGGGACCTCCTCCTAAAGGTCTATCTGAGGTTCTTCAACAGGTGTTGCTGCTCGAGCTTTGTACTGAGCTCTACCTCGGCCTCTAGCACGATCTCGACCTCTACCCCTGGCCATAGTTGCCACTGGGGGTTCTGGTCCCTGTCCATCGGTAGAGGTATTACGTGTTCTCACCATCTACGAGAGAATAAGAGTAGAACGGTTCAATCATCGATGATAGAATAAAATCTCACGACAGAATAAGAAAGAAGTGATATTGTTCCTAAACTTCATAGCCTCTTAGAGATAAGTACGGACATCTCAGTACCGATCCTTCAAACTCTACTAAGCTTGCTCGTGACTCGTGAGACCTATGTAACCTAGTGCTTTGATACCAACTGTCACGACCCGAAATTTTCACCTCCGGACCGTGATGGAACCTAACATTTCACTTGTTAGGCAAGTCAACATTAGAATAACATTATCCATTTTTAAAATAATTTTTAAATTTGTTAATAACAAGGAAGCGAATGCGGAAGCAATTTTGAAATAATCCATAATAATAACAGTGTCTAAATACCATCCCAAAATTGGTGTCACAAGTGCACGAGCTTCTAGAATAAATACAAAATAAAGGTCTGAATAAAATAAAGCTGTCTGGAAATAAACACACAGCTAAAGTACAATAAACGGGGACTTCAGAACTGCGAACGCCATGCAGTTATACCTCAAGTCTCCTCTGATAGCTTAAATCCGAGCAAGTCTATGGTACGCCGCTAGGACCAACTCCAAAATCTGCACAAGAAGTGCAGAGTGTAGTATCAGTACAACCGACCCCAAGTACCGGTAAGTGTTGAGCCTAACCTCGACGAAGTAGTGACGAGGCTAAGGCGATTCACTTACATTAACCTGTACGCAATATTAGTAACAACAATAATAGGAATAAATCAGGTAATTCATTTATAATAATTGAAGGCAACTCAGCAGTCATAACCAAATATCGTTTCTATTATTTCTGTTGCAGCGTGTAACCCGCTCTCACAATATATCCACATTAAGTTCTATTGTAGCGTGCAACCCGCTCCTCTAACATATTCATTTTAATCAAGTCTGTTGCAACGTGCAACCCGATCCTCCAATATTAACTTTTTAATAAGTCTATTGCGGCGTGCAGCCCGATCCTTCAATATTGAGTTTTAATAAGTTTGTTGCGGCGTGCAACCCGATCCTCCAATATTGACTTTTAATAAGTCTGTTGTGGCGTGCAACTCGATCCTCCAATATTGACTTTTAATAAGTCTGTTGCGTCGTGCAACCCGCTCCTCCAACATTTTCATTTACCAATTCTTACAGAAGAAATTTTTCCAATAAATGTAACAATTAATATAAAATTAAAAGACAACAAGCATACAATAATTATGGTTTAATTATGAAGCAACCAATGACAAATAGCAAATTATTATGAAAATCATGGAGCAAATAGGCAGTTTAATATTTATTGTGCTAAATGTCAA
The DNA here is from genome assembly GCF_000715075.1 of Nicotiana tabacum. Taxonomy (NCBI): domain Eukaryota; kingdom Viridiplantae; phylum Streptophyta; class Magnoliopsida; order Solanales; family Solanaceae; genus Nicotiana; species Nicotiana tabacum. The sequence goes on along the minus strand of NC_134081.1, from coordinate 85,236,325 downwards.
ATAACAATTGATGCACATAATTCGAATAGCATGTAACAATTAATGCAGGAATTCAAGAATTTATATTTGCAAAGAATAAGAGAGAAATAATTATTAGAATAATTAATTTATGATTAAAAATAATTTATGATTTTTCAAGTAAGCAAGCAAACAAACAATTAATTTGACGACGTATAGACACTCGTCACCTCACCTATACGTCGTTTACATGCAATTCACATAACAAACAATTTAAGGATTCTATTCTCTCAAGTCAAAGTTAACCCCGACACTTACCTCGCTTTGCAAATTCCAATCAATTATTCAACCATAACTTTTCCTTTTAAATTTGTCTCCAAAAGCTTCAAATCTATTCACAAACAATTCAATATATTCAATAGTAATCATAGGAATTAATTCCATATGAATTTATAAATTTTTCGGATAAAAATCCAAAATTCATTAAAATATTCGGCAGTGGGACCCACGTCTCAAATCTTGGAAAATCTCACGAAATCCGAACACCCGTTCCGATACGAGTTCAACCATACCAAATTTGTCCAATTCCGATATCAAATGGACCTTCAAATCTTAATTGCTTGTTTTTGGAAGACTTTAGAAAAATCTGATTTTTTTTCCATAAATTCACGGATTCATGATATAAACAAGTAGGTAATCATGAAATATAATCAATATAGGATAAGAAACACTTACCCCAATGTTTTCCGTGAAAATCGCCGGAAAATTCGCCTTAACCGAGCTCAAAATGACCAAAAATGAGTAAAAATATCGGACTCTTCGATATATACACTACCCAGGCATTTTCGCACATGCGGTGCCTGGGCTCGCACATGCGAGCTCGCATCTGCGAGAAAATCTCGCATCTGCGGAAAAGGGGCTGCCAGGCGAGGCCTCGCACCTGTGGAGGAAAAATGCGCACCTGCGCATCCGCATCTGCGATCGAATGCTCGCTTCCGCGGGCTCGCACCTGCGGTCAAAATCCGCAGGTGCGATTATCACAGAAGGCAAAAATACAGATTTTGCTTAAGTCCAATTCTTGATCCGATTTCAATCCGTTTTACTCTCGGGGTACTCGGGACCCCGTACGAATATACCAACAAGTCCAATAATATAATACGGACTTACTCGGGGTCTCGTATCACGTCAAACAACGCTGAAATTACAATTCACACTCCGATTCAAACTTTGAATTTTAAACCTTTAAATTTACAAATCTCGTGCCAAAACATATTAAATAAATCGAGAATGACTTCAAATTTGGCACACAAGTCATAAATGACTTAATAGAGTTGTTTAAATTTCAAGAATCGGATTCCGGCTCAGATATCAAAAAGTCAACCCTGCGGTCAAACTTAGAATATTTAGCCTTTAAATTGCTAGTTCCGTTAAATGGTCATAACTTGAGCTAGGAACCTCCAAATTAAATTTTGGGCATGCGCCCAAGTCCAAAATCACGATACGGAGCTACTGGAACTGTCAAAACACTGATCCGGGTCCGTTTGCTAAAAATGTTGACCAAAATTAACTCACTTGAATTTTAAAGCTCTATTTTACATTTTAATCCATTTTTCACATAAAAACTTTCCGAAAAATTGTACGGACTGAGCACGCAAGTTGAGAAATGATAAATGGTACTTTTCGAGGTCTTAAAACATAGAATTACTTATTAAATTTAAAGATAGACATTTTGGGTCATCACAACAGGTCCGATTTTTGCCTTATAATCTACTTCGTTAACGATTGAATTCCTTTCTTGCTTTTGTTTTGCCGAAGTTACTTGCTTGAACTCGTTTTGAATTTCGTTTTCACGTTTGTTAAGAATATAGAGGTGTTGTTTCGATTCTTTTGGGTTATACCTTAATCATGCTACTTTGGTGTTTATTGGTAAATGTTGTGCAAATCGCATTTTGTTTGATAATACGGAATTCATGCTTGTTTTTTGAATTGATTTGAATTTCCAAATGTTGAATGCTACAATTGAGTATACTTCAGATAAGCTTGGGAATTTGTATAATTCCGTTTGATGATTCTTTCTTCTTCTCTCTATTGAAGTGAACATGATTGTTTGGATTAGTGATATTAGTATCCTTCTACTGAATCTTAGGGACTTAAAAGGTTAGTCGCGTCTTGAGCAAGGCTAAAATGGGTTGCATGACTGTATCGAAGAATTAATTGTAGTTTTGGTCTTATCTTTGGATATCGATTTATACATAACTGATTCAAGTCGTATTAGCTAAAGTATTACACTTTCTCCACAATAATTCTATAAATTTGGCCTCACAGTGATCTCAAATATTAGAAAAATAATTTAAATGCGCTAGTTGCTTTAGGCGCGACTAATAATAAATTATCGTGACTATGGGTACTGTTCCCGTGGCATGATCGCGATACGTAAACCCCAATTCAAGTGTGCGTTTCACGTGACTCGATCATAACTTTAAACAATAATAAAATAAATATATTGTAAATTGCGGGTGCGTTTTACGTGGCGCGATTCTCAATGTGTACAAAAACAAGCGAGTGCGCGACATCACGACTTGTTCAAATAAATTCCATAAATATTAAAAGCGGTTAAAAAGTTAAAAATTCACAATAGATTTTAAACATGTATTAAATCAGATAATTAGGTCAAGTATTAATTATTAAGCGACCGTGCTAAAACCACGAAACTCGGGAGTGCCTCACACCTTCTCCCGGGTTAACAGAATTTCTTACCCGGTCTTCTGTGTTAGCGGACCGTAAAAATAGAATCAATTTTCTCGATTTGGGATTTAAAATAAACTGGTGACTTGGGACACCATAAATTATTCCAAGTGGTGACTCTGATTAATTAAATAATCCTATTTCGATTAATGTCACTTAAATTGGAAAAACTTCTCTATCCCCCTCGGGAAAAAGGAGGTGTGACAGAAACCTCGTGCAAACACAATAACAACGGCACGGCAGATTTCTTGTGCAAATAACATAACAATTTTCTCAACAATAACAACTAAGATAAATGACTTTCACAATATGTGCCCACATGCCACAACATTTCCTCAAAACAACGTAAAGGCAAGTAGCAATTAAAGCATTTAACAAGTAATACAACAACAACAACAACAACAACAACAACAACAACAACAACAACAACAACAACAACAACAACAACAACAACAACAACAACAACAACAACAACAACAACAACAACAATAACAACAACAACAACAACAACAACATGAGAATACGGCATATAAATCAACACAAGGATTTCAGAACACAATGAAACGGAAGAACGGGCTCACAATGAAAGACACAATAGGGAATAATGGTTTCAACAAGAATAGCTCAACAAGGAAAATATAATGTGTAGCAATGATTTCCCAAAAGTACAATTCAACGATAAGAAGGATAACATGAATCAATGATTCCAAATAAGAATAAGTCAACAATGATAAGGGATAACAAAACTTCATTTAGGGTTGAGCAATTATAGAAGAAATACAACAAATTCAATTAAGGATAAGAAGATTATGAAAAAAGCAATAATAACTTCAATCAAGGATAAACAATTACGGAAAGGATAGCATGGCAATAAAAAAGGCAACAACTTCAGTTAAGGCACATAAGATTTTAATAGGCAATAAAAGTAAAAATGAAGCAATTAATTCCAAATAAGACACGTAAGGGTGAATTTAGTAAATGTGAAATTTAACATGACAAAACAACTTCATATTTAATGGACATAAGAACCTAAGAGCCCTAAACGGTCAAATTTTCACAAATAAGCCCGAGTACATACTCGTCACTTCGCGTACACGGCCTTCACATGACACAATTAGCACAAGTGACTCAAATCCTAAGGGGTAGTTCCCTCACACAAAATTAGGCAAGATACTTACCTTAAAGAAGCTAGAATGTTATTCTAAAATGACCTTATCGAGTGAAACAACCTTTTGACAGTTCAAATCTAGCCAAAATAACTTCAAATCATAAATAAATCTCATATGAAACAATTCCGGATAATAAAGCTTCAGTCTTTAACAAGAACTAAAAAGTTAACCCCTGGGCCCGCACCTCAGAACCCGATAAAATTCACAAAACCCGAACACCCATTTCGATACGAGTTCAACCATATCAAAATTATCAATTTCCAACATCAATTCATTCTTCAAATCATCATTTTACATTTTGAAAGATTTTTACAAAATTTTCCGAAATTTCCAACTTAATTCACTAATTAAATGATGAAAATAGCAATGGATTCATGAAATATAATAAGATTCGGGTAGAGAACACTTACCAAATTGAATTGCTTGAAAAACCTAAGAAACATCTCCCAAAGTCGAGGTCTACAACTCAAACTATGTTGAAAATATCAAGCCCTCGACATATATGTGTTCTTCCCAGCGCTCTTAGCATTTGCGCACAAAAATGTCGCGCATGCGGCCTCTCTTTTGCGAGAAAAGCACTGCACCTGTGGCCTTCACTTGAGAGCCTAGAGCTCGCACCTGCGATCCAATAATTGCATATGCGATTGAGCAGAAGCGTGACAAACACCGCAGAAGCGGACAACCACCTGGAACACATATTGCGCATCTACGATCGACCTTACGCAGATGCGAGCTCACACCTGCGCTCCCCTCTCCGCAGAAGTGACGCAACAGGACCTACTCCAAAATCGCATAAGTGACCAAGAATCTCGCAGGTTCGGCGCACCAGAACCAGCAACCCAGAAATTTCCTAAGTCCAATATCCAAACCGTTAACCATCTGAAATCCACCCGAGGCCCCCTGGACCGCAACCAAATTTACCAACACATCCCGTAACAAAACACGAACCTACTCGAAGCCTCAGATCACCTCAAATAACATTGAAACTATGAATCGCACTTCGAATCGAACTTATGAATTTTTAAATCTTTCAACTTCCAAAACTCGTGCCGAAACATATCAAATCAACTCGGAATGACGTCAAATTTTGCATGCAAGTTCCAAATGACATAACGAAGCTAATCCATCTCCCGGAATCGCAATCCGAGCCCAATATCAACAAATTCAACTCCCGGTCAAACCTTTTAACCTTCCAAAAGTTTAACTTTTTAATTTTCGCCAAAATGCATCAAATTACCCTATGAACCTCCAAATCCAAATCCAGACGCACGCCTAAGTCCAAAATCACCATACGAAGTTATTGGAATCATCAAAACGCCATTTCGGAGTCTTCTACACAAAATTCAAGACTCCGATCAACTCTATCTACTTAAGCTTATAAAACAAGAATCCTTCTTCCAAATCAATCCTCAATCATCCGAAATCCGAACTCGGCCACGATATGTTGTATCATCACTTTGTTATCAAATGTTATTGAAATGCATCAATCTCTTTGTTGTTTCATATTATATGTCAAGATATGTTATATTTTTTGAATTTGAAATGTTATTTCGATAATTTTAAAATTAAATAGAACATATCATTATTTAGGTTTAATATTGATTTTTGTATTTATTTATTAAATTCGGTTAACTTTGAAATTAAAGCGTATATCAACGAAAAATTATTGTTAGACAACTAAGAAAATAACTATCATGTGTTACTAAAAATATTCTCCCATAATAATATATTAATTGAGCATATGTTTGTCTATTTGTTCAATTTTTACTAAACATATATTCATTTATCAAAACATTATTTATAACTTTAAAAAAGTAAGATTGAAATAATATTCATATAACAAAAAAATTCCGAGAAATCTAAAAAATGACAAAACTGAACCAATGCAAACCGATATAGTTGGTTTGGTTTGATTTTATAAAAATCGAACTAACCCGGTCCATGTACACTCCTAGATTAAATAAAATGTACATGTTCATTACTCTTACCATTTTGAGTGAATACGAAATATAAGAAAGAAGAATTTTGTTTTAGAACTTGTAGTCTTAAACAAGTCATTATATTTCAGTTGCTATAAAATTATGGTATTAGGAACAAAATTCAAAATTTAATATTGAATTATTTTAAAATATAAAATTTCATTTTTAGATCAAATTAAAAGTGCAATATTGTTGCGTAAAATGAAACATAAGAAGTACCAGTTTTAACGCAAAACACACCAAGGAAAGAAACGTCCTTTGCTGCACACCCTCCAAAAGTCAAATCTTGCACGTTAATCCCAGTATATTGTTCCTTTAATCTCCCTCAAAATCTCGCATTGTGTTAGAAAATAAAAAATAGTGGAGAAATCGTAGTTGAGCTAGCAGCTCCCATTTAAAAATATTAGAAGTAGTCATCAAGAATCAGAAGTAGATTTAATGGCCACGACGTTTTCTAACTAATATTAATATATTTAATTTACTATCACATTCAAGTAAATTATAATTTTATCATTAATGGTTCCTTCTAAATTGAGGGACAAAAAAAGTAATAACCTTTTGTACGCAACATAATATAGTTGAATAAAGTCTAGACCATACTTTACAATTGATTTTTTCAAACGATTCTTCCAATGTCATTTAGTAATATTTTTTTTTTTACCTTTTCCACGATTTTGATTGTTGTAATACACCAATATGACTGCGGATTTTTTCAAGGCATATTTGGCAGAGTTTTATTACTCCTCTATCCTAACTTATGTGATGTTGTATCATTGACCACAAAGTTTAAGAAGAAGAAAAAAGATGTTACGACTGTTGGCTGTTTAAAGTTATATATATATATATATATATATATATATATATATATATATATATACACATCATTCTTACTTATTATAATCAAAAAAAAAGAGTATTGTAACAACAAATGTCGAGTCTGTAATATTCAAGATAAGAAAAAGGGTACAAATTTCAAAATGCAATATGAAGAGTCGACTTGGGTTGCAATCTCCAAAATGTCACTAGATCTGCAAATGACGTCCTCTGATTCTTTTCCTCACAAAGTCGCTTCAAGGGCTCTTGGCTTGTTCTTGAAAGGACGAGATCCATCATGAACAGTTTGATGGCCGTCACGAACAATGATTTGAGATTTAGCTATCACGAGCGGAAGATTTGGAACCGCCTCTTGAATTCTTGACTTGTACTCCGTTATTGAATTTGTTTACGAACGAAGATCTCCAATGTAGAAGAAGACTTTAGATGCTTCCTTGGAGCTTCTCCAGCTTTTATCCAACTTGTTTGATGTCTTTCTCTATGTGTGTGTTTGTTTTTTTAGCCTTATGGGAGCTCTCTATTTATAATGGTAGAATAGTAGAGTTGTGATAAAGCCAAAAGCTTTTGCTATGATTTGATGGACCAATGATTTGATTGGTCCATTTGAATTATGAACCTATCTCATTTAGTTACACTTGGCAAAATTTTATTGGTCAGTTAACTTGACATATCGCTATGTAATTTGACATGTGGCATTTGTTTGGGCTTTAAGATGTAATTTTAGCCATTTGGACTTCGGGCTAGTGAAAAAGACTCATCTTTTGAAGTCCAATTAAATAAACGAGCCCAAATAAAATCAGATTTTAATTTAAATCCATGTTGGACTTAAATAATTAAACTTGATTTAGGCTAACCATTTCTTGAATTTAGGAATTTGTCCCAAACTTTAGTCCATAAAATTCGTATGTCACAAGTATATCACATAAATTAATTGGGACGAAGAGAGTAATATATAATAGGTATCAATAAAATCTCACTAATCATAGTACATACTAGAGTTTAGTAAAAAGAGAATGAGAGAGGAATTGATTTTAGATGGATAACTCTAGTTTGGATCGCATAAAACTGTTGTGAAAGAATTGAGGAACTACAAGTTGAAAACACTCACAAATCACAATCAACTCAGCGTTGGCACCAAATACGTTTAAAACTTGTCTTAGACGGAAATCAAAGAAAAGGACGTGCCTAGACTTTGTTACATTATAACATCTTTGACAAAGTACATTGTATAAAGGATACTGTATAATTTGACAAAGTATATTGTGTCATAATTTTAATCCTAAAGTCTAAGTATATGGGCGGATATAGGCTAATATTTGGAGTTTATGGATCTGAGTCCGAAATTCTACCATTAATCATTTGATTTACTGGTTTAAATTATTATTTATATTAATTTCGTGAAAAATTTTAGACAGCTAAATACTTAAACCTAGTAGCCCTAGGTTCATATGAACTCTATTACCCTACATCCGTCCCTGGATATCAGTCAATCATTTCAGACGCTACTTCTTTGACCTCATATTTCATGTTCTGCCACAATAACAGAGCGGACTAAAATAAAAATTAATCTAATTAAAAAAAATTAAGGCACCGAGATTAATTCAAAAAGAAAATGGTAATGCTACTCCAGAAGTAAGAAATTAAAATTAGAATACTCATTACTTGACTTGGGCTTTTATTAGTATGTGATATTCATACATAAAAAATTTGGAGTGTCTCAATCATACTACAGAGCTCCTATATCATTAAATACTCACTCGCGATTCTCGTCTGAAAATAATTGTTCTATATTGAGCTCTTTGCTTGTATATCGTTGAGGCTACTGTTAGTGAGGAAATTTTTATACCATTGGGCTGATAGTTTTGGACTTCGATCCAACGTAAGAGGATCGACATAATAAAGCCCAAATTTAATGGTGTAACCAAATCTCCATTCGAAATTATCCATCAAGCTCCATATGAAATAACCACGCACATCCGCACCATTCCTGCTCATCATAAAATTTATAAAAGAGAAAAAATGACAGTCAAACTTAATATGAAAATGTAGCAAAAAGATACAACAAATATTAACTTTGTGGAGTATTATTTATTCAAGCCCCAATATGTAACATTTGAGTCTCTTAGAAAAAATTTCCATATTCATAGTCCATAAAAAACGGAGTTGAAATTTTTAGAATTGAAACAAAACCTGATTGAACGAGCCAAAGATGCTAGGTATGCTTTGTGATATTTAATTCTCTTCATGTCTTGATCTAAGTCATATCCTCCTCCTTGATTCTCGTTTGAAGCGTACCCTGTATGAAGTATCACAATTTACCTTCAATTACATAAAATCCGATCCATAGTCGAACATGAGAATCAGTGACAAATATATTTCTTCACCATTTTCAGTCACAAATATAGGTGTGTTATTGTATCTCTTGTTAACATAATCAACAATCTCTTCCATGCCTTGCGGAACAACGTAAACTCCAGGCATTCCCATCTGAAAAATCAGCTCGTTTAATAATATATATCACCATATATCATACTGAGAATTAATAATTTAAATAATTAACGGCATGAGCAAAGAATATATATACTGGATCTCCAATGGATGCACCATCTTTCTGTCCAGTAATGAGCAGAAACCCGCCAATTGCACGATTTTCACCATGGGTACAAAGAACATCAGTGTCCGTGCATGTGCAGTTGGAATGAAGGCAATCCTTAACGAACCAAGTTGTGTAATGGTTAAGCCCAATGAAGTCTGTGCTATTTTTTATAAGCCTTTTTTCTTCGGAGCTGAACTTTGGTAATTTCTTCCCGTGATACTCTCGCATTTCTATAGGGTAATCTCCGTATACTAGAGGATCAAGAAGCCTGTATGTTCATTTACAATTGTCGACATCAATTCATTCACAAATGCAACTTTACCTTATCTGAGATATGGTGCTTTTATTAGGCTTTTTTAAAAAACAAAAACAAAAACAAAAAAATGTTACAGATGGATTCTTGGAGCAATGATAAAGTTGTTTCTGTGTGACCTGTAGGTCACGGGTTCGAGCCGTGAAATTAGCTACTAATGTTTGCATCAAGGTAGACTGTCTAATTCACATCCCTTAGGGTGTGTCCCCTTACCAGATCATGCGTGAATACGGGATGTTTCGTGCACCGGACGCTTTTTTAAAATTGTAACACGGTAATTTTAGGTAGTATTAAGTAAAAACAAAACTAAATAAAAATGAACATATATATTTTTAAAATCACGTGGATCCGATCATACGTATAATATTACGTACCAGGCAACATGAAAGGCCAAGGCCCTAGTTGAAGCTTTGGTGTCAGCCTCATCATCTGTCATTGGCTTATACATGTAAGCGCTCGCCACCATCCCTATCATTCCACCTTGTTCTGTCTGTTTATAATATAAAGTTAGTAAGTAGGTAGGGTGTGAATTGACTCCAGAAAAGCAAAACATAACACTTATTTTGGGACGGATGTAGTTACTTGTACCACTTATTTTCCGGTTTTTGTTGTTATTCTAAAAATAGAAGACAAATTAATTTATACCCTATAATTAGTGCTAAAACATAAAAAGAAACAAGGATATCTAAATACTTGCCTGGAATTGGCGACGATAGAGTTTGACAGCCTTTGCATGTGCCAATATTGAATTGTGGACAGCAAGTAGAGGCTCAACGTCGGAATTACCAGAGGAACATTTCCCGAAAGGGGGCGAACAATGTGAAGGTGGGAACACACCTTTCAAATACGCCATTTCCGCAAATAAATTAGGCTCATTCATAGTAGACCAGTACTTCACTCTATCCCCAAAACTCTTAAAACATGTTTCTGCAAAGTGTACAAACTCTTCCCTACAAAGATGATCAACTAACTAATTAAGATTGAGAATGATATATATTTCCTTTATTATGCATGATAAACCGTCCAGATTATCTAAATTTAAATATGAACTAATCTATATATAATAGCCAGATTTAACTAGAGAAGAAACTTACTGCATAAGAGGACTGAGCCAGGCCCCATATCTATCCTCAAATTCCTGAGGATAGTCATCATGGTGGATCGTCACAAATGGTGTTATTCCTGCAATTTATGTAGTATCTATTAATATTGCAACCAATATTTGCTATTTTGTCAACTCAAAGTAAGATTGTATGTATTATACTTTAAAAAAAATTAAAAAAGAGGTGGCACTAAAGGAAAATGTTAACAACAACCTTTGAGTAAGAGATTAACAATGATATTGTTATAAAACCTGATTCCAGCAGGATTCACGGCTCCGAACCTCCCTCCTGTTGATCAGCTCCACCATATTTAGAAGTCAAAAGCATATACGCATAATTTAAGGTAGCAATTAAGCATCTTATTAATAATACAAAAGAAGTAATTAAAATGAGAGAAAAGAAACATACTTGGTAGAATTCTACTCCATGAAATGGAGAATCGATAAGCATTTACTCCAAGAGACGCCATTCTGTCAATGTCTTCCTGCCATATCATTCCTTAAAAACAAATTAAAGACATAACATATATGTTTCAAATGTCAAAATCAAAAATGGGATGAATAATTTTGTACCAAGTAACGATGGTAATGGTCGTCAGCTATGTCTCCACTTCCTCCATTAGGTATTCTACCTGAACCAATTTAAATACAAAATGCAGAAATGTAGTACTCACTCAGCTTCATTTTATATGATTGTATATGACCAGCCACGGAATAATTAAAGGAAGAAAGAAAGACGCTTGACAACCTTAAATTATTTGTGCTGTGACATTCCTATGGTTACAAGAACATTGTAAAATGGATAGGAAAGACAACTTTAGGTACAAATGTGAAAGTTACCATTGATACGACAATAAACATCCCAGTTGCTAAGGCTTCTGCCATCTTCAATATATGCTCCTTCGATCTATATTCATATACTCAGGATGTTATATATGAGAGCAGAGACAATTAATTAAAGAACAGGAAATTGAAAGTGAGAGATATTGTACTTGATAGGCAGAAGTTGATGTTCCGAAAAGAAAACCATCTGGAAATTCTGATCTTTTAACTTCTTCTTCCAAGTTATTTCCTCCTTGGCCTATGATGTTCTTTGCAGTAACATTTTGCAACAGTAAGAGGAAACAAATGAAATAGGAGTTCTTAGTGGTGCCTATCTTCATTTTTCCTATATTAAAAGAACATCATAGGCCAGGGGTCGTATATATCTTAGACAGGTCACATGCATTAGTTGTGCCTATATATAGAATATTAGTTACATTGTGATAGTATATAGTATTTGTAAAATAATTCTGGAGAAGAAAAACAATATTAAACCAAAAATGTAGAAGAAACAGAAATTAATCTGAGTCCAGTGAATTCACAATGGTACTTTAAACCCTAGTATTTCAGCGAACACAAATGATCGATAGCAAACCACACTTACTGTTGCTTTCTTTTAGTTAAAAAATGCAGAAGAAAGAAGGAGAATTCAGAATTTTCGTAAGGAAAATCTGAGGGAAAAATAAAACGGAAAAATAAAATCGGAATGAAACTTTAAATTACCGTTACAAAAATGGCCGATTTGGATTAAAGCGCCGACAGCGACGGCGCGATGCTTGTCTTCTTCTCAACTCTTTGAGCTAGAAGAAGTGTAATCATATATATACTCAACAAATGAGCTTTCCTCCTCCAATATGACACAATGTCCCTTTGTAAGGGAGAAAAAATCAAAATTTTATTTTTTTACTCCATTTCCCATTCACTTCAATTTTAAACAAAAAACCCAACAAGTTGTGACTATATATAAATTAGTAGTAGTTTATATCTCAGACAGCAAATTAAATGACTTGCTTTTTGTAATTATATATATTTGCATCACTTGTTACTATGATAATATGTATTACGTTGAAATAATAGATGATATTCTATATTTAAGATATAACATAGACATCTCAACTGAGCTTGTTACCTATTTGATGCTTAAAATATATAAGCTAAAAATGTGCCCTTTGAGTTCAACATTAAGGGGCTGCCTGCAGATATCGAGAGAAGGCACCGATGCATTCACGGTTCACTCATAGATGATATCGCTATTTTCTTTTATTTTTTCCCCCTGTTGTGAAACTTTTAATATTTGTATTTCATTGAACTCAAATATGTTGTTGTCAAACTTAAGAAATTTCATTTTCAATTTCTTTAAAAAGACAACTAAAGCAGTTGATACTATCTGTTTCAAATAAAAACCGTTTTCGAGGCAGAGGGTTAATTATGATATACCTGTTTATTAATCGTAATAATGTAAAACATAAAGGAGAGAGAACTCCTTGTTGCTTCAATATATAAACTCCAATACTCTTTCCCACCCCTCTCGAAATGTCCAACAACCTTCAGCAAAGAAAGTGTTAATGCATCACAAGTTGCGTGGTTATATAAATAAGATCTCTTCGTTCTTAATCCGTCATGATTTCGATTTTGAACCCTAAAAATAAAATAAAAATTTTGTGGAACAATTTTTTCTTTAACGATCCTTACCCGATGCACATCCAAATTGAATCCACCATCTACTATACATAAATGCATTGAACATTAAATACTTAAAATGAAAATTAAATGGAGGTGATCCCCTTCCCATATCGAGTTGCCTTGTTTAACGGATTTGCACGTTACTGATGATATTTTCCACATTAAAATATTCAACTTATAAATTCTTTGAAGATTTCCTGACGCAAACAGTTATTAAAAAGCATATCTAAAGCTTTGGAAAGAGAGAAATTATCAGACCAAAATTATTGAAAATTGTGTGCAATTATGGGTTCAACTAGATCTGTTTGTGCTTCCGCGAGAAAAACCTTGCACATTGAGCTGGCTTATCTAGATCTCCTCCTCTGAATCACAAGTCCATCATTTTTTGAAGTTCGATTGGTTCACTAACAAAATTATGCATGCAGATAATTATAATGTAAGAATCGTAATATATGAATTAATAATCACAATAATTATTGGATGCATATGTATCTTTTGTGAATGTTCATCGATTCATCAAATTAAAATGACATATATAGAGTTAATCCACGTATGTATATGCTACTCCCTCCGTCTCATATTATGTGTCGTGTTTCTCTTTTACACATCTCTTAAAAAATATTAATTAGGAAATGAATTAGACTATTTTACCCTTATTTATGTCTTAAGATATAATTTCTCCTCATTAAATATTTATTCTATTTATGTGTTATCTCTATCTTCAAGAACAATTATTACTAAGAATAAAAAAGAAAAAAATAATAATCAATTTTGTCTTAAACTTCTAAAATGACAAATAATTTGAGACAACTATTTTAGTAACCATTACTGTTAATATGAGACGGGGAGTATCCAATATTGAATTTGGTAATACAATATCATAATGTCATGTAAAATGTACTATTGCTTAATCGAAAACGAAATGTTGACTCGTCAACCAAAACGCACTATAATATAGTCTCAAATTTTACACTCAGATTATTTCTCAAATCTGGATAAGCAGATGACGCCTAAGCGAATTATAGTATTGTACATTATTTTACGGATAATTTAGAAATCTATAACGACCGGGGCCGGCCATTTTGAGTATTACAATCCGTTCCATCATTTACTGCTCAATTTGTGCTTTACAGTTGTTATGTGACTTGCCGGGATGATTGGTTCGGGTCCGGTGAGTTTTGAAAAAAATTGGAACACTTAGTTCCAAAGTTTAAAGTTTAAGTTGAAATAGTGACAGGATATCGATTTATGTGTAAACGACCCCGAAATAGAGTTTTGATGATTCCAATAGCTCTGTATGGTGATTTTTGACTTAGGAGCGTGTCCGAAAAATTATTTGGAGGTCTGTAGTTAAATTAGGCTTGAAATGGCTAAAATAGAAATTTAAGTTTGGAAGTTTGACCGGGGAATTGACTTTTTGATATCAGGGGAATCCGATTCCGAAAATTTGAATAGGTCTGTTTTGTCATTTATGACTTGTGTGCAAAATTTGAGGTCAATCTTGCTTGATTTGATAGGTTTAGGCGTTGAATGTAGAAGTTAAAAATTCTTAGTTTCATTAGGCATGAATTGGGGCATGATTCGTGGTTTTAGCGTTGTTTGATATGATATGTGATTTTGACTAAGTTCGTATGATATTTTAAGACTTGTTGGTGTATTTGGTTGAGGTCGCGGGGGTCTCGGGTGAGTTTCGCAGGGTTAACGAATCAATTTTTAGGCTTGGAGCTTTGTTGGAATTTTTCTGATGCACTATCTGGTTTCATTCATCATGTTCGCGATAGGAGTCTCGCGTTCGCGAAGAGGAACTGAGAGGCAGGCAAGATTTGCTCTTCGCGTTCGCGAAGGAGAGGACGCGTTCGCGAAGGGTTGGGCAGGTTGTGCATCGCGAACGCAAGAGGGTGGCCGCACTCGCGAAGAAGAGAGGGAGCTGGGGCTGGACCAAACGCGTTGGCCTACGCGTTCGCATGAGAGGCTTCACGTTCGCGAATGCCTGAGGTTGTTAATCATCGCGTTCGCAAGTAGGATCTCGCGTTCGCGAAGAAGAAATTGGGGCAACAGATTTTTGTGCTTCGCGAACGCACGGGCACGGGCCGCATTCGCGAAGTGGTCGCGTTCGCGAAGAAGAAAAAACTAGGCAGAGAGTTTAAGTTCTGAAATGGGACTTTTTGACGAATAGGAGCTCGGGAAGAGGCAATTTTCGGGAGATTTTCAAGAAAAACAACGAGGTAAGTGTTCTTAACTCAATATTCGTCAAATTACCCGAATGCGTGGTTGTTTTTAATATTTAATTGGTGATTTGAGTTGAAAAATTGTGAAAACCTTCTTGGTTTAATTTGAAGATTTGAGGGTCCAGTTAATGTCGGAATTTGGTAAAATTTATATGGTTGGACTCGGGGTTGGATGAACATTCATATTTTGTAACTTTTGTCGGGTTCCAAGACGTCAACTTTTGAGTGCAATTTCAAATTTTGTTGGAAAATTTGTATTTTCATATAGAATTAATTCCTATAATTTGTATTGACTGAATCGAATTAATTATGACTAGATTCGAGGCGTTCGGAGGCCGATTCGCGAGGCAAGGGCATAGCAGAATAAAGATTTTCACGGTTTGTGGTAAGTAACCGTTCTAAATCTGGTTCTAAGGGTATGAAACCCCGGATTTTGTGTTATGTGATCGATTTTGAGCTAACGCACATGTTAGGTGATGGGCGTGTGGGCGTGCACCATAGGAATTGTGACTTGGTCAAATTTCATGGAACTTTGTAATTGAACAATCTGTTGTTATCTGTACATTCTCAATGTAGTAGAGAAATTGAACCACAAATCATGTTCAAATTATGTGTTGGCACTGTAGGGACCCACATAGGTCGCGTATGTGTTGAATTATCTACTAAATTATTATTTTGTACTCAATCACAGTTTACTTGTTAATTTTATCTCAGTCTCTATTGTTCATTATTGGTGTATCATATCATTATTGTTTGAGCTAATTTTCATGATTATTGAGAGTCCGAGAGACTGGAGAGATTTATGACTGAGTGAGGGCGGAGGCCTGATTTTCAGATATTATACTATAGCACATGAGTTGTCCGTGCAGCACGTGAGTTGTCCGTGCGGATCCAGATATTATACTATAGCACGTGAGTTGTCCATGCAGATCTAGATATTATACTAGCACGTGAGTTGTCCGTGAAGCACATGAGTTGTCCGTGCGGATTATAGCACTTGGGTTGAAGGAGCCCCTCCGAAGTCTGTACACACCTCTAGTGATCCCAGGTACCCGCTAAGTGTTGAGCGCTATTGAGTGGGAGGACTGAGTGACTGCTGCTCTGAGAGGATGCATTGATTTCATTATTGTTGTACTATAGTTGTCATAAATTCCTATTTTGGAAAATTTCTGAAAGATATTATATCCTATTTCAGTCAAATCCGATATGAAATTACTATTTGGGCCTTAATTGTTGAACTTGCAAATGTGCCTACTTTCTTATAATGGAAATAACTATAATTGGACTTAGCTGAGAAGCTCGTCACTACTTTCAGTTCTTTATTTAGTATTGTTACTTGCTGAGTTGGTTGTACTCACACTACACCTTGCACCTCGTGTGCAGATCCAAGTACTTCCAGACATGGCAGTTGCTAGTTCTCAGAGTTTATCTGTTGGAGATTATCGGGTAGCTTTTTGACGTCCGCAGATCTTAACTCTCTTCCCTTTTAGTTTTTGTACTGTTCTAAGTTTTTAGACAGTGTTTTAGTAGTTAGACTTTGTTATCATTTAGATGCTCATGTACTCAGTGACACCGAATTTTGGGAGTGTATTTATATCCAGTATTTATGGAATTTTCTCTTAAACTTTATTATTATGTTTTCAGTATTTAAAAGAAATTATGAGTTATTGATGTTGTCGGCTTACCTAGTATTGAGATAGGCGTCATCACGACAGGTGTGATATTTTGGGCGTGACAAGTTGGTATTAGAACCTAGGTTACGTAGGTCTCACGAGTCATAAGCAGTATTAGTAGAGTCTTGTGGATCGGTAAGGAGATGTCTGTACTTAGTTTCAAGAGGTTGTCGAAACCTTAGGAAAATTTCACTTACTTGTATTCTGTCGTGCGAATTTGTTGATTCCGGAAACTAAATTTTTGTTATTCTATTCTCTCACAGATGGTAAGGACACGTACTACCGTAACGGATGATCAGCCACCAGTTAAGGCCGCGAGAGGCCGTGGCCGTGGTAGAGGCCGTGACCGAGGTAGAGGTCGAGGTGCAGCTGGTACAGCAGTTAGAGCAACACATGTAGCACCACCAGTTGCTCTAGCTCAGGAACAGATTCCAGATATAATTGAGTCGGTGGGACCAGCTTAGGCATAAGCTGTGCCCATTGAGATTCCAGGCCTTCAGAAGGCCTTGGCCCATATATTGAAAGTTTGCACTGGCCTTGCTCAGGTGGTTTTGGCTCAGGCCGAGGGAGGTACTCATACCCCTATTGCCCGTACTCCAGAGCAGGTAGTGCAGGGACTTCAGATACCGGGGGCACTACCAGCCCAGCCGGATGTAGCAGCTCAGGCCCCAATAGTCCCCGTTATGGCAGATGATGAGGAGAGGAGACTTGAGAGATTTGGGAGGCTTTGAACTCCATCATTTAGCGATGCTGAGTCAGAGGATGCTCAGGGTTTTCTGGATAAGTGCCAGCGGATGCTTCAGACAACGGGTATTCTAGAGACCAGTGGGGTCTCATTCACTACTTTTCAGTTCTTTGGGGATCGCTTCAGATGGTGGGAGGCTTATGAGAGGCCCAGGTCGGTCGGTGCAGTACCACTTACATGGCAGGAGTTCTCTATTCTCTTTTTGAAGAAGTTCATGTCGTAGTCTCGTAGGGAGGAGCTGCGTCAGTTTGAGCAGCTTCGACAAGATGGCATGTCTATGACCCTGTACGAGATGAGGTACTTTGAGTTGGCTCGTCATACAGTTTTATTGGTTCCAACTGATAGGGAGAGGATTATGAGGTTCATTGATGGCCTCACGTATCAGCTGCGGTTGCTTATGACTAGGGAGAGGGTATCTGGTGCCACTTTTGATGAGGTGGTTGACATTGCTCGACAGATAGAGGTGGTTCGTAGCTAGGAGCGTGGTGAGAGGGAGGCCAAGAGGCCTCGAGGTTCGGGTAGTTTTGGTGAGATACTTCTGAGGGACATTCCTACCACAGCAGGGGTCGCCATTATAGGCCCGCTCAGACGGGTCGTCCAGCTCATCATGGTACATCGGCTAGCCATGGTTCTTACAGTGCTCTCTTAGGCCAATCTTTATTCAGTGCACTACCAATGCAGAGTTCTCACTATTCCTCGTCCGCTCAGGCTTTTACAGGTAATTCCTCGGGTTATCAGGAGCAACAGTTCCGTCAGAGGAGGGGTTGTTTCGAGTGCGAAGAATTTGGTCATATCAAGAGAGATTATCCTAGGTTGTTGAGTGGTGCCCCACAATAGAGTTCTCTGTCGATGGCATCAGCACCAGCAGTTACACCACCCGCCCATCCAGCTCGAGATGGGGCTCAGTCAGCTAGGGGTCACCCAAGAGGGGGAGGCCGGTCAGGCCCGATTCTATGTTTTTCCTGCCAGGCCTTATGCAGTTGCCACCAGCGTAGATACTCGAACAAATTAAACTAAGTACTCACAGGGAATATCTAGATAATGAGTAAAGTACGATGATACATACGAATAAATAGAACCAGGGTCAAATAATATAGAAGCTTCCTTGTGGTATGGATTGGTTGTCTCCATGTTATGCTATTCTAGACTGTCACGCAAAAACTGTGACGTTGGCGATGCCGGGGTTGCCAAAATTCGAATGGAGAGGTTCTCTAGATTATATTTCCAGCAGGGTAATTTCTTATTTGAAGGCCCAACGTATGGTTGGGAAGGGGTGTTTGTCATATTTGGCCTTTGTAAGAGATGTTGATGCAGATACTCCTACAATTGATTCAGTACCGGTAGTGCGAGACTTTCCAGATGTATTTTCTGCAGACCTTCCAGGGTAGGCTGCTCGATAGGGATATTGATTTAAGTATTGACTTGGGCCGGGCACTCAGCCTATTTATATTCCTCCGTATCATATGGAACCAACTGAATTGAAAGAATTGAAAGAGCAACTTCAGGAACTTCTTGATAAGGGGTTTATTAGGCTTAGTGTGTCACCTTGGGGTGCACCGGTTCTGTTTGTGAAAAATAAAAATGGTACTATGCGGATGTGCATCGATTACAGGCAACTGAACAAAGTTACAATCAAGAATAAGTATCCTTTGCCGTGTATTGATGATTTATTTGACCAGCTACATGAAGCGAAGGTATTCTCCAAAGTTGATTTGAGATCCGGGTATCACCAGTTGAGAATTCGAAATTCGGATATCCTAAAGACGACATTCAGGACCCATTATGGTCACTATGAATTTCTCGTGATGTCTTTTGGGCTGACCAATGCCCCGGCAGCATTTATGCACTTGATGAATAGTGTATTCCAACCATATCTTGATTTATTTATCGTAGTATTTATTGACGATATCCTGGTGTACTCACGTAGCCAGAAGGAGCATGCACAACACTTGGGTATTGTATTACAGAGGCTGAAAGAGGAGAGACTTTATGCTAAATTCTCTAAGTGTGAGTTCTGGCTTACTTCGGTGGAATTCTTGGGACACATAGTGTCCAGTGAAGGAATTAAGGTGGATCCGAAGAAGATAGAGGCAGTTCAGAGTTGGCCCAGGCCATTTTCAGCTACTGAGATTCGAAGTTTTCTCGGCTTGGTCGGTTATTATCGTCGCTTTTATGGAGGATTTCTCATCTATTGAGGCGCCTATGACTAAATTGACCCAGAAAGGTGCTCCGTTCAAGTGGTCGAATGAGTGTGAAAAGAGCTTTCAGAAGCTCAAGACGGCTTTGACTACAACCCCAGTATTGGTGTTGCCTATAGGTTCAGGGTCTTATACTGTGTATTGTGACGCATCACGTATTGGTCTCGGCACAGTGTTGATGTAAGACGGTAGGGTGATTGCCTATGTGTCCAGACAGTTAAAGGTACATGACAAGAATTATCCGGTCCACGACCTTGAGTTAGCAGCTATTGTTCACGCCTTGAAGATTTGGCAGCATTATTTGTACGGTGTCCATTGTGAGGTTTATATCGATTACCGGAGTCTGCAACATCTGTTTAAACAGAAAGATCTTAATTTGCGGCAAGCAGAGGTGGTTGGAGTTACTTAAGGATTATGATATCACCATTCTCTATCATCCCGGAAAGGCCAATGTGGTAGCCGATGCCTTGAGTCGTAAGGCAGAGAGTTTGGGCAACTTAGCATACTTACCGGTAGCAGAGAGACCTTTAGCCTTGGATGTTCAGGCCTTGGCCAACCAGTTTCTCAGATTGGATATTTTCAAGCCGAGCCGAGTTTTGGCTTGTGTGGTTTATTAGTCTTCTCTTTATGATCGTATCAGAGAATGTCAGTATGATGACCCTCATCTGCTTGTCCTTAAGGACATGGTTCAGCACGGTGATGCCAAGGAAGTCACTATTGGGGATGACGGTGTATTACGGATGCAAGGCAGGTTATGTGTGCCTAATGTAGATGGTTTGCGAGAGTTGATTCTCCAGAAGGCTCACATCTCGAGGTACTCCATTCATCCAGGTGCATCGAAGATGTATCAAGATTTGAGGCAGCACTATTGGTGGAGGAGAATGAAGAAAGATATAGTTGGGTTTGTAGCTCGGTGTTTAAATTGTCAGCAGGTGAAGTACAAGCATAAAAAACCGGGCGGATTGCTACCGAGACTTGAAATTCTGGAGTGGAAGTGGGAGCACATTACCATGGACTTTGTAGTTGGGCTCCCACGTACTTTGAAGAAGTTTGATGTTGTTTGGGTGATTGTAGATCGGTTGACCAAGTCCGCGCATTTTATTCCAGTTGGTACTACTTATTCTTCGGAGCGGTTGGCTGAGATTTATATTCGCGAGATTGTTCACCTATAGGGTGTGCCAGTATCCATCATTTCAGATCGGGGCGCGCAATTTACATCACAGTTTTGGAGAGTAGTACAACAAGAATTGGGTACACAGGTTCAGTTGAGTACAACATTTCACCCTCAGACGGACGGACATTCCGAGCGCACTATTAAAATATTAGAGGATATGATACGCGCTTGTGTCATTGATTTTGGGGGTTATTGGGATCAATTTCTGCCACTGGCAGAGTTTGCTTACAATAACAACTACCAATCGAGCATTCAGATGGCTCCGTATGAGGCTTTATATGGGAGACGGTGTCGGTCTCCGGTGGCTTCGTTTGAGCCGCGTGAGGCTAGGCTATTGGGTACTGAAATGGTTCAGGATGATTTGGAGAAAGTTAAATTGATTCAGGAGCGGCTGCGCACGACACAGTCTAGACAGAAGAGTTATGCTGACAAGAAGGTCTGTGATGTTGCTTACTTGGTTGGGGAGAAGGTTCTGCTCAAGGTTTCACCCACGAAGGGTGTGTTGAGGTTCGGGAAGAAGGGCAAGTTGAGCCCTTGGTATATTGGGCATTTTGAAATACTTAAGAAGACTGGAGATGTGGCTTATCAACTTGCATTGCCGCCTAGTATATCAGGTGTTCATCTAGTGTTCCATGTATCTATGCTTCGGAAGTATGTCAGGGATCCGTCTCATATTTTGGATTTCAGCACAATGCAGTTGGATGGTAATTTGACTTATGATGTAGAGCCGGTGGTCATTTTAGACCGATCGGTTCAAAAGTTGAGATCAAAGAACATAGCTTCAGTTAAAGTGTAGTGGAGAGGCTAACCAGTCGGAGAAGCTATTTGGGAGACTGAGTGGGAGATGCGGAGCAAATATCCACACCTATTTTAGATTCCAGGTATAATTCTAAACCCGTTCGAGGATGAACGTTTGTTCAAGAGAGGGAGAATGTAATGACCCGGCCGGTCATTTTGAGTATTACAACCCCGTTCCCCCATTTACTGCTCAATTTATTCTTTACTGTTGTCATGTGATTTGCCGGGGTGATTGGTTCGAGTCCGGTGAGGTTTTAGAATGAATTGGAATACTTAGTTCCAAGGTTTAAAGTTTAAGTTAAAATAGTAACCGGATATTGACTTGTGTGTAAACGACTCCGGAATAGAAATTTGATGATTCTGATAGCTTCGTATAGTGATTTTGGATTTAGGAGCTTATCCGGAAAATTATTAGGAGGTTCGTAGTTAAATTAGGCTTGAAATGACTAAAATAGATATTTAAGTTTGGAAGTTTGACCGGGGAGTTGACTTTTTGATATTAGGGCCGAAACCGATTCTGAAAATTTGAATAGGTCTGTTATGTCATTTATGACTTGTGTGCAAAATGTGAGGTTAATCAGACTTGATTTGATAGGTTTCGGCATTGAATGTAGAAGTTAAAAATTCTTAGTTTCATTAGGCTTAAATTGGGGTATGATTCATGGTTTTAGCATTATTTGATGTGATTTGTGATTTCGACTAAGTTCGTATGATGTTTTAGGACTTGTTGATGGATTTGGTTGAGGTCTCGGGGGCCTCGGGTGAGTTACGGAGGGTTAACGGATTAACTTTTGGACTTGGAGCTTTGTTGGAATTTTTCTGATGCACTATCTAGTTTCCTTCATCGCATTGGCGATTGGAGTCTCGCGTTCGCGAAGAGGAACTGAGGGGCAAGCAAGATTTGCTCTTCGTGTTCGTGAAGAAAATACGCGTTCGCGAAGAAGAGAGGGAGCTGGGGCTGGACCCAAATGTGTTGGCCTACGCGTTCGCGTTCGCGAAGGCCTGAGGTCGTTAATCATCGCGTTCGCGAGTAGTATCTTGCGTTCGCGAATAAGAAATTGGGGCAGCAGATTTTTGTGCTTCGCGAATGCGAGGTAAAGTCCGCATTCACGAAGGAGGAAATTCTGTGTAGTACAAAATGTGCTTCGCGAACGCGAGGCAGTGGTCACGTTCGCGAAGAAGAAAAACCTGGGCAGAGAGTTTAAGTTCTGAAAATGGGACTTTCCATTTTTCCATTTTCCATTTTTGACGAATTGGAGCTCGGGAAGAGGCGATTTTGGGGATATTTTTAAGAAAAACAATGGGGTAAGTATTCTTAACTCAATATTGGTCAAATTACCTGAATCCATGATTGTTTTTAACATTTAATTAGTGATTTGAGTTGAAAAATTTTGAAAACCCTCTTGGTTTAATTTGAAGATTTGAGGGTCGAGTTGATGTCGGAATTTGGTAAAATTTATATGGTTGGACTCGTGGTTGGATGGGCATTCATATTTTGTAACGTTTGTCGGATTTCGAGATGTGGGCCCCTCAAGCGATTTTTGAGTGTAATTTCTGATTTTATTGGAAAATTTATATTTTCATATGGAATTAATTCCTATAATTTGTATTGACTAAATCGAATTAATTGTGACTAGATTCGAGGCTACCAGAGGCCGATTCACGAGGGAAGGGCATAGCAGAATAAAGAATTTCACGATTTGAGGTAAGTAACAGTTCTAAATATGATTCTAAGGGTATGAAACCCCGGATTTTGTGTTATGTGATCGATTTTGAGGTGACGCACATGTTAGGTGACGGGCGTGTGGGCGTGCATCGTAGGAATTGTGACTTGGTCAAATTTTATGGAACTGTGTAATTGAATAATCTGTTGTTATCTGTACATTCTCCATGTAGTAGAGAAATTGAACCACAAATCATGTTCAAATTATGCGTTGGCACTGTAGGGACCCACCAAGGTCGTGTACTTGTTGAATTATCTCCTAAATTGTTGTTTTAATCTCAGCCACAATTTACTTATTTATTTTATCTCAATCTCTATTATTCCTTATTGATGCATCATATCATTGTTGTTTGGGATGATTTTCATGATTATTGAGAGCCCGAGGGCCTGATTGTCAGATATTATACTATAGCACGTGAGTTATCTGTGCAACACGTGAGTTGTCCGTGCGGATCCAAATATTATACTATAGCACGTGAGTTGTCCGTGGAGCACGTGAGTTGTCTGTGCGGATCCAGATATTATACTAGCACGTGAGTTGTCCGTGCAGCAGATGAATTGTCCGTGCGGATTAAAGCGCTTAGGCTGAAGGAGCCACTCCGGAGTTTGTAGACCCCCCCCCCCCCCCAGTGAGCGCATATACCTACTAAGTACTGAGTGCTGGTGAGTGGGAGGACTGAGTGACTGTTGCTCTAAGAGGATGCATTGATTTCATTATTGTTATACTATAATTTTCATATATCCCTGTTTTGAAAAATTTCTGAAAGATATTATCTCTTGTTTCAGTTAAACCTAATATGAAATTACCGTTTGGGCCTTAATATCTGAACTTGCAAGCATGCTTACTTTCTTGTGTTGGAAATTACTGTAATTGGACTTAGCTGAGAAGCTCGTCACTACTTTCAGTTCCTTATTTATTATTGTTACTTGCTGAGGTGGTTGTACTCATACTACACCATGCACCTCGTATACAGATCCAGGTACTTCCGGACACAGCGGTTGCTAGTTCTCGGAGTTTTATCTGCTGGAGATTATCGAGGTAGATGATTGAAGTCCGCAGACCTTGACTCTCTTCCCTTTCAGTTTTTGTATTGTTCTAAGTTTTTAGACAGTATTTTTAGCAGTCGGACTTTGTTATCATTTAGATGCTCATGTACTCAGTGACACCGGATTTTGGGAGTGTATTTATATCCAATATTTGTGGGATTTTCTCTTAAACTTAATTATTATGTTTTCAGTATTTAAAAGAAATTATGGGTTATTGATATTGTCGGCTTGCCTAGTATTGAGATAGGCGTCATCACGATAGGTGTAATTTTTGGATCGTGACAAAACCACCCTCCAATTTTAATTTAGTAGTACTTAGTTTTAATGTGTGGTTTGAGATATTATACTCAACTCCCTTAGATTTGACCTTTTATAACCAAACCAATTTGAAATGATTTGACTTAGTTTTCCTCCTGTACTACTCACTCAGAAAAGGAAAATAAGAGAGAAAGCGGAGGGTGGCTTAATAAAGAAACAAAAGTCAGATCGTTGAAAAACTACAAAGTAGCTAGGAATTAGTTGAAGTAGATGGCATTTGCCATAATCATACGCCAAAAAGGGGAATAGAATAGAATAATTTATTTAATTTGGATTACTCTATCTGGATTCACAAGGAAGAATAGAGGAGAGAACTTAGGGGTCGCAAGTGTTCATCCAAACTCCCACCGCCAAAAAATTATATTATATATGTTTACCCGTAAAACAGTACAGTTGAATTTATATGTGGTTTCTAGACAAGTAAATTAATCTGATCCTAAAATAAGAAGATAATTGAAGAAATATATAACACTTAGCCTTGATAGGAAGACGAAATGACAGAAATAAAGATTCTGGTAGTGAAGCCTCCGGGCGCAATAGTAACAAGAACAAAAAATAAGAAGGTAAAATTGATTAGAGCTTTGAGTAGATTGTAGTATTAGTTTGCCAAAAAATTCATGTCCTTACAATGATAACATAGCTCATTATTTATTGCTACGTCTAGGAAAGGAAGTCCAAGGATCGTGCCCTTCTATAATGTTAATTATGAGGGCCATTGATGAAGATGTAACGGTGAGCATAAATGCCAAATTCCTTGTAACGGGCAACGTACTTAATGATGTGGAATATTCTCCATTAAATGCTATCGGGCGAAGAGTATTTATTGCATCCTTATGAGCGTTATTCTTTCCGGTGACAGACGAGACCTTTGCCTTCGTTTTGGCTATCCCCCATCTTAGGTTCCATGTGTACCTCTTTTAGGCGGCCACGTAGCATAGTATATTTTACTCTATACAAATAGTCCCCCTACTTTCCGGTGACATAACTTTGTGTCACTGGTAAGTTGGTAGAAGCACTCTTTTGGCGGGAATTACTATAATCTCCTCTGAAAGCTTCTGACGATTGATTAGACGCACGTCTCTCCGCATTTAATGCTCCGAACACGCGTCATCCCACGATTCAGCACAACTTTTGCCGATTATCTAGGTAATCATGTCCATGAATTTAACCGCCAAAACTTTTACTTATACGCATCAACCTTCTCCCCTTATACTCCATAATCTTCCAAGTTTTCTAAAACCTTTCTTGCTGTTAATAAACCTTTTTTTAACTTCCTTTAAACAAAAAAACTTTTCTTTCATTCAAATGGCTTCTTCTTCAAAGAACGTTAGCTCTTCAAAGGGAAAGAACAATGCTGAGGATGCTGCTCCTCCGACGGTGGATTCCATCATTCCTAGAAGTCTTGTTAAAAAAAAGACTTCGAAAAGAAATTTCCTTTGGCTCTCCCTCGCACATGGGTTGTTGGCAGCTATCCTTTTTTCATCCGTTCTTCCAATATTCCAGTTGTGAAGGAAGATTGTCACTGCCATGATTTAGATATTGTTGCTCCTGATCTATCGGAGCGAGTGACCTTTCCCAAGGAGGGTGATAAACGGCCAAAAATGCATATTTTTCGATGTACTTTCATATCATAACCTGTGTGGTTACGGTAGGTTACATGAGTTTTTGTAGTAAATTATGCTCATTACGTGCATGCTTATATGTAGGAGCAAGTTGGACGAAAAGAGAGCAAAAGAAGTTGATTTGGGAGCAAAAGACAAAAGAAGGACTTTGCTCGTTCACTCTCGCGTGCACACGAAAGAGTGAACGAGCTAGATGAGGAAAATCTTGAGAAAAAACAACGGATTATGGCAAAAAGGCATAGAAGTGCATGAGAGATCTAAAAGAAAAGAAGAAGAGAAGCACTTCGCTCGTTGACTCTTGCGTGCTCATGAGAGAGTGAACGAGCTAACCTTCCAAAGTGGGCTTGTATTATTTTTGCCCCATGCTAATCCTATCCCATGTAAATAGTCTCTAAACTCACTTTTTGAGAGGATCGAACGGGAGGAGGCAAGAACACAAAGAAAAGAGCAAGGCGGAGAATTCTTCTACGAGTTTTTCACTTTCTTCTTCATATTTCCATTGTTGGTTATGACTTTTTATATTGTAATCTTATATAATATTATGAGTAGCTAAACCCTTCATCTAGGATTTGATGGAACCTATTGGAGGGTGATTTTCTACGACGTATAATATAGATTTGCCTTTGATTTTCCTCTACTTGTTCAACTATATTTTTATTGTTGTTGATTGAAGAGCTCGCAATTAACTGTGCCTATTTAGTGTGTATATTGTTCGAGAGAGAGTACACATTTAGGTAGTTGTTGAACAACACCACTCCTAACGTAGTTTGAAAGAACAATACGGAGGGTTTAAAGGAGGGATTAGAGATAATGAAACCTTGGTGCGATCGTAGTGAGTGGTGAATTAGTTCCAGCTAGCGTAGTTCGAGAGAATACATATAGTAAATTACTCGAGAGAGAGAGAGCTACGGCACCCAAAGTACTCACGATCGATAGAGAATACTTAGGCGAATTTACAAGAACGTGGTGGGGAAGATTCCGACAATAGGGAAAATCATAACTCTAGACTTTTCCCAATCTTGTCTACAATAGTTGCTTCGTTAGTTATAAATTACTGCATCTTAATTACTTTGCTCTTAGTTATTAAACATTCAAATTGTTATTTAATATTTTTGAAGGTTGAATACTTGAATTCGTGTGAAACTAGTGGTTGTAATTAGTAGGTTAATTCCCTGTGGGATTCGACTACGGACTTGTAAATCAGATTATATTTGCAACGACCGCTAGACCTCTTAGGAGGTATAGTCGGGTGTGATAAAATTTTGGCGCCTTTGCCGGGGAATTAACGGTGTTATTAATTACAGCTAGATGAATTGCAAAAATTCTTAGTTTAGTTAGCTTTCTCGACTTGGAATTCATTATATTGAAACTCTAACGTTTGTAGTCTTGTGTGTTACATGTGCATGCCTAGAAACTCC
This sequence comes from Nicotiana tabacum, assembly GCF_000715075.1. Lineage (NCBI taxonomy): Eukaryota > Viridiplantae > Streptophyta > Magnoliopsida > Solanales > Solanaceae > Nicotiana > Nicotiana tabacum. Next base: position 85,208,180 of record NC_134081.1, on the reverse strand, counting down.
TCAAGAATTGGTGAATTGTACGAAAGCATTACCGGACCTTGAGGAAGCTTTCAAGGCACTAAATCGAGCAAACAAGAAAGACAAACGACAACAATACTCAACAGAATGAATCAAACTAGACATGAGGGATATCAATAATAATCAAAATAATAGAAACATTGCGAATGACTCGAACAATCAGGGTGTGATACCTCTTGTGCCAGAAGCAGCCTTGTATGATTGGTCACAACCCATCGCTAAATATTTGGCAACCGCAATTGCAGTCCCTCAGATACAAGTGTAATTATTTCAAATCACAAACAACATGCTACATATACTGCAGAACAAGGGACTGTTCTCAGGGTCTTACATTGAAGATCCATAACAACATCTGAAAAACTTTTTGTCCATTTATGTCACTCAAAGGCAACCGAATGTGACACCAGAAGAAATCAAACTGTTATTGTTTCCATTCTCGGTGACTGGAGAAGCTTAGACTTGGCTTAATTCGCTCCCCATAAACTCCATTACCAATTGGGAGGAATTAGTCAAGTAGTTTTTGAACAAGTTCTACCCACCCAATAAGACTGCCAAGTAAGTTGATGAGGTATTGAGCTCCGGGCAGAAACCAGCTGAAACATTGCAAGAAACGTGGGAGAGGTTCAAAGGTATGCTGGTTAAGTGTCCACATCATGGCATTCCAGAACAAATATTGGGGAAAAGGTTCTACATGGGATTGGGAGACAACTTGAAGGCCAATGTTGATGCTTCAGTAGGTGGAGCATTTTTGAGAAAATCATTCAGAGAATGCAAGGTCTTACTTGATAAAATGGCTCATAACTCAAGATGGATGACAAGAGACTATACAACCACTCATGTAGTTCACTCAGTATCTTTAGACCCAAATAACTCCATGGCTGAGAATATGGCTACGATGATGACACAATTGAGTATCCTAACCAAAACGATTGATGAGTCAGGCTAGAAGCAGGTGCACATAGTTGACATGACAAATGGAGGATTATACACACTATGCATTAATCAGCCATATGTGTGCACGTGGAGTGGTGAGAGTGACAATCAGAACTATCAAGAGAATATGAACTATGTGGGCAACTATGGAGGCCAGAGACAAGGCGGTCAGACTTGGGGATAGCAGAATCAACAATATAGGCCACCACAGCAGCAGTACAACAATAATAATAATCCTGGAGATGCACGACCACAGGGTCAGGCTGTGCCTTATCAAAGGCAACAAGGGTATAATCTGCAAAATCCGCAACTAGCTTATCAACAACCTCAACAGCAACAGATTGTGCGACAAGATGATGGGTTCTTTGAAATAAAAGGAATGTTGCACCAACTCATTGGGTCCAATGGGAAAATAGAAGAAAAGGTCAACCAGATGCAAGAAAAGGCAGTATCACACGACTCAGCTATCAAGGGTATTGAAATTCAACTAGGGAAAATATCCATGGCCCTTAACAATCGTCCTCAAGGGACATTACCTGCGGACACACATGTTAACCCGAAAGAGCAGGGTCCGAAGCAGCTGATGGCTATGAGTCTAAGAAATGGTAGAGATCTTGATCTAGAGAAAGAAATTGCTCACGAGAGCCAACCAACTTAGATACTTGTGCCAGTACCAATTGAGGTAGATGAGTCAACTGAGCTAATAAAAGTAAGAATCATGCCAACCCAGGAGGAAATAAACAAGGAAACAGAGGTTGAAAAGGAGGCTGAGGGAGTGCAAGAGAAGGCAGTAGAAAAAGTGTTTGAGCAGGATCAAACTCAAGTCACAGGAAAGAAGCGACCACCAGCACCCTTCCCGTAGAGGTTGGCCAAACATTAGAAGGATGAGCAGTATAAGAAATTCATGGAAATGCTGAAGCAGATTCAAGTGAACATTCCACTGATTGATGCCTTGAGGGAGATGCCTGGTTATGCAAAAATGATGAAGGACTTGATGTCTCGCAAGTTCGACTTTCATGACTTGGCAACTGTTACACTAACACAGACATGTAGTGCTGTCGTGACGAAACCCATAGTTGAGAAGCTAGCCGACCCAGGGAGTATCAAAATCCCATGCACAATAGGAAGCTATGATTTTGCTAAAGCATTATGTGATTTGGGGGAAAGCATAAACTTGATGCCCTTAGCAATCTATAAAAGGTTAGGAATTGGAAGAGTGAGACCCACATCCATGTTACTACAGCTAGTCGATCGAATGGTGAAGAAGCCATCAGGTATACTTGATGATGTATTTGTATAGGTTCGAAAGTTTATGTTTCTGGCAGATTTTGTCATTCTGGACTGCCGGGTTGACTAGGAAATTTCCATAATTTTTGGAAGGCCATTCTTGGCCACTGGGAGAGATCTAATTGATTGTTAAACTGAGGAGCTAAAGATGAGACTGAACGATGAAGAGATAACGTTCAATGTGCAGAAGTTTATACGGCGACCAAGTGAGTTTGCTAATTGCTCTCTGATAAAAGCTGTGGATGTGATTTTGGAGAAGGAAGATGAGGCATTGAATGCAAAAGACCCCCTAGCGGCCTGCCTGGTGAACCTAGAAATGACAGATGGTGAGAACTTGGCGGAGTGGGTTTTGGCCCTTGAAGGCCAAGGGTACTGGAAAAGAGAGCTTGAATTCGAGCCTTTACACTTAGAAGAAATAAGGACCCCTCCAGCTAATCCATCAATCGAAGAGCCACCACAGTTGGAGTTAAAACCGTTGCCGTCCCACCTCAAGTATTTTTTCTTGGGACCTAGTTCAACATTGCCTGTTATTATCTTATATGGTTTGTTAGATGTGCAGGTAGAACAACTTTTGCAGGTTTTAAAGGAGTGCAAGACTGCAATTGGGTGGACCATTGCAGACATAAATGGTATCATCCCAACGTTTTGTATGCATAAGATTCTACTAGAAGATGGGTACAAACATTCCAGAGAACATCAAAGAAGGTTGAATCCCAACATGAAAGAAGTGGTGAAGAAATAAGTGATCAAGTGGTTAAATGTGGGAATCATCTTCCCCATATCTGACAACAACTGGGTCAGCCCAATTTAGTGTGTGCCAAAGAAGGATGGAATGATTGTAGTGCAAAATGAGAACAACAAGTTGATCTCAACAAGAACAGTCACAGGATGGCGAATCTGTATGGATTACAGAAGATTGAACAAGGCCACCCGAAAAGACCATTTTCCGCTGCCCTTCATTGATCAGATGCGAGACAGATTGGCGGGGAAGTCACACTTTTGCTTCTTGAATGGATACTCGGGGTACAACAAGATTTTTATTTCCCCGGAGGATAGAGAGAAAACATCGTTCACCTGCCCGTATGGCATCTATGCCTTTCAGAGAATGTCGTTTGACCTATGCAATGCACCTGCCACACTCCAAAGGTGCATGATGGACATATTCACAGATATGGTAGAGGACATAATGGAGGTTTTCATGGATGATTTCTCAGTGGTGGGGAACTCATTCGATGAGTGCCTTATGAACTTGAAAGAGTATTGAAGAGGTGTATGGAGACTAATCTGGTACTGAACTGGGAGAAGTGCCATTTTATGGTACAGGAAGGTATAGTCTTGGAACACCTAGTATCAAGTAAGGGCATTGAAGTGGACCGTGATAAGGTTGATATAATTGAGAAGTTACCTCCACTCACTTTTGTCAAGGCCATAAGAAGTTTCCTTGGTCACGCTGATTTCTACAGGCGGATTATAAAAGTTTTTTTTCAAAATTGCTAACCCTTTGTGTAAATTGCTTGAAAATTATCACCCTTTTGTTTTCTGATGACTTCAGGGGTATCGTTTGAGGAGTTGAAGAAAAAACTGGTGACTGCACCAATAATAATGGCACCCAACTGGAGACAACCTTTTGAGTTGGTGTGTGATGCAAGCGACTATGCTGTGGGAGCAGTTCTTGGACAGAGAAAAGATAAAGTCATGCATCTAATCTACTATGCAAGTAGAACCTTGAGTGGTGCCTAACTAAATTACATAGTGACCGAGAAGGAGATGCTAGCAGTGGTGTTCGCATTTGTCAAATTCAGGTCATACCTGATAGGCTCGAAGGTAATTGTTTATACTGACCATGCTGCTCTCAGGTACCTAATTGAGAAGAAGGAGTCAAAGTCGCGCTTGATTTGATGGGTGCTACTGCTGCAAGAGTTCGACTTGGAAAGCCGTGACCGAAAGGGAATGGAAAACCAAGTTGCTGATCATTTTTCGAGGCTTGAAGGAGTTGAAAAGAGGATTGAGGTGGAATAGATCATGGAGACTTTCCTAGATGAACAAGTTTTATCCACGAGCCTTGAGGTAGCGCCATGGTATGCAGCTATTGTAAATTACCTGGCGAGCGGTATTGTTCCCTATGACTTGTCCTCTCTGCAAAAAAAAAAAAGTTCTTTCGTGATTGTCACATGTATTTCTGGATGAACCATATTTGTTTAGGATTTGTATTGATAACATGATCCGGAGATGCATTCCCGAGATAGACCAACCTTCTATTTTGCAGGCATGTCATGCTTCCCCGTATAGAGGCCATTTTGGAGGAGTAAGGACAACTGCTAAAGTGCTGGAGTCGGGCTTTTATTGGCCGACGTTGTTTAAAGATGCACACGTCTGGGTGAAAAGCTGTGATGAGTGCCAATGGACGAGGAATATTTCCCGTCGACATGAGATTCCTATGAACCCAATTCAAGAGGTGGAAGTCTTTGATGTATGGGGAATCGATTTTATGGGACCATTTATCAGCTAACATAGAAACAAGTACATACTGGTAGTTGTGGACTATGTCTCGAAATGGGTAGAAGCCGCGACACTCCCAATAAATGATACAAAGGGAGTTATTGGTTTTCTAAGAAAGAATATCTTCACCCGATTTGGTACTCCAAGAGCGATCATCAGTGATGGAGGCACCCACTTCTGTAACCAGGCCTTTGCAAAATTGTTGGAGAAATATGGCATTCGCCATAAGGTCACCACTCTGTATCACTCACAAACAAGTGGGCAAGTGAAGGTGTCAAACAGAGAATCAAGAGTGTTTTGACCAAAACTGTAAATGCTACTCGAACTGGTTGGGCGAAAAAATTGGATGATGTACAATGGGCCTACCGCACTACATTTACAACTCCGATTGGTATGTCACCATACAAATTGGTATTTGAAAAGGCGTGTCACTTACCGATGGAGCTAGAGCATATAGTATTTTGGGCATTAAGGAAATTAAACCTTGACATGGAGGTTGCTGGTACGATTAGAGTCATAGAGCTTCATGAACTTGATGAGTTTCGTTACTACGCTTTTGAGAGCACTAGGCTGTACAAGGAAAGGATGGAGATCATGCACGATAAGCAGATTCAAGAGAGGATTTTCAAACACGGAAATGTCGTGTTATTGTATAATTCAAGATTGAAATTATTTTCGGGTAAGCTAAAATCTTGATGGTCGGGACCATTTAGAGTTGTGCAAGTATTCTCAAGTGGAGTTGTGGAAATTGAATCCGAGGATCGAACGAACAAGTTTAGAGTCAATGGGTAAAGGTTGAAACATTACCTTGGCACGGATGAGGAAAGAGTTGTATTGGTTACTCAATTGCAGGACCCTCAAATGTTACGTTAACCTTAAGTTCGATAGCATGCGTTATGCCGCGACGTTAAATCAGGTGCTTCGTGGGAGGAAACCCATTGTATTGATGTATTCATCGTGCCGCGACATTAAATCAGACGCTTGTTGGGAGGCAACCCAATTTTATTACTTTTTGCTATTTTCTTTATTATTTTTTTGACTTTTATATAATTTAATATGTGTGTGAGTAGGTGCAGGGTCAATATAATACATACGAGCAAGGTTCGAGGTGACGAGCTCGAGATAGAGTGTGGAGGAAGAACAAGTGAAATTCGGCCTCTGCTCGTTCAAGTCCTCGCTTCGCGCAAAATTGCACGAGCCAGAACTCTAGCCAAACTTTCCAGAAAGAGCAAAGTATGGCCAAAACGCGCAACCACTGCGCGAGTCTTTTTTATGTGATCATAATAGCTTGTACACCCTCTGCCCAAAATGCGCGACCACTGCCCAATTCATTTTTAAAAAAAACTGCCCCATGTTTATTTCAACCTCAAAACAAAACAAAATTGTTCCTTTGCCTCTCGTCTCTCGCGGCGCACACACACACATCAGGTAAGCTTTTTATTTTCTCTCTTTTCTTTCTTTCTTTTTCCTATCTTCTTCATCTCATGTTTCACCCCATCCCCATCATGTGCAACCCCGTCCCAGCCCCTATTCTTATTTTCTTTTTCTGTTCTTTCTTTCGTTTCTCCTATTTTCTTTTAGGATAGTTGATTACAAGGAGATCTTGTTGGCAATTGGTTATTGTTTAAACATGGTGAGGTGGGAAACTAGAATTTCCATCACCTCACTCAAATTGGGAGGGAAAACCATATACCAATAGGATTAAAAGAAGCAACAGAAAATTATGCATACAAGGTATCCGATGAATTGCCTGAATGAGATTTTAATAGGCTTTATGAAGTCTGAGTAGCTGGCCTAAGTCCAATGGTATTATTAACTTCTCTTGAGGGTGGGGTGGCCATTTAGGTCTGTTGCGCGTCACTTGCATTCATTTTGGATAAAAATAAAACTGCGACAGACTTAGGCACAGAAGTGCGCTGCCTTCGTCCAGGGATTTTGTATGAGTTATGTGTGCTGCTCGTAGATTATATACACGTTGGCTGCATGTATATATTTGAGGGTAATTGTAATCTCTTTGCACATTTGGTGAACTCATTGGTAAATTACTTTTTAAAAAACAATTGAGTTGTCTTACTTGAATGATATGTAGTCGGGTTATAGCATCCCCCTCTGGTTGTCAAGGGGCTGCTCAGTAGCGCGATACACGTTGTGCTTTTGTTGTTAACTGTAGAAGAATCATGAACAAATTATTAGTGTGCTAATTGTTATCACTTGTCGAACAAGTCTATATGTTGACTCAATCGCTATGGTATAATGGCTATTCTCTAAAGTTTCAGTCATACTATAATACTTGTATGTTGTAATATCAGTCATCGGAGTAAAAATCTAAAAGTTACATGAATAAATTAATTTTGGTAAAGATGCTAATGGCACAGTTGGGGCATTCTGAGTACCCATTGAATTACTCTTAATGACTTGATGTTGCATGCTTACTCTGAGAATTCTAATTGTTTCTTCTGTAGGTACTATGGCTGTCTCCAAAACACTCACTCATAGTCATGGAGCAGGAGGTGCTGGCAAGCCTCCCCCGAAAAAGACATCGACTGACAAGAAGGTATCGAAGACAGTAGCTACAGAGAAGAGGACAAAGAAGAAGAATGATCCTATGGCACCTGGGAGTTCTGAGGTAGCTAATGGGGCCACTTCTATTATTATTGAGCTGCCCGTGCAGAAACTCCCACAGACGTCTAGGCAAAGAGAAGTCCCATTCCAAATCCGAGAAAGAGCTTCTAATTCGCCTCCGGCTAAGAAGCAAAAAACAGCTAAGGTGAGGGGTAAAGGTAAAGCACAGAAGATTGTGGAGTTTGAGCATGAATCTGACGACTCTGAGGATGAAATGATAGCTCCATTACCTGAAGGCGAAGATGAACCTAGTGCTCCAGTTGACAATGTAGGGTGACAAGATAAGCACGTGAGTGAGGATGCTTGGAAATTGTGGGGTGACATTAAATGGAAACAGTTAAATCCCAAGATGTATGAAAGACCATTGAACATGACGCCCGCCGGTAAGGCTTGTCCAAACATAGTGGCACAGATTGAGCGGAGATGGTAGACACACTTTGCACATGGACCAAAAGGAAAGGCCAACTTGACACTCGTGCGAGAACTATATTCCAACTGGGATCCTAACAAAGGTGATGACATTGTTTGGGTTAGAGGTCATGAGGTGGACATCTCTGTAGAGGAAATCAATAGGTTCTACAACGTTCCTGAACGATCCATGGCAGAATATTGGAGGAGAGGACGACGACCTGATCGGACATGTATGCTAGAAATTCTATGTGATCCATCGTCTGGTGCTAGGTGGAGTAAGAACCAAGGCCTAGCGAAGAAGTACTTGAACAAAGAAGCCAGAGCATGGTTAAATTGGGTCTGCAATAGACCGATACCTGCAACACACAAGACTATTGTCATATGGGAGCGTGTTTTTCTCATTTTTGCTTTGATGACAGGTATTGATGTGAATATTGGGGAAGTGATGTAGAGCCAGATGTACAGGACCTGGGATAACATGCAGTGGGGACTTTATTTTGTCCACACACTAACTGCACTTTTGCAGGAGTTTGAGCAAAAAATGAGGTAAGCTAAGAGAGGCAATGTGAAGTTGGCTACGTCCATTGATGTCAAGCTGCAGGAAATGTACAAAGCATTACATAACATTTGTAGTGTGCAAGATCCATCCGGGGACAAAGCTAAGAAGAAAATCTCTGATGAGCACTTTAGTGCTATGGAGAACAAGATCCATTTGTTGAGGGAAGAATTGAAGGCGCGGGATCGTACCTTGCTAGATGCTCAGGAGACTAGAGGGCAGTGGATGAGAGAGCAGTTTGCTAAGATACATGAGGAAGTTCATAGATCGAGGCCACCACACATTTGGATCCAGATGGATATGACTGCCATTGAGGGCACAATAGCTCAAGACCCATCTGGAGCTGGTGAGCAGGTTGTGGGCGCTGCTAGTACTGGACCTATCCGGGTTAGAGATGGTGAGCTGATAGAGGCAATCGACATATCTGGTGTCACTTTGGAGTACCCATCAGCATTGAGGACCGATGGTGCCGGTCTTCACCGCAGCCAGAGTGATTTTCAGGGAGCTTTTGACACCCACACTACTTTTGAGCTTTATTTTGTTTTTGTTCTTTTGTGATCTTTTGCAATCGAGGACAATGCATATCCTTAAGTGTGGGGTGGGGTTGTCAGAATTGTAATTGTATAATTGTAGTTATTTTTTTAAATTGGCATAATTTCGGGTTTTCGTTAAACCACAGATCTTTCCTAAGGATGCCAATTTTCTTTGAACCGGGTAGTATTTTATGTTTTTAGGTAGAATTTTCAAAATTTTTGAACTTTTCCCGATGATGGACTTCTTTGATAGTTTTCTTGAGGGATTGAAGTCTAATGAAAAATGCAAAATGATTTTTCTTTTTCTTTCTTCTGTAGAATTGATAATGGAATGGGAAAACTTGAGTATCAATACTTTTCAACATGTTTTATGCCGGGACTTAGAGCTGTAATATTTGAATTGATTATCTTCTTCGTGTTCTATGTGCCCACATGCCTTGAGAATATATGTCACTTTCTTTTGATGCTTAAGTTCATTTGTTGACTCCTATAATTACTTTCTATGTGTTGAATTAATAGGATGGATGTGCTTAGTTGTTTAACTAGAGTGTCGGGTCTGAGCCCTCTGGAGTGAATCATGTGCATTGTGTGATGTGAGGCTTGATTACATTCTGTGCTATCGTGTATTAGTCTAGAACTTTCCCCGTGTGTTAGTCAAAGTAAAATAAGTAAGCTTTGTGAGTCGTGGAGAGGATGTAGGCGTTTCTTTGATTGTCCATTGAGCCAGTATGCCACCATAAATAAAAATAAAAAAACAAATTCTTTAGATATCCCATTTGAGCCTATAAGCCTTTTCTTTGGCACCCACATTATAAACTGATTCCCTTTTTGTTCTTAATTAGATCTTTTGAACATTTACCTCTGAAAGCACTTAAGTCGCACGAAGAGCAAGGTGAGAGTTGAGGTAGCTTTTGAGTGGAACCAAAAAAAGGCCAAAAGGTGTACGTATGTTTTGAAAAATCATTAGCCTGGCATCCCAAAGTATGGAGAGTGTTGAAAAAAATTTAGAAAATACACCTCCTATTCCTCATATCTGAGCTAGTGAATGCATAGTTATGCTTAAAAAAGAAGGGCCAAATTGTATAAGATTTCGTGGCAGTGCTAGAATTGGTCATGGGGAGCGTGTATTGGAAAGTTAAGTGTGGTGTATTAAAGTGCTCAGGAGGGTTAGTCACTATATCCTACCTATCCCTTAGTCTACATTACAACCTGGAAAGACCTAATTGATCTGAGACTTCGCAAGCTTAAATTAGTAGAGACATATACTACGGGCAAGCCTATAGAACGACCTCGGGATGGACATGGATTTCTTTGAGAGAGTGAGCGAATGCTTTCAATTTGTAAGTCCGTAAATTATACTTGAATGCATATTTGAGTGTGTGGACTAATTTATCTTTTTGGTTTATGGTGAGGGCACATGATTTACAAAAGATTGGTTAAGTCCGAGCATTTTGAGTTGACACAAAAAGTGAGTCATCGTAGGGAATGTATTGGAGTCATCTTTAGAGTTTAGGATGTTAGAAAAAGTCGCACAAATATTTTAAATAGTCTTGGAATGGGTCTACTTTTGAAGATAGATGTCAATAGTTCTCATGTTGAATTCTAAATGTTGGTATAAGCTATTGTCATTGGTATGATGCTTGAGTATATTTTGAAAATGTGTTTCTTTCCATTGTGCGTAATATTGAAAGTTGCTCGAGGACGAGCAAGAGTTTAAGTATGGGGTGTTGATAAACGGCCAAAAATATATATTTTTGGTGTACTTTCATATCATAACTTGTGTGGTTATGGTAGGTTACATGAGTTTTTGTAGTGAATTATGCTCATTACATGCATTCTTATGTGTTGGAGCAGGTTGGACAAAAAGTGATCAAAAGAAGTTGATTCGGGACCAAAAGACAAAAGAAGGACTTTGCTCGTTCACTCTCGCGTGCACAAGAAAGAGTGAATGAGCTAGCTGAGGAAAAGCTTGAAAAAAACAGCGGATTATGGAAAAAGGCATGGAAGTGCATGAGTGATCTAGAAGGAAAAGAAGAATATAAGCACTTTGCTCGTTCACTCTCGCACTTTGCTCCTTCCGTCCTCGACTGATGAACAACCAACAACCCGCACTGCGTTTGCTGCAGGTTCTTCTCACTCTTCAACTCCATCAGCTTCATCTCCATCTCCACCAACACCAGCAACTGCTATATCATTTTCACCTTTATCCACTCTTCCACCAGAAATTGCTACATCATCTTTATCGGTCGTACCTAACCATAAAGAAGGCGTTCCTTTCCCAGTCCCCAGTTCTTAGGAATTTGGGGAAAAATTATGCTGCCCCTTCTGAAGATCCACAAAAGAAGAGGAATGTTACTTTTTCGGTCTCTATCGTATCCACAAAAGAGGATCTTGCTAATTATATGAAGCCTTTGGCTTCTGAGAAAGATTGTGAAAAGATTCAGGCACTCTCGGGTTAGTGTTTGTTGAACAACTCCATGCACAACGCCGCAGCGGTACATTCCTTTCTTCATTTGTTATTTCTTCTATTTACCTGAACATATCTTGAGTTTTGCCTTTCTTGATTTGTAGGCCAACTTTCTTGATTCCGACGGCCTTTAGAGGTTGAAGGAAGAAATTACCTCTGGACGGGATCATTTTTTGGCAAAGCGGGAGCAAAGTGTCGCTCGCCTATCGGAACTGGAAGCCAAAGCACTAAGGCCATTATATTGGAGGCTCGTTTGCAGCAAACCGAGCATGAAGTGGAGACCCTTATCCAAGAGATTACCCCGTTGAGGGTTTAATTTGAAGAGGCTAAGGCCAAATGGATTGAAGTTCATAAAATCGTTCTTGCTGCATCCGATCGTGAGGCTGCCTCCGCTGAAAGATTGACTAACTTAAAGGCAGCCTTGAACTCCAAAACACAAGAACTTGCTGCTGCGGGAGAGAAACATACCCAGATGGAGGAGAAGTATAAGAAAACCATTGAGCATAATAGGCTCTTTGATTCCAATGTCCACGGCCTTGATGTTAGCCTTAGATCCGTTAGATCCACCCGGGAAAGCCTTTCTGCCGAGGTAACCCAACTCAAAGAAGAACTTAAGTGTCGAGCGGCTTCCTTCATCGTTGAGAAAACTTACGCTATGTACAACATGAGGATAAAAAACTTGGAATAGGCCAAACCTGGTATCATTGACTTCAATGCTAAAATTGCTAAGGCCTGTGAGCTTGAGTTGGCTGCTAAAAATGGTCTCCCCGTGGAGCCTGCTGCTTCCGGTTCCGAAACTTCGGGAACTGAAGAGGAAGCGGAAGACAAAGATGTTAAAGGACATAATGTTGAGTAAGGGGCGCAAACACTAAGGGGCACCTCACCATCGGCAAATCTATCCACTTCCCCTAAGGGGCGCAAATACTTCTTTTCCTCCGGGTTCCGGAGATGCTGTAGTTTAGCTTTTCTTTTCTTTTTCCAATTCTTGTATATGTGCCATTTTGGCATGTTATTGTAAAAAACAACATCTTTTTTCTCAAGTGTTGTTTGAGTCTTTTCTTCGTTTGAACATTTATGCAAGTTTTAATCTTTGCATTCTCTTCTTTTTTCTTAAGAATTTTGCGCAAGTTTTGCTGCTTGTGTCTTATTATGTGAAGCCTTGGATGTATTTTTCCCGAAAGAATTTTGATTCCGGGCATGAGCTCTTCCGAAATCAACCCTTTAACGTGAGAGTTTTTATAAGAGAGGGCCCTCTTATATTTGCGGTGCTCTTGAAGAGGACGGCTCATGTTCATTAAGGCAGTAGCATTTGAAGTACTTGTTTAACTTTCAAATGACAAAGTTAATTCATCGTTCAGATAAGAAAAAAGATAAAAACAAAAGGACTTTATTTTATTCCTTCTATTTTCAAAAAGTACATAAGCATTTGTTATGTTGAAAAAAGAAATTGCCATTACTTGTGGCTAACTTGTACAACTTGTTTCTACGGGGTTGGTCGCACAGTCCCAGATCCCGATGATACAACTATATTTTTGATTTTCGCTTCACGGTCGACGTGGCAGTCATTGTTGCCATATCCTCATATCGTCCCCCCAGTGTTCAAATGTGAAGAATGCGAATTAGAACACTGGAAGCCTTGTACCTTCGAGGATCCCACTAATGAATTGCTAGATAATTCTTAACTCGGTAACACACTTTACTTTCCCTCAGGAATTCATGCTATCGAGCGAAGGACTATTAACAACCCTCTAGTGGTTTATACTTGTGAACGGTCAGGTAACCTTTGATCGATAGCAAACTTAGCTTCCCGGTGGGAATTTTGCTATAGAGAAAAAGATTATCTAAACATCCCAGAGTGGATCTTTGCTTGTGTGCCTTGATATTAAAGGTCTTATTGCTGCTGTTGGAGCTTTCTTCGTAGTATGCTTTCTGTTGCTGCCTCGTTAAAAACCTTGCAAGAAAAACCCAATTGGGACAAAAACTGGACGAAGGAAAAAAGAGTGCAGCACATACTTTCAGTTCTACCTGTCATATCTGCATGCGACCATGCAAAACAATCAGCATTAGATTTAAGAAATTTAATAAATCCATACCTGAGCTCTATATGCAGTCTTGTCCCCAAGTGGAATTTCATTTCTAAGACATCTTCGAACAACGCAACTTGCTCAAGCTCTTCCACTATGAATTTCGTTGCATCTGTCTCTTCTGGAACCTGGAAATATCTCGGCACCTGATAAAATTTCGATATTTTTGCCGTCGGGATAACTTCATCTAGTTCGAGAGCAGGCGTTGGTTCCTGTAATTGCTATGCCGCGTGTTCCTTTCCTTTGCTACTGGAGATCGAAATTTCATTCATCTCCCTTGCTGCTGGTTGGTCACCCCTTGTCTGTTTAACTCCTTCGAGCGTTGGAAACTTCATTAATTGATGATATATTGATGGTACAACTTTCATTTCATGTAACCCCGACCTTCCCAGAATAATGTTATATCCCATATCACTATCTATCACTTCGAAAAGAGTTATTTTCATTAATCCTTCGGCATTTATGGGTAACAAAATCTCTCCTCGGGTTGTCATACTCACGAGGTTGAATCCGGTGAGGAGTTTTTTGGCCGGAATGATACTTCCGGTGAGTTTAGCTTTCCCCAATACTCTCCATTGTATGATATTGGCCGAAAATCCCGGATCCACTATAACACATTCGATATTAAAATCTAGCACATTTAAAGAAATTACCAGTGCGTCATTATGCGGCAGTAACAATCCGTTTGCGTCCTCCTCCGTGAAAGTGATATCGTCTTCGACGACTTCCCGGAGCCTTTTGCTATCGGTTATTGATACTTTTTGTCTTTTTTACTGCCAAAAAGGTGACCCCGTTGATCTCATTCTCCCCGAAGATCATGTTGATCATTTGGTGCGGGGGATCTTCTCCTGCTTTCGAGGGTTCCGCGTTATCCCGGCTACGACCATTATTGTTCTTAGCTCGGTCACTCAAGAATTCTTTGAGATGACCATTCTTCAACAGTGTTGCCACTTCTTCTCGTAGGTATCGGTAGTCCCCTGTCCGGTGGCTATTCGTCCCATGGTATTCACACCAAAAGTTGGGATCCCTCTGGCTAGGATCAGATATCATTGGTTTTGGGAAATGTGCTTCTTTAATGTTTCTCATGGATGACACTAACTCAACTACACTGACGTTGAAATTGTATTCTAACATCTTAGGATATGAAGAATCTCATTCCCCTTACGCTTCTTTAACCTGCAATGATCTATTGTTCCGATCGCGATCAGTTCTTCTGTCGATTGAGAACCTGTCCGCTGACCGGAAGCCTCTGCCGCGGCCTTTGGTCCGTTCACAGGGAAGAAATCGGCCCCTCGAAGACCGTCAGTCCATGTCGAAATCGTCTTTTGATTTTTCTCTGTTCTTTTCCCGTCCTTTTGTCGACGATAGAAAGCCAACCTAATCATCTTTGATCTTTATCTTTGATTCATACCAGTTTGTGGACATTCTCCCAAGTCATTGCATGAAACTCAAGCAGGCTTTCCTTCAATCTCCGGGAAGCGTCTGAACTTCTCAGATTCAGTCCCTTGGTGAATGCTTCAGCCGCACATTCATCCGGGACAGCCGAGAGCAACATTCTCTCCTTCTGGAATGGGGTAACGAACTCTCGTAGTAACTCGAACTCTCCTTGCGCAATCCTAAATATGTCGGCCTTTCAGGCCTGTACTTTTCTGGGCCCCGCATGAGCCTTGATGAAAGAGTCGGTGAGCATCTCAAAGGAGTCTATGGAATGCTCGGGTAATAGTGAATACTACGTCAAGGCTCCCCTCGTGAGAGTCTCTCCAAATTTCTTCAGCAAAACATATTCAATTTCATGAGGAGCTAAATCATTTCCCTTCACCTCCATTGTATAGGTGGTAATATGCTCCTGAGGGTCTGAAGTTTCGTCATACTTTGGCACATCAGGCATTTTAAACCACTTTGGGAATAATTATGGTGCCGCACTTGGCTTGTATGAAAATTGAGTATACTTCTTTGAGTCCGGACCTTTCAGCACCGGTGGTGCGCCCGGGATTTAGTCCATACTATACAGGGGTTCACTTCCCTCATAAACCATAAGAGTTCATTCTTGAAGGGATCGTTTTCGTTATTGGGGCTGGATCCGCTCCCCCCAGCCCCATCGGAGCCAACTTCGCCCTTCGGGGTGTTGTTGTCGACCATCTGCATTGTTTGATTCGTGGGAGGACCGGGAGGAACCGGATCTCGTCTATTCGCATTATTCAAATTCCCCGACAGTGCCTGCTTCAACTCCGTCATAACCTTATCTTGTCGTGTCAACGACATATTCCTCCTTAGTATCATCGGGAGTTGTCTCCCGAACATGTTGAGGATATTGCATGTCATGTACCGGTGTGGCATCATTCCTCTCGTTGTGGGTGTCACTGATTGAGTCCTCGAAACGAGGTTGATCCCCTCGAATCTCGGGATTGTGCGTATTGTTAACACTGTTATATTCAATTTCTTATGATTTCTTCTAAGATAAAATAATCAAAACACGTTAGTAAAAAAGGCAAGGATCAACTTAATTGCACGACTGTCTAGGCCCCACGGTGGGCGCTAAACTGTTTACCCGAAAAATGATACAGTTGAATTTATACGCGGTTTCTAGACAAGTGAATTAATTCGACCCTAAAATAACAAGATAATTGAAGAAATATATAACACTTAGCCTTGATAGGAAGACGAAATGACAGAAATAAAGACTCTGGTAGTGAAGCCTCTGGGCGCAATAGTAATAAGAACAAGAACAGAAAATAAGAAGGTAAAATTGATTAAAGCTTTGAGTAGATTGTAGTATTAGTTTGCTAGAAAATTCGTGTCCTTACAATGATAACAGAGCTCACTATTTATAGCTATGTCTAGGAAAGGAGGTCCTAGGATCGTGCCCTTCTTTAATGTCAATTATGAGGGTCATTGATGAAGATGTAACGATGAGCATAAATGCTAAATTCCTTATAACGAGCAACACACTTATTGCTGTGGAATATTCTCCATTAAATGCTATCGGGCGAAAAGTATTTATTGCATACTTATGAGCGTTATTCTTTCCAGTGACAGACGGGACTGTTGCCTTCGATTTTGGCTATCCCCGTTTTAAGTTCCACGTGTTCCTCTTTTGGGCGGCCAAGTAGCATAGCATATTTTACCCTATACAATATATATATAAGGTTAAAATTATTTTCTTATGTTTATATAGTATATGTTAAATTACCTTGGCTTCTTGTATGTTTGCTACTTTAATTTATATTTTGCATCCCATTAGTGAAATCTTGTTTTTGCCACGGGAGGGGAGGTTATTAGAGAAAAAGAGTGCATAGCCAGACCTTGGATACTTGTGCTTACTAATTAAATAGGTGGCGATTCACGGAAATCAGGCTCAGATGTCACTGAATCTTATATTCTGATGCTATTTCTTGGAACATAGCACCCGAAAATCAGTCAATACTCGTTATGTTCTTTCATGCTTATTAAAGACTAATATATACATATTTCATGGACCAAAAGCTATGAAAGGCTATATATATATATATATATATATATATATATATATATATATATATATATATATATATATATATATATATATATATATATATATATATATAATTGGAGGGACTTAGGCCCGGTGAGGTGACACTCTCCATTAACAGCAATTCTATTTTCTATGCTTCAGGTTTTTTTTTTTGCAATTTCAAACTGAAATTACAGAAACAAAATGATTCACATACCCAACTGATTCTCCCCACACCGCTTCTTCCACTTCTTTTCATCAAACAAACAAACCTCATGTTCAACCACGTTTCCGATTTCCCTTCTTCCGGCGCCGCTTCTATCCGGCGCCGCTTCTATCCATCAAACAAACTTTCTTTAATCTTTCAATCCCCTTTTCCCTATTCAAAATCCCCCCCAGACCTATTACTTTGTGAATTAATTATTATAAACTCAACTGCATCTCCCTTCTTTGTCTATTTCTTATTTGGAGGAAACGAAAAAATAAAAAATATTCTATCTATTATTTCACAAATTCTGTTTCCTTCGACGCCAACGAAGACATCCGAAGAACACCGTCCCCTTCCTACCGTTTCAAGGAAAAATAATATTCGCTCCTTAATTGTCGGTCTGTAATTCATTTAAAGTTTAGTATTTATCATTTACGCCTATTCTTACATATTTGAGTCTCACTAACTTCTATGAACCCTAATCTAATTGTATAGGTGTGGACAAACAAGAATACCAAAACACAATCAAAATATTGAGGTACAGTCCAAACCTTATTTGTTTTTATGTTTTCCCTCCAAATAAGAACTTACAATGTCAATATTCTTGGATAGTATAATTTTTCCCCTAATCAATAACTAAGTATGTAAAGATTTTAAAACACTTTTAAAAATCCAAAAATTTCGCATTAATATGATTTTTTCACAATTGATACGAACCTTGTCGCTGATATGGAGTAAAAGAATATTTTGTTACTATTCTGAGAAAATTGTTACGAGATAATTTACCTATCCTTAATGAAAATCACCCAAATAATAGATTCCTCAGACTGTCCAATTGTCAATGAGACCGAAACTTGAAATTTTTGTTAATATTGTGGACTCTCTCCACTTTTTGAAGATGTTGTGTGTAAATAAACTGATTTCTTTTCCATAAAAGTTTTTTCCCATAAGAAAAATTTAGCTTCCACTTTTAGATGTTGTATGTATTTAATTTAGTTTACCATTATTATTCTGTTATGTTTTCCTTCCAAATAAGAACTTATATTGTCAATATTATTGGATAGTATAATTTATTTACACTAATCAATAAATAAGGATGTAAAGATTCTAAAACACTTTCAAAAATACAAAAAAATTTCACTACTATGATTTTTTCCCGATTGATACTAACTGTGCCGTTGATATGAAGTAAGGTTTGTAGGCGCTGTCGTACGAATTCAAAGAATGCTTTATTACTGATAATTTCTTTCCGAGTAAAGTTTAAGAACAACGTCTTTAAATATTCTAGAATACTATAATTTTATCCCTAATGAATAGTTAATGAGCTCTGTAACTATTTTCCCCCAAAAATCATAATTAAATCTATTACTATTCTGAAATACTATAATTATTTACCTATTAAATTATTATTTATTTTTACTAAGTGCCTACCTTGTATGGAGTATTTTTTCCTCCTACCAAAGTTCGACAACATTGTCTTTAAATGTCGATTATATATAGATTATTGGAAGATTAATATTATTATATTTGTTATGCTTAATTCTTTTGCGTTTAGGTAGATTAGCATTATTAAATATAGATGGTTGCTATATTACCGCTACTATACTTTTCTTGCTCTACTTTTTTTTGTGTAAGATTAGTATTATTATATTTGTTACGCTTAACTCTTTTGCGTTTAGGTAGATTAGCATCTATACAAGGGCAGCTTAACAAGATTTGTGGCCTAAAGCCAAAGTTTAATTGGAGGCCTTAAGCTTAAACAAAAAATTTCAATTTTTATTTGAAGTCTATTTTTTTTGCTTTTTGAGATGCAAAATTGTTAATAATTTTTTTTATAATTGATTTCTTCTAATAATTCTCTCTCAAGTGATAATATAGCTAATCTTTCTTAAGACATTGTTGATTTTAGGCAAGATTTTATTAATTATAGTTTTGAAAAAATTCCTTTCGGTGAGGCAATTATTATAGGAACTGTTAACATTATTCTATAATAAATATAAGCATTTGAAAAGGAATCAAGTTTTTTTATCTGATTGAATATATATCAATTAGAGTATTATCTTTAACTTGATTCTTTTCTTTTTACCACGAAATAGAAAACCAAAAATACTTCCATACGCTTCAAATTGTTCAGATCTATATTGAAGTGAAAAAATGGCTTGATCTACTATGTATAAGAACTAATCAACTCTAAAAGATTGTTCAAGAGACTTTGTGGTTTTATTATCATTATTTACATTAAATTATTTCTTTATATATATATTATGCGTTTATTTCAAATTGTTCTCAATATTTTCTTCTAAATAGTGATACGCCTACGATTTCTAAAAATGGGACCCCTCAAATTTGGGTGCCTAAAGCGACCTTTTTAATTGCTTCGCGTTTGAGCCGCCCCTTGCATCTATATATGAATATAAATCTAAAATCTAAAACTGGAAATGAAAAAGGTGATGTGACACTTCCTATGTTGAGCATTAGTATTTATCTAATTTTTCCTTTTTCCTACATTTTCTTCTTCATTCTACTATAGAACAAATAAACCGGTTAAAAAAAAAAAAAGACATAGTGTTGCTTCTGAAAGGTCACATTAATAACGTAAGACTAACCGTTATGCTTCTGGAGTCGAACCCAAATAAATTACATTTAGTATAGGCTTTGGTCAGGTCTTTCACCGTATTTCTTCTCCCTCCAATATCCACCATGGAAAGTGCATCAATTCTAAACAAACTGAAGTATGGGTATGTCTCCTTATTCTGTCTTGCAATATAGTTCTTCTTCATTTTCTGAAATTATTAACAATGATATGATTGCTTAAATAAAAGTATTGCTATTCTTCTTTGTATGTAGTTTCAATTTTGCAGAAATGGAGACTTGCCCCCCACCGGAAGTTTTAATTGCAACGCTTCTTACTAATTTTCTCCATCTCAGAGCCATTTCACTTCTGTGTAGAAGAATTATGTCTTCTCCATTTTCAGTAGAAGCTTTTTATGATTGCCTTCAATTTTATGTCCTTTTAATCTACTATTAGTCATGACTCACACTATAACATTCTTATGACCATGTTCCCTCACCTCTAATTTTTCATCCATATTTCATATCCCCAACAAAAACAAAAACATTGTACCAGGTTCCCTCAACATTATGTCAATTTACAGTAAAAATGGGAGATTTTCCATACAGGACAAGAGTGGGTCTCTGCAAACTTCAATCTGTTTATGTGATGACGCTTCCAACTCTTGAACGGCATGTAAGCATTTTTTTGTTGATCAATTCTAATTTTTGATTGGTTAGGTTTTTAATTTTGTTAATCCTTCCACAGTATTTGCTCTTTAGATAATTAATTTGTCAATTGTTACAAAATTTTTGCTATGTAGGTGGTAGTATTATGGCGAATTTCTCATTTTACTCTATTATGTATAATTTCTTTCAATATTCCTTCGCAGAAGTAATTGAGAAATTGGCTCTTTTATGCTAGACAGGTACCATCACCACTGTTTCATTCGTATGTTACTGATACTAATGATCCTTCACTGCTTTTGTAACGACCCGACCGGTCGTTTTGAGTATTATAACCTCATTCACCCATTTACTGTTCAAGTTATATTTTACAATTATTTTATAACTTACCGGGTTAGTTGGTTCGGGTCTGGAAGTATTTCGGAGTGAAATGAGACACTTAGTCTCATAATTAAAAACTTAACTTGAAAAAGTTGACCGGATGTTGACTTATATGTAAACGACCTAGGACTTGAATTCTGATGATTCCAATAGCTCCGTATGGTGATTTTGCACTTAGGAGCGTGTCCGAAAAACTATTTGAAGGTCCGTAGTGGAATTAGGCTTGAAATGGCGAAAGTTAAATTTTTGGAAAGTTTGACCAGGGATTGACTTTTTGATATCGGGGTCGGAATTCGATTCTGGAAATTTGAATAGGTCTGTTATGTCATTTATGACTTGTGTGCAAAATTTGAGGTCAATCGGACATAATTTGATAGGTTCCGGCGTCGTTTGTAGAAATTAAAAGTTTCAAAGTTCATTAGGCTTGAATCCGTGTGGAATTCGTGTTTTGATGTTGTTTGAGATAATTTGAGGATCCGACTAAGTTCGTATTGGGTTATAAGACTTGTTGGTATGTTTGGTTGAGGTCCTGGGGGCCTCGGGTTGAATTCGGGTGGTTAACGGACTTGGAAGTAGGTTGAAGAAGCAGCTGAAGTTTTGCTGTTGCTGGTGTAATCGCACTTGCAGAGTGGGAATCGCAGATGCGAGCCCGCAGAAGCGGGGAGGGAGCCGCAGAAGCGACCATGAAGGATTTGGGTAGAAGCCGCATATGGGAGTTGTGGGCGCAGAAGCGCTTGTGCAGAAACGGGAAGAAGGGTGCAGGTGCGGGCAGGCGCGCAGGTACGATGGAATTTTCCGTACCGAGGTGCAGATGCGGTCCAAGGCTTGAGTTACATGAGAAGAATTATCCGGTCCATGACCTTGAATTAGCAGCTATTGTTCATGCCTTGAAGATTTGGCGGCATTATTTGTACGGTGTCCATTGTGAGGTTTATACCAATTACCGGATTCTGCAGCATCTATTTAAACAGAAGGATCTTAATTTGTGGCAGCAGAGGTGGTTGGAGTTGCTTAAGGATTATGATATCACCATTCTTTATCATCCTGGAAAGACCAATGTGGTGGAAGTGGGAGCGTATTAAAGAGCGAGCTTCAGACACCGGGAGGATTGCTTCAGAGACTTGAAATTCCAGAGTGGAAGTGGGAGCATATTACCATGGACTTCGTAGTTGGGCTCCCATGAATTTTGAGAAAGTTTGATATTGTTTGGGTGATTGTAGATCGTTTGACCAAGTATGCGCATTTCATTCCAGTTAGTACTACTTATTCTTTGGAGTGATTGGCTAAGATTTATATCCGCGAGATTGTTCGCCTACACGGGGTGCCCGTGTCCATCATTTCGGACCGGGTCACACAGTTTACATTACAGTTTTGGAGAGCAGCGCAGCGAGAATTGGGCACACAGGTTCAACTGAGTATAACATTTCACCCTCAGACGGACGGACAGTCCAAGCGCACTATTCAGATATTGGAAGATATGCTACGCACTTGTGTTATAGATTTTGGAGGTTCTTGGGATCAATTTCTGCCACTGGCAGAGTTTTCTTACAATAACAGCTACCAATTGAGCATTCAGATGGATCTGTATGAGGCTTTATATAGGAGACAGTGTCGTTCTCCGGTGGGTTGGTTTGAGCCGGGTAAGACTAGGCTATTGGGTACTGATTTGGTTCATGATGCTTTGGAGAAGGTTAAACTGATTCAGGAGCGGCTTCGCACGACGCAATCTAGACAGAAGAGTTATGTCAACCGGAAGTTCCGTGATGTTACTTACATGGTTAGGGAGAAGGTTCTGCTCAAGATTTCGCCCATAAAGGGTGTGTTGAGGTTCGGGAAGAAGGGCAACTTGAGCCCTCGGTATATTGGGCCTTTTGAGGTACTTAAGAAGATTGGAGAGGTGGCTTATGAACTTGCTTTTCCACCTAGTCTATCAGGTGTTCATCCAGTGTTCCATGTATCCATGCTCTGAAAGTATGTCGGGGATCCGTCTCATATATTGGATTTCAGTGCAGTGCAGCTGGATGGTGATTTGACTTATGATGTGGAGTCGGTGACTATTTTAGACCGACAGGTTCGAAAGCTGAGGTCAAAGAACATAGCATCAGTGAAGGTACGGTGGAGAGGCCAGCCAGTCGAAGAATCTACTTGAGAGATTGAACAGGAGATGCAGAGCAAATATCCGCACCTATTTGAGACTCCAGTTATGATTCTAAACTCGTTCGGGGACGAACATTTATTTAAGAGGGGGAGAATGTAATGACTCGGCCGGTCGTTTTGAGTATTATAACCTCGTTGCCCCATTTACTGCTCAAGTTATGCTTTACAGTTATTTTATAACTTACCGGATTAGTCGGTTCGGGTCCAGAAGGATTTCGGAGTGAAATGAGACATTTAGTCTCATAATTGTAAACTTAAGTTGGAAAGGTTGACCGGATGTTGATTTATGTGTAAGCGACCTTGGATTTGAATTATGATTATTCCAATAGCTCTGTATGGTAATTTTGAACTTAGGAGCATGTCCGAAAAATTATTTGAAGATCCGTAGCGGAATTAGGCTTGAAATGGTGGAAGTCGAATTTTTGGGAAGTTTGACCGGGGGGATGAGTTTTTGATATCGGGGTCGGAATTCGATTTTGAAAATTTGAACAGGTCCGTTATATCATTTATGACTTGTATGCAAAATTTGAGGTCAATCGGACATGATTTGATATGTTCCGGCGTCGTTTGTAGAAATTGGAAGTTTCAAAGTTCATTAGGCTTGAATCCGTGTGGAATTCGTGTTTTGATGTTGTTTGAGGTAATTTGAGGGTCCGGCTAAGTTTTTATTGGGGCCTCGAGTTGAATTCGGGTGGTTAACGGACTTGGAAGTAAGTTAAAGAAGCAGATGAAGTTTTGCTGCTGCTGCTGCTGCTGGTGTAATCGCACCTGCGGAGTGGGAACCGCAGGTGCGAGCCCGCAGAAACGGGGAGGGAGCCGCAGAAGCGGTGGATTTGGGCAGGGGCCGCAGATGCAGACTTGTGGGCGTAGAAACGCTTGAACAGAAGCGGGAAGAAGGGCGCAGGTGCGGGCAGGCGCGCAGGTGCGATGGAATTTTCCGCACCTGTGAAGGCACAGATGCGGTCCAAGGCTCGCAGAAGAGGAGGCAGTTGGGCTAAGTGACTTCCGCAGATGCGGTGTTTTCATTGCTGAAGCGGGACCGCAGATGCAGAAATATGGTTGCAGGTGCAAAAGCACTGGGCAGTGTACAAAACAGAAGGGTCCGAGAGATTTTGTCTTTTTTGACATTTTCAATAGCGGGTGAGGCGATTTTTGAGCGAGAAATCATGGAAAATCTTGAGGTAAGTCACTTATGATCATTTCTACTCCATAATATTGAATTATCATCGAATAATCTGACTAGATTACATGTTTTTGAGGTGTAAATCGGGAATTTGAACTTAGGAATTTGAAAATATGATTTGAAGATTTGGAGGCCGAGTTGAGGTCGGATTTTGGTAAAATTGGTATGGTTAGACTCGTGGTTGAATGGGCTTTCGGGTTTCATATTTTTTGTCGGGTTTAGAGACGTGGAGCCCACGGGCGATTTTTGAGCTAAATTTCGGATTTTGTTGGAGAATTAGTATTTTCTTATGGAATTAATTCCAATAAATTTTATTGACTGAATCAAATTATTTGTGGCTAGATTCAAGCCATTTGGGGGCCAATTCACGAGGCAAAGGCATAGCAGAATAAAGAATTACACGGTTTGAGGTAAGTAACAGTTCTAAATTTGGTCCTGAGGGTATGAAACTCCGGATTATGTGTTATGTGATCGGTTTTGAGGTGACGCACATGCTAGGTGACGGGCATGTGGGCGTGCACCATAGGAATTGTGACTTGGTCAAATTCTATGGAACTGTGTAGTTGAATAATCTGTTGTTATCTGTACATTTTCCATGTAGTAGAGAAATTGAACCACAAATCATGTCTAGATTATGTGTTGGCACTGTAGGGACCCACAGAGGTCGTGTACATGTTGAACTATCTACTTAATTGTTGTTTTGTACTCAGTCATAGTTTACTTATTTATTTTATCTTAGTCTCTATTGTTCATTATTGATGCATCATATCATTGTTGTTTGAACTGATTTCATGATTATTAAGAGCCCGAGAGACTGGAGAGATTTATGACTGAGTGAGACTGATGACCTGATTATGAGATATTATATTATAGCACGTGAGTTGTGCGTGCAGCACGTGAGTTGTCCGTGCGGATTCATATATTATATTATAGCACGTGAGTTGTCCGTGCAGCACGTGAGTTGTCCGTGCGGATCCATATATTACACTATAGCATGTGAGTTGTTCGTGCAGATCCAGATATCGATACTATAGCACATGAGTTGTTCGTGCAGCATGTGAGTTGTCCATACGAATTATAGAGCTTGGGCTATAGGAGCCCCTCCGGAGTCTGTACACACCCCCAGTAAGCGCATATACCTACTGAGTGCGAGTGCTGAGTGAATGGAATTGAGTGACTGTGTTCCTGAGAGGATGCATTTGATTTCATTATTGTTGCACTTCAGCTGGCATATATCACTGTTTTGGAAATTTCTAAGAGATATTATCTTATGTTTCAGTTGAACTTGACATGAAATTACTGTTTTGGCCTTAAATGTTGAACTTGAAAGCATGCCTACCTTATTATGTTGGAAATTACTATAATTGGACTCAACTGTGAAGTTCGTCACTACTTTCAGTTCTTTATTTAGTATTGTTACTTACTGAGTTGGTTGTACTCATACTACACCCTGCACCTCGTGTGCAGATCCAGGTACTTCTGGACACATCGGTTGCTAGTTTTCAGAGTTTTATCTATTGGAGATTATCGAGGTAGCTGTTTGGCGTCCGCAGACCTTGACTCTCTTTCCTTTTAGTTTTTTTATTGTTCTATATTTTCAGGCAGTGTTTTTAGCAGTCAAACTTTCTTATCATTTAGATGCTCATGTACTCAGTGACACCGGGTTTTGTGAGTATTTATATTTGTACTTGTGAGATTTCTTACGTTGAATTTAATTATTGTTTTTTCAAATTTAAAAGATATGTGGTTTATTGAGATTGTCGGCTTGCCTAGTATTAAGATAAGCGCCATCACGACGGGTGAGATTTTGGGTCGTGACAGCTTTAGTTGCCTCGATAATACGCTGCTTAATATGAAAATTAAAGTTGCATATATATATATATATATATATATATCTTCCCTTGTTGTTCGTATATATATATATACACACACGCTCTAATCTTTTTTTATGCGTGATTCAATGTTAATACAATATACTCGACCTTTCCGTCTATTTGAGGTAATTCTTTTTGCCAACAGTGTCTGACAACTTGCGAAATTTGGTTTGATTTCTGCTTTGTCGTTGTCACGACCCCAATTTCTCTCCGTAGGATGTCGTGATGGCACCTAATCTCTAAGACTAGGTAAGCCTATCAATTATGCGGAATACAAAACTGAAAAACTGAACTCAAATCTCAACACATGAAATATAAATAGAACATGCGATTCAAATAATTATAACTCCCAAAACCCGGTAGATATAAGTCACACGTTTCTAAGAGAAAATACTAAATGTATCTATACATCAGAGTTTAAAGAGAATAAGGAAAACAAAATAGTAAGGATATAGGGGGACTCCGATGTCTGCGGATGCTGATAGATATACCTTGAAGTCTCCACGTACGGTCCAGCTCAGTGGTATCTGGCCTGGTAGGAGGAACCTGGATCTACACAAAAAGATGTGCAGAAGTGTAGAATGAGTACACCACAACGGTACCAAGTAAGTGACAAGCCTAACCTCGGTAGTGTAGTGATGAGGTCAGGACAGGGCCCTACTGGAATAAAAGGTAATAAGGCAGAAAATATAATATTACAATGAAGTGACTGAGAAATGAACAACGAGAAATTACAGAAAGGTAACAACACAGCAAATAGAGGAAAACAACAGGGGCGCTCTCGAGGTATCACCTCGTAGTCCCAAATATAAATACACAACAGGGGGATCTCCAGAGGTACTGCCCCGTACTCCCAAAAGTAAATATGTAACGGGGGATCTTCCGAGATACCACCTTGTAGTCCCAAAAGTAAATATGCAACAGGGGGTTCTCCTGAGGTACCGCCTCGTAGTCCCAAAGTAAATATGCAATGGGGGATCTCCCGAGGTACCGCCTCATAGTCCCAAAAATAAATACACAACTCATAACATATGGACAAACGAATTTACAGCAAGGAACCATACGGTTAAAGGCTGAATACAAGATCACGGAGTCAAGTAATTCAACTAAACATGTTGCACAAAATTTCAAGTAAAAGTTAAGACACGTAGACATGCGATACTAGGCTAAACATGACAGCTACACATGCTAAGGAAAATCAGTTAAGGAATTTAAAAGAAGACTACTCAGCAAGAACCAAAATTTCCACATTTAGCCCGTGTACGCACTCGTCATCTCCCGTACACGACACTCATATATGACAAATTATTACAACAGTGCCAAATCCTAAAGGGATTTCCCCCACACAAGGTTAGACAAAGCACTTACCTCAAATCTCGCTTAATCAATCGATAAGAACGCCTTTCCCTCGGCTTTCCGACTCCGAACGGTCCAAATCTAGCCAAAAGTAATTACATACTATAAATACAATTACAAGAAACTAATTTGAATATTAAAACTTCTACTTTAGCAAAGAATTAAAAATACGCCCCAAAAGGTCGACCCCGGGCCCACATCAGGTAAAAGTCACAAAATACGAATACCCATTCGATATCAAGTTCACCCATACCAAAATTACTCAAATTCGATAAAAAATTCTCGATCAAAACCTCAAAATTTGGTCTAAGGACTTTTTTCCACCTTTTTCACAAATTTCACAACCCAAATCCTTAATTAAAGGAAGAATAAATGATATCTTAGTGGAAATTAATCAAAAACAAGTCAAGAATAAATGATATCTTAAAAATGGAGAATGAAATTAAACCCTCGGAATTGGCCCTTGTCTACCCAGTGAAGTCGCACCTGCGAACCCACAGCCACATCTGCGGCTCCGCACCTGCGGAGTTTCCGTCGCAGGTGTGGTTCTAACTTAGTCCAGGCTCGTCCGCTTCTGTGGACCCAAATGCACCTCTGCGCTTCCGCTCCTGCGGCCAAGGAGCGCTTCTGCGCATGCATTCCATCGGACCTCGTCCGCATCTGCGATCAACAGGCCTCCCTGACCTTTCCGTTTCTGTGCTCATACTTCCGCAGAAGAGACTCCGCTTCTGCGGCCTTCACGTCGCACCTACGAACACATGCCACCTTCTCTAGGTCTGCTTCTGCACTTGGCCTCACACTTTTACGGGCCCGCACCTGCGCTCAATCTTGCACAGGTGACGTTGCACCATAACTGGTGCACTTTAGCCATTCTTTAAACTTCAACTTGATCTATTAACCATCCGAAATCAACCCGAGGCCCCCGGAACCTCAACCAAACATACTAACAAGTCCTAAAACATCATACGAACTTAGTCGAGCCTCTAAATCACATCAAACAACGCTAAAAATATGAATTGCGTATCGATTCAAGCCTAATGAACTTTAAAACTTCAAACTTTTACACCCGATGCCGAAATCTATCAAATCAAGTCCGATTGACCTCAAATTTTGCACACAAGTCATAATTGACATTACAGACCTACTCCAACTTTCGAAATCAGAATCCGACCCCGATATAAAAAAAGTTCACTTCCGGTCAAACATTTCAAAAATTATTCAATTTCCAACTTTCGCCAATTGATGCTAAAATGACCTACGAACCTCCAAATCAACATCCGGACATACTCTTACGACCAAAATCACTCTACGGAGCTATTGGAACCGTCGAAACTCTATTCCGGAGTCGCCTTCACACAGTTCAAACTACGGTCAATTCCTACAACTTAAACTCCCAATTTAGGGACTATGTGTCCCATTCCACTATGAAACTCTCCCGAATCCGACACCAAGCACCCCGGCACGTCACAAAACCCAAAAATGAAATAGAGGGAGAAATAAATAGGAATTCGGGGCTAATACTCTCAAAACGATCGGCCGGGTCGTTACATCCTCCCCCTCTTAAAACAAATGTTTGTCCTCGAACGAGTATAGAGACATACCTGAAGTGGTGAAAAGATGAGGATAACGGCTGCACATATCATGTGCGGTATCCCAAGTCGCCTCCTCAACCGGATGACCCTTCCACTGAACCTTCACTGAAGTGATGCTCTTTGACCTCAACTTTCGAACCTGCCTGTCCAAAATAGCCATCGGCTCCTCTACATAAGATAGATCCTTGTCCAACTGGACTAAGCTGAAGTCTAACACATGGGACGGATCACCGTGATACTTCCGGAGCATGGAAATATGGAATACTGGATGAACTGCAGAGAGATTAGGTGGCAATGCAAGTCTGTAAGCCACCTCTCCAACCCTCTCATGAATCTAAAAATGCCCGATATTCCTAGGGCTCAACTTGCCCTTCTTTCCGAACCTCATAACACCCTTCATGGGCGAAACCCAGAGCAAAACCCGCCCCCAACCATGAATGCAATGTTGCGAACCCTCCGATCCGCATAACTCTTCTGCCTGGACTGGGCTGTACGAAGTCGATCCTAAATTAATTTAACCTTTTCCAAAGCATCCGGAACCAAGTCTGTACCCAATGGCCTAGCCTCGCCCGGCTCGAACCGACACTGTCTACCATAAAAAGCCTCATACGGGGCCATATGAATTCTCGTCTGATAAATGTTGTTGGAAGCAAACTCCACTAATGGCAAGAATCGATCCCAAGCACCCCCAAAATCCATCACACACGCACAAAGCATATCCTCCAATATCTGAATAGTGCGCTCGGGCTGACCGTCCGTCTGAGGGTGAAAGGTTGTACTCAACTCCACCCGAGTACCCAAATCATGTTGTACGGCTCTCTAGAACCGTAATGTAAACTGTGTACCCCGGTCAGAGATGATAGATACCGGTACGCCATGAAGCCTGACAATCTCGCGAATGTAAACTTAAGCCAGCTACTCCGAAGAGTAAGTAGTAACCACCGGAATGAAATGAGCTGACTTGGTCAATCTATCCAGAATCACCCAAAGTGCATCAAACTTCCTCTGAGTCCGTGGGAGCCCAACGACGAAATCCATAGTGATCCGCTCCCATTTCCACTCTGGAATCTCTAACTTCTGAAGCAATCCACCCGGTCGCTGATGCTCATACTTTACCTGCTGACAATTTAGGCACCGAGCTACATATTCCACTATGTCCTTCTTCATCCGCCTCCACTAATAGTGATGTCTCAATTCCTGATACATCTCCACAGCACCTGGATAAATGGTGTACCGCGAACTGTGAGCCTCATGGAGAATCAACTCACGCAAACCATCTACATTATGCACACATAGTCTGTCTTACATCCGTAATACACTGTCATCTACAATAGTGACTTCCTTGGCATCACCATGCTGAACCGTATCATGAAGGACAAGAAGATGGGGGTCATCATATTGACGCTCTCTGATACAATCATAAAGAGAAGACCGAGAAACCACACAAGCCAAAACTCTGCTCGGCTCGGAAATATCCAATCTAACAAATTGGTTGGCCAAGGCCTGAACATCCAAGGATAAAGGCCTCTCTGCTACTGGTAGATATGCTAAACTACCCAAACTCTCCGACTTGTGACTCAAGGCCTCGGCCACCACATTGGCCTCCCCGGGATGATAGAGGATGATGATGTCATAATCCTTAAGCAGCTCCAACCATCTCCGCTACCGCAAGTTAAGAGCCTTCTGTTTAAACAGATGCTGTAAACTCCGGTGATCAGTGAAAACCTCACAAGGGACACCATACAAATAGTGCTGCCAAATCTTCAAGGTATGAACAATAGCTGCTAACTTGAGGTCGTGGATAGGATAGTTCTTCTCATACACCTTTAGCTCTCTAGATGCGTAGGCAATCACCCTACCGTCCTGCATCAACACCGCGCTGAGACCAATGCGTGATGCATCACAATACACTGTATAGGACCCTAATCCAGTAAGCAACACTAACACTGGGGTTGTAGTCAAAGCAGTCTTGAGCTTTTGAAAGCTCTCCTCACACTCCTCAGTCGACCTGAACCGAGCACCTTTCTAGGTCAATCTGGTCATAGGTGCTAAAACAGACGAGAAACTCTCTACGAATCGATGGTAATACCCCGCCAAGCCAAGAAAACTTTGGATCTTCGTAGCTGAGGACGGTCTGGCCCAACTCTGTACTGCTTTAATCTTCTTCGAATCTACCTTGATCCCCTCACTCGATACTACATGACCCAAAAATGCCACTGACTCTACCCAGAATTCACACTTCGAAAATTTTGAATACAACTTCTTTTCCCTCAAGGTCTGAAGCACAGTCCTCAGGTGCTGCTCATGATCCTCCCGACTTCGGGAGTACACCAGAATGTCGTCAATAAACACAATGATGGAGTCAAGATAGGTCTGAAATACACTATTCATCAAGTGCACGAATGCTGCTGGGGAGTTGGTCAGCCCAAAAGACATCACAAGGAACTCTTAATGACCATACCGAGTCCTGAAAGCAGTCTTCGGGATATCTGGCTCCCGAATCTTCAACAGATGATAGCCTGAACGCAAGTCGATCTTATAGAACACTCTGGAACACTGAAGCTGATCAAATAGGTTATCAATATGTGGCAATGGATACATGTTCTTCACTGTAACCTTGTTCAACTGACGATAATCAATACACATTCGCATAGAACCATCCTTCTTCTTTACAAACAAGACAGGAGCACCCCAAGGCGACACACTGGGCCGAATGAAGCCCTTATCGAGCAACTCTTGCAACTGTTCCTTTAATTCTTTCAACTCTGTTGGGGCCATACAATAAGGTGGAATAGAAATAGGTTGTGTGCCAGTAACAAATCAATGCCAAAGTCAATATTTCTGTCGGGCAGCATGCCCGGAAGATCCACCGGGAATACATCTGAATAGTCCCTCACTATCGGAACGGACTCGACAGTAGGAGTATCAACACTAATATCCCTTACATAGGAGAGATACGCATCACACCCCTTCTCAACCATTCGCTGAGCCTTAAAAGATGAGACAACCCTACTAGGAACATGATCTAAGGTACCTCTCCACTCTAGCCACGGTAGACTTGGCATAACCAACGTCACCATCTTGGCGAGACAATCAAGGATAGCGTGACAGGGCGAAAATCAGTCCACGCCCAAAATAACATCGAAATTCACCATACTGGGCAATAATAAATTGGCTATAGTCTCAAAAACACTAAGAACAATCAAACACGACTAATACACACGGTCAACAACAATAGAATCACCTACGGGTGTAGACACATATACAGGTGAACTTAGAAAATCACGAGATATACCCAAATACAGAGCAAAATAAGATGACACATAGGAATAAGTGGAGCTTAGATCAAATAAGACTGATGCATCTCTATGATAGACCGGAACAATACCTGTGATGACAGAATCGGATACAACTACCTCCGTCCTAGCAGGAAGAGCATAGTATCTGGCCTGCCCTCTCCCTTTAGGGTGACCTCTACCTTCTTGACCTCCACCTCTAGTTGGCGGTGTAGGTGGAGTGGTAGATGGTGCTGTAATCATAGCCTGAGGACCCAGTGGAGCACGTCGTGCCTAAGAAATATGTGGAGGTGCACCCCTCCTAAGTCTGGGAAATCCCTTACCATATGAAGAGTATCACCACACTCACCTGATCGGCTGGAGTGACCGCTGAAAGCACCCCATACGGGAGGTACACTAGACACTGGCGGTGTATAATAGGGATCCTGGGGCCTAGGAGTTACCAGAGCAATGTTGGCGGCTGGAAGTGCTGAATGAATAGGGCGACCCATATAACCCATGCCATGACGAGCTGCAACTGGAGCACGAGTACCACTATAAGTGCAAGACTCTCGAGACCTCTTGGCCTTTCTCTCCTCCCTCTCCCGAGTCAGCATACCCTCCAACCTTCTAGCAATCCCTACTACCTGCTGGTACATAATATCCATCTCCAACTCTTGGGACATGCTAAATCTGATACTAGGGTTGAACCCCTCAATAAATCGACGAACCCGCTACCGGACAGTAGCAACCAAGGCTGGTGCACGCCTAGCCAAATTACTGAATCGAATCGCATACTCTGACAAGGCCATAGAACCCTAGCACAACTGCTCAATCTCTGCGCGCCATGCATCTCTGAGACTCTGGGGGACATACTCCCTCAAGAACATATATGAGAATTGAGTCCAAGTGAGTGAAGCTGCCTCAGCCAGACTACCCAACTCATATGCTCGCCACCACTGATAAGCCACTCCTCTAAGATGGACGTAGTGAAAGAAACCCCACTAGTCTCCGCAACACCCATAGTACGGAGGATACGGTGGCACTCTTCAAGAAAACCACGGGCATCCTCTGACGCCAAGACACTGAAAGTAGGAGGGTGGTACTTTTCGTACCTCTCGAGCCTGAACTGCTCCGCCTCAGAAATTGTTGCCCTAACCTCGGGCTAAACTGGAGCTACCGGCTGCATTGGTACGACCTCTGGTACCTGGTCGACCTGGACCCGCTGATCTTGGGTACCAGCGACGGGAGTCTGTGCTCCTCCCCCGGCCCGAGATATGGCAGGAGCAAGTGGTATCAATCCTGCCTAAGCCAAGGTGCTGAACATACTCAGATTCTAGGCTAGAGTCTCCTGAAGGGCTGGTGCAGTAACATGCATCTCAGGTGCCTGCTCTCCAACTGGAGCTACTGGTGGCTCCTCTGTAGCAGCTCATGCGGGTGCTCTGGCTGCACCATGTGGACGTCATCGGCCTCTACCCCGCCCCCAACCTCTCGCAGCTCTAGCAGGGAGCGTGGGTGTCTGGTCATCTGATCTAGTTGTACGTGTCCTCACCATCTGTGAAAGAATAGAAAGACAAAAATTTAGAATCCCGAAGTCAAGAAATTCGCACGACAAGGAATCAAGAAGTGAAATTTTTTCTAACAGTTCCATAGCCTCCCGAAAATAAGTACAGACGTCTGTCTACCGATTCGCGAGACTCTACTAAACCTGCTTGTGACTCATAACACCTATGAACCTAGAGCTCTGATACCAACTTATCACGACCCCAATTTTCCTCTGTAGGATGTCGTGATGGCACCTAGTCTCTAAGACTAGATAAACCTAACAATTTGCGGAATAACTGAATATAAAACTGAACTCAAATCTCAACAAATGAAATATAAATAGAACCTGTGATTCAAATAATTACAACTCCCAAAATTCGGTAGAAATAAGTCACAAGTTTCTAAGAGAAAATACTAAGTGTCTCTATACATCATAGTCTAAAGAGAATAAGAAAAATAACATAGTAAGGATAGAGGGGGACTTCGAGGTCTGTGGATGCTGGCAGATATAGCTTCAAGTCTCCACGTACGGTCCAGCTCACTAGTATCTGGCCTGGTAGGAGGAACCTGGATCTGCACAAAATGATGTGCAGAAGTGTAGTATGAGTACACCACAACGGTACCCAGTAAGTGTCAAACCTAACTTCGGTAGGGTAGTGATGAAGTTAGGTTAGGACCCCACTGGAATAAAAGGTAATGAGGAAGAAAATATAATAATATAATGAAGTAACTGAGAGATAAACAACAAGAAATTACAGAAAGGTAACAACACAGCAAATAGAGGAAAACAACATGGGCTCTCCCGAGGTATCGCCTCGTAGTCTAAAATGTAAATACATAACAGGGGGATCTCCCAAGGTACTGCCTCGTAGCCTAAAAGTAAATATGCAACGAGGAATCTCCCGAGGTACCGCCTCGTAGTCCCAAAAATAAATATGCAACAGGGAGATCTCCCTAGGTACCGGCTCGTAGTCCCATAAGTAAATATGCAATGGGGGATCTCCCGAGGTACCGCCTCGTAGTCCCAAAAGTAAATACACAACTCATAACCTATGGAACAACGAATTTACAGCAAGGAACCATACGGTTAAAGACTGAATACAAGATCACAGAGGCAAGTAATTCAACTAAGTATGTTGCACAAAATTTAAAGTAAAAGTTAAGACCCGTAGACATGCGATACTAGGCTAAACATGACAGCTACACATGCTAAGGCAACTCAGTTAAGGAATTTAAAAGAAGACTACTCAGCAAGAACCGGAATTTTCATATTTAGCCCGTATACGCACTCGTCACCTCGCGTACACGGCACTCACATATCACAAATTGTTACAATAATAACAAATCCTAAGAGGATTCTCCCCCCCCTCCCCCCACAAGGTTAGACAAATCACTTACCTCAAATCTCGCTCAATCAATCAATAAGAATGCATTTCCCTCGGCTTTCCGACTCCGAACGGTCCAAATCTAGGTAAAAGCAATTACATACTATAAATATAACTACAAGAAACTAATTTGAATATTAAAACTACGACTTTAGCAAAGAATTAAAATTTGCCCCAAAAAGTCGACCCCGGGCCCACATCTCGGAATCGGGTAAAAGTCACAAAATACGAATACCCATTCGATATCAAGTTCACCCATACCAAAATTACTCAAATCCGATACAAAATTCTCGATCAAAACCTCAAACTTCAGCCTAAGGATATTTTTCACTTTTTTCACAAATTTCACAACCCAAATCCTTAATTAAAGGAAGAATAAATGATATCTTAGCGGAAATTAATCAAAAACAAGTCAAGAATCCTTGCCCAAATATTTTCTCTAAAAAACCCTCGAAATATTGCCTCAATCCGCGCTTTCTAGGTTAAAAAATGGAGAATGAAATTAAACCCTCGAAATAGGCCATTTCCTGCAGCCAAGGAGCGCTTCTGTGCATGCGCTCCTACGGACCTCATCCGCATCTACGATCAATAGGCCTCCCTGGCCTTTCCGCTTCTGCGCTTATACTTCCGCAGAAGCGACTCCAGTTCTGCGGCCTTCACGTCGCACCTGCGACCACAGGCCACCTTCTCGAGGTCCGCTTCTGCGCTTGGCCTCATGCTTCTGCTGGCCCGCACCTGCAGTCAATCTTGCGGAGGTGCAGTTGCACCAGAACTGGTGCACTTCAGCCATTCTTTAAACTTCAACTTGATCCGTTAACTATCCGAAATCAACCCGAGGCCCCCCGGGACCTCAACTAAATATACTAACAAGTCCTAAAATATCATACAAACTTATCCGATCCTCTAAATTACATCAAACAACGGTAAAAATATGAATTGCGCATCGATTCAAGCCTAATGAACTTTAAAACTTCAAACTTCTACATCTGATGCCGAAACTTGTCAAATCAAGTCCGATTGACCTCAAATTTTGCACACAAATCATAATTGACATTACGGACCTACTCCAACTTCCGAAATCGGAATCCGACCCCAATATCACAAAGTCCACTCCCGGTCAAACCTTCCAAAAATCATTCAATTTCCAACTTTCGTCAATTGACGCTAAAATGACCTACAGACCTCCAAATCAACATTCGGACATGCTCCTAAGACCAAAATCACCCTACGAAGCTATTGGAACCGTCGAAACTACATTCCGGAGTCGTCTTCATACAGTTCAAACTATGGTCAATTCCTAGAACTTAAACTCCCAATTTAGGGACTATGTGTCCCATTCCACTCTGAAACTCTCCCGAATCCGATACCAAGCACCCCGGCAAGTCACAAAATCTAAAAATAAAATAGAGAGAGCAATAAATAGGGGTTCGGGGCTAATACTCTCAAAACGACCGGACGGGTCGTTATAATTATGATTTTTTATTTCATGTGCACAAGCATCTATAGCTGGTTGATCATGAAAATTTCACTAAGAATATCATAAGAAAGTCGATGCGGAAATTATAATCGTTCCACTGATGAAATGCCTTAAATTTCTTCGAGGCAAATTAATTGGCCAAAAATTGGTTCGATTTCTGCTTTGTCATGATTTTTTTATTTTCATGTGGACAAGCATCTATAACCGGTTGATCATGGGAATTTCACTAAGATCATAAGACAGTCGATGTGGAAATTATAATTGAAAATGAAACCTCCTTCGGAGATATTGTTATCTTTTTTGGAAATTCCCCGAAAGTTTTCGCTCTAAAGGTTTTCTACCTTCACTTTCTCCCCTCTCTCTTTAGTATCTTTGTTGGTTCATTTTAGTATTTTCCTTCCTGATTTGAATTTCTTTTTGGAGTGTTGGATAGTGGGACCGATCTCTCATCCCTACTACTTATCCCATTCAAGTGTGA
This sequence comes from Nicotiana tabacum, assembly GCF_000715075.1. Lineage (NCBI taxonomy): Eukaryota > Viridiplantae > Streptophyta > Magnoliopsida > Solanales > Solanaceae > Nicotiana > Nicotiana tabacum. The sequence goes on along the minus strand of NC_134081.1, from coordinate 85,171,132 downwards.
GGAAGGTATCAATGTAGTTGAATGCCACAACTCAAGAAAAGATTTAGCAGTTTGTGCCTAACAGCTTGAATATTAATTGGATTGTGCAACTTCATTGGCTCTCTGTTGTGTCTTCTTTGTTTTGTGATTTTTGCCTTTGCTTTCATTTTTCCTTCTTTTGTGTTTGTAATATAGCTAATGACATGAAGATTTAGGAGCTTTCTTTGTTTTATGCTAATCTTCTCCTATTAATAAATTTTCTTAGTATTAAGTTGATTATCATTGGAGAAAATTATCTAAAATTGTTATGCTAGAAAAGAGGTATTGGCGTAGCTTTGCGTACTTTGAGGAGTATTAAAAAGGGTTGGTGCCATCTAAAATCCCCCATTTGGCCATGCAGAGACCAGATAAACTAAGAGGGGTTTATTCAAAGATGCAATGGAGGAAAATTGTACAACAATCAGGGAACTCCCAAATGGTTATTTCTTATGAATTTAGCATTACAAGAGAAACTTAGAACTAAAGACAGACCAAGTAGATGGGGTGTTATTCACTACCAAACTTGTATCCTATGTAATGAGAAAAGTGAAACTATTGCTCATCTCTTCTTTGATTGTAGATTGTCTAATGAAGTGTGGAGAAAAGTATTTACTTAGCAAGGCTTCGTTAGAACTTTGCTGGACTGGCAGAATGTAATAGAATGGCCATGTGCAGTGAGGAAAGGAAATCGTACAGTAGCAGAGGTGTTCAAAATGACTTTGGCTGAAAGTATTTATCATGTCTGGCAAGAGAGAAATTTCAGGATTTTTCTAAACAAATGTAGGACGGATGGATAGATCTTCAGGTAGCTGATACAAGAGTTTTTCTGCAAGGCCAGTCTGAAGATCAAACTAGCTAGAAAAATGGAGAGTTGATATTTCTACCCTTAGTGTTATCTGGGGTAGTTGTTGTAGTTGATTTAGAAGTTGTTGACGCCTTTAGATGTTGAAAGTTGGGACTTGATGTACAACTTCAGTTAGTTTGTTTGTTTGAGATTTTGTGCATATAGTTACTTGGTAATGAATGCTTTTATTTACCAAAAAACATGAATAAATAGTCATAATATAAAATAAATAAATAAATATGAAAATATGAAAAATATTTCTTAGTCTGTGAAATTTCAGATCTTTTAGAAATGGTTGAAGATTAAGGGTCACGACAATAATGTATACATGGGGATAGGAATCAAAGAAATAATAGAAAAAGAGAAACGAAAAGAAAAGAAAAAAAGAGGGGAAAGATAAAACACTAACCAGCAAAACAGTGGCACGGGAGAAAAGGAATATCTTTCAAAAAAGCTATTTAACTTCTCATAAATAGGAGTGTTAGATGATAAGTTGATTATATCATAAATTTACTCATGTTTTTAATAACCGCGGTAAGTTCACTAGTTGTACGTAATAAATGAAAGGCACGGGTAGGAAGTCATATACCTCAGGCATATGACCAAGGCCAAGAAATTATACCAGGTGCTAGCTAAAGATAAGTCTTGTTCCATCTATAGAGATGGTGATTTCTTCACTTAGTTATCCTCGGGCTCGGGGAAGTTTTAAAATGCTTCTTTCGCGTATTATTTTGCCTGATTAGATAATTTCTCAAGTGCTTAAACGCTAGCAGCAATAACATCTTGATCACCTTCCTCTTAGTTGTTTTAGAAGATAAGGGATCTACCCTTCCCACCTTCTGATTATGACCAATTCTTCATCTATTGATGGCTAAAAGGAGAGCCTCAGCTGATATTGCTGCTGCACTCACAGTCGCTGATTCTGCCATAACTTTGCATTTCATAGACCCGAACGTTATGCTTAAAGAAGTTGCATGTAAGAGGAGAATGGTAGTACATCTATAGAAGTGACAACAAAATCAGAAACCGCCATATCTTATTTACTTAAAAGTGTTATTATACATAAATATCTGGAATTTCTCAATTGCACAGAGCTCTCATCTCTTTTATAATTCTTGTGTGATTATGCATGCATGCGTGACTATTTGTGTGATAACTGATCTGCTTGTGTATGCTTGAATGAAATTGCATTACTTGTTTTTTCGCCAGTGAGGAAATCTCTATACCATTTAGCTGAAAGCTTGGGAACTCTATCTAAAGTAGAGCGATCAACATAGTACAGACCAAATTTCACCTCATATCCACTCGTCCACTCGAAATTATCCATCAAGCTCCAAATGAAATAACCACGTACATCAGCACCTTTCCTGTCAAATTCAAAACAAGGTAACAAAGTTTCATTCATTTCATTGTTTTGTCCGTGAGATCCTGTTTCAGTAAATGATGATAGATATGAGTACATTTACCTGATTGCTCGAGCCAAAGATGCAAGATATGACTTATGAAATTCAACTCGCTTAATATCATGCTGTAATTCAGCTGCTTGTGCAGTAGTAGGATTTAGGGAAGAGTAGCCTGGAATGCACCTTATAAGTCACCTTTTCAGCAAATTAAGCACAATGTCGCAATCGCTCATAACTAACATGACTAGATAACGCCAGAGGATGGGAGAAAAAAAGAAGTTAACTCAAACATGACATAATTTCAAATTTAAGAATTTATCCTCCTTGTTAGCCAGGTGGATCTTTGACTGGTTCAGGGATTCCGTTTTTAGCTCAGAAGAACGTAGATGTCAATAACGATCCAATACAACTGCTATATCACTCCTATAGTCGAAGGTAATAACTAAAAGAACCAGATATCAGTACTAACTCATCTCGTGATACTATGCACACCTGAAGTACAAATATGAATCATAATGAATTGAACACAAGGTGAATGAGGGTCGATTATTCACCATTTTCAGTAACAAACATAGGTTTGTTAGGATATCTCTTCTTCATATAGTCCACAATCTCCTCCATTCCTCTAGGAACGACAAAAAATCGAGGCATTCCTGTCTATAGGAAACAGGGAAAAGCATCTCATGAGAAGACGAAGTGAGGTTTTGGTTGTGGGGAAAGCAAAATTTAGGATAAGAAACAATTGTGTACCGGTTCTCCAATAGGAACACCATCTTTCTCTCCTAGAGTAATGAGATAGCCATGGATAGGGTGATCTCCACCAGCAATACAACTAGAATTGGAACAAACGCAGCTCGAATAAATGCAATCCTTAACATATAGGGTGCCATAGTGGTTTACTCCGATGAAGTCAATACTATCCTTGATAAGCTTTCTTTCATCTGAGGTGAATGTCGGCAGTGAACTTCCAAGATATTCGCGCATTTCTCGAGGGTAATATCCATATACTAAAGGATCAAAAACCCTGAGACAAGAGGTCAACAGCACATCAAGATTTATAGTGCAAGTTCTAGTAATAGAAAAACTTCACAGTCGCAAGTTTCAATAAAAGGCTGAACTGCCGTATATAGTTCTTCTTCTTTTTTATTACTGCCCGGTTACAGCAAAAACTTTACTATGAAAAAGGGAGCCTCCAATAGTAGTGGAATCATCCAAGTAAACAAAATCAAAGAAAATAGCCATACAGGGCAAGAAAAACACTTAGGCACGTTAGGAGATAGAGAGAGGTACTGAGGTAGTGGGCAATTGACATATTAACAGTCTAAACTTCAACATCTGAGGTAATATATGATGATCTCCTGAGTTTTCTCAAAGCTTGAGTTCACAGTAGAGTAATGAAAGGCCTATTGCCAATATGCCACTGTCAATGAATGAACGGTCTAGCTAAAGGCCAACTTTCAAGCTCGGTAAGACTTACCAAGCAGCGGTAAATACCAAAGCCCTATTAGCAGCGTCACGGTCAAAGTCATCATTCCTTAACGGTTTATACATAAATGCATGCACAACAATCCCTATCATTCCACCATGTTTGGGCTGCATATAGTAGCATCAAATTTGTGTAAGCACATGTTACACTTTTGAAGAGTTAGGTGAATAGGTGAAAGCAGATACTTGCCTGAAAATGCTCGCGATACAGTTTTGCAGCCTTGGCGTGTGCCAATAACATGTTGTGCATTGCAATAAGAGGTTCGGTATCAGAATTTCCCACTGAACAGTTGCCAAAAGGCCGGGAACAATGAGCAGGTGGGTACACTCCCCTCACATAGGCCATTTCTGCAAACATATTTGGCTCATTGATTGTGGTCCAATACTGCACTCTATCACCAAAACTCTCGAAACAAATTTGAGCAAAATAGGAAAATTCTTCCCTATAGGGCACAAAAGGGAAACAATTAAAAAGGCACATCCTTAGATTTCCATCTAATGTACCATTAAAATTTTACACAAAAAAAACATACTGCATTAGAGGACTAAGCCACCCCCCATACTTTTCCTCGAGTTCTTGGGGGTGGTCATGGTGATTGAGAGTCACAAATGGTGTTATTCCTGCAATTAAAGGCCAATTTCTGAAATCTAAGTACAACATTCAAGAATCCATAAAGTAAAAGTATCTATTAAATATCTGCAAATATTATACCTTTGAGTGAGAGAGAATCAATGAGCTTGTTGTAGAACATAATACCAGCAAAATTTACTTTACCAAACCTTCCTCCTATCACAATGCAAGATAACAGAAATTTTTAAGAAATACTATTACTGAAACGAAATAAGTAATCCGATTAAAGGGAACAAAAAACGCGCTAAGGATAAGGAAAATGGAGTGTACTAGGAAGGATTCTGCTCCATGAGATGGAGAAGCGATAGGAATTCAAGCCTAGAGAGTGCATTAACTCAACATCTTCCTGCAATAATTGTTATCACAAAGTAAATTTTGTTTCTTTTAAAAGAACTTTGTACTAATTTTGCTATTTCGGGAAGTATGGTAAAAAAACAGAAAGTCAACCAGAAAACGATGGTAATGATCATCCGCAATATCTCCAGTATCTCCATTCTTTATCCTACCTAAAACAGCGGAAAATCTTTCTCAGTACATATGCATAGAAAAGAAATATAAAAAAAAAAGAAAAAAAAGAAGAACTAGGATTCAAGAAGATATATGAAAATGGATATTTACCTTTAGTATGACTAAACACATCCCAATTACTCAGTCCTTTGCCATCTTCGAGAAATGCCCCTTCAATCTAAACCATAGGATTCAGATACATTTTTTAGAAGAATCAAGAAAGTAGAATATTTTGTTGACATATTAAAAGAAGAGCAAGGCGAGAGTTATTGGAGGGAAGGATGACGAGGGTATAGCGAAGGTGTATTGGAAACAGCCTACCATAGTAGGGGTAAGGTGCGTACACGTTATCCTCCCCACACCATTGTTGTTGTTGTAGTAGTATTATATTAATAGAAGAGCATAATTAAGAGCAGAAAGTACTTGATAAGCAGAAGTGGTAGCTCCAAAAAGAAACCCATCTGGGAATTCTGATCTCTTAACATTCTGCGGTTCCTCAAAGGAATTTACAGACACAAGTAGGAGTAGACAGACAAGAAAATAGCAGCTGAAACTGTTATTGGTGCTCTTCATTTCGGGTTTAATCACTCTAATAATTATCAACCTAACTCTGTTTTCTTAGACCCAACTTAACTAACACAACTGATTATGTGAATTGGGTCCCAAAAAAACACCAGCAATCTAAAGCTAGATGGAGTTCTGGATTTTCTCTGCCAGAAATAGTCATAACTTACAAGAGGAGACAATTGGAGAATATTGAAGTGCGTGACATCTACCGGGGCCACAGGATTCAAATCAAGATTATTGTAATTGCTGGGTCCAAACTCCAACTCGGAGTAGTACTTACATCAATTTAAAATTAGGAGTAGGTGAAGTCGTGAAGGGGCAATCAATAAAATAATTTCATTTACTAATATTACAAACCACACAAAACAGCAGGTCCAATCTTTGACATCAAATTACAGTACATTGAGGTTGTGTTTTATGTTTTTATTCTCACTAAGAAAGATGATTTCGTCCGTACACAATGGTGATCACGTTTGGAGTATTTTACTAGGGAAAGAGATGGAGGAAACGTGTTAATTTTTTATTGTAAAATGATAAACACACCAGAAAAAGTATATGATAGTTTACTCAAGCAAAAAAAGTCACGAATGTTTGACCATTCATTTTTTTCGCATATAGATGGTAAAACTATAGACAACCACCAGAGTGACCAATATAAAAAGGCCATACCGGGCAATAAAAGTGGTGTTTATATATGGGATTTTTTGGTATATATATCAGATTTTAAATTTAATTACCTAATTTTAGCTAGATTTTCTTATTTACATAGGACAATTAAAGTTTTTTATAATATATATATATAAGTTCGGTCAAATGCTATTATTTATATATAACTTGAATATAATTTTTTATTGTACAAAATTCGATCAAAAGCTATAATTTACATACAATTTTATTTTTTCTACAGAATTAGATTAAAAAAACTACAATTTACATACAACTTATATATAACTTGTATACAATTATGTTAGTTGTATATATTTTATATGCCATTTATACATCCCGACATACAAAATATATACGTTCTATTTATGTTTTCTTCTTCGAGTTTCAAAACCAATTCAAATTTTCACTAGATTCCCTCAAATGGAGATAAACTCCAAAGAAAATTCTCAATCACTTGTAATAACACCCAATTCAAATAAATAATAATTTTATCCAACCCAATTTTTGAATTCAAAACTTCAAAACTTTTTGGATGTCAATCGAGTTTCTTTCCATATATATATATATGTCAATGGAGGTTCGTCGTTGTCTCTGACATATAATAAAAAAAAATAGATGACTAGCAGTTACTTAAAGTTTCTTTCCAAACAAAGAAAAAAATAAGATCCACGAATCAGTTTAATGTAAGAGAACCGTATAAAGAGCCTTCAAGTACTGCCAATTCTTACACCCAAGTCCTAGAAAGTTGCTCCATGGCACAACGAAACCTTCAGCTAAAACCTACGATGGCATAATCAAATAGCTCGTTAATGGATGTTCCGTGCAGGCCTATCTCTACATATGTGGGATTAAGTTGGGTGGAATGGGGGAGGAAAGAGGGAGAGAAAATGGGGAAGATTTAAGTCTCATATATTATTTATACTAGTTTTTGGGTACGTGCGTTGCACTTGTAAGTCGCGTCTGTTTGTAAAAAAATTATATATCACACGAATGAACTATGTGTAATAGTAATTGATGTCGAAATGGATTGAACATGAAACTGAAACGAAAAGATGAGTGACATTACATTGATTTAACAGGTGAATTCAAATATGGTTAATATCTTCTGAACCTGCAAACGTCAATACTACAATTAGTTAAGGTCGTGATATGTATAAGATTTGTAAATATTGATAAATATATTGTATGAGTATATAACATGTTATGTTGTTGTATCTTACCTAATATCTCTTTGTAGACAATATTCTTGGTGTATGTGCCCCTTCGTCTCTTTGGTTGCTCTGTCATGACCAAAACTCTTATTGTTGACTCGGTATGTTGTACCCTTAACGTCACATAGGTCTATAATAGATTTTTCAAATATCATATTTTGGAGCATATCACCATCTTTTTCTGCTATTTCTCCCAAAAAGTTACAGTTTGATGATCATACCTGAGCTTTACAATTCAATATTATATTAACTATATTTAATACATTTGAAAAATTAATAATATGATAGTTAATGTATGATAATAAATGAATAAGTTAACTAACTTCAACTTACCTTTCGTTCATTAGCATTATTTTTCTTTGTTTCTTGTTACCATCATCTCCGATGGAAGCATTAACTTTCACTAAGATACCAAGTGTGTATGCAAAAGAATATTAATAGAGAATACATGTAAATAACTACTAAGAATTATTAAGTAAATATTATTCATAATGTAAGATTAATCAATGAATCTAAAGAAATTACCAAATATTGTTCCATTGGTGCATTGGATTGCCTCTTCGAACGAAACGAAACTGTTTGAGAAGCTAACAGTGGAAAACTGGTTGTTGCATTTCTTGACTATAGTATTGTTACTGAACACAATCTCAAAATCTTTGTGTACTGATTGAAAATTAGGTTTACAATCATTTTATGCGGCCGCGTTAATGATGTAATAAATATTGCCTTGTCCTAAATGTTGCTTCCACATATTCACTTGATCAGTGAAAAGTATTGCTTGCATTTTTGTTCCCTGTAAAGTTTTATCATAATTTAATATAGTGATTGAACATAATATGAAAAATATCGGATATAATTGAAAGATAAAAATAACATTACCTCCTCATCTACAAATGTCAGAGTCCATCGAAGGCCTTGATTTGTTTCATTTTTAATTCTTTAACTACTCCACATTGAATAAGTAAGACTTTTATTATCCACTGAGAATCAGATCTTCTCAAATTGTTAAGTAGCACACATTCGTTTGCAAATTCAGTTTCAGTTTCAGTTGCTATTGCAAGTACCTGAAATCAAGTGCGAATAGGTGGTCTAATATCAAAAGGGCATTAAAGTCATAGAAGACATTCATAATTATAAAAATTTTATTTAAAAGAAGTATTTAGACCAATTATAAGGATAGCTAATGCACTAGCATATATTAATCCAACCACAATGTGCCTACTACTAAAATTGAGGATTAATAAGCTTTTTATGACATATACAAGAACACGCCTGAAAATTATTATCACATATACAAGAACACAACTCATTGATCAGGTATAATTTTTATGCACAGTAAAAACTAACTTTTCAATAGTAGCATAAATAACAAATAAAGCCAAAGCAGTTAAATTAGTATATAGTTTATGTAAATTAATAATACAGAATATCCCAATCTCAAATTTTGAAGAGTAACAGAAAAATCATAGTTGAACTTCAAGAAAGCTACATAACTTTCAGAACATAATATATTACATCATAACAAGAAGATTATATGAAAATATTATTTATGAGATCGATAAGGAGAATTGTTTACCTGAACCAATGAAAACTGTCAAAACTTTGGGTAGATTCAACGACGCTAATTGTCAAGGGCTATTCTTTAAGAACACAAATTTAAAATTGTGATATGTATACTATAGTCAATTAGAAGAGGTAATAGATTTAATTTTGTGAGAAAATATGAGCAACTTCAGTGGCATAACAATTAGTAATTAAAATTATACATCAACCATAGAGTGTGGCATAATAATTAGTAATTAAAATTATATATCAACTATAGAGTGATAAAAAACTTAAATTAATAAAATATTAACTTGATATGAGTTAGAATACCTATCAATTTTATGTGATGAATGCAATGACCCAAACAACATGTACAATATTTGTAAGTGACTTTAAACCAATGATCATACATGAGACATAAACCAATGATCATATATGAGACATATAGTTGAATTATTACATAACTTCAAGAATATAGTACAAGATAGAAATTTACCGAAGTGACAAGCAAATTCGCTATGGAGACGTCAATTTATGACAAAGAATATAGAATAATAGCTTCTTTTATAGTTGTAAAATTCTAGAAACCTAAATTGATTCCAAAATAAAGAGTAAATATAGAAGGGACAATCCTAATACGGTATTGATTCCAAAACATTGGGAAGAAACGAAAGGAGAAGCCTAATTTGGTCAGTAAACTTTGAAGAAATTGAGTCCTAAGCTAAGACCAAATAGACAATGGAATTTGAATTCCAAACGGATCAAAAGGGACGTGTCCTAAACTAAGACCAAATAGATAACGGAATTCGAATCCAAAGATGATCAAAAGGGACGTAAAGGCAAGAATCCTAAACAGGGTAAACTCTGGGCAAGTAGCCGATAATTAGTTTTTTTATTTATTTTGAAGAAAATAGTTATTACATTTACAATTATATCAAACATATAATACACTTACGAAGGGTAAAAAAGACGAACGACATTTTGATAGGGTCTTCGTGCTTTTAATATAGTAAGTATAAGTATAAGTATAGATTATCTGCGTTACATTAAGAGACAACAAATTAGAATATTAAGTTTTCAATATAGTATAACTAGGGTAAAAATTTCAGTCGACAAATCCAGTTCAAATTTAATGAAAATATTAGCCGAGTTGGTCACTATTTAGATTTGTCACTATTTAAATTATATAGAAAAAGTAGCCACTTATTATTGAAAAAATATAGTCCGGACAAAAACACCTCTATCTCCAAGAACGATTACTGAACGTTGAATGTGTATATCTTCAAAATCCAGTAATTGTTCCTTAAGTTTGAATGGCATGAAGCAACAACTCTCATTTTTTGAAGTATAATGTGAATTCAAAAATCATGAATCGTTCGTAGATTTTGCACAATTAAAGGTTCAAAAACTAGTAACTTTTTCCTAGATTTTAGGTTTAAAGGTTAAAAATTGCTGATGTATCAGTGAATTCAAAAATCATGAATTGGTCCTGGATTTTCCTGGACTTTGCATTAGTAAAAGTTCAAAAACCAATAATTTTTCCTAGAGTTTGTATTTAAATTGCTGAAGTGTAACGACCCGACCAGTCGTTTTGAGAATTTACGACCCATTCGACGGCTTAACGTCTCGAGCAACTTTGTATTATGTATTATGTATTATGTGTTATGGCTTGCGTGTGTGGTCAACTTTGGAAGAATGATTCTTATTTTAGAAGCTTAAGTAGTAAGAGTTGACCGGAAATTGAACTTTGTAAAGACGACTCCGAAATAGCATTTTGATGATTCTAATAGTTTTGTATGGTGATTTTGGACTTAGGGGTGCGTTCGGATTTGGATTTGGAGGTCCGTAGAATAATTTGATGCATTTTGGCGAAAATTATAAAGTTGAAGTTTTAAAAGGTTAAGAGGTTTGACTATCAGTTGACTTTGTTAATATCGGGCTCAGATTGCAATTCCGAGAGTTGGATTAGCTCTGTTATGTTATTTGGGACTTGCATACAAAATTCGACGTCATTCCGGGCTAATTTGATATGTTTCGGCACGAGTTTTGAAAGTTGGATGATTTTAAAAGTTCATAAGTTCAATTCGAGGTGCGATTCATAGTTTCGACATTGTTTGACGTGATTTGAGGCTTTGAGTAAGTTCGTATTGTGTTTTAGGACTTGTTGGTATGTTGGGATGGGATCCCGGGGACCCAAGTATGTTTCGGGTGAGTTTTGAACAAGTTTGGGCATTTCGGTACTTTGATGGTGTTTTGAAGCAGTTGAAGTGCGGAGGGAACATTTTTGGAGTACTGAGGCATAGCCCATGTGCGGCCGTAGTGGAGAAAGGTGCGGACCGCAGCAGGGGAAACCTGCAGGTTTGATGGTCTAACTTCGGAAGCTTATATCTTTTAATCTATAAAGAATTTGGAGATGATCTAAAAATGAAAGTTGTAGCCTTTGAGTCTAGTTTCCAGCAAATCAAACCATTCATCATTTAGGAATTTGTACAGAAAGTTATGGTCAATTTACTGAAATCTGGTAGTGCAGTTGTTGCTGTTGTGCGGCCGCACAATTTGGATCGCGGCCGCGGAACTTGGAAGTGCGGACCACAAAAAATAATATGCGGTCAACACTTTGGGAGATCAGATGTGGTACCATATAAATGAGGGTTTCATCTCGTTTTTTCATTTTTTGGACCTAGAGAGCTCGGTTTATGGCGATATTTCGTGAGGTTTTCAAGAAAATCACCGGGGTAAGTGATTCTAACTCGGTTTTTGGCTATATTACACGAATCCATTGTTATTTTCATCATTTAATTAGTGATTTGAGTTGGAAATTTGGGAACAAAATTGTAAAAACTTCTTAGACTAAATTTTAGGGATTTGAAAGGTGATTTGAGGTCGGATTTGAGTAATTCTTGTATGGTTGGACTCGTTATCGAATGGGTGTTCGGATTTTATAATTTTGGTCGAGTTCCGAGGTGCGGGCCCGAGGTTGACCATTTGAGTTGTCTTTTTAGTATTAATTTAAGATCAACACTTTATTATCCGGAATTGTTTCATATGATTTTTATTTATGATATTAAGTTATTTTGGTTAGATTTGAGCCGTTCGGATATTTATTTCACACGAGGAGGTCATTTTAAGGTATCAGTCTAGCTTCTTTGAAGTAAGTATCTTGCCTAACTTTGTGGGAGGGGGGGGACTACCCCTTAGAATTTGAGTCATTTGTGCTAATTGTGTTATGTGAAGGTCGTGTACGCGAGGTGACGAGTACGTGCTCGGCTTATTTGTGGGAATTTGACCGTTTAGGACCCTTATATTCTTATGTTCATTAGATATGAAGTTGTCTTGTCATGTTAAATCCCCCATTTATTGAATTCACCCTTATGTATCTTATTTGAAATTAATTGCTTCATGTTCTACCCTTATTGTTGATTAAACTCTCATGTGCCTTAACTGAAGTCGTTGCCTCTTTTATTGCCATGATATCCTTTCTGTAATTACTTATCCTTACTTGAAGTTATTATTATCTTTTCTATAATTTGTTATCCTTACTTAAATTTGTTGTATCTCTTCCGTAATTGCTCAACCTTAAATGAAGTTCTGTTAACCCTTTTCATTGTTGACTTATCTTTATTTGGAATCATTGATTCATGTTATCTCTCTTATCATCAAATTATACTTTTGTGGAATCATTGCTATATATTATCTCTACCTTGTTGAGCTATTCTTGTGGAGACCATTATTCCCTATTATTTTTTTCTTTATGAGCTCGTTCTACCGTTTCTTCGTGTTCTGAAGTTCCTGAGTTGATTAACTTGCAGTATCCTCGTGTTATTGTTGTTGTTGCAGTTGTATTTGGTGTTTTTGAGTCGAGGGCTATGCGTGGTTGTGATATTGAAACTGTTGTGAGAAAATGTTATGGTATATTAGCACATATTGTGAAAGTCATTTTGCTGAGTTGTTATGTTTTGGCACACATGTTATGGTTGAGAGGATTGTTATGATGTTTGTACGAGGTTTCTGTCATGTTGTTGTTATTATGTTTACACGAGATTTCTGCCGTGCTATTGTTATGATGTTTGCACGAGGTTTCTGCCTTATTGTTATTATTATTGATACACATGCGGTGGTATAAAGTCTGGGTGTTGAAATGCATGCAGTGAGATAAGGTGAGCTTGATACGCGTGGCTAGTAGGGGAACTACTATAAGCCATGTGGTGTGATAAGGTGAGCTAAAATGCGGGATGCTATTTCGGAAAAAATAATTTTCAAAACTAAATGTAAAGGCTCCCGCGGTGATATACGGAAAGGTTGTGATTTATTTTATGATTTGAGACTACGAGGCGATATCTCGGTAATGACTCTTGTTGACATTTTCCCATTCTTTTGTACTTGTCTTTGATTGTTGTTTCCCTGAGCATACTATTAATTGTCTTTCTCCGTGTTGCATTATTGCTTCATTCAGTGTAGTTAATCTTGTTGTACTATTCTTTGTTTCAATTTCATTGTTGTCTTTATTACACTGTACATTTTGTGGTGATCGTTTCTTATGCATCGTTCATTGTCTCTACTCTTACTTGGTGACTTGAATTGTGGTAGAACACTTGCACAAGCATACACATAAATAAATAACCCATATCGGTCTAAAAATATGAATCCTGATGTTTTGACCATTTACATGTACTCTTGTGTACTTGCCTTATGTATGAGAGTTATCCTGTTGGCACGTGAGTTATCTGTGCAGTCATAAGTCATGATTATTGTTGACACGTGAGTGGTCCGTGTGGATATTAGATATTGTCACTCCCTTGGCACGTGAATCGTCCGTACTGTTATGAATTGTAATGTGGGCACAAGATGCCGAGTGATTAGGGTTCACGAATTGGGACCCGTGATTTGTGATTTTGAGGTTTGGTACCTCGTGGAAACTTTTGGGTAAACCTGGTGTGAAAGCGGATGTTCCTATTGAGTTGTCACTTATTTTCCTTTATTTGTTTTTACTGGATTTGAACTGTTTTCAGCTCACTCTACCGTGTTATTACTTGTTTGTTCCCTGTTGTTAATTGTTGCTTTTAGCTTCCTATTACAAGTATTGAATTATTATTATTATCATCATGCCTAGCTTTATAGAGACATTGCTCCCTGTTAGTTCTACATTTATTCTTGTTCGGGTGTTTAGTCCAGTGGGTGTCTTGACTGTCCCTCGTCACTACTCCACCGAGGTTAGTCTTGATACTTACTGGGTACCACTATGGTGTACTCATACTACGCTTTTGCACATTTTTGTGCAGATCTCAGATGCCTTGGTTATTGTTGATTATTAGCTAGTTGGTCAAGCTTTGCTATGGAGACTCAAGGTAAACATGTCGTCACGTTCGCATGCCTCAGAGTCACTTTCTGAAATTGTACTTGTACTATTTAATTCTATTCCGAACAGTGGTATCTAGGGATTTTCTAGCAACTAGTAGAGCTTATGACTTGTACTACCTGTTTTGGGATGGTAAGTTGTGTATAAAGAATTCTATTTCATATTTATCAGTTGATGGTTGAATTCTTCTATTAATTCAGTAAGTGTTAGGCTTACCTAGTCTTAGAGACTAGGTGCCATCACGACATCCTACGGAGGGAAATTAGGGTCGTGACAAGTTGGTATGGGAGCTCTAGGTTCATAAGTGCTACGAGTCATAAGCGAGTTTAGTAGAGTCTTGCGAATCGGTACAGAAACGTCTGTACTTATCTTCGAGAGGCTACAAAACTATTAGGAAAGTTTTACTTCTTTCATTCCTATCGTGTGAGTTTATTGATCTCGGAGTTTGAACCTTTGTCATTCTATTCTCTCACAAGCAGTAAGGACACGAGCTGTAGTTATAGACGACACTGCCCCCAGAGCCAGTATTGCCAGGGGCCGGGGTAGAGGCAGAGGCATAGGTCAAAGAGGAGCACGTACCGCAACTAGAGCACATGTCAGAGCAGCAGTTGAGGAGTCTCCAGTAACTCCGGTTGGGGGACGGCACCGGAGGTGCCTGTTGCTACCCCGAAACTTCATGAGATTTTGGCACAGTTCCTGAGCATGTTTGGTACATTGGCTCAGGCAGGGTTGATTCCTGTTACACCAGCTACTTCACAGATCGGGAGAGGATATCAGACTTCTACCGCCCGTACTTCGGAGCAGCGAGTCCACGTTGGTAAGGTTTCAGGTGTCATGCCAACACAACCTATTATCCCAGTTCTGCCCGTGGTTAGGGTAGCATCATCTGAGGAGGAACAACTCAGACTTGCAAGGTTCAAGAAGTATTACCCTCCTACTTTTAGTGGTGTGACTTCAGAGGATGTGCATGGGTTCCTAGGGGAGTGCTACCATATTTTCTACACTATGGGTATTGTGGAGACGAGTGGGGTTGCTTTTACTATGTTCCAGCTTAAGGGAGCGGCACATCAGGGGTGGCGAGCGTGTGAGTTTCGTAGTTCGGACGATGCAGTGTCACTTTCATGGACTTAGTTTTCAGAGGTGTTTTTGAGAGAGTTTGTACCCCAGACCCTTCGGGAAGCGTGGCGCGCAGAGTTTGAGCATCTACGCTAGGGCACTATGTCGGTGTCAGAGTATGTGATTAGATTCAGTGATTTGCCCAGACATGCACCTGTTTTGGTTTCTACAGTCAGAGTCTACATTCATTGAGGGGCTCAGTCATGATATCCGATCCAACATGGATCCGGAGTTGGAGTCGGATGTTACATTTCAGCAGGTAGTAGAGATCGCCCGCCGATTAGAGGGCATGCTGGGTCAGGAGAGGGAGGGCAGGGAGGCTAAGAGGCCTCGTAGACCGGAGAGATCTACTGATCCCTATTTTGGAGGCAGGGTACGTCATGGTAGAGGTTTTGTGGGTCAGCTAGTTCAGTTTGCACTTCAGACTTCGCACAGTGTTTCAGATAACCATGGGTATCAGGGTACCCGTACCAGATAGCTTCCACAGCCACGTCAGTGGAGAGGTTATTTTGAGTGTGGAGATACCAGCCATATGGTGAGAGATTGTCCTAGACTCTGAACAAATGTGTCGCAGCGGCGTATTCAGGCTATGAGTTCTGCTCCAGTTGCTGATATCCCTACACCGCCAACTTGGGGTATAGGTCAGGCGAGTAGAGGGCGCCCAAGAGGGGGAGGCCCGACCCGTTGATGTGCTTTCTACAGTGAGGGCTGAGGACACTGCACCAGATGATGTTGTACGGGTATAGTTTTGATTTGTTATAAAGGAGCATCATTCATATTTTGTTTCGGCTCTGCTTATTGGGGTGAGTCCTCCTATGTTACTTCTCATACGGGTGAGTTTAGTGATTTGGTACTCTGCTTATGTGTTAACCCCTGTTGGGAAATTCTATAGTGGTAGCCCGTGTCTATTATTTTGTTTTTTTATTCATTATTGAGATATATGAGACTAGAAATGGCTTTCTATTACTTATTTTACTAGTTTTGATGTGATTTCTGGATTGTTTGTTACGAATTGTGGTTTAGATGCTCTAATGGTGTGGGAGTTCATTATGTGTTGTGACTTTGTTAGCAGAAATTAAATTAGTGAAAGGTTTCAGTTGGTATGATGTGTATACTACTTGTGATTCAGAGCTGAGGATGGAATCCTCGCGTTTTCATATAGTTGATATGTTGAACCGGGCTCTGTGCCGCGGTGGAAGTCAAATCAGGATTAGATCCGTGTGATTAGTTCATGTGTTTTGATTCTCCCTTGTGAAATTGATTCGTAGTATGGTACTGATAGGGAGTTTTGCCTGTCGGGCTTGTTTGATAGTTCTCTTATGTGTTTCTCCTTCCATTATTAGTCGCATTCGCATGGTGCTTATTGTATTTTAGCTTACGAGGTGTGTGACCAGGTGGCGTTAGATGTGACTTGTCGATTTGAGTGAATAGTCATGGCATCTTCGTGTTTCTTGCCTCATTGTCGGTGTTGTGGAGGCTTGGAACGGGGTTCTAGCTGATATAAGGTTAATTATCGGTGTTGGGTTTGATTATAGACAGCTATTATGATTCAGAAATGTGGTTATGGGCATATGCTTGATGTGTTACGTAGTGTGGTTGTACCTTGTGGGTGTAGGCATAAGTTGTTGCAACTGGTTGAGGTTGGTACCATGTGTTGATGTAGAAATCGGATCTTGTGCAAATAGTCGGATTATGAGAAATTTGGTCCTAAGGCTTATTAGTGTGGTGGAAGAAATAATCTTTAGTTGAGTTGGTGCTGTCGGACCTATGTGGATTAGGGTGACGTGAGATCACCCGCGAGTACATGTAAGGTGAGTACACTCAGTGACTTGACGACTTCTGAATGGTTCTTGGCACGTTCGAGGATGAACGTTTGTTTAAGAGGGGGAGAATGTAATGACCCGACCGGTTGTTTTAAGAATTTGTGTCCCATTCGGTGGCTTAAGGTCTCGAGCAGCTTTTTATTATGTGTTATGGCTTGCGTGTATGGTCACGTTTGGTTTTTGGATGATTCGGGATCAATTTGGATGAAGGATTCTTGTTTTAGAAGCTTAAGCGGTAAGAGTTGACCGAAATTTGACTTTTGTGTAGACGACTCCGAAATGGAGTTTTGATGATTCCAATAGCTTCGTATGGTGATTTTGGATTCAGGCGTACGTCTAGATTTTCATTAGAAGGTCTGTAGGGTAATTTGATGTATTTTGGCGAAAATTGGAAAGTTAAAGTTTTGGAAGGTTAAGAGGTTTGACCGGACGTTGACTTTGTTGATATCGGGCTCGGATTGCGATTCCGAGAGTTAGATTAGCTCTGTTATGTTATTTGGGACTTGCATGCGAAATTCGATGTCATTCCGAGTTGATTTGATATGTTTCGACACGAGTTTTGAAAGTTGGAAGATTTGAAAGTTCATAGTTTGATTCGAGATGCGATTCGTAGTTTTGACGTTGTTTAACGTGACTTGAGGCTTCGAGTTAGTTCGTATTGTATTTTAGGACTTGTTAGTATGTTGGGATGGGGTCCGGGGACCCCGAGTGTGTTTCGGCTGAGTTTTGAACAAGTTTGGGCATTTCTGCACTTTGATGATGTTCTGGAGCAGTTGAAGCGCGGAGGGCACATTTTTGGAATGTTGAGGAAAAGCCCATGTGCAGCCGCAATGCAGAAAGATGCGGACCGCAGCAGGGGAAACCTGCAGGTTTGATGGTCTGACTTCGGAAGCTTATATCTTTTAATCTAGAAGGAATTTAGAGATGATTCAAAAATAAAAGTTGTAGCTCTCTGAGTTTAGTTTCCAGAAAATTAAACCATTCATCATTTGAACATTTGTACAGAATATTATGGTTAATTTACAGAATCATTGTAGTATAGTTATTGTTGTTGTTGTGCGGCCGCACAATTTGGATCGCGGCCGCAAAATTTGGATCGCGGCCGCACAATTTGGATAGCGACCGCGAAACTTGGAAGTGCGGACCACAAAAAAAATATGCAGTGAGCACTTTGGGAGATGAGATGTGGTACTATATAAACGAGGGTTTCATCTCATTTTTTTATTTTTGGACCTAGAGAGTTCGGTTTGTGGCGATGTTTCATGGGTTTTTTAAGAAAATCATCAGGGTGAGTGATTCTAACTCGGTTTTGGCTATATTACACGAATCCATTATTATTTTTATCATTTAATTAGTGATTTGAGTTGGAAATTTGGGGGAAAAAATTGTGAAAACTTCTTAGACTAAATTTTGGGGATTTGAAAGGCGATTTGAGGTCAGATTTGAGTAATTCTTGTATGGTTGGACTCGTTATCGAATGAGTGTTCGGATTTTTATAATTTTGGTCGGGTTCCGAGGTGCGGACCCGCATTTGACTTTTTGAGTTGACTTTTTAGTATTAATTTAAGATCGAAACTTTATTTTCCGAAAATTTTTCCTATGGTTTTTATTTATGATATTAAGTTATTTTGGCTAGATTTGTGCCATCCGGAGATTTGTTTCATACGAGGAGGTCATTTTAAAGTATCGGTCTAACTTCTTTGAAGTAAGTATCTTGCCTAACTTTGTGGGGGAGGGAGGGGGGGGGGGGGGGAGAGGGAACTACCCCTTAGGATTTGAGTCATTTGTGCTAATTGTGTTATGTGAAGGCCGTGTACGTGAGGTGACGAGTACGTGCTCGGCTTATTTGTGGGAATTTGACCGTTTAGGACCCTTATGTTCTTATGTTCATTAGATATGAAGTTGTCTTGTCATGTTAAATCCCCCATTTATTGAATTCATCCTTACGTGTCTTATTTGGAATTAATTACTTCATGTTCTACCCTTATTGCCGATTAAACTCTCATGTGCCTTAACTGAAGTTGTTGCCTCTTTTATTGCCATGCTATCATTTTCGTAATTGCTTATCCTTACTTGAAGTTATTATTATCTTTTCTATAATTTCTTATCCTTAATTAAATTTGTTGTATCTTTTCCGTAATTGCTCAACCTTAAATGAAGTTCTATTAACCCTTTTCATTGTTGACTTATCCTTATTTGGAATCATTGATTCATGTTATCTCTCTTATCGTCAAATTGTACTTTTGTGGAATCATTGCTATATATTATCTCTACCTTGTTGATCTATTCTTGTGGAGACCATTATTCCCTATTGTTTTTTTTATTTATGAGCTCGTTCTACCGTTTCTTTTTGTTCTGAAGTTCCTGAGTTGATTTACTTACAGTATCCTCGTGTTATTGTTGTTGTTGCCATTGTATTCAGTGTTTATAAGCCGAGGGCTATGCGTGGTTGTGATATTAAAACTGTTGTGAGGAAATGTTATGGTATATGAGCACATATTGTGAAAGTCATTTTGCTGAGTTGTTATGTTTTGGCACACAAGTTATTGTTGAGAGGATTGTTATGATGTTTGCACAAGGTTTCTGTCATGCTGTTGTTATTATGTTTGCACGAGATTTCTGCCGTGCTATTGTTATGATGTTTGCACGAGGTTTCTGCCTTGTTGTTGTTATTATTGATACGCATGCGGTGGTATAAAGTCTGGGTTTTGAAACGCATACGGTGAGATAATGTGGGCTTGATACGCGTGGCTAGTAGGGGAACTACTAGAAGCCATGCGGTTTGATGAGGTGGGCTAAAACGCGGGATGCTATTTCGGGAAAAATAATTTTCTAAACTAAATGTAAAGGCTCCCACGGTGATATACGGAAAGGTTATCATTCATTTTATGATTTGAGACTACGAGGCAGTACCTCGGTAGTGACTCTTGTTGATATTTCCCCATTGTTTTGTACTTTTCTTTGATTGTTGTTTCCCTTTGCATACTATTAATTGTCTTTCTTCGTGTTGCATTATTGCTTAGTTCGGTGTAGTTAATCTTGTTGTACTATTCGTTGTTTCAATTTATTGCTGTCATTATTCAACTGTACATTTTGTGGTGATCGTTTCTTATGTGCCATTCATTGTCTCTACTCTTACTTGGTGACTTGAATTGTGGTAGAACACTTGCACAAGCATACACATAAATAAATCACCCATATCGGTCTAAGAAGATGAATCCTGATGTTTTGACCATTTACATGTACTCTCTTGTACTTGTCTTATGTGTGAGAGTTATCTTGTTGGCACGTGAGTTGTCCGTGAAGTCATGAGTCATGACTATTGTTGGCACGTTAGTGGTGCATATGGATATTAAATATTGTCACTCCCTTGGCACGTGAGTCATCTGTGTTGTTATGAATTGTAATGTAGGCACAAGATGCCGAGTGATTAGGATTCACGAATTGGGACCCGTGATTTGTGATTTTGAGGTTTTGTACCTCGTGGAAATTCTTCGGTAAACTTGGTGTGAAAGCGATTGTTCCTATTGAGTTGTCACTTGTTTTCCTTTATTTGGTTTCACCGGATTTGAACTGTGTTCAGCTCAGTTTACTATGCTATTACATGTTTGTTCCCTATTGTTAATTGTTGCTTTTAGCTTCCTATTACAATTATTGAATTATTATTGTCATCGTGCCTAGATTTATAGAGACATTGCTCCCTGTTAGTTCTACATTTATACTTGTTCAGGTGTTTAGTCCAGTGGGTGTCTTAACTATCCCTCGTCACTACTTCCGAGGTTAGTCTTCATACTTACTGGGTACTGCTGTGGTGTACTCATACTTTGCTTCTGCACATTTTTTGTGCAGATCTTAGATGCATCGGTTATTATTAAATTATTATTGTCACCGTGCCTAGCTTTATAGAGACATTTCTCCCTGTTAGTTCTACATTTATACTTGTTCAGGTGTGTAGCACCCCGAAAACTTTCGAAGTGCTTAAGCTCTATTAAGAAAAATAATGTGTGCTAATTATATTATTTTATGTGCAGACAAGGACTATTAATATGATGGATATTAATTGGATATGATAATAAGTGTACGATGCATATTATAAGTGATGCAGGGTCAAAGGATAGCTCTATGTCCAAGTCAAGTTGGAAATTATATGATAGACTAAAGTTCCAAATGAGTACACACAATACCTAACTTTGGATGAGTATATATAGATATATATATAAGGAGTTATGTAGGGAACAACTTGTCAAATGGAAGTTATTCGAGTCTAGTTTCTAACGCTTCAAACCATTCATCATTTGGACATTCCTACAAGAAGTTATGATCAAATTACCGAAGACTGGCAGTGAAGTACTTCCATAGCACCCGAGTTCGCATCCGAGCTTCGAATAGGAGTAAACTGGAGATGCAAAGCATACGGGTCCGCGTCCGAAACCCAGAAATCTGGGACTATAAGTATAAAATCGGGGGAAGAGAGTATTTTGAGTATTCAGGGTTAGGGTTCTTGAGGTGAAGGAGCGATTTTAAGCTCAAATCAAGTCCAACCAACTAAGGTAAGTTGTTAATGATATTTTGGGTTGATTCTTACTCAATATACATGAGTTCTACTATCATTCTTGCATCCAAATACTATATTTCATCATCAAATCCTCAAGAACACAAAAATTATCAAAGTTATGATTTGTCAAGATTGATCTACTAGAGGTAATTCCAATGCTTCAAACTCGTTTATTATGAGTAGTTAGAAGTATCTGAAGCATTTGTTACAAGTTTTAATGGTTGAAAGATTGGATTATAAAACTCTAGTTCATGGAATGAATAGTACTTTTGAGAAAATAAGAGAGAATATGAACAGTAATCTTGGCGATGAAATTGATGAATACAATAAACTTATGGAATTATTTGTTAGCAAAAGTTGGAGGTGATCAGCTAAGTAATCACCCGAATTGTATATTTTGCTAGTGTTGATTATGGAAGACGATGAATAGTAACTTGGTGGCATTAAAAAATTGATGTAGTATCATTAATGACTTCAAATGGGTATTAAAATATAAGAATGAAGTTGAATGGACTAGCATGTGACTCTATTCGGCGATTTGAGTTGTTGGAGACTTGTAGCCAACTTATGAGCCATAAATGGTTATTGATAAATATTTTAGGTCATATTTTGATGTAATTAAGATATATAATTATAGATATTGACTTGTTGGTGATGTTTGAGCATTTTAATCAACATTGGAACGATGGAAGAGGATTGAAAGCTTGTAAATGTTAATAAAGCGAAAGAGAGATAAGTTAATTAAAACTTACTCTTCTCGAGGGACTTTCTCTAAAAGCATGGATCGAGTTAATACTTAAATTATTTGCAAATGTGATTTCATGCTTGTGGGGACAAACAAGTACGGATGTCTCCATGTACAAAAATATTATGTTGCATATGTAGTGTCATGATGTTTTATAAAATTTTATTTTTAATCTTGTTGGCAAAATGACACTCAAGGTAAATGTTATAAGTTTCTATAAAAACTTTCGTATTGACAAGAGTATACATATTTAAGTGCTAAAGATAAGTTTTCATGGAAAGTATTCATTTTGGAAATTTATGATCAGAATAGCATTTGGGGTATCTTTTAAAGATTGATGTTAAATTGCTAAAGGCTAAAACATGTAAAAAAGTTATTTATTTAAATTTTGTTCAAATGGCTTAGATTTTCTATTAATGCTATGATTTGATAAAAATAAATCATTTGAGACTACTATGCTATGAATCTATTTTTGGAAGTATCAAATATTTTGGGAGTTACTTGTGTTCACCGAAATTGACTTCGGATATATTGTGTTCGTCATCATGAAACTACACGTACCGGTGTAGGCGTAGATGGCCACTTTGTGGTATAGACTACGGCAGAGTGCTCTCCCTCAAGAGGGTACTATTTTGTACTATTATTAGCATGACTGAATCGATTCGTACGGCACTACGATGAGACGACCTAGGCAAGTAGGGTATATGATACTTGCCGCTAGGTACATAACCTAGTTCACCATCTAATGTCGGTGATGGTATAGTACTCCCGGAGAAATGTAAGGATGATTTTCTTATGTTTATGCCTAAAGAGCCGAAAGTTATTTTAATGACTTAAAGCAAATGGAATTATTTTGTATGATTTTATCCAAAATCTTGGGTTGTTATAAATGTTTTAAAAGTTTACATTGTGGGTTATATTTCACTTGACTTTTATTTAAAATGACAAGGATCATGAATGGATAATTTTTTTTTTGTTTTATATCAAATATTGATACATTATTTTTAATAAAGTTTGTCCCAAGAACTTAAGTTAGAGAGAGTCTATGACATTTATTGAATATCGCTGTAGTGTACCTAGCCCTTAGGGGCCCCCCTCCAGGGTCGCACTTACTTTACATATTTTAAGATGAGGTAGGATACGTGGCATGCGGTCAAGGCTAGGATGACTCTCTTCCTAATGTATATTATGAGGCACCACTCCTATTTCGTGGTAGCTATCATGTTGTTTTCTTAATTTATGCTAGTCGGGTATTAGCCCAAGTGTTTAATTCTATTCTTTAAAGGCTCCATAGATAGTTGTGAAAAGTTGTAGTAATGGGGTTGTACACGACATACATGAAAATATATTTATTTTACTTAGTCTCATTGTTATTATCATGGAAGGCTTCAGGTGTGATTTTGAAATTGAAAAATATTTTATCATTTAACTTGAAAATGTATATGATTTTTAAGAAACTTCCTCAGTTAAATTAGTTTTCATGCATATGATTTGGGTGCATCACATGGTTTGGTTCACTTAAGGTCAGGTAGTGTGTGGGGTGTCGGTGACTATCGAGCCCATGGGCTACCCCTATTCGGGGACTATCGAGCCCAAGGGCTACCCTTATTCGGGGACTATCGAGCCCAAGGACTACCCCCACTCGGGGACTGTCGTCTGAAAAAAGTTCGGATAATTCGGGCTACAAAATACCAGAGGCACAAAATCCCAAACACTCATATCAGTAATTGAAGAGAAAGGAGGATTTTTTTATCTTTTTTAGAATTGTACTAGGGATGAAACTCTCCTACTATATAAAGGGGAAGCTTTTTCATTCAATACACATTGAAACATGCATATCAAAGCAATACAAATGTGTTTTTCTGCTTTCTAGTTACTGAGAATTTATTATAGTTCTTCATACATATTTGGCTCCGAATCGAGGGTCCGGTCGAGGGCAAAACTATTGTTAAGTTTAAATCCGAGCCCGGACTTAATGTCTCGACTGGTTTGGTTATTATTTTATCTTTAATTCATTTATTTAATATTCTTGATTACTTGTGTCGAATCAATCCACATATCCTTAAAATCGTACAAATTTAATCGTTATCTATTTTAAAAGGGTAAACAACCTTGTAATTCTATCATCGGCGTTTCTTACACGTGCATGGTTTTATCAACGTTAATTGACAACTCATCACCACAAATGATATGAGTGTTTATCCAAACATATAATCATCTCTTCTTAAACATTATCTATGTCCCTCTAATATTCCATTTATATTTTATATATGTGGTATTTAGCTGGTTATCTATGTCTCTTCTACGATCTCAACATAACTTTACTATATATTCCTATTATACTTATATATTTATGTCCTTCCTAAACATTCTGATCTCCCCCCATTAATATCGGACCAAATTTAGTAAATCATTAAACAAGAAAACAAGAGGTAAAGTAACTTTATTGTTTCAGTATGAGGAGGAGATGCTGCATTACAAATAAAATTTACATAGGAGATAAGAATAATACAGTTACAGTGTGAAGTGATACTCTGATTTTATTGTTGCATACATGCGCTGTATTTTTGGTTCAAACTAATTTGCATCACGTGGAAGAATTGCCTTCTATTTAATTAGATGCACATTCTTTGATCACCTTCTTATCTCATGCCTCAACTTCCCAACTAACTTTATATCAGCCCATATCTCTCCCCCTCATATATTTGCTAGAATTCATAATCTGCTTTTTGTAGTATTAATTATCAGTAGTTTTATTGGGAAATGGAGTAAGTAAAACATATTTATGTATTAACACGTTAGAGGTGATTGTCTCACTTCTATTTCAAAAGAACAAAAGTAAAAAAACAGAAAGTATACATATAGGCATTTCCATTTAATTGTTGAAAATAGGATAACCTTAGAAGCTTATTATTTCCGGCTAATGTTAACTCAAAAGAGTCCTAAAAGTCAACTTAATGCATAAATACGATAGACAAGAGCAGGAAAATCAGAAGCAGAAAGGAAACAAGGAGAGCAAAAAATTATGCAATGAATCCCAAAATATAACAAGTGAAATTGAGTGTTTGCTCAGCAGTAGCGGTACAATATTGTATCTAGAAATATAAAATTAATTTCTCGCTAAATCGTGCGATATTTTTTCATTTCATTTGGCTTTCCCACCCCAAAAATAAAACTAAAAGAAAAACGTGAGAGTGAATGACGTAAAGAAAGTGTAGCGACTGCCCAAGAATTTTAGAAGATAGAGAACAAGGCCTTGTCACCGCTAAAACTCAAAATAAGTTTATATAATATATCTAGACTTAATAGATTCATTAATTAAAGATTCTTAGTACTATATTTATTATGCTTTTTAAATTATGTGTTTAGTATTTAATGGTTTGTTAAAATAGTTTGAACCGATTATGTAAAGGCTAAATCCTGGCCGATTCGCCAGCTAATGCAAAATCCTGGATTCAACCAAAAAAATCCAAGTGCAGCTATATATCATCTTTCTCGCATGACATGAAGATTTACATGTTATATATGTTCACACTTCTACACCCGTGTGTTATAACTTAATTACGTTTATTCTCCCCCTACTTCTAAAGTGGTTTAGTCATTTATTACACTTCCTTATATTTTGTAACACGTATCAATCCCTCTCTCCAAACTTTACGTATACCCAAGAACTTATAAGACATCAAATTCTGTTCCTTTATCTCATTTTCTGGATACAGTTCCATTCCCATTCCCCCATTTTTTTCTCTTCAAATAAATATAGGGGAGGGGGGGAGCGTCCAGGAAAAAAAGAAGAAGCCCCAATTATGGAAGAGGAGATGGCGGACATACAAATTACTCAACTCGAAAGTGCCGCCATCTTCAAGAAAACTAATCTTCCTGTCACTCTCAAGGTAATTAATTATTCCGTGTTAAATTTATGTAATCTACTTAATAATTATTCTGATTATCTGATTTTAGTTCTTTTCCTGAAAACTTGCATGCATGCATCAGTTTGAATCTTATATTCGATGAAATAAAGGTTTGATTGCCATTGTAGACTTAGAAATCGAATCGACATTCTTATTTCAACACATTCCTTTTGAGTGATTCGTTCTATTATTTTAAATTTGTCCAATTTCATCCTTATATCCAAATTCCTTCCCTTCACCATTGTGCTTATTCTTGAATTTCTTTTTGTTTTACTCCAATTCCATTGTTGTTTATTCTTTTACATACATTGTATCCATTTTATTTCCTTTTGCTCAATGTAGTTTTTCTTTTTATAATTTTAATTCTTCTGTCTCGCGGACTTCCACAAGAATTAAGGGCTGTTAATTGTAATTACTTTCGTGGGGAAAGAAAAATCGTGCACAATCGTCTAGATAATATATGTGTGTGCGGCGCGGGTTTTAATCATTAATCGTGAGCACACACTAAAAATTTGTTGAAGTATTTTATTTTTAACAAGAATCACCTTAACATCAGAGGCAGATAGAGCCTAGTTTATTCGGTCCAACTGAATCCAGTATTTTGGGTTCAACGGTAAGAATTTAAAGGTTAAATTTAATCCGGTGAATTATAAATTCCTGTTATTTGCTAAAGTGATTTGGGTGTTCAAAATGTGCAGTTTGAGAATGTTGTGTACAAGATTAAGCCTAAGAAAGAAGGGTTATTCAATAGTTCCTCTAAACTGGAAGAAGAGAAAATAATCTTGAAGGGGATAACGGGCATAGTTTTCCCTGGTGAAATGCTGGCCATGTTAGGCCCTTCTGGCAGTGGTAAAACAACTCTACTAACCGGACTAGGAGGCCGGTTGAGTGGCCGTCTTGCTGGCAGTATTACTTATAATGGAAAGCCCTTCACCAACGCCATGAAGCGTTACACTGGATTTGTTACCCAAGATGACATTCTTTACCCTCACCTCACCGTGACTGAAACACTTGTATTTACTGCCCTGCTCCGCTTGCCTAAAACATTATCTCACGAGGAAAAAGTTGTGCATGCAGAAGCTGTAATATCTCAGTTGGGATTGACAAAATGCAAGGACAGCATTATTGGAGGTCCGTTATTGAGAGGAATTTCTGGAGGGGAGCGGAAAAGGGTCAGTATTGGGCAAGAAATGCTTATTAATCCAAGTTTGCTCTTTTTGGATGAACCAACATCAGGCCTTGATTCAACTACAGCTCAAAAGATTGTGTCAACTTTGTGGGAGCTAGTGAAGGGTGGGAGGACCATTGTGATGACAATACACCAACCTTCAAGTAGG
This sequence comes from Nicotiana tabacum, assembly GCF_000715075.1. Lineage (NCBI taxonomy): Eukaryota > Viridiplantae > Streptophyta > Magnoliopsida > Solanales > Solanaceae > Nicotiana > Nicotiana tabacum. The sequence goes on along the minus strand of NC_134081.1, from coordinate 85,143,412 downwards.
CTATTTTACATGTTCCACAAAGTGTTGTTATTATCAGAAGGAAATCCATTGTACTTTGGGCGAGGCGAAGACGCCATGGGATATTTTTCGAGTATTGGATTTTCCCCCTTAGTCGCAATGAATCCCTCCGACTTCTTGTTAGATCTTGCAAATGGTATGTTCATCTATAGTTTTACAAGCACTCACTTATTTTCATGTTAGTTTTAGATATTTTCACATCTCTGCAGTCTGCCCACATAGTCTAGCATTTTTAGTTCTCTGGCAGATTACACATAAAGATAACAAAAAACGCTAGCGTAAGATTGAATTATAGTGAAGGCTATATACATTGCCAATGAATCAGCTCACTGTGATCTTCTCTTAAATAAGAGATATCTATCTTCAGGGTTTTTTTGGGTTGCATCAAAACTCATTATATGTCTGACAAAGTCACACAGTTTGGGATTTTCCTTCATGTTTCTAAGACAAATTGTTGCTCGTGTTGTCATATATACATTATCTTTTAGCAAATGAGATTTGGATGATTAGTAAACTGGTGCATTGCAATTGTGCAGGTGTTTTAGATGATCCACAAGAAGATCAAGCATCAATCAAGCAAACTTTAGTAACTGCTTTCAAAACCAATCTGTTGGATAGCGTGAAGGAAGAATTGCGAAAATTTGATGATCAACAAGTTCATGGAAAATTACATAAAGGGAAATTCAGTCAATGGTCAAACACCTGGTGGCAGCAATTTTCGGTATTGTTTAGAAGAGGAATGAAAGAACGAAAACATGAGTCCTTCTCAGGCCTCAAGATTGGACAGGTCTTAGTGGTAGCTTTCTTGTGTGGGTTATTGTGGTGGCAATCTAAAGACATACAAGATCAGGTAATCAGTACTTCCTCTTTATCATACCAAATGCAGGTGAAAGTTTGGCCTTCTTAGTTTTACCCAAAAGATGATAATCTTTCTGTTAATCCCAACTTGTATTAAAGTACTGTACTGAATAATTAAAGAAAATAGAGTTCACATTTCAATGAATTAAAACTGATGTAATGGGACCATTTTTGGGTCAATAAACCAGAGTAACCTAGGTTGTTTCAATTTAAGAAGATTTAATAACAGTATAAAATTTTGTATTGCTTATACAACGATTATGCAGAGTTTAATACAGGAAACTGGAGAATGTATTACTACTAATTCAGGTATAACTTAAACAATTATGTGTTAATTTATGTGGGATGGATGTGGGACACGAATATATGTATTAGCAATACGTACGTGGAAAATTGTATCTAAGGACAAAAATACCCTTATTTTAAGCAATTTGTGCATAACAATCCATGTATAAATTCACCGCATAATAATCACTGCGTTATTGTTCATTGTATAACAATCCCTGCATTATTATCATTCACTGCATAATCAATCCCTATAATCTCGGCATAGCTAGACCGTAAACCACACGGTTAAGAGTTCTAATTTTATTAATTAATGCAGATTGGGCTTATGTTCTTCTACTCTGGATTCTGGGGCTTCTATCCTCTCTTCCAAGCCATTTTTACTTTCCCCCAAGAAAGAATGATGCTAGAGAAGGAAAGATCTTCAGGCATGTACAGACTCTCTTCATACTTCATGTCAAGAACTGTCGGTGACCTTCCAATGGAGTTAGTTCTTCCTACTATTTTTGTTATCATAACATACTGGATGGCAGGCCTAAAACCATTTGCGCCGAATTTCTTCTCTACCTTATTCACTCTCCTGTTTAGTGTATTAGTCTCACAGGGCCTTGGACTTGCTCTTGGTGCATTGGTTATGGACCAAAAATCAGCTACTATACTTGGTTCAGTAATCATGTTATCGTTCACATTAGCGGGAGGATATTACGTTCACCATGTTCCTAGCTTCATTGCTTGGATCAAATACATATCGATTTAGCCAGTACACTTTCAAGTTGTTGATAGGGTCACAGTTTGAGCCAGGGGAAACATATCCTTGTGGCTTAAATGCAACTTGTTATGTTGAAGATTTTCCTGCAATAAAGTCAGTAGGGCTCGGAGATAAAGCGATATCAGTGGTTGCATTGGGTATAATGCTTGTGGCTTACAGGTTGCTAGCATATGTTGCTCTTATGAGGATTGGTGTGACAAAGAAATAGATACTAGTAGTATTAATTTTGCTTCACATATACTACAGCATGCACATGCCGGAAGTCCAACATTCTATTTGCAAAGTCAACACATTATACACACATTCTACTTTCTTGGATCTTACTTAGGCACAAGTCAGACAGGCATAAAGATACTATTGAAAACTTGCATGCTGATGAGGAGTAATGAAAGCGAGAGTTTAGTGGGTATCAGCGAGTGTTCCAGTTGTAATATCGATTTGTCTAAATATAAATTTTGAGGCATTAAATTTTTGTATGGATGTTTTGTTTTCTATCCCAACAAAAAATTAGGATTTTTACCTTTCTATACACTATTTGAAACTTTATTATACTCCCTACTCAAGTTTCAATTTAATTACATAGGCATATACAATTTATCAATTATATACATTTTAATGAGAATCAATTAACTCCTAAAATCTCTCTAACGTACATGTCCCACTCCACCCACGTTTCTCTCTCCATACCCCACGATTCTGTACTCTCTCCCTCCATTAACCCTCCCTTCCATTTTTCTTCAAAAATCTTTTATAATCTCTCTCAATCTTTCTTAATTTTCTCTTTAAATCCTACGAAAATAGTAGCAGCTTAAATTTTTCCTTCTCTTACAATAAAGAAGAAAGGAGTTCCGAAGAATAGTCCTAAAAAAGCTAATGTTGGTGATATTCCTATTTTTGATTTGGATTTTTGTCACAGGATTCACCCAAAAAAGTAGTGAAATCGGCACATGAAAAATCAGAGACAAAGTCCAAGCTTTCCCCTCGTGAAGTTAGGGCAGAAGCTCGAACAAAACTCAAGCATGACAGGGATGCCGGTGAAGCTTCGACATCTGCTAAATCAGTAAAGCGGAAGGCCAAAGAAATTGCTCGTGATAATGATTTCGTCGAAGAAGTTATCCCGAAACCTGCAAAAAAAATCAAAGTTTCTCATACTGTCAAACCTTCAAAAAAGAAGAAGGTTCAAAAATCACCTAAAACTATACCCCAACAGTCATTGGAGAAGGTAAAATTTTAGTAATTACAACTTTTTTTTTTTTTTTTTAAAAGTTACAAAACTTGTTCTCAGTCTCATGACTATACATATTTTTTATTTTTTTGTATTTGTAGAAATTTTGTCTACATTGTGTATATTTGTTGTTGGTTATCAACTTTTCTACATTTTTCTCGAAATTGTAGATTTCTTGTATATTATTCGAAAATATTTTGTTAGGGAATGTACTACATGGTTTAGTTGGTTTTATTGGTTATTATTTGCTCTATTTTGTAGATGTTAGTTTTATTTTCTGTAAACAAATTGTATATATTATGTGTAGTTGTTACTTTCTAATTTCTTGCTCTAAATATAATTTGTAGCTTCAGTGTAGTCAGTTGTTATATATGTTTACTAATTTTGTAACTTACTTGTATGCAAGGTATTTATGTCTTTCTCAATGTAGCTAAATTGTAGTAGAATTGTATTTATTTTATTTTTTTGTCTTCATACAAGTTTTATTAACTTACTGTCTCTTTTGGTGCAGAATCGAATATTTATAGCCTATTATTCGAAATCATGTTGTTAGGGGATGTACTAATTTATTTAGTTGATTTTATTGGTTATTAGTTGCTCTCTTTGTAGATGTTAGCTTCATTTTCTGTAAATAAATTGTATATGTTATGTCTTGATGTTACTTTCTAATTTCTTGCTCTAAACATAATTTGTAACTTCAATGTAGTCAGTTGTTATATATGTTTACTAATTTTGTAACTTACTTGTATGCAGGTATTTATGTCTTTCTGATTATAGCTAAATTGTAGTATAATTATATTAATTTTTTTTTTGGGTCTTCAAACAAACTTTTTTTAACTTACTGTTTTATTTGGTGCAGAATCGAACATTTTTTGTACCACATGATATTGACTATGGCATCACTAGGTCCCAAACATTATCCGACCTTGGTGTTCCTGGCCAAATCAATGTGTTATTGTCTGAAAATGGGTTAAAGTTGTTTAACAAGACATGTTTTGAGCATTTTCTTTCCCTGCGCAAAATACAACAACAACAATAATAACGACCCAGTAAAATCCCATAAAGTGTGATCTAGGGAGGGTAGTGTGTACGCAGACCTTACCCTTACCCTGATGGGACAGAGATGTTATTTTCGATAGACCCTCGGCTCAGGAAGACAGGAATGAAACAAGAAGAGACAATTCATCAGTAACGTCAGCATAAACCATAGAAATAGTAACAGAAATATAAAAACCAAAAAATAGATGACATGCAATAACAGTAACCAATAATTAAGGATCGGGGCTAAGAAAAACAGAAAGGATAGTGTGGACTCAATATTAACCACAAGCCGTCTAAGATCAACCCTATCCAACCCCGTCTCACCCCCGGTATGAAGTAAGAAAAGCGCGACTATCCCCTAGCCTACAACCCTAATACTTGACCTCCAGACCTTCCTATCAAGGGCCATGTCCTCGGAAATCCGCACTCATGCCATGTCTTGCCTGATCACCTCTCCCCAATACTTCTTAGGCCGCCCTCTACCTCTTCTTGTACCCACCACAGCCAATCGCTCACACCTCCTCACCGAAGCATCAAGGCTTCTCGTCCGCACGTGCCCGACCCATCTCACCGGAGCATCAAGGATTCTCCTCACCCTGCCCAAAATATGTATTCAAAATCAGGCAATTCACCTTCTCATTAATTATGAATTGAACGCATTCGGTTCTGATTTTTTTACAGCAGAGATAAAGGGTGAGAGGTTGAACTTTGGGTTAAGGGAGTTTGCCCTTATCACTGGCCTTAGATGTTTTACAGAAGTAACGGACTTTGGTTACACAATTAAGTATGTGACGAGCGCAAAACACACACTTAAATTGTGCTCGCTAGTCAAAGATAGTATAGTATAATATCGTGTCCACATGGATTGGATTTAAACAGTATTATCGTAGTTTGTAGCTAGATTGCTATTCAAGAGGATCAACAGTTGAGGTTTATATAATTAATAATCTAAAATCTACAGCTATTGACTAACAATCGCAACAAAGGTAAGAAATGGAGTTATCAATGGGAGAAAATATGGCTTGATAGGATATGTGCAAGATAATTGTTTGAGATCTAACTCTAGATAATTCACTTCTAATGTTCAAGTGCGTCTTTTGAATTCACTTAATTATCAGTACAAATGTTTAGTAGAAACTCCTCTCTCGATTTAAGTCTCAACCTCACAATATGAATCAATTTAAGCTCGGTGAAGATATGCAAGAATTCGTAATGGATTGGTCTTTAGGAGAACCTCTTTCAATTATCCTCCTATCTAGGTTTAATCAAGGATTCAACTACCCTCTTTCAATTACTTAGAAGAATTTATGAACTCATCCAACAATATAGTGCAAATATATCACAAGTTATACCTCTTTCGATTACAAGAACAAGTGAAGATAGATGCAACAACTAAATCTTCCAAAAATGATTCAAATGCATAAAAATAGAGTTATAATCCACAAACAACCATCAATACACCAAAACCATCAAAACCCAAAAGGTTCTACTCCATAGATATGGAGAAGTTCTTCACGAATAAAATAAAAGTAGAGGAAAACATAAATAAAATCCAAACCCGGATCTTGAGTGAGGAAGGAATGATGAAATCCTTGTGTTTGTGTTCTTCAAACTCCTCCTTAGCCTCCTTGGCCTCCCTAGGTCGAAATCTCTCCAAAAATCCTTTTAAAATGGTGTTTTGAGGTATTTAATTCATCCCCAAAACAAAAACGGATGAAACTACCTTTTCTTAGAGAAATAGGACTCTTCTCGGATAGGAAAGGCACAGTGCGCATTTGGTCGTGCATTTTGCACACCGTTCTTCCCCAAGTGCGCACATGGGTGGTATCAATTGGGAATTTGGGAAAACGTAAAGCATGAAAGTTGTATCCCTTTTAAATAGATTTTCAACGATATATTGTGGAGCCCAAACGAATTTCTGAGCGAAAAGTTATGTGCATTTTACTGGCCAATGTGCAGTATGCCTGCTTGATTCCTCGTTTCGTACTTAAAGTGCACTATCATCCGTTGATCCCCGAACACGATCCCAACTTAATCCTTGGGCTTTTACTCAGACTTCAAAGGTCCAAAATAGTATGAATTCATGCCACAATATCTACATAACTCGGAATCACTCCTACAGGGCATAAAACACACATAAGTGCAAAATATGACTAATTAAAGCTCAACATAAGTAAAATGCAGTGAATTAGAGAACAATAAGAGACTAAAATACGGGATTATAGCCTACCATCAGTATGACAGTAAAATAATGAGGAGCTATTTTCCGAACAAGGAAAGTTTAGAAGTCATACTTGAAACAAATTGTACCAGCCGTAGTTGGGTGAATGACGAGGATGCAATCAAGTTATGTATTCTCTATCTGATAGAATTCTTCCTCTGTCCTTCAGAGAAAGATAATGGTTTGAAAGACCATTTTAGGTTCTACTTGGTAGGCTCGGGGCAGTATGCAAATTTCGCATGGGGTATCGAAGCTTGTACACAATTGCTTCAGTCCGTTAGGCACAAGCTCAACCCTTCTGTGCATTTTTGTCTCATTCGAGGTTTTGCACTCGCTATACAAAGTTGTATGAGTATTGCTCTATAGTCAACACTGATATAGCTACAAGGGTTGGTAATTTAATCCCCCATACTTAACTGGACAGCTAGTAAGGACAAGATATCGATATCTGCATTGGAAGATAGAATAATCAAACCATCATGGATCAAGGTAAATATTTTTCACTTCTGGACAGACAATTTAATACAAATTATCTACACATTTGATACATATTATGACTAGGTCCCTCATATTTCTTTTTCACTCAGTTCACCAACATGCTTGAAGCCCCATAAGAGCTTTCAAGAATGAATTTGCCAGACAAAGTTGAATACATCCTTGAAGAAGCTGAAACAAAGGTTGAGCATCCGACAGATGTTCCATCTCCATCTCCATATGGATATAAGCAGGCAATGGGAATAGATGACAAGAAAAATATTGTGAAACAATTAAAAAAATAAAGAAAAGATGTTGATAAGGAAACCTATTAAGATAATCCTAAATGGTTTCTTTAATTTATATTATGCAAATTATTTCTTTAACTCTTTCTATTTTAATACGTAGGTCGGTTCAGACCTTGGAACCTTCAAGAAAGAGTTATACCTAATTCTTGATTTTTACACACACACACACACACACACACACACACACACACACACACACACACACACACACACACACACACACATATATATATATATATATATATATATATATATATATATATATATATATATATATATATTGTCAGATACATTATAAAAGTTTTTTGTTCTTTAGGTTTTTGAAGAACTAGGTAGCATTCGATTGCTACTCAATGATTCCATCAAGTCTGTGTTACATGCAATTGATGCTAAGGTTTCATTTGAAATATATTCATTTTGGATAATAATTTTTACAATGTTTATGTTTATAATAGTATTCATAAAGTACATATCCTAACAAATTCCCAATGCAGTTTACTAGTAGTTCTATGAAAAATGATGAGCATTACAAAGAAAAGAACAAACAACAGAATCCGGACAGTAGTGCTAAAATAGTGTTGGCCAGCAGTAGTAAAACATGTATTTAACAATTATAACACAATTTGATGACAACTAATCTACATTATATTTACATTATATCTATAATATATCTACATATAGCCTAAATTACCAACAAATAATTTATATTATATTTTTAATTGTTCTCTTAGATACAGGGCACATGTCTAACATTCAAAATGAGGAGAATGTTCCTGTAGGTATTGACTTATCTTTCCAATTTCAAGGTGCATTGGAGGAAGAAACTGCAGGAATGATTTAGTACATTTTATCTACATATTGCACAATTCATATTACATCAGAGCTATAGGACAACATTTAAACAAATTAACTACAATTAAACTATAATTTATCTACAGTGTAGTTTCTGTTTATTACAAATGATCTACAATTTTATTAAGTTGTACACATTTGTTGTAACAGAGAAGGAAACAATGCATGTGGACTCTCCAAAACAGGATGCAAAACTTGGCATACAAGGAAAGCATTTAAATGAGGAGAATGAGACTATGCCTTTGCAATCTCCCATTCAACAAGCAAATGATATACAACAAGGAGACGATTGCAATGAAGATTTCACTGGTATTATATGTTACAATATAATTGTAGGGAAAAAACAACAACTTTCATATAAGTTTCATCTTCCCAAAAGAACTAATACAATCAACATACAATGTTGTTCTTTTGTTTTAGGTGAACCGGCCGACTACATCAATGTAGGTGATTCAGACAATGACTCCAGGCCTGAAAAAAGGGCAGTAACACTTGATGATTTTGAGCTTCCAGATTACTTCTCACAGATTGTTAAGTTCGGAGAGGTAAATTAAGATGAAACAACCCCTGTGCATCAGGGAAGAACAAGGGTTCCTGAAAAGCATGCCAGATCCCACTTTCTCCCTTATTTCAGTTCTGGGGGAATCACTTCTGTTGGACCTCCTACAATTTTCAACATCAAGCATCCATTTACTGGGGTTATTGGAGACGATGTTGATCCTGACTTGGTGAAAGAATTCAATAAGTGGTTATATTTAGGTACCGACAAGGTTTCAAAGAGGTTAGATTATACAATATTTTCATATTATAGAGTGCATATAATTTATGGATTTCAAACTGAAATTACATAATAATTGTACTTGCTATGTCTCTAAATAGGAGGAAGACGCCTTATACTTTAAAAGATAACCAGCTCAACCCATGGTTTGATCTTGGAGTAGAGAAAGTTGATTAAAAGGACTGATTTTATACTTTGGCACATCTCGGACAAGTACTCAACAACATGGTACACACATACCTATGCAGAATTTAATGATTAGCTGTAGTATTTTGTTATTTTAGAAATATGTAGATTTTTTGTTTGAAAATTGAAGTTAAATTGTATGAAGAATTGAGAAATAATCAAATCTATTTTTTTTTGCAGCACATTGATGTTATTTTATACTATTTGAGCAAGAGAGGAAAGTATGGTCCTGCAAACAAAACACGGTTTACAACCACTGACTGTATGTTCCAGACTAAAATTGAACAAATTTATGAGAAGTACAATAATGCTCATGTCGATAAGAAGCTTGATGTTGTCAAACCCCAGGACGTCGTAGCAGAATACATATTGGGGTACCGATTACTTGCAAACGTTGCATGGGACAAAGTTAATTTTGTGATTATGCCAATAAACATTGTGGAGAAATTTCATTGGTTGTTAGTTGTGTTTGACATCACTAATGGGGTCTATATGTTTATGATTCTATGGTCTCTTCACGAAATCACAAACTTGTTGAATCTGTTGTCGCCAAGTTTGCTATTATGATCCCCCTCTACTTGTCATGCATTGACTTCTATGGCAAGCGTCCAGACATCAGCTACAAGAACACAAAGGCATACATTGAAAAAGGTGTTACTGACTGTCACGACCCAAAATCTCACCTGTCGTGATGGCGCCTATCTCAATACTAGGCAAGCCAAAAATTTCAATAATCCACCATATCTTTTAAATTTGAAAATAAATAATTAAATTTAAGCGGAAGAAATATCACAATTTCAAATATAACACTCCCAAAACTTGGTGTCACTGAGTACATGAGCATCTAATATGAGTATAATGATTGACTGATAAAAACCACTATCTGAAAATATAGAACAGTACAATAACTAAAGGAAAGAGAGACAAGGTCAGCGGACGCCAAGAAGCTACCTTGATAGTCTCCAACTGATAGTACTCTAAAATCCAACTATCTCCGTGTTCGAAAGCACCTGGATCTACACACGAGGTGCAGAGTGTAGTATGAGTACAACTAACTCAATAAGTAACAAGTCTAACCTCTGGGCTGAAAGAAATGATGAGCTCCACAGGTACAGTCCAGTAAAAGTAATGGTACAGAAATATAGGTACGCTTTCAAGTTTAACAGTTAAACTTAGTACAAGTGAAATAGATCAATATTGCATGATATGAGGAATATGACATCTCAGTAGAAAGACCTCATGTAAATACTGGTCACAAATTATCCGGTCACTCGGTACCGTTTATGGCCAATCCATCCCAGGGGTGTTCCAACCCTTATATAAATACACATCGACTGACAGTCAGTCACTCAATGCCGTATAAGGCCAATCCAGCCCGGGGATAATTTATCCCTATATATAAATGATACTGACAAGATCCATGTCCAGATAATGCATTACAATACAAATAAGTAAGGCAAGTCCATGCCCTGGGAAAATTCATCCCAAATATATATATATATATATATATATATATATATATATATATATATATATATATATATATATATATATATATATATATATATATATATATAAGGCAGTAAGTAAGGCAAGTCCATGCCCTAGGAAGTCCATCCCGAATATCGATGATCATCTACGCTCACTGGGGTGTGTACAGACTCCGGAGGGGCTCCTTCAGCCCAAGCGTAATACAAAGCCAATAGGGCCTACTGCAGGCGGCAGCCCCGATCCGTATAATAACAAAGCCTATAAGGCCTGCTGCAGGCGGGCATCCCCAGTCCTGTAAAATAGTAAAGCCAATAAGGCCTGCTGCAGGCGGGCAACCCCGATTCATATAATAATGATGTATAAAGCTATTATGGCCTGCTATGTTGCGCAGCTCAATACCATAAATATCCCCACAATGGACAATTATTACTAAGTGTGAAATGTATATTTTTTTGGAACAATTAATTCAACGACAACACGATCCCATGGGTCTTAAAATATCGGCACGTAACCTAAACACGATATTTATCACAAGCCTCGGCTCAATTCCTCTAACACGTGCCACATGTTCAGATAATAACATGATTCTTAAATTTTACAACTTCACAGGATTTATTCAAGACACAATTTCTGTGATGCACGTCTACATCCGGTCAACTTTTCCAACTTAAGCTTTCAACATGAAAATTCATTCTTCCAAGCTAACTCTGAAATACCTTAAAACCAAAACCGACAATTCACACAAGTCATAATACCTCGTAGGAAGTTATTCAAGATTTTAAATAGTTGAAAGGAATGTAAATGCTCAAAACGACCGGTCGGGTCGTTACACTGACCTTCTTGACATTCAGTGGTTGGTCGGTGAGATACCCCAGCAAAAAGAAGGATCACTGTATGTGCTGCTTTCCTTCTATCTATTTAACTAATTGTATTATACATTAAATGCTAAAACTTTTCCCCTATTATTTTTTGCAGTAACTGTAGTGTATTCATGGCGGCATTTGCAGAATATGTCAGCATTGGAGAGCTATCGATTTCAAAGGAAGACATTTCTAGTATTGATCAACATCGTCGATGCTATGGAGCGCTCCTTTGAGATTATGCGAGAAAAAAATAAGAGCTTGGTGCAATTAGTGAAAGTGAGGTGAATGCAAGATTAGCAAGAAGAAAAGGGGCACCAGTTGTGAATAAGAGAACACAAGTCTGGAAAAAGAAGAAATAGTTTCTATTTTCAGTAGAAAAATTGCAGTTAAAATGTTTAGATGTAGTTGGATTGTAGTAAAGTTGTAGACAAATTATTTATTAAGAAGGAGTCAACTGCAATTTATTTGTAGCAGATCTGTGCTACAGTTATTTTACCTTTTGAGTTGTTATTTTGTCTAGAATTCTACTACATAGAATAGAAAACATATGTGGATTTTTCTTTGGTTGAAAGTTGTTAATACTTGATCTCGATATTGGTACTATATAATTTGTTTACAGCATAACTATAATTATTTCTACAATTACTATACAAAAATACATAATTTATTCAATTTAGCATTGTTGTTAGGAAAGGCTAAAACTAATAAATAAACTCAGTATTTGAACAAAACAACTACAAACTAATTGCATTAAGAGTTGAAATTTGTTTAGCAAACATTCATTATACGAGACAATATTTATTCAAATTAGCAACACATTTACACCACAACTATAATTCTCCAGAATAGAACAAATACAACTTCATATGTCTTAAAGGACAGATTATCATCAACAGTACTCAGTAAAAAAAAACTTTAAACTGTATCAATTTTATTTTTTGGGAGCATTCCTACAAGATCTTTTGTTATGTCCTTCTACTCCGCAGTTGCCACATGAAACCTTGTACTTTTTTGCATTTACTTCATCATATGGTTTGTATGTATTTTTATGATGTCTCCCTAGCTGCCTTTTCCCGGTAGGTGGATTTACAACTTCTTCAACTATATGTTGTGGCATATTCTATTTTCTTTCGTCAGGCAGCGGGCTTACTGGTATTTCATAAGTCTGTAGAAGGCTCTCCCTCGTGTAATAAGGAGAACAATAGTTTTCATAAGACTCGTTCCTGTACCTCAAAGCCGCCAAAGCATGTGCACAAGGAAGTTCATCAAGTTGGAATTGTCCACAACTACATCTCTTGTTTTGAAGGCAAACAATGAAGTGCCTCACACTATCTATCACAGTATGGATGTAATCTATTGAAGCCCTCACCTACAATTTTATTACAAACACACAACAAGTTGTCAACAATAGAGATACAAAACAAAATAACTACAATTATACAACAACTTTTCTACAATTAACAGTATATATTTAGTTTGATGGAATCAATGATCTGATATTATTGGCTATAGCTTACTCTCTTCTTCTGCGATAATGTCTTGTTATCTTCCAACTCTTTGTTGTATTTTTTCCCAAGGTATGTGAACGTACCCTTTGCATTCAATAACTTTTTATTAGTCCAACGTTCAATAAGAGTTCTCATGTACTCTAATAGTTCTACTACGGGCAGCTCTCTTGCATCTTTGGTTACCGATTCAATGACTCTGGAATGTTTAATGTCATCGTCCACGTTCTCTTCACTGTAGCATGTACCCGAGACCATCTGTTATAGCTAATATTGTATAGGTATGCTTTAACACGTATGTCGATCTCTTCAATCTTTGATATTCTTTCATTAAATTCATCAAGCGTGTATGATCGTGCCATGGAAAAGTACAGTTCGCTTAACTTTAGATGACTCTTCTTGAACTTTGACCTTACATTTGTCCAAATATGCCACATGCAAACATAATGTGGCATACCGGTATAAATAGTAGATGTTGCCTTCAAGATACTCTCATTATGGTCCGAAACAACACACATATTTGGTTTTTCACCATATGCATGTTTGAATTGCTCAAAAAACCACCTCTATGATGCGTCATTTTCTGAATCAATAACGGCGTATGCTAGTGGTAATATGCTACCTATCATACAGGTGTCAAAAATAAATTCAATTTCTATAATAAAACTTGAGAATATAAAAAATACAGTCTCAAAAATAACTTTATAACAATATTTTTACAATTAATCTACATTGCATGTTACATCCATTGTGCTAGCTGTTAGCATGATTCCCCTATATGCCGACTTCAAGAATGTGCCATCAACTACTACAACTAGCCTACAATGCTCCTAACCCTTGATGGACGTACTAAGTGCAACAAAGGCATATGAGAAACAATCATCTTCAGTCTTCTGCAATTTCACTACAGACCTCGGTTAAGTCTTCTCCAAAATATACAAATAACTCGCAAATGGCTGTAGGAATCAGCAGGATGACCTCTCAAAAATTTCAAAGACTTTTCCTTTGCTCTCCAAGCTTGAATGTATGTTAAGTTCACACCATGATCCGACAACATGTTAATTTGTATGTCTTTTGGTGTGTATATTGTCTTAGGATCCGTATATTTTGACATCACTATGCTGCCAACTACCGTGGCAGTTGGTTTGTGTTGTATGTATGTGTTGTCCATCAAAGAGCATGTGTGTAAGCTATTAAAATTTCGAACCTTGAACAATGTTGATTCATTTATGCTGGTGGACTTGAAGTGCCACGTACAATTGTCACCAACACATACGAGGCAGTAGCTACAGAATAAAAACAATTCAAAAAATGTTATGAAAATTGTAGCTACAAAATACGAGGTTGTTTATGCACAAAAACTTATCTTAAACTATTTATATACAATTTATATACAAAAAAACTACAACTTATACACAATATGAATTTGACAAATAAAATATTCCTACCTTCTTACACTAGACCTTTTCACCCTAAATTGAAACTTATTCACAACGGAATAATGCTTCATTGCACTGACAATTATTTGCTTGTCTTGGTAAACTTGGCCTACTTCAATTATATTTGGCGTGTGTTCTGTTATGATGATACTTTCATATTCCACAATTACCAGAGATGTTTGCATATTAATCAACTTCATTGTTCCTGATACTTCTCCAATTGTGTTATAATTGCTTGACAATGGTACCATGTTAGTATTACGATAATCAGAGAACATGCACTCAATTAAAAGTATAGCAATTCAGACCTTTCTATATTCATGTGTTCAGTATTTGATAGAATGCTTGTAGATACATAACAGTTGAACTACATTTTATATGTAGTAAAATTGTAGATAATTTGTAGAAAAATTGTAAAACACTTGAAATTGAAAAAACATCAGCACTGGAAAAACAGAGCAAACCTGCAATTATGCTCGCATTCGACATACTGCATTCCAAATCGAAATCACGCACTGTTATACACAACGGATACATTCCTAAGTTTTTGTTTTCCTTTTTCGTCTCCATATACACTCAAACTCTCATATCGCTCCGAATTCCCATTGGAGGACAACGTTCATTGACAATGTAATTGATTTTGATAATTTTTGCGGAGGTATCAATCATTAGATGGTCTGCAATTGCGGAATTCAATTTACTATAATTTGAATCGTCATTGACTACAATTTCATCAACATCAAAATCTTTGTATCTACCAACGCTATCCCACCGCCCATTGAGCTGAAGCATAATCGCTAATTTATTATACTCCCTACTCAAGTTTCAATTTAATTACATAGGCATATACAATTTATTAATTATATACATTTTAGGAATTAAATGAGAATCAATTAACTCCTAAAATCTCTCTAACGTACATGTCCCACTCCCCCCACGTTTCTCTCTCCATACCCCACGATTCTGTACTCTCTCCCTCCATTAACCCTCCCTTCCATTTTTCTTCAAAAATCTTTTATAATCTCTCTCAATCTTTCTTAATTTTCTCTTTAAATCCTACGAAAATAGTAGCAGCTTAAATTTTTCCTTCTCTTACAATAAAGAAGAAAGGAGTTCCGAAGAATAGCCCTAAAAAAGCTAATGTTGGTGATATTCCTATTTTTGATTTGGATTTTTATCACAGGATTCACCCAAAAAAGTAGTGAAATCGGCACATGAAAAATCAGAGACAAAGTCCAAGCTTTCCCCTCGTGAAGTTAGGGCAGAAGCTCGAACAAAATTCAAGCATGACAGGGATGCCGGTGAAGCTTCGACATCTGCTAAATCAGTAAAGCGGAAGGCCAAAGAAATTGCTCGTGATAATGATTTCGTCGAAGAAGTTATCCCGAAACCTGCAAAAAAAATTAAAGTTTCTCATACTGTCAAACCTTCAAAAAAGAAGAAGGTTCAAAAATCACCTAAAACTATACCCCAACAGTCATTGGAGAAGGTAAAATTTTAGTAATTACAACTTTTTTTTTTTTAAAGTTACAAAACTTGTTCTCAGTCTCATGACTATACATATTTTTTATATTTTGTATTTGTAGAAATTTTGTCTACATTGTGTATATTTATTGTTGGTTATCAACTTTTCTACATTTTTCTCAAAATTATAGATTTCTTGTATATTATTCGAAAATATTTTGTTAGGGAATGTACTACATGGTTTAGTTGGTTTTATTGGTTATTATTTGCTCTATTTTGTAGATGTTAGTTTTATTTTCTGTAAACAAATTATATATATTATGTGTAGTTGTTACTTTCTAATTTCTTGCTCTAAATATAATTTGTAGCTTCAGTGTAGTCAGTTGTTATATATGTTTACTAATTTTGTAACTTACTTGTATGCAAGGTATTTATGTCTTTCTCAATGTAGCTAAATTGTAGTAGAATTATATTTATTTTATTTTTTTGTCTTCATACAAGTTTTATTAACTTACTGTTTCTTTTGGTGCAGAATCGAATATTTATAGCCTATTATTCGAAATCATGTTGTTAGGGGATGTACTAATTTATTTAGTTGATTTTATTGGTTATTAGTTGCTCTCTTTGTAGATGTTAGCTTCATTTTCTGTAAACAAATTGTATATGTTATGTCTTGATGTTACTTTCTAATTTCTTGCTCTAAACATAATTTGTAACTTCAATGTAGTCAGTTGTTATATATGTTTACTAATTTTATAACTTACTTGTATGCATGTATTTATGTCTTTCTGATTATAGCTAAATTATAGTATAATTATATTAATTTTTTTTTTTGGGTCTTCAAACAAACTTTTTTTAACTTACTGTTTTATTTGGTGCAGAATCGAACATTTTTTGTACCACATGATATTGACTATGGCATCACTAGGTCCCAAACAATATCCGACCTTGGTGTTCCTGGCCAAATCAATGTGTTATTGTCTGAAAATGGGTTAAAGTTGTTTAACAAGACATGTTTTGGGCATTTTCTTTCCCTGCGCAAAATACAACAACAACAACAACAACAACAACAACAACAACAACAACAACGACCCAGTAAAATTCCATAAAGTGTGATCTAGGGGGGGTAGTGTGTACGCAGACCTTACCCTTACCCTGATGGGACAGAGATGTTGTTTTCGATAGACCCTCGGCTCAGGAAGACAGGAATGAAACAAGAAGAGACAATTCATCAGTAACGTCAGCATAAATCGTAGAAATAGTAACAGAAATATAAAAACCAAAAAATAGATGACATGCAATAACAGTAACCAATAATTAAGGATCGGGGCTAAGAAAAACAGAAAGGATAGTGTGGACTCAATATTAACCACAAGCCGTCTAAGATCAACCCTATCCAACCCCGTCTCACCCCCGGTATGAAGTAAGAAAAGCGCGACTATCCCCTAGCCTACAACCCTAATACTTGACCTCCAGACCTTCCTATCAAGGGCCATGTCCTCGGAAATCCGCACTCATGCCATGTCTTGCCTGATCACCTCTCCCCAATACTTCTTAGGCCGCCCTCTACCTCTTCTTGTACCCACCACAGCCAATCGCTCACACCTCCTCACCGAAGCATCAAGGCTTCTCGTCCGCACGTGCCCGACCCATCTCACCGGAGCATCAAGGATTCTCCTCACCCTGCCCAAAATATGTATTCAAAATCAGGCAATTCACCTTCTCATTAATTATGAATTGAATGCATTCGGTTCTGATTTTTTTACAGCAGAGATAAAGGGTGAGAGGTTGAACTTTAGGTTAAGGGAGTTTGCCCTTATCACTGGCCTTAGATGTTTTATAGAAGTAACGGACTTTGGTTACACAATTAAGTATGTGACGAGCGCAAAACACACACTTAAATTGTGCTCGCTAGTCAAAGATAGTATAGTATAATATCGTGTCCACAGGGATTGGATTTAAACAGTATTATCGTAGTTTGTAGCTAGATTGCTATTCAGGAGGATCAACATTTGAGGTTTATATAATTAATAATCTAAAATCTACAGCTATTGACTAACAATCGCAACAAAGGTAAGAAATGGAGTTATCAATGGGAGAAAATATGGCTTGATAGGATATGTGCAAGATAATTGTTTGAGATCTAACTCTAGATAATTCACTTCTAATGTTCAAGTGCGTCTCTTGAATTCACTTAATTATCAGTACAAATGTTTAGTAGAAACTCCTCTCTCGATTTAAGTCTCAACCTCACAATATGAATCAATTTAAGCTCGGTGAAGATATGCAAGAATTCGTAATGGATTGGTCTTTAGGAGAACCTCTTTCAATTATCCTCCTAACTAGGTTTAATCAAGGATTCAACTACCCTCTTTCAATTACTTAGAAGAATCTATGAACTCATCCAACAATATAGTGCAAATATATCACAAGTTATACCTCTTTCGATTACAAGAACAAGTGAAGATAGATGCAACAACTAAATCTTCCAAAAATGATTCAAATGCATAAAAATAGAGTTATAATCCACAAACAACCATCAATACACCAAAACCATCAAAACCCAAAAGGTTCTACTCCATAGATATGGAGAAGTTCTTCACGAATAAAATAAAAGTAGAGGAAAACATAAATAAAATCCAAACCCGGATCTTGAGTGAGGAAGGAATGATGAAATCCTTGTGTTTGTGTTCTTCAAACTCCTCCTTAGCCTCCTTGGCCTCCCTAGGTCGAAATCTCTCCAAAAGTCCTTTTAAAATGGTGTTTTGAGGTATTTAATCCATCCCCAAAACAAAAACGGATGAAACTACCTTTTCTTAGAGAAATAGGACTCTTCCCGGATAGGAAAGGCACAGTGCACATTTGGTCGTGCATTTTGCACACCGTTCTTCCCCAAGTGCGCACATGGGTGGTATCAATTGGGAATTTGGGAAAACGTAAAGCAGGAAAGTTGTATCCCTTTTAAATAGATTTCCAACGATATATTGTGGAGCCCAAACGAATTTCTGAGCGAAAAGTAATGTGCATTTTACTGGCCAATGTGCAGTATGCCTGCTTGATTCCTCGTTTCGTACTTAAAGTGCACTATCATCCGTTGATCCCCGAACATGATCCCAACTTAATCCTTGGGCTTTTACTCAGACTTCAAAGGTCCAAAATAGTATGAATTCATGCCACAATATCTACATAACTCGGAATCACTCCTACAGGGCATAAAACACATATAAGTGCAAAACATGACTAATTAAAGCTCAACATAAGTAAAGTACAGTGAATTAGAGAACAATAAGAGACTAAAATACGGGATTATAGCCTATCATCAGTATGACAGTAAAATAATGAGGAGCTATTTTCCGAACAAGGAAAGTTTAGAAGTCATACTTGAAACAAATTGTACCAGCCGTAGTTGGGTGAATGACGAGGATGCAGTCAAGTTATGTATTCTCTATCTGATAGAATTCTTCCTCTGTCCTTCAGAGAAAGATAATGGTTTGAAAGACCATTTTAGGTTCTACTTGGTGGGCTCGGGGCAGTATGCAAATTTCGCATGGGGTATCGAAGCTTGTACACAATTGCTTCAGTCCGTTAGGCACAAGCTCAACCCTTCTGTGCATTTTTGTCTCATTCGAGGTTTTGCACTCGCTATGCAAAGTTGTATGAGTATTGCTCTATAGTCAACATTGATATAGCTACAAGGGTTGATAATTTAATCCCCCATACTTAATTGGACAGCTAGTAAGGACAAGATATCGATATCTGCATTGGAAGATAGAATGATCAAACCATCATGGATCAAGGTAAATATTTTTCACTTCTGGACAGACAATTTAATACAAATTATCTACACATTTGATACATATTATGACTAGGTCCCTCATATTTCTTTTTCACTCAGTTCACCAACATGCTTGAAGCTCCATAAGAGCTTTCAAGAATGAATTTGCCAGACAAAGTTGAATACATCCTTGAAGAAGCTGAAACAAAGGTTGAGCATCCGACAGATGTTCCATCTCCATCTCCATATGGATATAAGCAGGCAATGGGAATAGATGACAAGAAAAATATTGTGAAACAATTAAAAAAATAAAGAAAAGATGTTGATAAGGAAACCTATTAAGATAATCCTAAATGGTTTCTTTAATTTATATTATGCAAATTATTTCTTTAACTCTTTCTATTTTAATACGTAGGTCGGTTCAGACCTTGGAACCTTCAAGAAAGAGTTATACCTAATTCTTGATTTTTAGTTTTCTACACACACACACACACGCATATATATATATATATATATATATATATATATATATATATATATATATATATATATATATATATATATATGTAAGCCTCTAATTGTCAGATACATTATAAAAGTTTTTTGTTCTTTAGGTTTTTGAAGAACTAGGTAGCATTCGATTGCTACTCAATGATTCCATCAAGTCTGTGTTACATGCAATTGATGCTAAGGTTTCATTTGAAATATATTCATTTTGGATAATAATTTTTACAATGTTTATGTTTATAATAGTATTCATAAAGTACATATCCTAACAAATTCCCAATGCAGTTTACTAGTAGTTCTATGAAAAATGATGAGCATTACAAAGAAAAGAACAAACAACAGAATCCGGACAGTAGTGCTAAAATAGTGTTGGCCAGCAGTAGTAAAACATGTATTTAACAATTATAACACAATTTGATGACAACTAATCTACATTATATTTACATTATATCTACAATATATCTACATATAGCCTAAATTACCAACAAATAATTTACATTATATTTTTAATTGTTCTCTTAGATACAGGGCACATGTCTAACATTCAAAATGAGGAGAATGTTCCTGTAGGTGTTGACTTATCTTCCCAATTTCAAGGTGCATTGGAGGAAGAAACTGCAGGAATGATTTAGTACATTTTATCTACATATTGCACAATTCATATTACATCAGAGCTATAGGACAACATTTAAACAAATTAACTACAATTAAACTATAATTTATCTACAGTGTAGTTTCTGTTTATTACAAATGATCTACAATTTTATTAAGTTGTACACATTTGTTGTAACAGAGAAGGAAACAATGCATGTGGACTCTCCAAAACAGGATGCAAAACTTGGCATACAAGGAAAGCATTTAAATGAGGAGAATGAGACTATGCCTTTGCAATCTCCCATTCAACAAGCAAATGATATACAACAAGGAGACGATTGCAATGAAGATTTCACTGGTATTATATGTTACAATATAATTGTAGGGAAAAAACAACAACTTTCATATAAGTTTCATCTTCCCAAAAGAACTAATACAATCAACATACAATGTTGTTCTTTTGTTTTAGGTGAACCGGCCGACTACATCAATGTAGGTGATTCAGACAATGACTCCAGGCCTGGAAAAAGGGCAGTAACACTTGATGATTTTGAGCTTCCAGATTACTTCTCACAGATTGTTAAGTTCGGAGAGGTAAATTAAGATGAAACAACCCCTGTGCATCAGGGAAGAACAAGGGTTCCTGGAAAGCATGCCAGATCCCACTTTCTCCCTTATTTCAGTTCTGGGGGAATCACTTCTGTTGGACCTCCTACAATTTTCAACATCAAGCATCCATTTACTGGGGTTATTGGAGACGATGTTGATCCTGACTTGGTGGAAGAATTCAATAAGTGGTTATATTAAGGTACCGACACGGTTTCAAAGAGGTTAGATTATACAATATTTTCATATTATAGAGTCCTTATAATTTATGGATTTCAAAATGAAATTACATAATAATTGTACTTGCTATGTCTCTAAATAGGAGGAAGACGCCTTATACTTTAAAAGATAACCAGCTCAACCCATGGTTTGATCTTGGAGTAGAGAAAGTTGATTAAAAGGATTGATTTTATACTTTGGCACATCTCGGACAAGTACTCAACAACATATTACACACATACCTATGCAGAATTTAATGATTAGCTGTAGTATTCTGTTATTTTAGAAATATGTAGATTTTTTGTTTGAAAATTGAAGTTAAATTGTATGAAGAATTGAGAAATAATCAAATCTATTTTTTTTGCAGCACATTGATGTTAGTTTATACTATTTGAGCAAGAGAGGAAAGTATGGTCCTGCAAACAAAATACGGTTTACAACCACTGACTGTATGTTCCAGACTAAAATTGAACAAATTTATGAGAAGTACAATAATGCTCATGTCGATAAGAAGCTTGATGTTGTAAAACCCCAGGACGTCGTAGCAGAATACATATTGGGGTACCGATTACTTGCAAACATTGCATGGGACAAAGTTAATTTTGTGATTATGCCAATAAACATTGTGGAGAAATTTCATTGGTTGTTAGTTGTGTTTGACATCACTAATGGGGTCTATATGTTTATGATTCTATGGTCTCTTCACGAAATCACAAACTTGTTGAATCTGTTGTCGCCAAGTTTGCTATTATGATCCCCCTCTACTTGTCATGCATTGACTTCTATGGCAAGCGTCCAGACATCAACTATAAGAACACAAAGGCATACATTGAAAAAGGTGTTACTGACTGTCACGACCCAAAATCTCACCTGTCGTGATGGCGCCTATCTCAATACTAGGCAAGCCAAAAATTTCAATAATCCACCATATCTTTTAAATTTGAAAATAAATAATTAAATTCAGCGGAAGAAATCTCACAATTTCAAATATAACACTCCCAAAACTTGGTGTCACTGAGTACATGAGCATCTAATATGAGTATAATGATTGACTGATAAAAACCACTATCTGAAAATATAGAACAGTACAATAACTAAAGGAAAGAGAGACAAGGTCAGCGGACGCCAAGAAGCTACCTTGATAGTGTTACAACCCAAATTCGCATACCATAGATCACGTCGTAAGTTAGTCGATGTAAATCCAAGAAGAGATTATCTTTGAGATGATAAGAAGTTAATCCTATTGGTCTTAAACGATACAAGGGTGTATAAGAGTGGTTAACAAATATTAGAAGTTAAACGAATCAAGGATGTTGTAACCCGTATTTTCGGGTAACACTAGAGGTGATTAACTGTCCCAAGAGGTCTTGTTTTAATGTATTTGAATCATATAATATCCGCATCATAATTCTTGAAGTCAAGCGAGTTATGAAACAAAAGTCGATAAAAGTTGTCGCAACTTAGGTTTATAATTTTACTTAAACTTTAGATCAAATGTTACTGCATTTTTCTCCCAATGTGCTTAGAATTATGGGGTGATCTACCTATCAAATTGAAGATCTATGAGTCTAATTTCCAACGCATTAAACCGTTCATCGATACGATCTCGGAATAGAGAGATATTCGCGTTTTTGTGAGAGTGCGCCAAGCTGCTCTCTATGGGGCCCACAAAGGCGGTTTAAGACATATGGACATATATAAGATACCTCAACCCCGTTTTAAGTCATTATTTTTCAGTATATTCAGACCTTATAACCCTAAAAACAGTCTCTCAAGGTTCTCTCATGATCCAAGACCCAAACAAAGGGCAAACAACACAAATCAAATGTCGGGAATCCCGTGGCGCTAGTAAGTTTCTTGTTCTTCTTGTTGTTGCTGATTTTTGTGTTGTTCCAGCTCGTGTGGGAGGTTTTTTTAAGTGTTTTATGTCCTGTAAATACACCTTCAAGTTTTTAATATCAACCCTAGGTGATTTCAAGTCTTCTAAAGTAATTCTAGTGCCGAAAAACCCGAATTAATTGCTAGTTTCGCTTCCTTGTTCTTGTGGCAGAATTGAAGGGATATTTCGTAGAAAATTAAGGTCAAATTGGAGTTGTTCTTTCTGTTTAAAGGTAAGGAACCTCTTACTCTATATATATTTAAGATTATCCAAGTTGCAGCTAAGTCGTTGAAGCTAGAACTTGTGAAATATATATCGAAAGGCTTGGTAGTAATGTTGTTGGTTGGTGGACTATTTTGGAGGCTCAATATGATTATTAATGATGTTGTTTGGGCTGTTTGGTGATTGTATTGACTTGTGGGAAGTCATATAAATAGGGGAGGTGCTGTCCGTTTCATCGTAAAATAGGTTGTGGTCGATACATAATAGTTACGACGCTTAAACGATAATGATAGTGTCATTTGTCTTATTGTGGACTAAGGAGTCGTGATATTTGCATAGCTTGAGGTTGGGAAGTATATACAAGGTATGTGAGGCTATCCCCTTCATTCTTTTGCACGACTCCGATTGTACATAATGTAATGAACGAGCTTCCAAAGATACTCTACTCTTAGAAGCTAGCAGTACTTACATTGCTGCCTTTCTTATGAAACGATTGATATTGATGTTACTTCTCTTATTCTTATATTATCAATGTTGTTGGTAGTTCCTGATTCTTATAATATTCTTGATGAAGAGTTAATCCTAATAACGTGTACGAAGGATACCAACCTTATGTCACTCCGAAAGGTTCAAAATGTGATTCCAATGAGTCCAGCATGCATCATATATATGTATCTATTTTACTCTACCGAGCCGCGCTATAGTTGGCCGGGTACGGCACCTATTGTGCAACCACTGATCAGTTGGGTTTTACCGAGCTCCACGTGGCCGGGTACGATTCTACCGAGCCCTATGATGGCCGGGTACGTTTTACCGAGCCTATTACGACCGGGTACGATATGATGATAGTGATGCCCACAAAGGCGTATGTTTTAAAAGTTTATGTATATATATGTATGTATCATGTATTTCATGTCAGTAGCCCTCAGAGGTACCCAGATGTCACAGGTTGTATATTCTCTATCCCTGTTTACATTATTGTTCTCACTTATGCTTTCCTGCCTTACATACTCAGTACTTTATTCGTACTGACGTCCTTTTTATTTATGGACGTTGCATGTCATGCTGCAGGTCCTGATAGACAGGTAGACGTAGCTCCCCCACCATAGTAGGCTGTCCAGTTCAGCGGTTATTGGCGAGATCCCTTCTCCGGACTTGCCATGGTCTTGATATGCATTTTTGTTATAGACATTATGGGTATGTCGGGGCCCTGTTCCGGCAATGTTATAGCACTTATGTTCCTTTAGAGGCTCATAGACAGGTGTCGACTTATGTATGGTTTAGAATGCCTTTTCAGCTGATTTTTGTTGTATAGTCTTTCATGGCATCATGATAGCTCGTACCTTATATATAGTTTCTTGACAGTCTTGTCGTCCCATGTTATGTATGTTCATGACATTATCTTTCATTGTTGGATGTTCATGATCCATGTCTACTATTTATATTGATCTTGTCGGCCCTTAAAGATAATAAGGAAGGTTAGATAAAATGTACGTTGGTGCTCGGCAAGTATGGCCCGGGTGCTAGTCATGACCCTCCAGTTGGGTCGTGACAAACTTGGTATCATAGCAAGTCTGTCCTAGGGGTTGTCTATGAGCCGTGTCTAGTAGAGTTTTGATTATGGATGTGTAGCGCGCCACATTTATAATCAGGAGGCTACGTGACATCTAGGGTTGTTACCTTCTTCCTGAATCTAGATCGTGCGTAGAGTTGAGTAGTAAGTGTTCATATCTAATATTCACCTTGTTTTCTTTCAGCGATGCCTTCGACTAGGAAGCAAGCGATTAGTAAACGGCTTGATACAGCTGTGGGAGAGGGTAACATTCAGGTGCCTCCAGCCAGAGCAGGCCAAAGTGAGGCTCAGAGTGAGATGCCGTCTCATACCTCTCTGTCTCCTCCCGAGGATATTAGGAGGCACCCAGTACATCCAGTTCCTCCGTCTGGCACTACAGACCATGATATGCGCAGTGCGGTGCAATTGTTGACTAGCTTGGTAGCTGCTCAGGCTCAGAGGCAGAATACCGGTGCTGCTGATAAACCGGTTAGTGCGAGAGTTCGTGATTTTATTAATCTAGACCCTCCAGTGTTTACCGGATCAGACCCCAAGGAGGACCCACAAATATTTATTGATCAGATTCATCGTACATTGTGGGTTATGCATGCTAGTGATACAGAGGCAGTAGAGTTGGCTTCTTATCGGTTACGGGATTTAGCGGTTTTCTGGTATGATAGTTGGGAGAGATCTAGGGGTCCGAACGCTCCTCCAGCCGTGTGGAAGGAATTTTCTGAGGCCTTTCTTCGTCACTACTTGCCAGTTGAGATACGACGAGCTAGAGCTGATAAGTTCTTGAACCTTCGACAGGGTAATATGAGTGTACGAGAGTATAGTATACAGTTTGATTCTTTAGCAAGGTATGCTCCCCATATGGTGTCAGAGATGAGTGATAGGGTGCATCTGTTCGTGAACGGGTTGGGACCACATCTGATAAATGAGTGCACAACAGCCTCCTTGGTAGAGGGCATGGATATTTCCCGTATTCAGGCTTATGCCCAGACCCTAGAGGATCGTAAGCGCCAGCAAAGGGCAGATAGGGAGCAGGATAGGGGCCAGCATAAGAGGGCAAGATTTGCAGGGTATTCTGATGAGTTCAGAGGCAGTATCAGGCCCCAATCTTAGAGGAGTTCGGCGCCACCTGTAGCTAGTGCTCCTCCACAGTTTCAGAGGCCTCGGTATGATCGATTTACCTATTCTGGTTCAGGTCAGAGTTCGAGGGCATCAGGCTCACAATTTCATAGAGATACTAGTCAGACAAGACCCCCAACACCTCGTTGTGATCAGTGCGGCAAGGCCCACTATGGACTGTGCCGTTGAGGTTCCGATGCGTGCTATTCTTGCGGACAGCGTGGCCATATGATGCGGGATTGTCCTAACAGAGGAGGTGGTGGTATGGCTCAACTGACTGGATCTGTGTCTGGTTCTTCCTCATCAGTTCGACCTCCAGCACAAGGTTTTCAACAGTCGACAGGTCGTGGTAGAGGTAGAGGTTCAGTGCCGAGTTCGAGTGGTGCTCAAAATTGAACCTATGCTCTAATAGGTCGACAAGATCTCGAGTCATCTCCGGATGTTGTTACAGGTATATTGTCTATGTTTTCTTATGATGTATATGCGCTAATTGATCCAGGATCTACCTTATCATATGTTACACCCTTTGTGGCTAATAAGTTTGGCATTGAACCTGAATTGATAAGTAAACCACTTGCGGTATCCACTGCGATAGGAGATTCTGTGATTGCTAGAAGGGTTTATAAAGGTTGCACTGTGATGATTTGTAGTCGTCAAACCTCGGCAAATTTATTTGAGTTAGAAATGGTTGATTTCGATGTGATAATGGGAATGGACTGGTTGGCCTCATGCTATGCAAATGTTGACTGTCGTACGAAGATGGTTAGGTTTCAGTTTCCAGGTGAACCCGCCATTGAATGGAAGGGGAACATTGCTACACCGAAAGGTAGGTTTATTTCCTATCTTAAGGCAAGGAAGATGATCTCAAAAGGTTACATTTATCATCTTGTTCGCGTTAGGGATGCGGAGGCGAAGCCGCCTACTCTACAATTAATCCCCGTGGTCAATGAATTTCCAGATGTTTTCCCAGATGAACTCCCAGGCCTTCCTCCTGAAAGGGAGATTGAGTTTAGCATTGATGCATTGCCTGACACTCAACCGATCTCTATCCCTCCATATAGGATGGCCCCGGCAGAGTTGCGAGAGTTGAAAGCACAGTTGAAGGACTTGCTGGATAAGGGTTTCATTAGGCCTAGCACTTCACCTTGGGGTGCGCCAGTCTTGTTCGTGCGGAAGAAAGATGGGTCGTTAAGGATGTGTATCGATTATCGACAGTTGAATAAGTTTACAATAAAGAACAAGTATCCACTTCCAAGAATTGATGACCTGTTTGACCAACTCCAGGGTGCCAAGTATTTCTCCAAGATTGACTTGCGTTCGGGGTATCATCAGGTGAGGGTTAAGGAGAAGGATATTCCAAAGACGGCCTTCCGGACAAGATATGGGCATTTTGAGTTCTTGGTGATGTCGTTCGGGCTAACAAATGCCCCAGCAGCTTTTATGGATCTCATGAATAGTGTATTCAGGACCTATCTTGATGTGTTCGTGATCGTATTCATTGATGACATTCTGGTGTATTCTCGTTCGGAGGCGGAACATACGGGCTACTTGCGGATAGTATTACAGACCCTTCAGGATCATAAGTTATATGCTAAGCTCTCTAAATGTGAATTCTGGCTGAACTCAGTAGCATTCCTTGGCCATGTGATATCTGATGAGGGTATTAGTGTCGACCCTCAGAAGATCGATGCAGTGAAGAATTGGCCGAGACCTACAACACCGTCAGAAGTCCGCAGCTTCCTGGGGCTAGCAGGATATTATAGGCGGTTTGTAGAAGGGTTTTCCTCTATATCAGCACCATTGACTAAGTTAACACAGAAAGCTACCAAGTTCCAGTGGTCTGATGCTTGTGAGCATAGTTTTCAGGAGCTAAAGAATCGATTGACATCCACGCCAGTGCTCGCTCTCCCAGAAGGAACAGAAGGTTATGTGGTATATTGTGATGCCTCAGGTATAGGTTTGGGGTGCGTATTGATGCAACGTGGGAAGGTGATTGCTTATGCATCAAGACAATTGAAGAAGCATGAAAAGAATTACCCGACTCGTGATTTGGAATTGGCTGCAGTAATATATGCTTTGAAGATATGGAGGCACTACTTATACGGCATCCATGTTGACATCTACACAGATCACAAGAGTTTACAATACATCTTCAAGCAGAAGGAGTTGAATTTGAGGCAGCGTAGGTGGCTTGAATTACTGAAAGACTACGATGTCGAGATATTGTACCATCCCGGTAAAGCTAATGTTGTGGCAGACGCTCTCAGCCGTAAGTCAATGGGAAGCTTAATACATATTGAGGCAGGTAGACAAGGATTGACCAAAGAGCTTCACCAGCTGGCCAATATGAGAATCAGATTGTTGGACTCTGATGACGGAGGTGTTACTGTACAGAATACAGCAGAATTATCTTTGGTAGCCGAGGTAAAAGCACGGCAATATGAAGATCCTACCTTAGTAAGATTGAGAGAGGGAATTCAGCAGTGTAAGATTACAGCTTTCAAGATCGGAGGAGATGGGACACTGAGATACCAGGGCCGATTATGTGTACCTAGTGTGGCAGGGTTGCGAGAGAAGATTATGATTGAGATTCACCAGTCCCGATATTCTATCCATCCTGGCTCGACAAAGATGTATCATGACGTTAAGGAGCAGTATTGGTGGGATAACATGAAGAAGTCTATTGCAGAATTTGTAGCCCAGTGTCCTAATTGTCAACAAGTAAAGATCGAGCATCAGAAACCTAGTGGATTGATTCAGAATATAGAGATTCTGACCTGGAAATGGGAGGTGATTAATATGGACTTCATTATTGGATTACCTCGCTCTTATCATAAGTTTGACTCCATCTAGGTGATAGTTGATCGACTTACAAAATCTGCCCATTTTCTACCAGTTAAGACAACTTACACGGCTGAAGATTATGCGAAATTATATATCAAGGAGATTGTTAGGCTTCATGGTGTACCGGTATTTATTATATCAGACCGAGGAGCTCAATTTATGGCTAACTTTTGGAGGTCTTTTCAGAAGGGTTTAGGCACACAAGTAAATCTCAGCACTGCATTCCATCCGCAGACTGACGGACAGGCTGAACGTACCATCCAGATGCTTGAAGATATGCTACGAGCATGTGTTCTAGATTTCAAGGGGAATTGGGATGACCATCTGGCACTTATAGAATTTGCCTACAATAATAGCTACCATTCCAGTATTAAAATGGCCCCGTATGAGGCACTGTACGGGAGGAGATGTAGATCACCAGTTGGATGGTTCGAAGTCGGTGAGACAGAATTATATGGGCCAGATTTGATTCACCAAGCCATTGAGAAGGTGAAAGTGATACAAGAGCGACTGAGGACGGCACAAAGCAGGCAAAAGTCTTATTCCGATGTCCGGCATCGTGATCTGGAATTTGAGGTTGGTGATTGGGTTTTCCTGAAGATCTCACCGATGAAGGGTGTTATGCGTTTTAGGAAGAAGGGTAAGTTGAGTCCGCGGTATATTGGGCCGTACAAAATTCTTCGACGAATTGTCCACCCGGTATTCCATGTATCTATGTTGAGGAAATGTATTGGAGACCCTTCTCGGGTCGTCCCTATCAAAGATGTACAAGTTACAAAGGATCTATCATATGATGAAGTGCCAGTGGCTATATTAGATCGACATGTCCGCAAGCTGAGAACAAAGGATGTAGCTTCCGTGAAAGTATTATGGAGGAACAAGAATATAGAAGAAATGACATGGGAAGCAGAAGAGGAGATGAAGTCTAAATACCCTTACCTATTCCAGAGTGAAGATAACGAGGATGCCGGGGGAAAGAAGGACGCATTATAAGGTGAAACGGCTCTATGAGGTAAGCAATAGCTTGTGAATACTCTTTTTTTAATACAAAATGGTGATATGCAGATAATGTACATATCCATAATGCTTTGTATAGTCTTGTAAGGCCATAGGTTGGGTTTAACTGCTTGCAAGTTTGGCTAGTGTCCATTTTATGGGGGAAACTCAGCCGGAAATCTCTGTCGGAATCCACGATGAGTTAGACACCCCATAAACCCTTACATTCGAGGACGAATGTTCCTAAGGGGGAGAGGGTGTTACAACCCAAATTCGCATACCATAGATCACGTCGTAAGTTAGTCGATGTAAATCCAAGAAGAGATTATCTTTGAGATGATAAGAAGTTAATCCTATTGGTCTTAAACGATACAAGGGTGTATAAGAGTGGTTAACAAATATTAGAAGTTAAACGAATCAAGGATGTTGTAACCCGTATTTTCGGGTAACACTAGAGGTGATTAACTGTCCCAAGAGGTCTTGTTTTAATGTATTTGAATCATATAATATCCGCATCATAAGTCTTGAAGTCAAGCGAGTTATGAAACAAAAGTCGATAAAAGTTGTCGCAACTTAGGTTTATAATTTTACTTAAACTTTAGGTCAAATGTTACTGCATTTTTCTCCCAATGTGCTTGGAATTATGGGGTGATCTACCTATCAAATTGAAGATGAGTCTAGTTTCCAACACATTAAACCGTTCGTTGATACGATCTCGGAATAGAGAGATATTCGCGTTTTCGCGAGAGTGCGCCAAGCTGCTCTCTATGGGGCCCACAAAGGCGGTTTAAGATATATGGACATATATAAGATACCTCAACCCCGTTTTAAGTCATTATTTTTCAGTATATTCAGACCTTATAACACTAAAAACAGTCTCTCAAGGTTCTCTCATGATCCAAGACCCAAACAAAGGGCAAACAACACAAATCAAATGTCGGGAATCCCGTGGCGCTAGTAAGTTTCTTGTTCTTCTTGTTGTTGCTGATTTTTGTGTTGTTCCAGCTCGTATGGGAGGTTGTTTTAAGTGTTTTATGTCCTGTAAATACACCTTCAAGTTTTTAATATCAACCCTAGGTGATTTCAAGTCTTCTAAAGTAATTCTAGTGCCGAAAAACCCGAATTAATTGCTAGTTTCGCTTCCTTGTTCTTGTGGCAGAATTGAAGGGATATTTCGTGGAAAATTAAGGTGAAATTGGAGTTGTTCTTTCTATTTAAAGGTAAGGAACCTCTTACTCTATATATATTTAAGATTATCCAAGTTGCAGCTAAGTCGTTGAAGCTAGAACTTGTGAAATATATATCAAAAGGCTTGGTAGTAATGTTGTTGGTTGGTGGACTGTTTTGGAGGCTCAATATGATTATTAATGATGTTGTTTGGGCTGTTTGGTGATTTTATTGACTTGTGGGAAGTCATATAAATAGGGGAGGTGCTGTCCGTTTCATCGTAAAATAGGTTGTGGTCGATACATAATAGTTACGATGCTTAAACGATAATGATAGTGCCATTTGTCTTATTGTAGACTAAGGAGTCGTGACATTTGCATAGCTTGAGGTTGGGCAGTATATACAAGGTATGTGAGGCTATCCCCTTCATTCTTTTTCACGACTCTGATTGTACATAATGTAATGAACGAGCTCCCAAAGATACTCTACTCTTAGAAGCTAGCAGTACTTGCATTGCTGCCCTTCTTATGAAACGATTGATATTGATGTTACTTCTCTTATTCTTATATTATCAATGTTGTTGGTAGTTCCTGATTCTTATAAGATTCTTGATGAAGAGTTAATCCTAATAACGTGTACGAAGGATACCAACCTTATGTCACTCCGAAAGGTTCAAAATGTGATTCCAATGAGTCCAGCATGCATCATATATATATATCTATTTTACTCTACCGAGCCGCGCTATAGTCGGCCGGGTACGGCACCTATTGTGCAACCACTGATCAGTTGGGTTTTACCAAGCTCCACGTGGTCGGGTACGATTCTACCGAGCCCTATGATAGCCGGGTACGTTTTACCGAGCCTATTACGGCCGGGTACGATATGATGATGGTGATGCCCACAAAGGCGTATGTTTTAAAAGTTTATGTATATATATGTATGTATCATGTATTTCATGTCAGTAGCCCTCAGAGGTACCCAGATGTCACAGGTTGTATATTCTCTATCCCTGTTTACATTATTGTTCTCACTTATGCTTTCCTGCCTTACATACTCAGTACTTTATTCGTACTGACGTCCTTTTATTTGTGGACGCTGCATGTCGTGCTGCAGGTCCTGATAGACAGGTAGACGTAGCTCCCCCACCACAGTAGGCTGTCCAGTTCAGCGGTTATTGGCGAGATCCCTTCTCCGGACTTGCCATGGTCTTGGTATGCATTTTTGTTATAGACATTATGGGTATGTCGGGGCCCTGTTCCGGCAATGTTGTAGCACTTATGTTCCTTTAGAGGCTCATAGACAGGTGTCCACTTATGTATGGTTTAGAATGCCTTTTCGGCTGATTTTTGTTGTATAGTCTTTCATGGCATCATGATAGCTCGTACCTTATATATAGTTTCTTGACAGTCTTGTCGTCCCATGTTATGTATGTTCATGACATTATCTTTCATTGTTGGATGTTCATGATCCATGTCTACTATTTATATTGATCTTGTCGGCCCTTAAAGATAATAAGGAAGGTTAGATAAAATGTACGTTGGTGCTCGGCAAGTATGGCCCGGGTGCTAGTCATGACCCTCCAGTTGGGTCGTGACAATAAGTCTCCAACTGATAGTACTCTAAAATCCAACTATCTCCGTGTTCGAAAGCACCTGGATCTACACACGAGGTGCAGAGTGTAGTGTGAGTACAACTAACTCAATAAGTAATAAGTCTAACCTCTGGGCTGAAAGAAATGATGAGCTCCACAGGTACAGTCCAGTAAAAGTAATGGTACAGAAATGTAGGTACGCTTTCAAGTTTAACAGTTAAACTTAGTACAAGTGAAATAGATCAATATTGCATGATATGAGGAATATGACATCTCAGTAGAAAGACCTCATGTAAATACTGGTCACAAATTATCCGGTCACTCGGTACCGTTTATGGCCAATCCATCCCAGGGGTGTTCCAACCCTTATATAAATACACA
Organism: Nicotiana tabacum; assembly: GCF_000715075.1. Lineage (NCBI taxonomy): Eukaryota > Viridiplantae > Streptophyta > Magnoliopsida > Solanales > Solanaceae > Nicotiana > Nicotiana tabacum. The sequence continues at coordinate 85,110,171 of NC_134081.1, read as the reverse complement.
TCGACTGACAGTCAGTCACTCAGTACCGTATAAGGCCAATCCAGCCCTGGGATAATTTATCCCTATATATAAATGATACTGACAAGATCCATGTCCAGATAACTCATTACAATACAAATAAGTAAGGCAAGTCCATGCCCTGAGAAAATCCATCCCAAATATGTATATAAGCAGTAAGTAAGGCAAGTATATATATATATATATATATATATCCCGCCTTGTCCTAACTAAACTTATTTTTCATTATTATTATTATTATTATTATTATTATTATTATTATTATTATTATTATTATTATTATTATTATTATTATTATTATTATTATTATTATTATTATTATTATTATTATTATTATTATTTATTTATTTATTTATTTATTTATGTTTTGAGTGATTATGATCATTTTAAGCGACTTAATTATATAAAACTTTTTTACTTGTAGTAAGAAATCAATAATTATAACTATATTTAACCATTATATTTATTAAAATAAGATTAATAAATTGTATCGAGAAATACTATAATTACCTTACCCAAAAGAAAATACTGTAATTACCTAATGAATTTTATAAATATAAGTATGAGAAAGGGAGATATTTTATACAAATTTTGTAATGATTAATAAAATACATGCGAAACACTATATATATATCTATACTATATTTAAATGTAACGATCTGACCGGTCATTTTGAGCATTTGCACTTCGCTCGATAATTTACGGGCGTGAGTAGCTCCGTATGATATATTTTGACTTGTGTGAATCGTCAGTTTTGATTTTCAGGTTATTCAGGAATGATTTGGAAGAATGATTCTCAACTAGGGAGCTTTAAATTTGAAAGAGTTGACCAAGTTTGACTTTTTAGTATTTGACCTCGGATTGGAATTTTGATGGTTCTGTTATCTCTGTTGGGTGATTTTGGACTTAGAAGCGTGTCCGGATGGTGATTTGGAGGTCCGTGGTTGAATTTGGCTCGAAATGGCGAAAGTTGAAATTTTGAAAAGTTTGACCGCGAGTGGACTTTTTGGTATCGAGGTCGAAATCTGATTCCAGAAGTTGGAGCAGGTCCGTAATGTCGAATGTGACTAGTGTGCAAAATTTGAGGTCAATCGGACGTGATTTGATAGGTTTCGGCATCAGAGTTGGAAGTTTGAAGTTTCAAAGTTCATTGATTTTGAGTTGAAGTGTGATTTGTCGTTTTGATATTGTTATGTGTGTTTTGAGGCCTCGAGTAGGTCCGTATTGTGTTATGAAACTTGTTGGCATGTTCGGGCGGGGTCCCTAAAGGCTCGGGTGAGTTTCAGACGAGGTTCGGGTTATTTCATTGCATTTTTGGATTTTTGCTAAGCTGTTGGTTCTGGTGTGATCGCACTTATGGCTGGTTTGCGTAGGTGCGATGGTCGCAGAAGCAATAGAGGAGTCGCAGAAGCGTGAAGGGGAGTTGGGCGTGAGGATCGCAGGTGAGGATGCTTGGACGCACCTGTGCAACCGCCGATGCAGTTCAAGTACACGAAAGCGCGATCGCAGAAGCGGCTTAAAGACCGCAGGTGCGAGGGATTGCTGGGTCAGGCTGTTTTCACATAAGTGAAGTTTTAACGCAAAAGCAGTGGTCGCAGATGCGACGAATTGTTCGCAAATGCGGAAACACTGAGGAGAAGCTATATTATTGAGGGTTTTGGTTCTTTCTTCATTTTGGGAGCTATGGAGCTCGGATTAAGGCAATTCTTGAAGTAATTTTCACCATATGAATTGGGGTAAGTGTTATCTATATGATTTTGGTTATATTTCATTAATCTATCTTCATTTTTGGTAATTGGATTGTGAATTTTAAAGAGAAAATTGTGGGTTTTGGCCTAAAGTTTCATAATGTGATTTTTTGAGTTTTGAACATTGAATTAGAGTCGGATTTGAGTGAAACTAGTATGGTTGGACTCGTAATTGAATGGGTTGTTAGATTTTGTAAATTTTGTCGGGTTCTGAGGTGCGGTCCCGGGTTGGGCTTTTAGCAGATTTTGAGATATTGATTCAAGATTTGATCTTTTTCAATCGGTTCCTTTAGCATTGTTTGATGTACTTGAGTCATTTTTGGTTAGTTTCGAGTCGTTCGGAGGTCGGAACGCACGTGACTACATCTTTGGAGCATCGCTTGGCTTGCTCGGCATTAGTATTGGCTTGTTTGAGATAAGTAACTCTTCTAAACTTAGTGTTGAGGGTATGAAATCCCGTAATACGTGTTATGTGATCGGTATTGAGGTGGCACACATGCTAGGTGATGGGCGTGTGGGCGTGCACCATGTGAATTGGGACTCTGTTGCTTCTATGGCACTGTATAGTGGTCCTACTTTGTTGATGTCCGTGTTTTCACCATGTGATAAAGTAATTGAGCTGTCAACCATGCTAGATATCATGTTTAGGCTTTATGACGATACTGCTAGGACCCATAATGGTCATTTCTTACTGTCATTTCACTGATTTCATTAATATTTCGTACTCAGTCATATTCATGCATTCATATCATAACTCAATCTCAATTGTTATTTATTGATACATCAAATCATTGTTGTCGGGCTAGTTTCATGACATTGTGAGCCTATGAGTAATACTGGAGAGATTGATGACTGAGTGAGGTCGGGGGCCTGTTTGTGAGGATATTTATACAATAGCACATGAGTTGTCCGTGCAGCACGTACGTTGTCTGTGCGGATCCATATATTGATACTATAGCACGTGAGTTGTCCGTGCAGCACGTGAGTTGTCCGTGCAGTCCCAGATATTCATATTATAGCATGTGAGTTGTCCGTGCAACATGTGAGTTGTCCGTGTGGATTAGAGCGCTTGGGCTGTAGGAGCCCCTCCAGAGTATGCACATCCCCAGTGAGCGTAGTCGACTATATATATGTGGATCGGTTTGCACGCCGCTACGGGCCTTATGGTCATATATGGATCAGGTTGCACGCCGCAGAAGGTATTGTACGGTGCTGAGTGATTGAGTGTGCGGAGCATTGAGCATAGTGAGAGGGAACTGCGAGACAGTGAGATTGAGTACTCTGAGAGTGTGAGTACATGAGCTCATCATTAAGATGCATTGCATTTGACATGCGTACTTGAGATACATGCATAGAGATGCATTTCCTTCTGTTACTCGGTTTTGGTGACATTTATGATTTTACCTGTATCTTGACATGTAGGCATATAGACGTACTTTCCGCATGCTACCTAAAAATGAAACATTTTACTTATTATTGAAATGTGTTTTGAGAAAAATCACAGTTTTCAATCTTACTCGTATTTTGGTTTTTTTGGTAAAAGATTTGGGTTTTCACTGAGATACTTGAAAATAAATGCCTATTTTTTTATGGAACTGTGAACGAACTGAGCATTTTATTTCTGAGATACCTCTTTTATTACTTGTACTATGTTGTTATGAACTGTTATGGAATATTGGTGTTTGACCTAGACCTTCGTGTTAGCTCGTCACTACTTTCAACCTAAGGTTAGGTTTTTTACTTATTGAGTACATGAGAACGGTTGTACTCATACTACACTTCTACACCATGCGTGCAGACGTTGGTTGTTGATGTTGCTGTGTTCGATGGGAGATGGATTTGAAGATATACCTGCGTCTCGGTTGTAGCTGCCTCTTGTTCATGGTAGCCTTAGATCTATAAAACTCTGTTAATGTATTTTTCAAATAGATTATGTATTTACTTCATTTCAGCTTTGTAAACTCTATTCTTAGAAGCTCATGATTTGTACTACCAATCCTTGAAAAATGCATAAAATTCAGATAACTTTTTTACTTAACTGTCTTATTAAATATCATTGGAATTGGATAGTTGTTAATTGGCTTACCTAGAAGGTTGGGTTAGGTGCCATCACGACTAGTTGGATTTTGGGTCGTGATAAGTTGGTATCACAGCTCTAGGTTCATAGGTTCTACAAGTCATGAGCAAATGTCTAGTAGAGTCTTGCAGATCGGTATGATGACATCCATACCTATCTTCGAGAGGCTACAGGACATTTAGGATATACTTCCCATCTTTCTTTCATTATCGCGCGGCATTGATTCAGCTTGAAGCGCAACTCTTTGAATTCCTTCCACGCATTTGCATGCGCACATGAGCGTTCAGTATCAGCTGTGCGCCGGCGGCTAGTGATTTAGTGGTTGAGGTGCGAGATGTAATTTTGGCATGCGGATGATGGGCCAGTCTGAAGGGCTTGAGGCCGAGTTTTGCGGTAGCTTGAGCATGGAGATTTCGATTGTGTGAGCACGTGCTTTTGGGACTTATAGGTCCGTTGGTGTCCCTATTAGTGGAATTTGTGATTAGATGACTATGTGGTGAGTATGATGTGACTGCGAGATGTGTTCAGATTGTTCGAATATGACGAGAAGAGTTTACTTGAGATGTAGCAAGGACTACGGGGTGTTTGATTTCTGTTTTGATTTATGGGTGTATTGGGATCTCTCGTGTTGTTTAGTTGTGGAGTAAAGTAGATTCTCATGTCTTGTTGATGAATTCAGAATCAAGAAGACTAAGTGATTACGTAGTAGTTGTAACTATGGAAGGGATAGATAGATGTTAGTTTGAGGCGAAGCAGGTGGGTTATTACTTGCGAGGTAATCTACTGATGTGTGATTTTATGATGTTGTGTGGAGGCTTTCTTTTCTACCAGTGGCTTATATTTGTGCGATTTGAGGTATGATATGGTTTGTGTTACTCGAGCATATGAAGGATTTAGTTGAATTTCAGTGCGGGATTTTGGCAGCAACAGAATATGGGTATTGTAAGTTATCAGATATTTTATTCCTTGGCTTTGAGCCAAGTGGGGGAGTCTGTTATCGACGGGTTGATTGCACGACTATATGCTGTATTGGTTTCAGTTTGAGGTATACTGGTGAATCAGTTATGACTTGCAGAGGTTGAGTTCGATAATGACTCGAATAAGGAAATTTCTGGATATAGGTTGTATTACACTCAATGGGTATGTGGGAATTATGGAATGAATCGAGTTTGTTATTCGTGAAGGACGTAGTGTGCAAAGGTAGGAATTTATTTGGTTGCCTTAAGGTTGAGTTACTTCTTAGGGTATTGGTGTGCAAATGGGGCACATGTGGTTCGGTCCGTTTGGTCGGTTTAATTGAGATTTGAGTAGAGTGGATGACTCTCGAGAATGGTTCTAATGGATTCAAGATTTATATGTAGAGATTTGGAATTTTCAAGATTTGTATATGGCTAAAAACTGAGAGTTACATTGGATGGTGTCGAAACTTGTGGCATTTTAATACCATTGTGGATTATGCATTTCAGTATCAAGAAGGTGAAGGGAACAATTTTAGGTTCACATAAGGTCTCTTTAGAGTAGGTGATGTAGTTCTGGTACTTTGGGGTGCTTAAGAGAGAAGTTAGCGGCTTATGGGCCTTAGGGCGTTGTGGTTTTATACTAGGGTCTCTTGTGTGGTGAATTTTTGTTAAGGATCGTGGTGTTCTAGCAAGGAGAAGTATCAATTTGAAGGCAATTTGGAAGGGACTTGGAGAAATAGGACAGTGTGGTAGTAAGTTGGATCAGCACAGTAATGGATGTAATCAGTTCTTTGGGTACTTATGATGTGGCTAGTCTCCACATGTGTTTTGTGGCAATGCTCTTGGGTTTTGGCGACCTGCGTGGCTGGGTTGAGTTAGAGAGATTCGATTCTAATAGCTTGGTTATGTGCAAATGGACTTCAAAGAGTTCTCAATGGTTTTTACCATGATTTGAGGAGTATATTTTCTGCTGGCGTGAGGAGCATATGGTGTATAGTGAATTTCTCCAGGATGAAATCAAATGGAAGGTCCTTGGCTAATTGAGTATGTAGTTGCTTGTGACTCGGGGTGGACTATGAAGTTCTCGTATTTTTCATATAATGGCATGGTATATGCAGTATGTTGAAGGGAATGTCCTAAAATTCGTAGGCAGCATGGATGGTTTCAGATGACTAGGTAAATGATATTACTATTTGGTATGGCTTAATGAGAGTATACATTTCAGAAGGGGCAATGTATTTTGATTTATGGATACTTCACTGGTATTGCGACACTCTCCTGGTTGATCGATTGCTGATATTCAAATTTTGCTATATGGCACGGAAGAATTTTAGAAGTATTTCTCATGGGATGATCGTCTATGAGAGATGTGTTAGACATTCTGGCGGTGGAGTTAGGATCAGATATGGTGATTCGTGTGTTCTATGGATTTGGAGACTGGGATTTCTCAGGAGCAGATTGTTTCATGGTTGTGGACCATGAAGTCATGGTCGAAGCTATCCAGATGATAGTATGTGTTATGATTCAGTCATTGTGGGATTTCGGAGGGTTATTTATCTATTTGTGGGTGGCCGGAGTTGATGTGGGGGTCCATTGGTGGGCCCAATTAGGATGTTTATTCTACACCGAGCCGGATTGGTTGGCTCTATATCGCTATTATTGAGGGATGTACCATTTGGTCGTCGTTGAGCTTATTCGTGTTCTGAAATGATCTGTGAGTTACTCCTCTATACTACGAGGGGTTGCGATTCGTGGGTTATATACACACAAAGAGTGGTTCTATTTGGGATTTATAGCGGAATTTGAGCGAGATGAGTATTTGGGTATTGCGTGATTGATTGCACGTTGGCTATGTTCTTTACGGATTATGGTATTGTGTTATTTTCTCTCCGTGGTTACGGTAATGCACTTTGGGTACTTGATGTCGAATTTCGTGTGGTCATTGATTTTGAGCATGGTGGCTGAAGTATTTCATATGGACCAGTGTTTGGATGGGGTCGTGCATTGCAGCGGAGTTATGTTAAGATCTGATCCTTTGTGTTAGATTCGAGTGTCTTGGTTCTACTAGGTATGATCGGTTCGTAGCATTTCGGTTGTGGTGGTACTTGTTGAACTTGCGGGATGGTTCTCTCGTTTGAGTCATTTTTTCATGATTTGAGTATATTTGAAATGCTGCTTATTGGTGCACGGATTGCACGAGTTATGGCTTTAGATTGTATTGATGTGGCATGTCAATAGAGGAGTCGTGTTGGATGAGATGAGGTCATTGGACCTAGGATGGATAATATCGGATTTGATTACAGCATATTTTGAAGGATAATATCGAAAGTCGGCTTAGAATTGGCTATAGTTCTTGTCGAATGAGAGGGAGTTCCATGATTGGTTGATCTGATGAATGGTTATGAGTTCCGCATGTTTCTTTCATCATCGGCAGTGTACGAAGGTTTTAGAATAGAGTCTTGTTTGATATGAGGTTTATTACCGGCATTGGGTTGTTTTGAGCAGCTACTGTGATTAGAAATCATTGCTACGAGTATCTGTGTTATGCGACATATCATGCGATTGTGAATTGGGTTATGGTTGCAACTTGGTACAACTTGTTCAGACTTATACAGGGTGTAGGTTGCGAGATTCAGATCTTATAATAAATTTCAGATGTTGAAAATTGGATTCTAAGGCTTGTGGGCTAGGTTGAATTAAGAAATTTCAATTATGTTGTGTTATCGGACCTGTATAGGATAGGGTGACGTGGGATCACCCCCGGGTATGTGCATGGTAAGGTTATACGGCGGTTTGATGGCTTTGAGAACAACTCTGGACACGTTAGAGGATGAACGTATGTTTAAGTGGGGGGGATGTAACGACCCGACCAGTCGTTTTGAGCATTTGCGATTCGCTTGGTAGTTTACGGGCGTGAGTAGCTCCGTATGATGTATTTTGATTTTGTGAATCATCGGTTTTGGTTTATAGATTAGTCAGGACTGATTTGGAAGAATGATTCTCAACTAGGGAGCTTTAAATTTGAAAGAGTTGACAAAGTTTGACTTTTTAGCATTTGATCTCGGATTGGAATTTTGATGGTTCTGTTAGCTCCGTTGGGTGATTTTGGACTTAGGAGCGCGTCCGGATTATGATTTGGAGGTCCGTGATTGAATTTGGCTCGAAATGGCGAAAGTTAAAATTTTGGAAAATTTGATCGGGAGTGGACTTTTTGATATCGGGGTAGGATTCTGATTCCGTAAGTTGGAGTAGGTTTGTAATGTCGAATGTGACTTGTGTGCAAAATTTGAGATCAATCGGACGTGATTTGATAGGTTTTGGCATCATTTTGTGGAAGTTTGAAGTTTCAAAGTTCATTGATTTCGAGTTGAGGTGCGATTCGTCATTTTGATGTTGTTATGTGTGTTTTGAGGCCTCGAGTAGGTCCGTATTGTGTTATGAAACTTGTTGGCATGTTCTGACGGGGTCCTGAGGGGCTCTGGTGAATTTCGAATGAGGTTCGGATCATTTCATTGCATTTTTGGATTTTCGCTAAGTTGCTGGTTCTGGTATGATCGCACTTGCGGCTGGTTTGCGCAGGTACGATGGTCGCATAAGCGACAGAGGAGTCGCACTTAGTTCCTTAAGGTTGGCTTAAAAGGCCAAGTTTGACTTCGGTCAATATTTTGACTAAATGACCTCGGAATCGGGATTTGACGGTTCCAATAGGTTCATATGACGATTTCGGACTTGGGCGTATGTTTGGATTGGGTTTTGGATGACTTGGGAGCGTTTTGGCGCCTAATAGTGAAAGTTGGTTCTTGAAGAACTTTGAAGTTCTTTAAATTTGGTTTAGAAAGGGTTTTGGTGATATCGAGGTCCAAACAAAATTGCGAGATAGGGAATCATTCCGTAATGTCATTTAAGACTTGCACGCAAAATTTGGTGTCATTCTGAGTAGTACAAGTATGATTCGACGCGTTAGGAGCGATTTAGAAACATGAAGTTTAAAGTTAGATTCAATTTGGTTTTGGGGTGTGATTCTTGGTTTTGTTGTTGTTTTACGCATTTTGAGAGTTCGAGCAAGTCCGTATTATGTTTATAGACTTGTTAGAGTAGTTGGACGGGGTCCCGAGGGGCTCGGGTGCATTTCGGACCTCCCGGAGTTGAGTTGAAACACACCAGATTTCTGCTTCTGGTTTGCTTCTTCGCGAACGCGGTCAGACCCTCACGTTCGCGATGAAGGATTTGGGGTCTGTGAGCTGGGAAGCTTTTTCCCTTTGCATTCGCGTTCGCAGGACCGCGTTCGCGGAGGTCTGGGCCTTCTAGTCTTCGCGTTCGTGTGACCTGGCCCGCGTTCGCGTAGAAGAGGCTGAGCTGGGTGGCCGCTGTTCGTTCTTCGCGTTCGCGAAGATGCCCTCGCGTTCGCATTGGGTAGGCCAAGCGAACCTCCGCGTTCTCCTTGCTCCTGTCGCATTTGCGATGGGTAATTTTCTCTGGGCCTGGGCCGTTTGCCTTTGCGATCGCGAGGCCTCTTCCGCGATCGCAAAGAAGGGGAGCAGCTGGGCAGTGAGTTTAAAATTGGGACTTAGGCATTTTTGGGGTCATTTATTACACTCTTGGGCGACTTGGGAGCTCTTAAGGAGGGGATTTCGACCTAGCTTTGTGAGGTAAGTAATTTCTACCTAATATGAGTTTAATACATAGTTTATGGGTAGATTATAACATGTAAATTAGTAAAAATTATGGGTTTAGAGGAAAACCTAGGTTTTTGATAAAAATGGAGTTTTACCACGAAAATGGTTATGGAACTTAATGAAAATCATATATTTATGTTCCTAAGGTTATGGGTAACAACTTTCTTTGAAAATTTTCAGAATCCGGGCCCGTAGGTGAATTTTAGGAATGTTGCATTTAGGGTTGGAAAATTACTTAAATAGTAGGAATATGAACTTTTAAGCCTATATTGATTAGTTTCTACACTATTTGGATAATTTTGGATGGTTCGGCACCAAATTGAGGGTTGGGCATAAGCTTGGACCGGAAAGTAGGCCTTAAAGTGATGTAAGTCTCTTTTCTAACCTTGTAAGCGAGAAATTTTCCCATAGGTGAACTTAATTAATATATGATTATTTGTGGGGCCTACGTACGCACGAAGTGACGAGAGTCCGTACGTAGATATTATTCTTGTTGTGTTCGGGTAGTTCTAAGCTTACACCATGCCTTGTGGGTAACGTTATCTGAACATAATTGTTTATTTGCATTGAATGGAACAAAGTTGAGGATTTCAAGATTTCGAAGGTTTCAAGTAAATTAATATTTCGAAAAGAATTGAGAAATATTTCGTTATATTTATATTTAACCGCGTCGCAAGTATATTCCGCGAGCTGGGTGACTATTTCCATTACTCTTATGGTAGCGGGCCGTTCACCTCGGCAGGTTAATAGATGCATCTATGGTTCGCACCGTTCGACCCTCGGCAGTGCATAGTTTACATTTTATGTTGGATCGGGCCGAACGTCCTCGGTGGAATTTGTATGTGATAATAGAAGTGGAAGCCATTTTTATAATTGGTATAAATTTACTGTTTTAGAGATCATTTGTTCAAATGAAGGAAGTATTTTGGTTTCTTAGATATGATGGAAGAACTGTACAGTTATTTTTTTATTCTGAGTTATTGCTAGTTTTGCGTATCATGTTTATTTAGAATCACATATTATTATATTGTTGGCCCTAGTGAGTATCGAAGTCGACCCCTCGTCACTACTTCTTCGAGGTTAGACTAGATACTTACTGGGTACTTATTTTTTTATGTACTCACACTACACTTCTGTACTTGACTGTACATGATTTGAGGTAGGTGCATCTGGCCACTAGTCTGGCACGTAGACTGATTTCCCAGCTCGAGACTTCTCGGTGAGCTGCCCTCTTAAGCAGTTCTGCAGCAGCTGGAGTCTCTCTTATGTTCTTTTATTTTCTGTCTATTTTCTTTCAGATAGTAGGCTAGCATTGTTTTGTATATTCTACTAGATTGCCCACATACTTATGACACCAGGTCTTGGCCCACACACTAGTGGACTTATGGTTTTGGTTTGCTCATATGATTACAATTGGTACTAATTGCTTCTATTTATTTATGTTAAAATTGCAAACTCCTAAATCTATTTTTTTTTTAAAATAAGGAAAAGCTATCGTTTACAAATTTATCTAAGCGGGAAGTCACTAGTTGATGAGTGTTGTATTGCCTAACAAAGGTGTCGGACGCCATCATGGCCTATAATGGAATTGGGTCGTGACAACATGGTATCAGAGCACTAGGTTCAAGTTGGTCTCACAAGTTATGGGCAGGCCTAGTAGAGTCTTGCGGATCGGTGTGGAGATGTCCGTACCTATCTTCGAGAGGCTATAGAGTGTTAGGAAACTACTCTTTATTCATATCCTATCGTGCAGTTGATGGTATACTAAGTTTCCTTCTTCTATTTTCTCACAGATGGTGAAGCCGTGTACAATGGACGTTCCAGACCCGGGAGGAGCTGCTCCCCCCGTTGTTAGAGGCCGAGGCAGAGGCCGGGGGAGGGCACCGGCCCGAGGAAGGGGACGAGGGAGTCCCAGAGCTGCCCCAGTAGCACCACCAGCGGATCCAGTGGAGGATCCCATCATGGAGGATCAGGGCGAGGTGTTTGTTCCAGAGCCAGTTCCGGTAGATTTCATGACAGCACCGGTCTTTCAGGAGCTCATGGGCCGTATGCTGCGGTTCATGGACACTATGACTCGGGCTAGTTTATTTCCAGTAGACCCAGCCACATATCAGGTAAGAGGGAGAGCACAGACCCCTACTGCTCAGGCTCCTGGGCACGTAACTGCAATATATCAAACTCCGGGTACACTACCCATGGGCGGGGCCCAGCCAGTTGCCGCAACAGCACCTGAGCCTAGACCAGCTGCGGGCAGTGATCCGGAGAAGCTACTGGACAGATGGACTAGGCTACACCCTCCTATCTTCGGGGGTGAGCGGGATGAGGACCCCGAGGACTTCATTAATCGGTGCAGGGACAGACTGCACAACATGAGGATAGTGGAGTCCCATGTAGTAGATTTCACTGCTTTCCAGCTGGAGGGCAGGGCCCGTAGATGGTGGCAGTCTTACCTTCTTGGCAGACCAACGGGTTCTCCTCCCATGACTTGGGATCAGTTTACACGGCTTCTATTGGACAGGTATATTCCACCCTCTCAGAGGGAAGAGTTGCGGTGTCAGTTTTAGCAGCTCGAGCTGGGTCAGATGTCTGTGATCGATTATGAGGCGGGATTTTTTGAGTTATCTCGCCATGCACTTGTGATACTTCCTACGGACGTAGAGAGAGTGCGGAGATTTGTTGTGGGTTTACACCCCAGTATTCGGGCTAGCATGGACATTGGAGGTTGAGATGGGTACTCATTATCAGCTAGTGGTAGAGATTGCTCGGAGGATTGAGGGCTACCACCAAAGGAGTAGAGAGCAGATGTACCAGGACAAGAGGACCTGATTCTCGGGAGAGTTTAGAGGTGCCCCAGCTAGGGGCAGAGGTCAGTTTGGGAGGGGTAAGCCTAGCAGGCCCACATATCCAGCACTACAACCACTTTCTCGGGGTGCTCCAACACAACCCTATTTCAGTGCTATGCCAGAGAGTTCTTATCGCCCACCAGTTCATCAGGGTTCCTCCAGTGCCTACTTCAGTGCCATGCCATAAAGTTCATACCACCCACCAGCCATCTATGGTTCTTCTAGTGGGTATTCAGACCATCAGGGTCAGACTTCGGGACAACAGTCTATGGCACCGCGAGCTTATTGCGAGTGTGGGGATCCGGGTCACATGAAGAAATTTTGTCCCAGACTTCGGGGCAAGGCAGTACAGCAGGGTCATCAGCCTATGATTACAGCACCAGCCGTCCGACCGCCCAGAGGTGGAGGACAGGCAGGTAGGGGCCATCCTAAAGGTGGAGGCCAGGCAGGGGGAGGTCAGCCAGCTATTGTTCAGCCTGGCGGAAGCCAGCCGACCGGCGCTCCAGCTAGATTATATGCTTTTTCGGCCAGACCAGATGCAGTGGCCTCAGATGCCGTGATCACAGGTATTATTTCTGTATGCGGTAGGGATGCTTCGGTATTATTTGATCCAGGGTCTACCTATTCATATGTGTCATCTCTATTTGCTCATTTCCTAGTTATTCCTCACGAGTCCTTGGGTACTCCTGTTTATGTGTCCACTCATGTGGGCGATTCTATGGTTGTGGATCAAATCTACCATTCTTGTGTGGTTACATTCTGTGGTTATGATACTAGAGCAGACCTTCTGTTACTTGATATAATCGACTTTGAGGTCATCCTGGGCATGGACTGGTTATCCCCATATCACGCAATCCTTGATTGTTATGCCAAGACTGTTACTTTAACGATGCCAGAGTTGTCGAGATTGGAGTGGAAAGGTTCCTCCGTTAGTGTATCTTATCTCTTTTCTGAAGGCTCGACATCTGGTCGAGAAGGGTTGTTTGGAATATCTAGCATATGTTCGGGATACCACCGTAGAGTCTCCGACGATTGATTCAGTGCCAGTAGTTAGGGAATTTTCCGATGTGTTTCCTTCTGACCTTCCAGGCATGCCGCCAGATCGTGATATTGATTTATATATTGATTTGGCTCTAGGTACCCAGCCTATATCTATCCCACCATACCGTATGGCTCCGAAAGAGCTGAAGGAGCAGCTTGAGGAGTTATTAGCAAAGGGGTTTGTCAGACCGAGTGTATCACATTGGGAAGCACCAATGTTATTTTTGAAGAAGAAAGATAGAACTATGTGGATGTGCATTGATTACCGCCAGTTGAACAAGGTTGCTATCAAGAACAGGTACCCGTTGCCGCGTATTGATGATTTGTTTGACCAGTTACAGGGTGCCAGGGTGTTTTCTAAGATCGACTTGATATCGGGGTACCATCAGTTGAGGATCCGGGACTCAGATGTTCCGAAGACTGCCTTCCGTACTAGATATGGCCATTATGAGTTTCTAGTGATGTCCTTCGGCTTGACTAATGCCCCAACGGCATTTATGGATTTGATGAACCGGGTGTTCAGGACTTATATTATTTCCTTTGTTATTGTCTTGATTGATGACATCTTGATTTACTCACATAGCCTGGGAGAGCACGAGCAACATTTGAGAGTGGTACTTCAGACCTTGCGAGAAAAGAAACTATATGCTAAGTTCTCCAAGTGTGAGTTTTGGCTAGAGTCTGTGGCATTCTTGGGGCATATTGTATCAGGAGAAGATATTAAGGTAGATCCCAAGAAGATTGAGGCAGTTCAGAGTTGGCCTCGTCCCACTTCGGTGACTGAGATCAGGAGTTTCCTGGGGTTAGCAGGTTATTATCCCCGGGTCGTGCATGTCTTTTCATCCATTGCGGCACCTTTGACTAGTAGAGATATGAACTTTTAAGCCTATATTGATTAGTTTCTACGCTATTTGGATAGTTTTGGATTGTTCGGCACCAAATTGAGGTTTGGGCATAAGCTTGGACCGGAAAGTAGGCCTTAAAGCGAGGTAAGTCTCTTTTCTAACCTTGTAAGAGAGAAATTTTCCCATAGGTGAACTTAATTAATAAATGATTATTTGTGGGGGATACGTACGCACGAAGTGATGAGAGTCCGTACGTAGCTATTATTCTTGTTATGTTCGGGTAGTTCTAGGCTTACACCATGCTTTGTGGGTACCGTTATCTGAACATAATTGTGTATTTGCATTGAATGAAACTAAGTTGAGGATTTCAAGATCTCAAAGTTTTCAAGTAAATTAATATTTTGAAAAGAATTGAGAAAAATTTCGTTATATTTATATTTAACCGCATCGCAAGTATATTCCGTGAGTGGGGTGACTATTTTCACTACTCTCATGGGAGCGGCTCGTTCGACCCTTGGCAGTGCACAGTTTACATTTTATGTTTGATCGGGCCGAACGTCCTCGATGGAATTTATGTGTGATAATAGAAGTGGAAGCCCTTTTATAATTGGTATAAATTTACTGTTTTAAAGATCATTTCTTCAAATGAAGGAAGTATTTTGGTTTCTTAGATATGATGGAAGAACTGTACAGTTATTTTCTTATTCTGAGTTATTGCTAGTTCTATGTATCATGCTTATTTAGAATCACATATTATTATATTTTTGGCCCTAGTGAGTGTCGAAGTCGACCCCTCATCACTACTTCTTCGAGGTTAGACTAGATACTTACTGGGTATATATTATTTTATGTACTCACGCTACACTTCTGTACTTGACTATACAGGATTTGAGGTAGGTGCATCTGGCCACCAGTCCGGCACGTAGACTGATTTCCCAGCTCGAGACTTCTCGGTGAGCTGCCCTCTTGAGCACTTCTGCAACAGCTGGAGTCTCTCTTATGTTCTTTTATTTTCTGTCTATTTTCTTTCAGACAGTAGGCTAGCATTGTTTTGTATATTCTACTAGATTGCCCACATACTTGTGACACCAGGTCTTAGCACACATACTAGTGGACTTATGATTTTGGTTTTCTCATATGATTACGATTAGTACTAATTGCTTCTATTTATTTATGTTAAAATTTCAAACTCCGAAATCTTTTTTTTTTAAAATAAGGAAAAGCTACAGTTTACAAATTTATCTAAGCTGGAAGTCCCTAGTTGATCAGTGTTGGCTTGCCTAACAACGGTGTTGGGCACCATTACGACCTATTATGGAATTGGGTCGTGACACCTTCGATCACAACCAATAAGTTTGAGATCAAGTACGGGCTACTTCAGACCATTCAGAACAGTTGTGTCTTCCGTGGCAAACCCAATGAAGATCCAAATACTCATTTGATGGATTTTGATGAGATTATGTATACCTTCCAGCACAACGGAGTTTCAAAAGATACTATCTACTTAAGGACATTTCTTTTTTTACTAAGGGGAGATGCTAAGCACTGGTTGTGGAGTTTGCTGACTAGGTCAATTCAAACTTGGGAAGATATGGCAAAGAAGTTCCTTGAAAAATATTGTTCAACTGCAAAAACAGGGAAAATTGAAAGAGAAATCCACAACTTCGTGCAGAAAGATATAGAAACAGTCTTTGAAGCATGGGAAAGATTTAAGGATATTTGTGAGAAGATGTCAGCATCATGGAGTAGACTTGTGGATGCAACTCCAAGATTTCTGGGATGGTCTGACACTCTATGGCAGGAGAACGCTAAACAATGCAGTTGCCTCTTATGAAGAAAATTCTTGAGGAGATTGTTGCAATTCTGAATGAATTATCTGAAGATGCAATTCAATGGCTTGCAAATGATAACATAGAATAAAATCAGCTAGGGTGCACCAGGTAGGCTCCAAAACATCAGTAGCTATTTTTTTGGCAACCACACTACAAATCTGATCCATTTTATTTGAATTGACTATCTATTTGTACCTGCTACCTCTCTTGAGCACATGAAATTATTATGAGCTTGTTAAAATCTAAGTACAGGTATGGTTGAGTTTTTGAGTGGAAATATTGAAAAGAAAAAAAGGTGCGCTGTTTGAAAAATTGTGAGAGGCACTTGTAGGGAATTAAAAACAAAAAAGTGAATTTTCTTGAGAAAATAAAAAATATGAACTTTGAAATGAAAAAAAAAAAGAAAGAGAGTTTGGGTATGTATTAGAAAAAAATTGATTCCTTGTTAGTAGTAGTTCTTATCTTGGTTGTGCAAAAAAATAAATTAGAGCTTGATGCTATTATGTGTGAAGGTTGAGATTTAGTTCAATATAAGTGTGGGATTTAGAATGTGAATTTGTATGTATTAAAGTGCTTAGGGAGGTGTAGTCACTATTATCTATATGTATCCTACCCGTCCTACAACTTACATTACAACCAAAATAAAGTCCTACTCGATCTTTGACTGAATGAGCTCAATTAGTTAGTAGAGTATTACACTACGTGCAAGAATATAGTGCGTCTTCTGTGGCACATGAATTTTAATTTTGAGAGTGAGTGAATTCTTTCTATCTTTGAGTTTCTAATTGTTCTTGAACTTTATTGTGTGTGGAACTACTCTTTATTGATTGTGTGAGGGCACATGACTTGTGAAGGAAAGGTAATGTCTTTGGCGTATGTGTTAGAGTAAGTGAGCAGAGTTTTGAAGAAAATACGTGGCACTTGTGAGTCGAGTCTTGAGGCTAAGATGTTATGGTATGGTGCTTAGTCTGCCTTAAATATTCTTGTCATGATGTGTTAGGGAAGTTGTTTGATGAAGAGGCCGACCCTATGTGAAGTGTAGTTTGATTGCCCGAGAACGAGCAATGGTTTAAGTGTGGTGTGTTGATGATAGGCTAGAATCCCATATTTTAGTCATAGTTTGCGCTCTAATTACTACATTTTACTTGTGTTTGAGCTTAAATGTTAGCGTATTGCACTTATTATATATTTTATGCCTTGCGGGAAGTGATTGCGAGTTAAAAAGATAATCGGGAGCTAAATCAAACAAGTTGGAGCTTTGAAATCTGAGTAAAAGCCCAAGGAATTAAACCGGAATCGCGTTCGGGGATCAGGAGCCAAGTCTGGATGTCAAAAATTGAAGAAACGAATGACTCTAGGAAACTAACATTGTCACACTGCATGGGGCGGTGCGCCAGAGTAAATTGTTGCTGCCCTGTCAGAATCTACTCTCTGAACTTTCCCACTAGCACCCCGCATGGTGCGGCTCATGGTGTGGCGCGCCTGTACAAATTTCTCAGAGTATTTTCCTACTTCGTCTTGGAAAGGATAGTTTCGTCCGGGCCCGTTCCTAAATGGTATAAATACACCAAAAAGATGTTTTTGAAGGACTTTTGACCTTGTAAGCTTTTGGAGAGCATTGGAGGCTACAAGACACGAGATTTCATCATATTTCCATCAATTCAATACTGGAGTTTGGATTGTAACATTAGATTAATATTTTCTTACTCTTTAATTATATTTGTGATGACTTCGTTCATGATTATGGAGTAGTTTCCCTTAGGGTTTGGAGGATATGGTATTTTGATAAATATTTGTGGATTTTAACTTTAGTTCTTTGCTTGAATACGTTTATGGAGCTTTGAATTATTGTAACTTTATTCACCGATTTATTTAATCGAAAGAGGAATATTTTGGTGATTATATTTGCATTATTTTGTTTGGTTTAATTTAGTGATTCTCTTAAATAATCGAAAGAGCTTGTTGAATTGTTGATTAAATCAAGTTAGGAGAATATTCGAGTGACGTTTTCCTAAAAACTAATCCATTAACGCATGCTTGCATATTTTCACAGTGCATATCTTAGTTCACCTCGTAGAGTTAAGATTTAATCGAGAGAGGAGTCTTGACTACACATTTGAACTAATCATCGAGTGAATTCATAAGAATCATTAGAACAATAGAGTGAATTAAACTAGAGTTGAATCCCGAATAGCTATTTTACACATATGTCTGTCAAAACCCTTATTACTCACATTGATAAAAAAATCAACTCTCCTAATCTTTAGTTCTTTGCAGTCAGTTGTCAATTGTTTTACTTTAGTAGTTAATCGTAGTCTGTAATCAATCCAAACCAAGTTCTGATCATCCAAAATAGCAGTTAACCCAAAAATTATTAAAACATTGTTTAAATTCAATCCATGTGAAAACGATAATTAAACTATATTATCTTTGGCTAGCGAGCATCAATTTCGTGTTGTATTTTGCGCTCGTCACTCAACCCTCGATATTGTGAAAGTCATGCCAGACTGTTGCCAAAGAGGTGGACAAGTTAGGATAATGTCTTAATAGGTGCAAAAAAAATGCAGTAGGGGAAACAAAGGGGATGCATTAACAAAGTCATGTTAGATTCATCTTATTGGGGCTTGCCATTGTTATCCGACTACGAGCTCTGCACCCCTTACTATGTTAAGTTCCCTATCTAATTCTACATAAAAGTTGTTTTGTTTCTTTACTATTTTTGAACTTTCCATTATCATTCCCTAGTCCCCACATCATCACTACACTACTGCCTTCATTAAGTCCTCTCTTTATGTTCAAAGTATACTTTAGGACAAAAAAATTGAAGAATCTCTATCTACGGCTAACTCCACCACAACACGTAAATTAATAATCCATCCGCATTTCCGATTCAATTTAACTAAAAATTTATTTTTGTTTATTTATCTCGCTCTATTCAAACCAAGTTTATGTGAATACTAAACTTGTTTGTTTTTCAGGTAAATTTAATGCTTCTTTGTGATAAAATTTCTCTATATCTCACACTTATGAATCACACTGATGTGCAAATATTTACCGGGGCAAGAAAGAATCCAAAGGTGCAGTAATGTAAATGTTACAACAACTACTGGACATAGGTGTGATTCTTTCTTTGGATTCTTTACATTACTACACCTTTGGATGCTTACATTACTACACCTTTGAACAAAAGCAGAATAGCATCAGATTCTAATTTCAATCAAGCCTTAATAATTGGCTATCAGCTTAAAAAGATCTATACAAAAGGAGGCAGGAAAAGCATGTAGATATTTTTATTGCACTAATTATTGTCATTCTTCCACCTTTATCTACTGAATGTGTTACTTGTGCTTTTTAAACGAACTCCTCCATTGGCCCAACCCTGATATTTCATATCAATTATTATTATTTTCCTCGTACATAGTTCGTCCAGGCCCAGTGAACACTTACTAATGGTCCCACTAGATCCATTTCTCTGTGTAAAAGTTAGTTCTTTTCTCTTAGTTTTTTCTTAAAAAACAAATGATTATATTGGGGCAGGGGAGGAGAAAGGGGAACGCTACTGTTTAACCCAAAAGTAGATTTTTCGTTGAAAGTCAATATCAAGAAGGAATCGGGTTATTGATAACTGAGATTTATTTCACTTTACCAATAATTTGAAAAATAAAGCAAGAAATAGAAATAATTGACAAAGAAAGAAAAGTACGAAATATATTGATAATCACTCCCAAAATTGCGGTTAGAACCTTGAGAATAAAGTAAAGAATGATTGCATAAATTTCAATAATAATCAGATGATCTTACAAATAAAGTTTCAGTCCTTATATAGGAGCATACAATTATAACAGTTTTCTTACTTAATTTAGGCTCACTAATGACATTAATTGCATTGATTACCCGATATCATATACAATTGTAACGGAAGTATTTATGGCTGAGGATTTCCTGTAACCGTAATTAAATACTGATTTTCCTTCCTTATTTATGACAGGTTCATGCATCTTCCCTTCTTAACAGTCTTTATTCATTCCGCTCACGTTTCTCCTTTTACAGTTGTCAGGTCCGGTTCTTTTCTCAGTGTAACCCCGGGGGTGTTCCTCCCATGCCTTTTTGCATTCTTTAACTCATCTAATTAAGGACGCCACTTGTCTCTATATTGATGGTCCACGTACCATGCCTTGTCATCTCGATGATAGTCCACGTGTCATGCCTTTTTTCTACTAATACAGATAGTCTCCCCACTTTCTGAATATTCTTAACCGAACATTCGGGAAGTGGTAAGTATTTATGGAGAGAATTCTTTGCTGCCATTTCTCGAGTATCATTATGCTCTTTTCAGAATTGATGTGACGTATGTCACATCCATTTAATGCCCATGCCACGTGGCTTAACTTGATTGGTTCTGTTGTTTCTCAGTGCATTTTTTAT
The DNA here is from genome assembly GCF_000715075.1 of Nicotiana tabacum. Lineage (NCBI taxonomy): Eukaryota > Viridiplantae > Streptophyta > Magnoliopsida > Solanales > Solanaceae > Nicotiana > Nicotiana tabacum. The sequence continues at coordinate 85,089,707 of NC_134081.1, read as the reverse complement.
GGTTTTTCTGCGGCTGCATCAGTCACGAAGTGACGGTTCTATTATGACGCTTCATAATGATCAACCTTGATGGCGGTTGCTTCTTTTTCTAAATACTTCACTCACTTGATTTTTTGAAATCCTTTTCCTTCTTCGCTTTATTCATCTCCTTAACCTTCTTACGTATTCTTCTATCTTTCCTCTGCATTTTCTCTTCTTCAATACCAGTCCCTCGTGAAGTTGTGATCGTCGACGAGCTTTCTCCTTCTACTGCCCTTACTAGGAGTAGGAGAGGTGGCAGACTCCGCAGTCTTAGTTCGTTATCTATTCGGAGTTCTACTTCTCAAAGTAGTTCCGTCAAACCATCTTCTTCTAAATCTAGAGCACCTTTAACCCCTAGATCTTCTTCTAAGAGTTAGGATCAGAATGAACCCATGCGTGAGCCTACAGTTTCCGAGATTGTTCCTCAAGAGTTTTCCTTTCTATCAGATCGTGAAACAATGAAAAACCAAATTTCTTCTATAGCTTCCCTTAACCCTGTTGAACACTACCCAAGTCTGATCACTCCTGGTCTTCTTTCTTTAGTTCAACGTGAATGTCATTTGAAACTAGATTTTCCCGTTTTAAATCCTGGTGCAAACCAAAGAATCACTTCTTACCAGGCTGACTTCTCTTTTGTTTATACCTACCTTTTCACTTTAGGGTTTAAACCTCCTATTGACCAAGTGATCATTGAGTTCTGTCGCTATTTTAATATTTGCCTTGGCCAAATCGGTCCCATTATGTGGAGGGCAGTGGCATGCCTTCGTTATTTGTCGGATTTGGTTTCTGATCCTTTTGCCTTCCGTCACTTACTTCATTTTTACTCTCCTAAGTTGTTTCGTGAAGGTGTTTTTTCTCTTGTAGCTAGAAGTAAAAGGGTTTTATTAGACCCGAGGATGACCGTGACCATGGCTGGTACGCCCGATTTGTTGTTGCCCCTACCAGTAGATTAGTGGGTGAAGAAAACATGCCTTTTCCAAAACAATGAAACTTTTCACGTAAGTTTTTTATTTTCTTTCTTTGATGACTTGAATTTTTTTACATAACCGTATGTTTATTTCTTCAACAACCATGGAAGTTTTTGATGAAATTCCCGAGTTTCTGTAACGACACGGTCGATTATTTTGAGAATTTAAGTCCCGTTCGGCGGTATAAGGTCTTGAGAAGCTTCGTATTATATGTATTGACTTGCGTGCGTGGTTGAATTCAGTTACCGGATGATTTAGAGTCAAATTAGAAGAAGGATTCAAGTTTTGGAAGCTTAAGCGGTAAGAGTTGACCCGAATTTGACTTTAGTGTAAACGGCTCCGGAATGGGTTTTAGATGATTTTAAAAGCTTCGTATGGTGATTTTGGACTTGGGAATGCGTCCGGATTTGGATTTGAAAGTCCGTAGGATGATTTGAAGCATTTCGGCAAAAAATTGGAAAAGTTAAAGTTTGGAAGATGGAGAAGTTTGACCAATAGTTGACTTTGGTGATATAGGGGTCGGAAGGCGATTTCGAGAGTTGGAACAACTCCGTTATGTCATTTGGGATTTGCCTGAAAATTTTGACGTTATTCCGGGTTGATTTGATAGGTTTCGACACGAGTTTTAGAAGTTGGAAGATTTGAAAGTTCATAAGTTCGATTCTTGGTGCGATTCGTAGTTTCGACGTTGTTTGATGAGATTTGAACCTCGAGCGAGTCCGCTTTAGGTTATGGAATTTGTTGGTATGTTTAGACGGGGTCCCGGGGGCCTCGGGTGTGTTTCGGATGGGCTACAGACCATTTTCTTCTATTTTTGAACTGCTGAATCTGTCATCTGATTTTCTATTTCGCGTTCGCGTCTGTTCCTCCGCGTTCGCAAAGAGTAATTTTGGAGGAAGGAATATTTGTTCTTCGCGTTCGCATGCCTCCTTTCGCGATCGCGGAAGCCAGCCCTTCCCTTCTTTGCATTCGCGTTCATCCTCTCGTGTTCGCGTAGTTATGCCATTCTGCTCTTCGTGTTCGCGCACTACTTCATGCGTTCGCGAAGAGCAGTCATTGGACCATCAGACTTTTCTTCTCCGCGTTCACATGCGTGTTGTCGCGTTCGCAAAGCACAAACTGGACAACGCTCATTTTTCTTCTTCGCGAACACGATTGTTCTTCCGCGTTCGCAATGCATAACCACCTGGGCAGCAGAATATATTTTCCAAATCGAGGGTTAGGCCATTTTTACCCTATCTTGACTTGTGGAGCTCGATTTTGAGCGATTCTTTGTGGGTTTTTCAAGCAAATCGATTGAGTAAGTATTCTTCACCTAGAATTTATTATATTCCATAAATTTTATCTTTATTTTTATCATTTAATTTGTGTTTTGAGTTAAGGAAAATGGAGGTTTTTGAAGAAACTTTTCAAAATGAAATTTTTTGATTTGAGGGACGAATTGGTATCGGAATTTAATAATTTTAGTATGGTTGAACTCGTATCGAAATGGGTGTTCGTGTTTTGTGAGATTTGTCGGGCTCCGAGATACGGGCCCGGGGGTCGACTTTTGAGTCGATTTTTAGATTTTGATAAAGATTGAGGCTTTATGATCCGGAATAGTTTCTTATGAGATTCATTTGTGCTTTGAAGTTATTTTTGTTAGATTTCAGCCGTCCGGAGGCCATTTCACCCGAGAAGTTCATTTTTGAGTATCGGTCTGTCTTCTTTGAAATAAGTATCTTGCCTAACTTCGTGTGGGAGAACTACCCCTTAGGATTTGAGTATTCTATGCTAATTGTAGTCTATGTACGCGAGGTGACGAGTACGTGCTCGGACTTATTTGTGGAAAGTTGGCCTTTTTGGGTTAGTAGGTTCTTGTATTTACTGAATATACAGTTGTTTTGTTATGAATACGTTTCTAAATTACTAGTTTTACCTCTACCTGCTTTAATTAGAGTTAATTGCTTCATGATCTACTCTTGTTTCTTATTTGATTCATCTGTGCCTTAACTGAAATTGTTAACTCTTATATTGTCATGTTATATTTCCCCTAACTGCTTATCTTTATTTGAAGTTATAATTATCTCTTCTGTAATTGATCATCCTTAATTGAGACAATGATTATCTTTCTGTGGCTTATCCTTACCTGAATGTGTTGTATCTCAATCCTAATTGCCCAACCTTAAAAGAAGTTAGATATCCTATATTTTGGTTGACTTGTCCTTATTTGAAATTATTCGACTTGTGTTAGCTTCCTCGTTGTCGAACTGTAAATTGTGGACCATTGTTACATAGTATATCCTTTCTTGTTGACATGTTCTTATTATGACTAGCATTCCCCGATTGTGGCTACTCCTTGTGCATTAGTTACTCTGTTTCTTTAAGTTCTGGAATCTCTGAGTTGACTTATTTGTCTCAACGTACCCTTGTATTATTGTCATTGTTGTTGTTGTACTTGTTATTGTGATGCACGAGGTTTTTGCCGTGCGGTTGTTGTTATTGTGATGCACGAGGTTTCTTCCGTGCGAGTGTTATTGGGTTGCATGAGGTTTCTGTCGTGTTATTGTTACTATTGATATTTGCACATGCGGCGTGACAAGGCGGGATATATATATATATATATATATATATATATATATATATATATATATATATGTTGGGTTGCGCATGTGGCAAGATAAGGTGGGAACATAATTATGCACGTGTGGCGAGACAAGGCGGCATTTACTTTATTATTGCACACGTGGCGAGACAAGGTGGGCTATGTCAGGGATTGATTTGTGACGACTTGTGATGGCCTGGGGGAATTCTTGTTGTTGATGTTTTGTGTAGTGGTAATCTTACCTGTGTGAGCTTTATCTTATGGAAAGTTGTGAGAAAACATTCTACGTGTTGTCCATTTCTTTTCCTATACTTACTAGCTGGCATGAACTGTGTTAGGACACTTGCACAAGCATACACGTAGTTGACCACTCTTATCGGTTAAGAGGTATTCTTGGTATTGCTGAGTATGGATGCACACCCTTGTTACTTGCCTTCTATGTGATAATGGATCTATTTGGCACATGAGTCGTCAGTGCGGTTATGAAGTGCAATAAGGGCACAGGATGCCCAGTGTTAGGGTTCAGGTATTAGGACCCGTGAGTAGTGAATAGTATGAGGTTCGGTACCTCTTGGAGTTTATTGACTAAAACCTGGTGTGAAAGTAGTTGTTTTCATCTAGCTGCTACCTGCCCTTCTTTTAATTGTGTTCATCGGATTTAGGCTATGTTTCCGTTCATTCTTCTATGTCATAACTATGGTGTTCCGCTGATAGTTGTTGTTTTCCTTTCTTGCTGAAATTACCGTATTATTTGCCATTTCGCGTATTCCTTATATAGATATCATACTCTGTTGTTCCTATACTTATACTTGTTCAGGTTATTTAGTCCAGTAGGTGTCTTAACTATACCTCGTCACTACTCCACTGAGGTTAGTCTTGATACTTGCTGGGTACCGCCGTGGTGTACTCATACCATACTTTTACATATTTTTGTGCAGATCCAGGTATTTCGAAGTCAGTTGATCATTAGCTAGCTGTGCGGATTGTTGCCGTGGAGACTCAAGGTAAACCTGCTGCTGCGTTTGCAGGCTTCGGAGTCACCTTCCTATTTTGTATTCATAATGTTTTGCCTATTTCCAGACAGTTGTATTTAAAAATTTGTAGCATACACTAAAGAGCTTATGACTTGTACTACCGGTTTTGGGAGTTGTAAATTTTATAGAGATTTCTACTTCAAAAATTGTTAGATGTTATTTAATTATTGTTGTTATTCAATAAATGTTAGGCTTACCTAGTCCCTAAGACTAGGTGCCATCACGATACCCAACGGAAGGAAAAGTGGGCCGTGGTGTACTCATACTATACTTTTACATATTTTTGTGCAGATCCAGGTATTTCGAAGTCAGTTGATCATTAGCTAGCTGTGCGAATTGTTGCTGTGGAGACTCAAGGTAAACCTGTTGCTGCGTTCGCAGGCTTCGGAGTCACCTTCCTACTATGTATTCACATTGTTTTACCTATTTCCAGATAGTTGTATTTAGAAATTTGTAGCAAACTCTAAAGAACTTATGACTTGTACTACCGGTTTTGGGAGTTGTAAATTTTATAGAGATTTCTACTTTAAAAATTGCTAGATGTTATTTAATTATTATTGTTATTCAATAAATGATAGGCTTACCTAGTCCTTAAGACTAGGTGCCATCACGAATACCCAACGGAGGGAAATGTGGTGCGTGACACTTTCGCGGGTAGAAAAAATGTTGAGTGCTGCTCCTATGGACAAAAGATCATGAAAATTTCTTTCACAGAAATTTGGTTGGAAAGTGAAGTCTCACGGTACCTTTTTATCCTCGTGGTTTCTTTCCTTTTTTACTTGTTCATATATAATTTTTTTATCATCCTTTTTTTATATTAGGGTTTGCCATTCGTGGCATTAGCCCCGCATTTGTTCCCACAGCCAGGCTTTCTGTAAGTTCCGCATAAGAGCGGATTTTGAATGTTTCTTCTTCCAAGAGAAAAACTACAGAAGCCCGTGGGTCTGATAATGAGGAGGATACCGAAGAAGGTTCCTTGGTGAGAAAACCACGTGTCAGAAAGACGCATGGTTTCAGATGATGAAACCCATGTCTCTCAAGGTCCCCCTTACAGTTCAATTCCCTTTAAACTTGTTGATGAACCGAAGAGTGCCCCTTGGGAAGTTTCTGATGAAGACGCTGGTAACTTAGACATCCCCCCCCCCCTCAAATCCTGCTTCCCTTTCGGTGTTGTCAATTACACCTACTGTTAAACCCCATGTTTCCTTACCTAGAGTTGCCCCAATGGTTGCCCCCGCTGTTGTTCCTCATGTAGAAGTAAAGCCTTCTAGTAGCATGCAAGGTATGAAAAAGGTTGTGATTGAAGGCCCTGATGGTGAAAATTTGTAGAAATAATCTGGACAAGCTGATGTGTGGTTGAAACCAGTGCTAGGACCCGTGGAAAAGAAGAAGTTGGAGGGTCACAGTTCTTTGACTTTGATGAATGACATCGCTCAATCTTCTCTTAAGGTATATTTTTACATATATTCTTTTGTCTTTTTGTAGATCAATTTGATAGGTACAAAGCTCATGAAAAGGATTTCATGGACTGACCAACAGATAATTGAGTTACGCACTGAGGCTGACAATTGGAAAGAACAATTTGAAGGCCTTCAGTTGGAAAAGGACGTACTTGCAAAGGAGAAAGAAGCTTTGGAGCAACAACTGAGGATGGTCTCCACTGAGTTAGAGGTTTTAAAAGCTTCTTCCAGTCAAGTTGAGAAGGATAAGGACAGTCTAGAATCTTCCTTCACTGAACAACATTCTAAGGCTACTGAAGAGATAAGGAGTTTGAAAGAACTCCTTAATCAAAAAGAGGTTTACGCAGGTGATCTGGTGCACATTCTTACCCATCTCAAGAAGATCTCTTTTCCACTACAAGTAAGATTCAGTTCCTTGAAAGTTCTCTTGCTTCTTTGAAGATAGCTTATGATGCCGCAGAGGCAGAAAAAGAAGAATTAAAAGCTGGAATTGAATAGTGGGAGAAGGATTATGAAGCCCTCGAAGATAAGTCATCACTTGACGTTAGTTGGGCTTTTTTAAACACTCACTTTGAGACTTTAACTGAAGCTAGCCAGGAAGGTTTAGACCTTAATTCTAAGATTACGAAAGCTAAAGAAACAATTGAACAGATTCAGCAGCGTCAAAGCTTCTTTACGCCCGAGGACGAAGGTTCTAAGGGTGACGGAGATAATTTTCTCTTGGTGAAGCCGATGTTCAACCCTCTTCTCCTCAAGTTAATCCTTCTTCCCCCGTAGATGATGCTCCTTAGATCTCCCCTTTTCTGACTTTTGGTTAAAAGTGTTTGTTAGTTTTTGGTTAGAATTTCCTTGTGTTTTTTGGACAATTTTTGGAATGTTTTACCGCCCCTGTAGTAATGATATAAATATCTTTATTGCTCTTGCCGCATATTATACTTTATGCTCTTTAATTTTTGAGCTTTATTCTTGTAAAAATTCTTTAATAGACCATCAGTTCAATAAGCACGGGCTTTCATAAAAGAAGGCTCTTTTATATTAACGACACTGATGAAGATGGCATCTCACCTTCATATTGGTGCAAAGATATGAAACATGAAGCAGATATGAAACAAAAAGTAATGGAGGAAGTTTTATTTTTAGAACTCTCAAATAGGTAAGTTTGTATATCGTTTTCATAACTGTTCATACAACATTTTCATAAGTGCTTTCATTATAGAAGGTTTACAAATTCAAGTATGTCTTTCCGCGACTAAACTTATGGCTTTAACCTAGAAGCTCGTGGGAATATCTTGCATCCTTTTTGCAAGTTTGAACGCCTTAGAAATATTTTTTGAAAATCTTCAAGGGTTTCTGTTTCTTCAAGGTTTTGATTCATGTTGAACTATGCCCTTGGTATACATCTTCCTTCCTTGTGTAACTTTCTATATGCATAGTCCCCCCAGTGTTGGAGCATTGAAGTATGAAATTTCGAACACGGGATCAACTCCTTTCTTTTGGTCTTTTTCTTGAAAGGAAAATACAAACAGGATTCGGAGGTAATTTTTTAGATGATGACTGCATAACCCTTTTTTCCATCAGAAAAGTTATAACCTAGACTGGGAATAATTCAGTATTTCGCGTGTCTTTTGGGTTTAATATCATCATTTGATACGGGCCAGCGTTTTGCCTATCATCTATAATGATTAGTAAAATTCAAAAGAACAAATTAAAATCGAACTTGCGTGATACCTAACTGTGGGTATTATACTCGTTTAGAAGTAATACTTCTTTAAATGGACTGTAATCTAATTTGATGGTAACACCTTGCCGTCCATGGTTTCCAACTCATACGCTCCTTTTCTAGCAATGCCTCTAACCCTATATGGGCCTTCCTAATTTGGACTCAACTTTCCTGCGTTTGCCGCTTTTGTTGACCGGAACACCTTTTTGAGGACGAATTCCTCAATCTTGAAGTACCTTAAATTTGCTTTCCTGTTATAATATAGTTCAATCATTTGCTTTTGAGCCACCATTAAAATTAATGATGCTTCTCTCCTTTCTTCTATCAAATCCAAATTTACCAGTAACTCTTCCTCATTTGTTGCATAGTGGTATGCGTGTACCTCGTGCTTGGTTTATACTATTTCCACCGGAATCAAAGCTTCTATTCCGTAAACAAGTAATAATGGAGTCTCACCCGTACTAGTTTTTGTAGTTGTTCGGTAAGCACATACCTCCCCTGGAAGTACTTCTGGCCATTTGTGTCACGACCCAAAATCCAACTAGTCGTGATGGCACCTAACCCAACCTGCTAGGTAAGCCAGTTAACCACTAACCAATACCAATAACAATTAATAAAATAATTAAGTAAAGAAATATCTGAATCTGATATATTCCCCAAGAACTGGTAGTACAAATCATGAGCTTCTAAGAATAGAGTTTACAAAGCTGGTATGAAGTAAATACATCATCTATTTAAAAATTACATAAACAGAGTTTTATGAATCAAAGGCTACCATGAACAAGAGGCAGCTACAACCGGAACACAGGCACATCTTCATATACAGCTTCCAACGAACACAACAACATCAGCAGCCAGCATCTGCATGCAAGGTGCAGAAGTGTAGTATGAGTACAACCAACCCCATTTACTCAATAAGTAACAAACCTAACCTTAGGTTGAAAGTAGTGACGAGTTGGTACCAAGGTCAAAGTCCAACTCCAATAACCAACAATAGTTCATAAGAACATAACGCAAGTAATAAACGAAGTAACTCAAAGATAAAATTCTAAGCTTAATCATGATTTCTGAAAATAGTTTTATCATTCAAGTATATCAGTGAAAACACAAATCGTTCACCGAAGTTGCCAGAAATATGAGTAAGTTTGAAAACAGTAATTTTCCCAAAAATCCTTTCAATAATAAAAATGATGCCTCATTTTTTTTCCAGATAGCCAGTGTAAAACAAATGCATCACTATACCCATATATCAACATGTGTGAGAAGTCATGAATGACGTGATACCGTACAACATAAGGAAAATACATCTCTATGCATGTATGTCATATGTGCATGTCAATGCAATGTATCTCAGAGATGAACTCATGTACTCACATTCTCAGAGTACTCAATCTCACTTTCTCACATATTCCACTCATCATGCTCAATCACTCGGTACTGTATATGGCCAATCCGGCCCAGGAAAGATCCATCCCGGAATATACACATCAACTGATCATCAGTCACTCAGTACCGAGTAGGGCAAATCCATCCCGTGGAGAAGATCCATCTCCAGGTATATAATGCTTTGGACAAGATCCATCTCCAGGTATATAATGCTTCGGACAAGATCCATGTCCAAGGAAGATCCATCCCGCAATAATATCATCTGCACTCACTAGGTGTGTGTGCAGACTCCGGAGGGGTTCCTTCAGCCTAAGCGCTATCATAAATCAGTATAACCACTGCGACATGCAGTCCGATCCCATAAATGTCACTCATAATCAGGCACTCAGTCATCAATCTCTCCAGTCTCTCTCTCATGGGCTCACAGTGTCATGATACTAGCCCGAGAACAATGATATGATGCATTAATAAATAACAACAGAGACTGAGATACGATATGCATATGAATGCGTATGACTGAGTATGTAATGCAGTGAAAGCAATTAACCCAACAGTAGAAATGACCTCAATGGGTCCCAACAGAATAAGCATGTCGCCTAGACATGGTTTCTACATGAATCACAGGTTGATAACTCTAGTACGTAGAGATTTCATAATTTTTGATAAGTTCAGGTGACTACACAGTACCACAGGAATAACAGAGTCACAACTCACATGGTATACGCCCACACGCCCGTCACCTAGCATGTGCGTTACCTCAACACCAAACACATAACACGTATATTCAGGGTTCATACCCTCAGCTCCAAGATTAGAAGAGTTACTTACCTCGAACAAGCCAATACCAATGTCGAGCAAGCCAAGAGATGCTCCAAAGATGCCATCACGTGCGTAGCGACCTCTTAACGGCTCAAAACTAGCCAAAAGCAACTCAAATACATCAAATAAAGCCCAAGGAAACAATTTCAAATGATAAAGATCGAATCCTTAATCAAAACCCAAAATCATCACCCGGGCCCAAGCCTCGGAACCCAAAAAAACTCACAAAATCCGACACCCTATTCAATTACATACTAGTTTTACTCAAATTCGACTCCAATTCGATGTTCAAAACTCAAAAATTCATATTATGAAACTTTAGGCCAAATCCCCTATTTCCTCTTTAAAATTCACAATCTAATTACCAAAAACGAAGGTAGATTCATGAAATATAACCGAAATCGAGTAAAGAACATTTACCCGAATCCTTGTGATGAAAATTGCTCCAAGAATCGCCTCAATCCGAGCTCCATAGCTCCCAAAATGAAAAAATGGCTGAAACCCTCGAAATAGAGTACTTTATAATCTGCCCAGGCCCCCCTCTTTCGCGAACACGGGAAATTCATCGCGTTCGCGATGAATAAAACTCATACTGCCACAAAAGACTCTACGCGTTCATGATACACCCCACGCAAACGCGATAACCACTGCTACCAAGGCTTCGTGAACGCGACTTACCGTTCGCGATCGCATAGAAGAATGCACCAACTCCCAGCTACCAACCTCATCACTATGCGAACGCAATCCTCCACACGCGAACGCGAAGAAGACTTGCCCCAACTCTTCGCGAATGTAGACCAATATTCGCGAACGCGATGAAGAAATGCCATTGCCATCAAAATACATTATGCTTTCACGATACATGCCACGCGAACGCGATGAAGGACCGAGAAACCAGAAACCAGCAGAACACAACAGTGAAAACATGAAGGAAAATGATCCGAAATCAATCTGAACACGCCCGAGCCCCTCGGGACCTCGTCCTAACATACCAACAAGTCCCATAACATAACAAGGACCTGCTCGAGGCCTCAAAACACACATAACATCATCGAAATGATGAATCACACCTCAACTCAAAATCAATGAACTTTGAAACTTCAAACTTCCACAACTGATGTTGAAACCTATCAAATCACGTCCGATTGACCTTAAATTTTGCACACAAGTCACATTCAACATTACGAACCTGCTCCAACTTCCTAAATCGGAATCCGACCCCGATATCAAAAAGTCCACTCTCGGTCAAACTTTCCAAAATTTTAACTTTCGCCATTTCGAGCCAAATTCAACCACAGACCTCCAAATCACAATCCGGACGTGTTCCTAAGTCCAAACTCACCCAACGGAGCTAACAGAACTATCAAAACTCCGTTCCGAGTTCAAATTCACAAAAAGTCAAACTTGGTCAACTCTCCCAATTTAAAGCTTCAACAATGAAATCCATGCTTCCAATTCGATTTCGAATAACCTGAAAACCAAAACCGATGACTCACCTAAGTCATAATACATCATATACAGCTACCCATGCCCGTAAACTATCGAGCGAAGTGCAAATGCTCAAAACGACCGGTTGGGTCGTTACATTCTCCCCCATTTAAACATACGTTCGTCCTCGAATGTGCCCAGAGTTATTCTCAAAGCCATCAAACCGCCGTATAACCTTACCATGCATATACCCGGGGGTAATCCCACGTCACCCTATACCATACAAGGCCAAACACACAACATACTGAAGATCATTAATTCAATCTTGGCGCATAGACCTTAGAATCCAATTTTCCAACATTCGGAATTTCTTATAAGATCTGAATCTCGCAACCTACACCGTGTATAAGTCTGAACAAGTTGTACCAAACTGCAACCATAACCCAAGTTACAATCACAGGATATACCACATAACTCAAATACCCCTAGCACAATTTCTGATCGTAGTAGCCACTCAAAACCACCCAATTCCCGTAATAAACCTCATATCTAGCAAAACCTCACTCTAAAACCTTCGTACACTGCCGATAATGAAAGAACACGCAGAAGCTCATAACCATTCATCAAATCAACAAGCCGTGGAGCTCCCTCTCATTCAACAAGAACTATAGCCAATTCCTAAGCCGACTTCCGATATTATCCTTCCAAATATACCACAATCAAATCTGATAGCACCCATCCTAGATCCGACGACTTCATCTTATCGAAAACCAACTACTCTACTGACACGCAACACTAATACTACCCAGAGCCACAAACCGTGCAATCCCTACACCCATACTCAATAATTCAAATGTACTCAAACATGGAAAATGACTCAAACGGGAGAACCGTCCCGCAAGCTCAACGTATACCGCCACAACGCAATACTAAAAGCCCATCACACACCGTAGAACCATAACACATGAATCTAACACAAAGGATCATATCTCAACATAACTCTACCGCAATACGCGAACTCATCCAAACACTGGTCCATATGATATACTTTGGGCCACCATGCTTAAAAGTCAATAACCACGCACAGTTCGGCATCAAGTACTCAAAGTGCATTACCATAACCACGGAGAAGCAAATGATGAAATGTCACACAAGCCCGAAGGGACATAACTGATGCTCAATCAATCACGCAACACCCAAATACCCATCTCGCTCAAATTCCGCTATAAAGCCCTAATGGAACCGCACCATATGTGCATATGACCAACAGATCACAACCCATCGTGGCATAGAGGAGTAACTCATAGAACATATCAGAACACGAACGAGCTCAACTATAACTGAATAATACATCCCTCAACAGTAGCAGTACGGAGTCAACCAATCTAACCCGATGTAGAACACACATCCTCATTGGGCGTATCAGTGGACCCCGAATCAACTCTAGTCATCCATAAATAGATAAATAACCCTTCGAAGGTCCACAATGAATGAATCATAACATATATTATCATCTGGCTAGCTTTGGCCATATCTTCACAGTCCATAACAATGAAACAATCTGCTTATAAAAATTCCCGGTCTCTAAATCCATAGAACACACGAATCACCATATCTGATCCCAGCTCCACCGCCCGAATGTCTAACACATCTCTCATACACGATCATCCCACGAAGAATACTTCTAAAATTCTTCCGTGCCGTATAGCAAAATTTGAATATCAGCAGTCGATCAACCAGGAGAGTGTCGCAGTATCAGTGAAGTATCCATAAATCAAAACACATTGCCCCTTCTGAAATGTATACTCTCATGAAGCCATACCAAATAGTAATATTATTTACCTAGTCATCTGAAACCGTCCATGCTGCCTACGAATTTATGCCCTTCCCTTCCAAACTGACCCGTGACCTTGCACATGCAAATCTCAATCCCACACAACACACCGCATCTACCATGCCATCCTGTGAAGAGTACAAGAATCTCACAATCAACTCTGAGTCACAAGCAGAATACATACCCGATCAGTCAGAAACCTTCCATTTGATCTCATCCCGGAGAAAATCTCAATACGCAACATATTCCTCACGCCGGTAGGAAATATACTCCTCGAACCGTGGTAAAAACCATTGAGAACTCTTGGAAGCCCATTTGCACATAACCAAGCTATCAGATCTGAATCTCTCTAACTCCACCCAGCCACGCAGGTCGCCAAAACCCAAGAGCATTGCCACGAAACACCTGTGGAGACTAGCCACATCATAAGTACCCAAAGAACCGATTACATCCATTGTTGTGCTGATCCAACCTACTACCACGCTATCATATTTCTCCAAGTCCTTTCCAAATTGCCTTCAAATTGATACTTCTCCTTGTTGGAACACCACGATCCTTAACCAAAATTCACCACACATTCGAACAATGTGAACACATCTCACAGTCACATCATACTCACCACATTGTCATCCAATCATAAATTCCACTAATAGAGACACCAACGGACCTATAAGTCCCAAAAGTATGTGCTCACACAATCGAAATCTCTGTGCTCAAGCTACAGTCAAAACCCAGCCTCAAGTCCTCCAGACTGTCCCATCATCAGTATGCCAAAATAACATCTCGCACCTCAACCATAGAATCATAAGTTGTTGATGCACAGCTGATATCGAACGCTCATGTGTGCATACGAATGCGTGGAAGGAATTAAACGAGTTACGCTTCAGGCTTAATTAATGTCGCACGATAAGGAAAGAAAGATGGGAAGTATATCCTAAATGTCTTGTAGCCTCTCGAAGATAGGTATGGACGTTTTCATACCGATCCGCAAGACTCTACTAGACACTTGCTCATGACTTATAGAACTTATGAACCTAGGCACTGATACCAACTTGTCACGACCCAAAATCCAACTAGTCGTGATGGCACCTAACACAACCCGCTAGGTAAGCCAGTTAACCACTAACCAATTCCAATAAAAATTAATAAAACAATTAAGTAAAGAAATATCTGAATCTGATATATTCCCCAAGAACTGGTAGTACAAATCATGAGCTTTTAAGAATAGAGTTTACAAAGCTGGTATGATGTAAATACATCATCTGTTTGAAAATTACATAAATAGAGTTTTGTGACTCTAAGGCTACCATGTTTAAGAGGCAGCTACAATCAGAACGCAGGTACATCTTCAGATCCAGCTCCCAACGAACACAGCAACATCAGCAGCCAGCATATGCACACAAGGTGCAGAAGTGTAGTATGAGTACAACCGACCCCATGTACTAAATAAGTAACAAACCTAACCTTAGGTTGAATGTAGTGACGAGCTGGTACAAAGGTCAGCGTCCAACTCTAATAACCAACAACAATTCATAACAACATAACGCAAGTAATAAAAGAAGTAACTCAAAGATAAAATGCTCAGCTTAATCATGATTTCTGAAAATAGTTCTGTCGTTCAAGTATATCAGTGAAAACCCAAATCGTTCACCGATGTTGCCAAAAATATGAGTAAGTTTAAAAACAGTAATTTTTTGAAAAAATCCTTTTAATAATAAATAAGATGAATCATTTTCTTTCCAGATAGCCAGTGTAAGACAAATGCATCACTATTCCCATCACTATTCGCACGATAAGGAAAGAAAGATGGGAAGTATATCCTAAATGTCTTGTAGCCTCTCAAAGATAGGTATGGAAGTCTTCATACCGATCCGCAAGACTCTACTAGACACTTGCTCATGACTTATAGAACTTATGAACCTAGGCACTGATACCAACTTGTCACGACCCAAAATCCAACTAGTCGTGATGGCACCTAACACAACCCGCTAGGTAAGCCAGTTAACCACTAACCAATTCCAATAACAATTAATAAAACAATTAAGTAAAGAAATATCTGAATCTGATATATTCCCAAAGAACTGGTAGTACAAATCATGAGCTTTTAAGAATAGAGTTTACAAAGCTGGTATGATATAAATACATCATCTGTTTGAAAATTACTTAAACAAAGTTTTGTGACTCTAAGGCTACCATGAACAAGAGGCAGCTACAACCAGAACGCAGGTACATCTTCAGATCCAGCTCCCAACAAACACAGCAACATCAGCAGCCAGCATCTGCACGAAAGGTGCAGAAGTGTAGTATGAGTACAACCGACCCCATGTACTAAATAAGTAACAAACCTAACCTTAGGTTGAAAGTAGTGACGAGTTGGTACCAAGGTCAAAGTCCAACTCCAATAACCAACAATAGTTCATAAGAACATAACGCAAGTAATAAAAGAAGTAACTCAAAGATAAAATGCTCAGCTTAATCATGATTTCTGAAAATAGTTTTGTCATTCAAGTATATCAGTGAAAACCCAAATCGTTCACCGAAGTTGCCAGAAATATGAGTAAGTTTGAAAACAGTAATTTTCCCAAAAATCCTTTCAATAATAAATAAGATGCCTCATTTTCTTTCCAGATAGCCAGTATTAGACAAATGCATCACTATTCCCATCACTATTTGCACGATAAGGAAAGAAAGATGGGAAGTATATCCTAAATGTCTTGTAGCCTCTCGAAGATAGGTATGGACGTCTTCATACCGATCCGCAAGACTCTACTAGACACTTGCTCATGACTTATAGAACTTATGAACCTAGGCACTGATACCAACTTGTCACGACCCAAAATCCAACTAGTCGTGATGGCACCTAACACAATCCGCTAGGTAAGCCAGTTAACCATTAACCAATTCCAATAACAATTAATAAAACAATTAAGTAAAGAAATATCTGAATCTGATATATTCCCCAAGAACTGGTAGTACAAATCATGAGCTTTTAAGAATAGAGTTTACAAAGCTGGTATGATGTAAATACATCATCTGTTTGAAAATTACATAAACAGAGTTTTGTGACTCTAAGGCTACCATGATTAAGAGGCAGCTACAACCAGAACGCAGGTACATCTTCAGATCCAGCTCCCAACGAACACAGCAACATCAGCAGCCAGCATATGCACGCAAGGTGCAGAAGTGTAGTATGAGTACAACCGACCCAATGTACTAAATAAGTAACAAACCTAACCTTAGGTTGAATGTAGTGACGAGCTGGTACCAAGGTCAGCGTCCAACTCTAATAACCAACAACAATTCATAAGAACATAACGCAAGTAATAAAAGAAGTAACTCAAAGATAAAATGCTCAGCTTAATCATGATTTCTTTAAATAGTTCTGCCGTTCAAGTATATCAGTGAAAACCCAAATCGTTCACCGAAGTTGCCAAAAATATGAGTAAGTTTAAAAACAGTAATTTTTAAAAAAAATCCTTTTAATAATAAATAAGATGTATCATTTTCTTTCCAGATAGCCAGTGTAAGACAAATGCATCACTATTCCCATCACTATTCGCACGATAAGGAAAGAAAGATGGGAAGTATATCCTAAATGTCTTGTAGCCTCTCAAAGATAGGTATGGAAGTCTTCATACCGATCCGCAAGACTCTACTAGACACTTGCTCATGACTTATAGAACTTATGAACCTAGGCACTGATACCAACTTGTCACGACCCAAAATCCAACTAGTCGTGATGGCACCTAACACAACCCGCTAGGTAAGCCAGTTAACCACTAACCAATTCCAATAACAATTAATAAAACAATTAAGTAAAGAAATATTTGAATCTGATATATTCCCCAAGAACTGGTAGTACAAATCACGAGCTTTTAAGAATAGAGTTTACAAAGCTGGTATGATGTAAATACATCATCTGTTTGAAAATTACATAAACAGAGCTTTGTGACTCTAAGGCTACCATGATTAAGAGGCAGCTACAACCAGAACGCAGGTACATCTTCAGATCCAGCTCCCAACGAACACAGCAACATCAGCAGCCAGCATATGCACGCAAGGTGCAGAAGTATAGTATGAGTACAACTGACCCAATGTACTAAATAAGTTACAAACCTAACCTTAGGTTGAATGTAGTGATGAGCTGGTACCAAGGTCAGCGTCCAACTCTAATAACCAACAACAATTCATAAGAACATAACGCAAGTAATAAAAGAAGTAACTCAAAGATAAAATGCTCAGCTTAATCATGATTTCTGAAAATAGTTCTGTCGTTCAAGTATATCAGTGAAAACCCAAATCGTTCACCGATGTTGCCAAAAATATGAGTAAGTTTAAAAACAGTAATTTTTTTAAAAAATCCTTTTAATAATAATTAAGATGTATCATTTTCTTTCCAGATAGCTAGTGTAAGACAAATGCATCACTATTCCAATCACTATTCGCACGATAAGGAAAGAAAGATGGGAAGTATATCCTAAATGTCTTGTAGCCTCTCGAAGATAGGTATGGAAGTTTTCATACCGATCCGCAAGACTCTACTAGACACTTGCTCATGACTTATAGAACTTATGAACCTAGGCACTGATGCCAACTTGTCACGACCCAAAATCCAACAAGTCGTGATGGCACCTAACACAACCCGCTAGGTAAGCCAGTTAACCACTAACCAATTCCAATAACAATTAATAAAATAATTAAGTAAAGAAATATCTGAATCTGATATATTCCCCAAGAACTGGTAGTACAAATCATGAGCTTTTAAGAATAGAGTTTACAAAGCTGGTATGATGTAAATACATCATCTGTTTGAAAATTACATAAACAGAGTTTTGTGTCTCTAAGGCTACCATGATTAAGAGGCAGCTACAACCAGAATGCAGGTACATCTTCAGATCCAGCTCCCAACGAACACAGCAACATCAGCAGCCAGCATATGCATGCAAGGTGCAGAAGTGTAGTATGAGTACAACCGACCCCATGTACTAAATAAGTAACAAACCTAACCTTAGGTTGAATGTAGTGACGAGCTGGTACCAAGGTCAGCGTCCAACTCTACTAACCAACAACAATTCATAAGAACATAACGCAAGTAATAAAAGAAGTAACTCAAAGATAAAATGCTCAGCTTAATCATGATTTCTGAAAATAGTTCTGCCGTTCAAGTATATCAGTGAAAACCCAAATCGTTCACCGATGTTGCCAAAAATATGAGTAAGTTTAAAAACAGTAATTTTTTTAAAAAATCCTTTTAATAATAATTAAGATGTATCATTTTCTTTCCAGATAGCCAGTGTAAGACAAATGCATCACTATTCCAATCACTATTCTACGATAAGGAAAGAAAGATGGGAAGTATATCCTAAATGTCTTGTAGCCTCTCGAAGATAGGTATGGAAGTCTTCATACCGATCCGCAAGACTCTACTAGACACTTGCTCATGACTTATAGAACTTATGAACCTAGGCACTGATGCCAACTTATCACGACCAAAAATCCAACTAGTCGTGATGGCACCTAACACAACCCGCTAGGTAAGCTAGTTAACCACTAACCAATTCCAATAACAATTAATAAAACAATTAAGTAAAGAAATATCTGAATCTGATATATTCCCCAAGAACTGGTAGTACAAATCATGAGCTTTTAAGAATAGAGTTTACAAAGCTGGTATGATATAAATACATCATCTGTTTGAAAATTACATAAACAGAGTTTTGTGTCTCTAAGGCTACCATGATTAAGAGGCAGCTACAACCAGAACGCAGGTACATCTTCAGATCCTGCTCCCAACGAACACAGCAACATCAGCAGCCAGCATATGCACGCAAGGTGCAGAAGTGTAGTATGAGTACAACCGACCCCATGTACTAAATAAGTAACAAACCTAACCTTAGGTTGAATGTAGTGACGAGCTGGTACCAAGGTCAGCGTCCAACTCTAATAACCAACAACAATTCATAAGAACATAACGCATGTAATAAAAGAAGTAACTCAAAGATAAAATGCTCAACTTAATCATGATTTCTGAAAATAGTTCTGCCGTTCAAGTATATCAGTGAAAACCCAAATCGTTTACCGAAGTTGCCAAAAATATGAGTAAGTTTGAAAACAGTAATTTTTCAAAAAATCCTTTTAATAATAAATAAGATGTATCATTTTCTTTTCAGATTGCCAGTGTAAGACAAATGCATCACTATTCCCATC
Organism: Nicotiana tabacum; assembly: GCF_000715075.1. Lineage (NCBI taxonomy): Eukaryota > Viridiplantae > Streptophyta > Magnoliopsida > Solanales > Solanaceae > Nicotiana > Nicotiana tabacum. The sequence continues at coordinate 85,070,246 of NC_134081.1, read as the reverse complement.
ACTATTCGCACGATAAGGAAAGAAATATGGGAAGTATATCCTAAATGTCTTGTAACCTCTCGAAGATAGGTATGGAAGTCTTCATACCGATCCGCAAGACTCTACTAGACACTTGCTCATGACTTATAGAACTTATGATCCTAGGCACTGATACCAACTTGTCACGACCCAAAATCCAACTAGTCATGATGGCACCTAACACAACCCGCTAGGTAAGCCAGTTAACCACTAACCAATTCCAATAACAATTAATAAAATAATTAAGTAAAGAAATATCTGAATCTGATATATTCCCCAAGAACTGGTAGTACAAATCATGAGCTTTTAAGAATAGAGTTTACAAAGCTGGTATAATGTAAATACATCATCTGTTTGAAAATTACATGAACAAAGTTTTGTGACTCTAAGGCTACCATGATTAAGAGGCAGCTACAACCAGAACACAGGTACATCTTCAGATCCAGCTCCCAACGAACACATCAACATCAGCAGCCAGCATATGCACGCAAGGTGGAGAAGTGTAGTATGAGTACAACCGACCCCATGTACTAAATAAGTAACAAACCTAACCTTAGGTTGAATGTAGTGACGAGCTGGTACCAAGGTCAGCGTCCAACTCTAATAACCAACAACAATTCATAAGAACATAACGCAAGTAATAAAAGAAGTAACTCAAAGATAAAATGCTCAGCTTAATCATGATTTCTGAAAATAGTTCTGCCGTTCAAGTATATCAGTGAAAACCCAAATCGTTCACCGATGTTGCCAAAAATATGAGTAAGTTTAAAAATAGTAATTTTTTTAAAAAATCCTTTTAATAATAAATAAGATGTATCATTTTCTTTCCAGATAGCCAGTGTAAGACAAATGCATCACTATTCCCATCACTATTCGCACGATAAGGAAAGAAAGATGGGAAGTATATCCTAAATGTCTTGTTGCCTCTCGAAGATAGGTATGGAAGTCTTCATACCGATCCGCAAGACTCTACTAGACACTTGCTCATGACTTATAGAACTTATGAACCTAGGCACTGATACCAACTTGTCACGACCCAAAATCCAACTAGTCGTGATGGCACCTAACACAACCCACTAGGTAAGCCAGTTAACCACTAACCAATTCCAATAATAATTAATAATACAATTAAGTAAAGAAATATCTGAATCTGATATATTCCCCAAGAACTGGTAGTATAAATCATGAGCTTTTAACAATAGAGTTTACAAAGCTGGTATGATATAAATACATCATCTGTTTGAAAATTACATAAACAAAGTTTTGTGACTCTAAGGCTACCATGATTAAGAGGCAGCTACAACCAGAACGCAGGTACATCTTCAGATCCAGCTCCCAACAAACACAGCAACATCAGCAGCCAGCATCTGCACGAAAGGTGCAGAAGTGTAGTATGAGTACAACCGACCCCATGTACTAAATAAGTAACAAACCTAACCTTAGGTTGAAAGTAGTGACGAGTTGGTACCAAGGTCAAAGTCCAACTCCAATAACCAACAATAGTTCATAAGAACATAACGCAAGTAATAAAAGAAGTAACTCAAAGATAAAATGCTCAGCTTAATCATGATTTCTGAAAATAGTTTTGTCATTCAAGTATATCAGTGAAAACCCAAATCGTTCACCGAAGTTGCCAGAAATATGAGTAAGTTTGAAAACAGTAATTTTCCCAAAAATCCTTTCAATAATAAAAATGATGCCTCATTTTTTTTCCAGATAGCCAGTGTAAAACAAATGCATCACTATACCCATATATCAACATGTGTGAGAAGTCATGAATGACGTGATACCGTACAACATAAGGAAAATACATCTCTATGCATGTATGTCATATGTGCATGTCAATGCAATGTATCTCAGAGATGAACTCATGTACTCACACTTTCAAAGTACTCAATCTCGTATTCTCACACATTCCACTTATCATGCTCAATCACTCGGTACTGTATATGGCCAATCTGGCCCAGGGAAGATCCCTCCCGGAATATACATATCAACTGATCATCAGTCACTCAGTACTGAGTAGGGCCAATCCAGCCCATGGAGAAGATCCATCTCCAGGTATATAATACTTCGGACAAGATCCATGTCCAGGGAAGATCCATCCCGCAATAATATCAACCGCGCTCACTCAGGATGTGTGCAGACTCCGGAGGGGTTCTTTCATCCCAAGCGCTATAAACTTAGTATAACCACTGCGACGTGCAGTCGGATCCCATAAATATCACTCATAATCAGGCACTCGGCCTCACTCAGTCATCAATCTCTCCAGTCTCTCTCTCACGGGCTCACAGTGTCATTATACTAGCCCGAGAACAATGATATGATGCATCAATAAATAACAACAGACACTGAGATACGATATGCATATGAATACATATGACTGAGTATGTAATGCAGTGAAAGCATAATAACCCAACTGTAGAAATGACCTCAATGGGTCCCAAAAGAATAAGCATATAGCCTAGACATGGTTTCTACATGAATCACAGGTTGATAACTCTAGTACGTAGAGATTTTATGATTTTCGATAAGTTCAGGTAATTACACAGTACCACAGGAATAATAGACTCATAGCTCACACGGTGCACGCCCACATGCCCGTCACCTAGCATGGGTGTCACCTCAACACCAAACACATAACACGTATATTCAGGGTTCACCTCAGCTCTAAGATTAGAAGAGTTACTTACCTCGAACAAGCCATACCAATGCCGAGCAAGCCAAGCGATGCTCCAAAGATGCCATCACGCGTGTAGCGACATACGAATTGCTCAAAACTAGCAAAAAGCAACTCAAATACATCAAATAAAGCCTAAGGAAACAATTCCAAATGATAAAGATCGAATCCTTAATCAAAACCCAAAATCATCACACCCGGGCCCATGCCTCAAAACCCGACAAAACTCACAAAATCTGACACCCTATTCAATTATATACTAGTTTCACTCAAATCCGACTCCAATTCGATGTTCAAAACTCAAAAATTCATATTATGAAACTTTAGGCCAAAACCCCATATTTCCTCTTTAAAATTCACAATCTAATTACCAAACACGAAGGTAGATTCATGAAATATAACCCAAACCGAGTAGAGAACACTTACCCGAATCCTTGTGATAAAAATTTCTCCATGAATCGCCTCAATCCGAGCTCCATAGCTCCCAAAATGTAAAAATGGCTGAAACCCTCAAAATAGAGTACTTTATAATCTGCCCAGGCCCCCCTCTTTCGCGAACGCAGGAAATTCATCGTGTTCGCGATGAATAAAACTCACACTACCACAAAAGACTCTATGCATTCGCGATACACCCCATGCGAACGCGATGCCCTATGCTGCCAAGGCTTCGCGAATGCCTTCCGTGCTCGCATAGAAGAATTCTCCAACTCCCAGCTGCCAACCTCATCACTACGCGAACACGATCTTCCACATGCGAACGCGAACAAGACTTTCCCCAACTCGACGCGAACGTGGACCAATATTCGTGAATGCGATGAAGAAATGCAACTGCCAGCAAAGTACACTATGCGTTCGCGATACATGCCATGCAAACACGATGAAGGACTGAGACACCAAAAACCAGCAGAACATAGTAGTGAAAACATAAAGGAAAATGATCTGAAATCAATTCGAAACAAGTCCGAGCCCCTCGGAACCCCATCCTAACATACCAACAAGTACCATAACATAATACGAACCTACTCGAGGCCTCAAAACACACATAACAGCATCAAAAACATGAATCACACCTCAACTCGAAATCAAAGAACTTTAAAACTTCAAACCTCCACAACCGATGCCGAAACCTATCAAATTATGTCCGATTGACATCAAATTTTGCACACAAGTCACATTCGACATTACGGACCTGCTCCAACTTCTAGAATCGGAATCCGGCCCCGATATCAAAAAGTCCAATCCCGGTCAAGCTTTCCAAAATTTTAACTTTCGCCATTTCGAGCCAAATTCAACTACGGACCTCCAAATCACAATTCAGATGCGATCCTAAGTCCAAAATCATCCAACGGAGCTAACAGAACCATCAAAACTCCGTTCCGGGTTCAAATTCATAAAAAAATCAAACTTGGTCAACTCTCCCATTTTAAAGCTTCAACAATGAAATCCATGCTTCCAATTCGATTCTGAATAACCTGAAAACAAAAACCAACAACTCACATAAGTCATAATACATCATACGGAGATTCTCATGCCTGTAAACTAATGAGCGAATTACAAATGCTCAAAATGATCGGTTGGGTCGTTACCATTTGCCTTTTGATTCCTCCAATCACTTTTTTAAGTTATTGATGATAACCTTATTTGTCGATTCATCTTGCCCATTGTCCACTGGATGATAAGGTGCGGAAGTAATTCATTTAATCTGCCAACTTTGAAAGAATTCAGTGACTTTTGTGCCTATGAGTATTGGGCCATAATCAAAGATGATCTCCTTTCGAACTCCAAATCGATATATAATATTTCTCCAAATGAAATCTGTAACTTCCTTTTCTCGCACATGTTTGAAGGCACCTGCTTCTACCCATTTTGAAAAATAATCTATTAAAATCAACAGAAATTGTACCTTTCCTTTAGCTTGAGGCAAAGGTCCTACGATGTCCATTCCCTACTACATGAATGTCCACAGTGATATAATTGAATGCAACAGTATTGCTGATGGTCGATGCATATTATTGGCATATCGTTGATATTTATCACACCTGGCTACGAAGTTTTCTTCTTCCTCTTCCATTTTTGGCCAATAATATCATGTCCTTATTAATGTCTTCACCAACGATTTTCCCCTGGTGTGATTGCCACAATGCCCCTCATGTACTTCTCTCATCACATATTCCCTTTGTTATGGTCTGAGGCACCGTGCTAAACGTCCTCCAAATATTTTGCGATATAAATTTCCCTGAATTAAGTAGTACCGGGCAGCTTTCAACCTTAACAATTGAGATTTCTTCTTATCCTTGGGCAAGATACCATACTGTAAAAAGTTAACAAATTAGTTTCCCTGATCCTAAGTTAAATAATTGAAATTTACCTCACTCTTGGTTTGGTCGAATGCTGAATGAAACAAATGCACCACAACGACATTTTCTGTATTTGTTGCATTTGTGACAGGTACAAGATTTGCCAACGCATCTGCTTCTGCATTTTCTTCCCTAGGTATTTGTACGGCTTTCTATGTCTGAAATTATTTATGCAATTCTCGTACCTTTTCGAGATATTGCTGCATTTGTGTCTCTCTCGCCACGTAAATCCCCTACATTTGATTAAATACCAGCTGCGAGTCATTTTTAATCACAATTTGTTTGATACCAAGTTCTCGTGCTAGTTCTAAGCCTGCAATCACAACTTCATACCTTGCTTCATTGTTAGTAATTAGATAACATTTTATTGCATGTCTTATGACTTCACTTGAAAGCAGAATTAAAAGAATACCCAAACATGCTCCTTTAACATTTGAAGAACCGTTAGTAAATAGGGTCCAAGTCCCTGGATTAGCTCCGGTAAATACTTGTAGTTCTTTTTCTGCTTTAGGAATTAGGTTCGTACTAAAATCCGCTACAAAATCTGCTAACACTTGCGATTTTATTGCAGTTCTAGGCTGATATATGATATCATATTCACTGGGTTCTATTGTCCATTTAGCTAATCTACTAGATAACTCCTATTTATACAATATGTTCCTTAGTGGGAAAACAGTTATAACGGAAATAGGATGACAGTGAAAATAAGGTCGTAACTTTCTTGAAGCCATAATTAAAGCTAAAGCAAGCATTTATAGGTGTGGATACCGTGTATCAGCATCTAGTAAAGACTTGCTAACATAATAAATTGGGAATTTTTTACCTTTATCTTCACGTACCAATACCGCACTTACCGCTACTTCTGATATAGTGAGATAAATGAGCAATCTTTCTTCGTCTTTTGGTTTGGCTAACATAGGCGGATTCGATAGATACGATTTTAAGTCCTTCAGAGCTTGTGGGAACTCGTCAGTTCATTCAAACTGATTTTGCTTCTTCACACTAAAAATAATTTAAAACTTTTTTCGGATGACTTTGATATAAATCTTCCCAGAGCTTCTATCCTGCATTTTAATCTCTGCACTTTTTTCTTGCTCATGAGTATATCTGGTATTTCCTCAATAGCTTTGATCTGTGAGGCATTTACTTCAATACATCTGTTAGAAACAAGAAAACCTAAAAACTTACCTGAAGCCACGCCAAAAGCGCACTTTTTCGAGTTTAACTTCATGTTGTACTTGCTGAGAATTTCAAAGGTCTCAGAAAAATGTTAAAAATGATCCCCCGCCTGTGTTGAATTTACCAACATATCGTCTATGTAGACTTCCATGATTTTTCTCAGGTGTTCTTGAAACATTTTAGTCACCAATCTCTGATACGTAGCTCCAACATTTTTAAGGCCAAATGTCATGACTTTGTAACAGTAAGTTCCCCTGTCTGTGATACACGAAGTTTTTTCTTCATCTAGAGGGTCCATTTTTATCTGGTTATAACCTGAATATGTATCTAAAAATCTTAAAAGCTCATGACCTCCGGTAAAATCAATTAACTAATTTATATGCGGTAAAGAAAATAAATCTTTAGGACAAGCCTTATTTAAATCAGTATAGTCTACACAAACTCGCTATTTTTTATTCTTTTTTTGAACCACAACGGTATTATCTAAGCAATCATGGTATTTTACCTCTCGTATTGAACCAATTTTCAAAAACTTTTGCACCTCATCCTGGATCACTTTATTTTTTAAGGACCCTTGCTTCCTTTTCTTTTGCTTGACAGGTGGGTGTAATAGATCATCATTCAGCTTATGAGTCATCACCTCTGGTGGTTGTTTTAATGTTCTCATTTTCCTCTAGGTCTTGAATCACATCAGGTCTTGAGTGGACATCAGTCTGCCCTTGTGTGTTTTCAATTGAGGTTTGAACAACAGTGTCCTCAACTGAATTCTATAATTGCTATTTCGTATCTACATCATTGGCTACCATGCTTGCAATCACCACCGAGTTAATACTTCGTGAAGCTTGTTGATCTCCGCGGATTTGTCGGATTCCCCACTGTGAAGGGAATTTGATAAATTGATGAAATGTGGATAGGACAACATCTATATCATGAATCCATGATCTTCCCAAAATTATATTATAGGCCATGTCCGCGTCTATCACCTGGAGCTTTGTATCCTTGACGACCCCTTCTGCAAATATGGTAAGTACAACTTCCTCTTTCGTAACAACATTTGAATTATCAAACCTAGACAAGGACCGTGCTTTTGGTATGACTTATCATTATCTTGCATTTCATTTACCACCCTCAGCAAAATAATGTTCACTGAGCTGCCTTGATCAATCAAAACTCATTTTACATTAGTATCATGTACAAATAGAGATATTACCAGTGCATCATTGTGAGGAATCATGAAGTCATTCGTGTCTTCATCGTCAAATGTTATATTGTCACCCTCCAAGACTTGGTGGACTTTCTTTCCATGAGTGATAGTAACTTTTGAAGTCTTTTTCGCGGATGTGTATGTTACTCCATTAACCTCATGTCCTCCGATTATGACGTTGACTGTTCTCTTTGGTGATGGAGGTTTTGGGCGTTCTTGTCTGTTCTTCATGTATGATTATCTCCCTTTTTAACTGAATAGATCAGTAAGATAGCCTTGCTTCAATAAATGTTCGACCTCTCCTTGCAAAAGCCTGCAATCTGTTATTTTATAGCCATGATCATTATGAAACTTGCACCAAAAATCTGGGTTTCTTTTGTTCGGACCTGATCTCATTTATTTTGTCCATTGCACCTTATCTCCCATACATCTTAAAACAGCCACCAATTCGGAGGTGCTAATGTTAAAGCTATGATCCCCTATTCTTGCTTGTGTATTGGAATCATTGCTTTGGGCATCCCGCTCCTTTTTGAACCCGGATGAAGAACTCACATTTTTTTGTATTGATCTTGAATTAAATCATGCAGTCTCCTGTTTAGATCGAGAGTTTCGCCGTGCAGTTCCCATGTATGGCTCGTACCTATTTTTACCGGACCTCCTTTCTGATTCAAAGCATCTCGTACCTGGTCTTTCTTCGGCCCTTGGCTGTGCGACCGTATCTTCTTCTATCTGCAGCTTCGTACTGTATCTATTGAACACATCGTTCCAAGTTATTGCAGGAAATTCTCGCAAACTTTCTTTCAACCTCCTCGTGGCTTCTGAACTTTTCTCGTTCAAGTTGCTTGCGAATGCCATAGCCGCCCAGTTGTCAGGTACTCGAGGCAACATCATCCTCTCTCGTTGGAATCTATCTACGAATTCCCTGAGCAATTATGTGCTCCCTTGTTTAACCTTGAAGATGTATTCCATCCCTTTTTTTATTTTTTGAGTCCCCGAATGTGCTTTTATAAATAAATCTGCAAGCTCGGCAAAAGAATCAATGAAATTTTCAGGTAAAAGAGAAAACCGTGTTGACACTTCTTTTGTGTGTGTTTCTCCAAACTTTTTAACCTAAACTGATTTGATCTCCTGCTTGGTTAAATCATTGCCTTTCACGCCGGTAATAAACGCAGTTACGTGATCCTGAGGGTTAGTTGTTCCATCATATTTGAGAATATCAGGCATTTTAAACTTTTTGAAATTGGTAAAGGTGTTTCACTTTACTTCCAGGGTTGTTGTGAATACTTGTCAATATCCACACCTTTGATCACGGGAGGCATACCAGGTATTTGCTCTATACGCTCGCTTTGCTCCTTCAACTGTTTCTGCAAAGTTAGCACCAAACTTTATAAACTAGAATTATTTGGTGTACCTAACCCTCCATCGCGAGATTCATTAGGAATTTCTCCACTTTCAGAGTTATCGAGCCCTGAACGCTGGTTCTCCAAAGTTGTTGTATTATCTGGTGGAGGAGTTTGTGCTGCGTTGGTTAATCCTCTGACAAAAACCTGCAGTGCACTGTTCATGTATTCTGCAATCAATTGCTTTAGATCATCTTGCTCTACGGTTTGGTCGTCTCCATGTTGATCATCAGCACGCGAAGCAGACCTTTCAGGTGAACTCTCACGGGATTGCTAAGGGGATCCCGTTGATATGTGATGTGGTTGGGTTCCACCTTGTTGGTTCAGCTGGTTGTTCTCGTTAGCGGTTGACATATTTGGTCGTTAAAAATAAAGTTTGGAAAGTGAACAGATTATCAGATTTTCGGCAACAGAACCAATTTATTTAACCCAAAAATAGATTTCTCTGTCAAAGTCAATATCAAGAAAGAATCGGGCTACTAATAACTGAGATTTACTTCACTTTCCCAATAATTTGAAGAATAAAGCAAGGAATGGAAATAATTGACAAAGAAAGAAAATTACGAAACATATTGATAATCACTCCCAAAATTGCGATTAGAACCTTGAGAATAAAGTAAAGAATGATTGCATAAATTTCAATAATAATCAAATGATCTTACAAATAAAGTTTCAATCCTTATATAGGAGCATACAATTATAACGGTTTCCTTATTTAATTGAGGCTCACTAATGGCATTAATTGCCTTGATTATCCGTTACCATATACAATTGTAACAGAACTATCTATGGCTGAGAATTTCCCGTAACCGTAATTATATACCGGTTCCCCTTCCTTATTTATGACAGGTTCGTGCATCTTCCCTTCTTAACGGTCTTTATTCATTCCGCTCTTGTTTCTCCTTTTACAGCTGTCAGGTCCGGTTCTTTTCTCAGTGTAACCCCGAAGGTGTTCCTCCCGTGCCTTTTGCATTCTTTAACTCATCTAATTAAGGACGTCACTTGTTACTATATTGATGGTCCACGTACCACGCCTTGTCATCTCGATGATAGTCCACGTGTCATGCCTTTTTTATATTAATACAACTACACTACTAAGGAAGTGTGAACCGTCCACCCACTACATTTGGAAGTTAGGGACTAGGGAGTTCACCAAGGGGGCTAGCCCTTAATACGAAAGTAAGGTTTAATTCAATTGTTGAATTACACAAAAAAGATTGTCTTAAATTTATCTACTATAAACCCTTTTCAAATATATAAGCCACACTTACATGCGACATTAAAGGAAACGCCATGGTGAAAATTAGAATTGAAAAAATCGATATTGGAGCTCTGCTTAACTGCTTACTTGAAGACATTCTCAAGTTGATGACGAAAAACCACAATATGACTGATGGCTAAGATTACTAGTGGACTCCACTTTAAGTTTCTAGGAGAAAGGGGAAAAAATCACACAGTTTCAAGGTATAACATGGCGTGTATTTTAAAGGAAGCATTGAAACAATGATAAAGGTATTTCTTATAACAGATAACGAATTAGAATCACAGAATCAACATGGATACTATGTCCACCAAACGGTCTTTTTTTTGTTAAATGGCGTGGACAATAGTTATCTACAAAATTAGTCCAAATGAAATTTGTAAGGACGAAAATTGAAGTTGAGGTTAAAAGTTAGTGCAGAGCATATAGCCGGAATTGCGCACGAGCAGCAATACTATGCGACTAAAATTTCTTAAGAATGTGGCATTTTTATTGGTCTATGTCTCTATGTGCAAAATCATTGTCTCATATCTCGCATCCATCGAATATGCTTTTCAAATAATTAGTATGATTTTCTGTCTTTTCAAGCTAAAGCCAAATTTGCAACACAACTTCAACGTGTGACTGTCAACACAATTTCCACGTGTAACTAGATAAGGCTAAACTTCTGCAAGAAAAAAGAACAAAAGAACTGTTTTCTTGTTAATTTTTTAAGACTTAAAAGTTACTCCTACTCAAGAAAATAGCTTGGAAGGTTGTAAAATTATTTTGAAAGAACATAATCGTGGACTATAATTTGCGGTCATTAGTTCCAACTTTTCTAAAATCTATATTTTTTTACACTAATACGATCCAATTTTTTGCAAATCAATATGTGAACGGTATTTCACTTAACATCATTTCAATTTTTTCATAAAATAGAGAAAAAGCCTAGAGGAAAATAAGAATTCCGTTTCTTTTGTGTTTCCTTTTTGCCAATTTGAGAATAATATTTTGACAAATAGTGACATCTAACTAGTAAATATGAGCTAAACATTTTACTTTCTAGAGATTTTCTTGATCTAAAACTGAAAAGATAGCCCGTGCATAAGAAATCGAACTTACAAGTAGTGGGAGGGGAAAATCATTATTGATGGAAAACTGCGTTTTCTCAAATATAATATAGGGACTTACCGGACATTTCACATTTATAAAAATAAAAATAAAAAACAAAAAAAAACTGGGAAATTAAGTAGCTACATTATGATAAACGTAGCTGGGCCTAATGTATAGAAGGTATATATATAGATTGTTTATCCTAAAATTCGAGTAACAATTAAACTTATTTAGTGGTATACGTGATTTAATTCAATACCAATTGACAAACAAAAAATTGAATAAATAATCTGAATAGTAAAATAAATCAAACTCGTGTTCTAGTAGCGCTTTCGACCTCGATTCGAGATGGTCTCGAGGTTGGGTAAGAAGAACAGTAAAGAGCAGAAGATAAACAATGATGAACAGTAATGGATAGTAAGAAAAATAGAGAGCAGCGTTTTTGTATATCTTTATGAGTGAATCAATACCCCTTACAAATGAATAGGGTCCCTCTTTATATAGTAGAGGAATCCTAAATAAGGTACAATTCTAATAACAAAAATAATTCCCATGATTGACGTCAATAACCGCTTGATTTGATCTGTTCCGGGATTTCCGCCGAGATCTTCGGTCGATTGCTAATATCTCGCCATTCTGTTATTATGCCTTACTCGAAGTCGGTCATGCTCGGTCTCGATCTTCAGCGAGCACTTCGATCTTCGTACTCCGTACTTTGTCATTGAGCTCGAGCCTAGTTTATTACGAGCTTACTCTCGGGGCAGCTCCTCGTGCATATGATATCTCACATGCCCGCGTTTCTTGGAAAAAAATGATAAGAAACGGTTTGAGCCTTGATTTTTCAAAACCTCGATCATGACGTCGTCCTCATGACGTAAGTGAAGGATGTGATCGAAACGTCCCGTCGGTTCAGTTCCCCAAATCATTAATGCCTGTCAGTTAGCGGTCGGCCACTAGCACCACCGAACCGTCGCCGTGAGCCTATAAATACCCACTCCATCATTGAATCAAACTTTACTTTTGCTCTAATCAAACCTTTAAGTCTTCTCACTCTTTTCATCTCCTCCATTTCGCCGTCTGTAGAGCCACCTCCGTTAGCGCTGAAACCACCAGTTTTTCATCTTTCTTCGCTCTTCTTTACTTATACAAATGGCGAAATCCTCAATGACCATACCGCAGAAGGAGAAAACTTCTTGCTCCTCTTCCCGACCGTCCGGCGGCAAAACGTCGGCGGAGCCGATTCCCCACGAGTATGTTCCCTGCCCGTGTACTCTAAAATCTGACTTCAAGGTTGAAAACCCTTCATCGATCCCGAGCCGATGTGAGCATATGTCGATAAACATGTGCTCGATAACAAAGAGCCACCTCGAGGCCGTGAAGAGGGACTGCAACTGGGGTCCCGAGGTCGTGGTGCAAATTCCTGCTCCCGAAGAGAGCATCACCGCTTATGTAGAGGGGTTCCTAAGTGTTTACACTTACCCCTTTACATTGGGTCCCCTCGACCCAGTGATTATTGATCTCTGTAAAAGATATCAGGTCACCCTCGGCCAAATCCACCCCTCTTTATGGCGCATAATAATCATACTGTGCTTCTTCTTTAGCAAGGCCGAGGGGCTAGAGTTTACTCTAAATAACCTCATACAGTTGTACCGGCCCCGAATCTATCGAGGACTAATCAGGCTCCAACACCAGGCAACGAAAGCCTTGATCTCGAGCATCGACGAGGACAAGGATCGGGGTTGGATGAGCCGTTTTATACGGTTGATGACCCGTGACATTATCCCGGAAGAGAAGATGACGTTCCCTGGGGAATGGAACTTTGACTGTAAGTGATCTTCTAAAATTTGTTCTTCGTACCTTCCTCGATTTTGCCTGATATCCCCTTTCGACATGCAACTATTCCTTGGATGCCTCAAGAGGTACCCGAGCTTGAAGATTGGGTTCGGAAGTTAGCCTCAACTTCCACTTATGCCGAACGCGCATGGCGTGATTTGGCAAAGGGCAGATGGGAGGCCAAGAACCACGGTAAAGATCTCCTTTTTCATGTTCTGAAACACTTTTTGTACTTCATTTGTCACTAATTTTCTTTTATGCACGCCTGACCAAGGATGCTACTTTGAGGCCTCCAATGGCGAGGAAGAAACCAAGTCCCCGATTTCGAAGCCGGTGGAAGACAAGAAGAGGAAAACTGCCTCGCAGTTCGAGGATCCCAAACCCAAACTTCGAAGGGTGAGGAGGAAAGTAATATCTCTCACGATGGACTTGGTCCAAAAACTAAGAGACGAAGAAAAGGAAGAAGAGGAAAATGCTTCGGCACTGACGGTCTTCTGAGCTGACGGCGGCTACTAAAATCAAGCCTCGTGTTGAGGAGGCTTCCAAAAGGAAATCGGGAGAGGGTCCCGAATTACCATAGGTTGAGATGGTTTCTCGATCATCTGCAGCTACACCGGACGGGGCCAATTCTGAGACCCCGAAGATCGATCAGAGCATCCCGAGCGACTTGCTCGGGACCATGATAGCAGGTCACTTGCCTTCTCTTCCGACTTTTTCTGAAGAGGCACTAAGGGAAGCTCGAGAGTTGAAGACCCCTGATATAGGCGGAGGCTCTAGTGTAGGGGATCCCTTTTGGGATTTCTTTACTGGAGTCGATGATGCCTATGATATCAGTGACGCTTCTATTTTTTAGAAGAGGCCCAACATCTCTTATCTCGGGTAAGAATCTATTTACTGCACTTTTTTTTTCTTTACCCTCTTTTTTTTTCTTTTCTAAATCTAACTTGTGTTTTCCCTTTTTTGTGTAGGCCTCCGCCAAATTTCGAGCTGACCTCAGCCAGTGTGAAACCGAGCTCCAAAAGGTCTCGGAGGAGAGGAACGCTCTAAAGCTTCTTTGCGGCCAAAAAGACGAAACAATAAAGATCTACAAGCGGATTTGGCCAAGGATCGTGAGGAAGAGGTCGAGCTAGATAAGCAGAGCATCCTTTTGATAAAGTATGGACTCGACCTAACTGTGGAGGCTAATACATCATTATCTCAGCTGCAGCAAAAGGTTGAAAGGATCGAGTTGCTTCGGGGAGAAGTCAATCAGGTCAAGGCCGATTGTGGTCGGTGGAAGGAGAATATGGACCGCCTGGCTGCAGAAAAAGAAACTACCTAGGCCAAACTGTTATCGGCCAAGGTTCAACCTCGGGGCATCAAAGAGAAAAGTTCGGCCCAAGCCAAGAGGATCGAGGAGCTCGAAATCGGGCTTGCTGAGGCCAAGGCGGGGATCGAGAAGACAAAAGTCATGGCATACAAGTCCATTGCCATGTACCGGACCAATTCTGAGGCTAATCAAACGCAGCTAAGGGAGGCTTCTGACAGAGAGCAATGGATCGTTGACTCGGCAAAGTGTCAATCCCAGAGGGAAACCCTCGAGGAAATCTATACTCGAGGTTTTGACCTCTCCGAGGAGATAGCCCGAGCTAAGGTGCTTGAGGCTAAAGCTAGAAAGCATGCCTCCTTTGATGACGAAGACGATGATGAAGAAGGCAGTCGAGGTGGATCCGATGAGGGGCCTGAAGGAAAAGTTGCTCCCGAAGAAGAGGTCGAAACCTGCCGTAGTTAGGACTTAGTTTCTTTTTTTTTGTAAGACCTTGATCGGTCTCTTGTACATAACCTTTTTTATCAATATATAATAAAAAAAACTTCTCTTGAATGTCTTCTCAATTTTATGTTCAAATGTGTTTTGTGCTTTTGCCTTGTGAAAATTTTGTTGTTGTAGCCTCCGTAATCGAGTGAACACTAGTTTGAACTTAGAACAAAACCCTTAGGATTTTTAGACACGCAAGGGCGAGTCCCTAAGCTCAATAATATATTCGAGATTTCGGATGGCTTGATCGATGCCATGACTGCACTATTTTTATAACTAAGTTCGAGTATGTTTCGAACTTAGAATAGAATAAACCCTTAGGTTTTTTATCAAATAATGGATAATTTTCGAACTTACAGTAGCATACCCCTTAAGGTTTTATGGAGGATCCTTGATCTAAGTTCAAATCAACTTTATTTGAACTCGGAATAGTGGAACCCTTAGGTCCGAGTTGAGTGAGAACAAAGTCTCAAACTCTAAATGTATTGGCCCTTAGGCTCTTTTAGGTTGGGCCCATATGGCTTTTAAAAGACGGCTATTATTTCCCCCTTTCGGCTTAAAAGACTTGGTAAAAAATTTCTTTATGCCTTAGCATGTTTTTTTTTAACCCTTTTTTTTACTCTTTTTTTACCAATTGGGTTTTTTGACGGTCCGATGTCGGTTGAAACTCTTTTGCTTTTTTTGCCTTAGGACGTTTGTGTTAAAGATAATTTGATACCTCTTAAGATTTTTCGAGGGCTGATTTTATCGAAGCCCTTTTGATTATTTGTCATCGAGGGTAGCCTTTTTTAACCAGTTTTTCAGAGAATTTGAAGGCCTATTGTTATTGCGGAATTCGGACGTCTCCGAGCCACGTTATTTAAGCCGTAGCCTTTAGTTTGGCCGTAGCCTTCGGGTACGCCTCTTAGGCTTATTTCCCAATAACATTTCGAACTTGTTTGAAATGTCAGTTCACTTGACCGTTTGGTCCATTACAAAGCTTCCCTATCGAGGCCCTTTGACATGAAGTACTATTCTCGAGAATACAACATTCGTGGGTGATTCCCTCCAGTATTCGAGGTTGATTGCAAAGAAGCCTTGGATACTATTGAATTGTCCTCAGGTAGCACATAATTGTTGCCTCATTAAAAACCTCGCCGGAAAAACCCAGTTGGGATAAAAACCGATCTAAGGAAAAAAGAGTGCAATGCGTCTTTAAAACCTGAGGACTTGATATCTTTGGTCGAACTCCTGCAATGAGTTAGCATCGAATATATATAAACGAAAGAAGGGAGAAAATCATACCTTAACAATAATATCGTTTGAGAAGTGATATGTTCCAGTTGTTTGGTAATGGTTCGTCGTCCATCATTCCGAGTTTATAAGACCCTTTTCTGACTATACCGAGGACTTGATAGGGTCCTTCCCAATTCGGGCCGAGCTTCCCTTCATTAGAATCTCGAGTGTTGATAGTGACCTTCCTTAGGACTAAGTTCCCGACCCTGAAGTGGCGAAGGTTGATTGTTCTATTGTAGTACCTTTCGATTTGTTGCTTTTGTGCAGCCATTCGAACAAGTGTCACTTCTCATTTTTCATCTAATAATTCGAGGCTAGTATTCATAGCCCCGTGGTTCGATTCCTCTGATGCATGTCGAAACCTTGCGCTGGGTTCTCCAACTTCGATTAGGATTAAGGCTTCGGAGCCATACACTAAGGAAAACGGAGTTGCCCCTGTACTGAACTTCAATGTTGTTCGATATGCCCAAAGGACTTCGAGCAGAATTTCTCTCCAATTCCCTTTAGCTTCATTCAACCTTTTCTTCAGGTTTTGGATGATAGTCTTGTTCGTCGATTCGGCCTGTCCGTTCCCACTATGGTGATACGGTGTTGACAATATCCTTTTTATTTTATGGTCTTCGAGAAATTTTATCACTTTACTGCCGATAAATTGCTTACCATTGTCGCATACTATTTCTGCGGGTATTTAAAATCGACACACGATGTGATCCCAGATAAAGTCTATAACCTCTTTTTCTCTCACTTTCTCGAACGCCTGTGCTTCAACCCATTTAGAGAAATAGTCAGTCATAAATAAAATGAACTTAGCTTTACCTGGGGCCGATGGAAGAGGGCCAACGATATCCATCCCCCATTTCATGAATGGCCATGAGGATAGGACTGAATGAAGTTGTTATCCGGGCTGATGGATCATCGGTGCAAATCTTTGACATTTATCACATTTTCGAAAAATCTCCTTAGTATCTTTTTCCATGCTATCCCAGTAGTATCCTGCTCTAATGATTTTGTAAATCAATGAATCGGTGCTGGAGTGGTTCCCACAAGTGCCTTCATGGACCTCTCGTAAAATATAATTGGTGCCTCCTGGTCCTAAGCACACTGCCAATGGTCCATCGAATGTTCTTCTGTATAATGTTCCATCTTCAGCCAATGTGAATCGAGCAGCTTTGGTTCGTAAGGTCCTCGACTCTTTAGGGTCTGACGGGAGCTTTCCATTCTTCAAGTATTCAATATATTTTTTCCTCCAATCCCAGGTTAAGCTTGTAGAGTTTATCTCGGTGTGACTTTCCTCGATCACGGATCTCGAGAGTTGAACGACAGTCCCCGAGCTGATCTCATCTTCCTCGACCGATGACCCCAAGTTTGCAAGTGCATCGGCCTCACTGTTTTGTTCTCGAGGTACATGATGTAAAGACCATTCCTTGAAACGGTGCAAAGTTACCTGCAGCTTGTCCAAATACCTTTGCATTCTATCCTCTCGAACTTCGAAGGTTTTGTTTACTTGGTTCACCACCAGTAAAGAGTCACACTTGGCTTCAATGACTTCTGCCCCCAGGCTTTTAGCTAGCTCGAGACCTGCAATCATGGCCTCGTACTCGGCCTCATTGTTAGTCAACCTAGAAGTTTTGATAGATTGCCTAATAGTGCTACCCGTGGGTGGCTTCAAAACGATGCCTAACCCGGACCCCTTCACATTTGAAGCACCGTCTGTGAAAAGGGTCCATACCACCGATGACATGCCCGATTTTAACAAGAGTTCCTTTTCAACTTCGGGTACGAGGGTCGGCGTGAAATCGGCCATGAAGTCCGCTAAAATTTGAGACTTGATGGTCGGCCGGGGTTGATATTCGATGTCGTACCCACTGAGTTCGACGGCCCATTTGGCCAATCGGCCCGACAGTTCGGGGTTTTGCAAAAAATTACGAAGTGGGTAAGTGGTTAATATGCATACGGGGTGACATTAAAAGTATGGTCTTAACTTTCTGGAAGCGCTTATCAGTGTAGGTGCCAATTTTTCTAAGTGCGGATATCTAGTTTCTTCTTCTCCTAAGGTTCGACTTATATAATAAACGGAAAATTACGTACCTTGATCTTCTCGAACTAGGACACCACTTACCGCTATTTCTGATACTGCCAAGTACAAGTAAAGTTTCTCATCTGCCTTTGGAGTGTGAAGCAGTGGTGGGCTCGATAGGTATCGCTTCAACTCTTCCAATGCCTGTTAGCATTCCGGGGTGCTGGCGAAAACGATCTTCTTTTTGAGTAAAGAGAAAAATCTGTGGCTTCGATCCAATAACCTTAAAATGAATCGGCCTAAGGCAGATATCCGTCTAGTTAGCCTCTGTATGGCTTTTACACTATCCACGATGGTGATATCTTCGATGGCCTTGATTTTATCGGGGTTGATCTCGATCCCCCGATTTGATACCATGAAGCCAAGGAACTTGCCCGAACCAACCCCGAAAGCACATTTCTCGGGGTTGAGCTTCATGTTGTATTTCCTTAAAATCTCGAACGTCTCCTGCAAATGAGCCAAATGGTCCTCTGCGCACAGGGACTTAACTAGCATGGCATCAATATAAACCTCCATTGATTTACCTATTTGTTCTTCAAACATTTTATTCACTAGGCGTTGGTAAGTAGCTCATGCATTTTTTAGCCCGAAGGGCATTACATTATAACAATATGTTCCATACTTGGTGATAAATGAAGTCTTTTCTTGGTCTTCCGGGTTCATTTGGATTTGATTGTACCCGGAATAGGCATCGAGAAAAGTAAGGATCTCGTGGCCGGCCATGGCATCGATCATGCGATCGATGTTAGGTAGTGGAAAAGAATCTTTGGGGCACGCCTTGTTTAAATCCTTATAGTCTACACACATTCTAAAATTGTCCTCTTTTTCAGGGACTACAACTATATTGGCTAACCATTCGGTATATTTCACCTCCCGAATGGATCCTATTTTGAGAAGTTTAGTTACCTCATCCTTTATGAATGAGTGCTTTACTTCGGACTGGGGTCTTCTCTTTTGCTTCACCGGTTTGAATCTAGGGTCCAGGCTTAGCCGATGTGTCGTTACCCCCGACGGAATCCTTGTCATGTCTAAATGGGACCAAGCAAAACAATCTATGTTATAAACAAGAAATTGAATAAGTTTTTTCCTGAGTTCGGGGGTTAATCCCGTTCCCAAGTATACCTTTCGCTCGGGCAGGAACTCGATCAATATAACCTGTTCTAGCTCTTCGACCGTTGATTTGGTGGCGTCAGTATCTTCGGGAACAACAAAAGTTTGAGGGGTCAGAAAATCCTCATTTTCTTCTTCTATCTCCCGCTTCCCTGATTCGGTCGAGGCCGATGGCTGTGATTTCTATTTGACTTCCTGTTTATCTTGGATGCTCGACCTTTTCGAGGTTGATAGTGTTGATACCGAGGTCACCTCATCGACCGCAAATATTTTCTTTGCAGCATGTTGTTCCCCGTACACTATTTTTACACCGTCCGTCGTCGGGTATTTCATCATTTGTTAGAGAGTCGAAGGGACTGCTCTCATATTGTGGATCCAAGGCCTTCCGAGCAGGGCATTGTACCTCATGTCGCCCTCGATTACGTGGAACTTGGTATCTTGAATGATTCCAACCACGTTCACTGGTAGAATAATCTTCCCTTTAGTTGTTTCACTGGCCATATTAAAGTCATTTAAGACTCGAGTTGCAGGTACGATTTGACTTTGTAGGCCGAGCTGCTCCACAACCCTCGATCGGATGATATTTGTCGAGCTACCTGGATCCACTAAAACACGCTTAACTTGAACTTTATTTAATAAGATAGAAATTATCAGAGCATCGTTGTGGGGCTGAGATATACCTTCTGTTTCTTAGTTGTTGAATGATAAAGTGCCTTTGGGCACAAAATCTCGGGTTCATTTTTCCCTAGTGATTGATACCTTAGTGCATTTGAATATGGGTCCCAGTGGAATGTCGACCCCACCGACGACCATATGAATGACATATTGGGGTTCCTCTTGTTTATTTTTCCTGTTGGCGTCCATTTCTTTGAAATGATTCTTGGCTCGATCGCTGAGGAACTCTCGAAGGTGACCCTCATTGAATAGATGGGCCACCTACTCCCTTAATTGCCTGCAATCCTCGGTCTTGTGACCATGCGTGCCATCATACTTGCATATCAAATTTGGGTTTCTTTGGAAGGATCGGTTTGTATGGGTTTGGGCTACCTAGTATCTCTGATCCTTCCGATTGCCGAAACAATGCCTGATGCATAGATGCTAAAGTTATATTCCGATAACCGAGGTGCCTCTGTGGGATCGGCATACTTGTCAAAACCACTTTTGCTCATAAGTCTCCGAGAATTCTCTCCTCGATCACTTCTTCGATCGTTCCGGGCAGAATTGCATCCTGAACCATTGTTCCTTCGATCTGCGGTATATGGTTGATATCGGTCCCTGTTCGACCTTGGCTCCCTGTCGACGTCCCTCTGGTTTTTAACTGTCGACCTGTTTGGATATACTGAACCGGAAGGGGCTCCTAATTGGTCGTCCTCCACCCTGATCTTCGACTAATATCTATTGTGTACATCTGCCCAAGTTATAGCTGGATACTCGATCAGATTTTGTTTCAACTGTCGTGCTGCTATCGAACTCCATTCGTTCAATCCTTGGGTGAAAGCTTGAACGGCCCAATCATCTGTGACCGGTGGCAACTCCATGCGTTCCATTTGAAATCGGGACACGAACTCCCTTAGCATTTCATTATCCCTTTGTCTTACCTTGAAAAGTTTCGATTTCCTCGTTGCGACCTTTATGGCCCCGGCATGTGCCTTTACGAAAGAATCTGCTAACATGGCAAATGAATCGATGGAATTTGGTAGCAGGTTGTGATACCAAATCATTTCTCCCTTTGAAAGGGTCTCTCCGAATTTTTTTAACAGCACAGATTCGATTTCATCATCCTCTAAATCGTTACCCTTGATGGCGCATGTATATGAAGTAACATGTCCCATTGTATTTGGGTATGTCTGGCATACGAAACTTCTTTGGAATAGGCTTCGGAGCCGCACTTGGAGGAAACAGTTTTTGTACATACTTCTTCGAATCCACCCCTCTCAAGATTGGCGGTGCCCCTGGTATCTGATCAACTCGAGAGTTGTATGTCTCCACTTTTTTATAGTTGGCTTCGATTATATTCTCCCCTGATTCAATTCTTTTGGTGAGCTCCTCAAGCATTTTCATTACCGCAGGATTAGTCTCCGATCCGTTACCATTCGAACTTTCCGGTACTGGCTCGGTACGGCAAGTAATTTCCAGCTCAACCCTATTCGGAGCTCTATATTGATTTTGTAACTGAGCAATAGCGGCTCTCTGCCCTCTGAGCCTGAATCATCTCGAATATCAATTAGAAACTAACTCCTTCGTCTCCTCTGCCCTGTGTTCCTTGGCCACTAGATCGGCCTTCTCTGCATACACTCCCATCGAGATCTGCGCCTAGGTCCGCGTTTAGAGCAACGTGCGAACTGACATCGACTGGGTTGGCAACCGGTGCTGCCCCGAGATTAGCATGTGGCACTCGACTCATGGAGCGATCACATTTTCGTTTTCATCGTGGAATCCGAGGACATTGTTACCGTGTGTGGATGCGTTTTGCGAGTTTGACATGTTTTAACCTGAAAGCAAAGGCACTCAACAAGAACAAGCGTAAAATAGTGTGTTTTACCAAAATCAGTACTGAACAATCACTATTATCCTTAGCCCCACGGTGGGTGCCAAACTATTTACTCTAAAATTCGAGTAACAATTAAACTTATTTAGTGGTTTTAAGGATACGTGATTTAATCCAATACCAATTGACAAACAAGGAATTGAATAAATAATCTGAATAGTAAAATAAATCAAACAAGTGTTCTAGTAGCGCTTTCGACCTCGATTCGAGATGGTCTCGAGGTTGGGTAAGAAGAACAGTAAAGAGCAGAAGATAAACAATGATGAACAATAATGGATAGTAAGTAAAATAGAGAGCAGCGTTTTTGTTTATCTTTATCAGTGAATCAATGCCCCTTATAAATGAATAGGGTCTCTCTATATATAGTTGAGGAATCCTAAATAAGGTACAATTCTAATAACGAAAACAATTCCCATGATTGACATCAATAACCGCTTGATTTGATCCGTTTCGGGATTTCTGCCGAAATCTTCGGTCGGTTGCTAATATCTCGCCATTCCGTTATTATGCCTTACTCGAAGTCAGTCATGCTCGGTCTCGATCTTCGTGTTCCGTACTTTTCCATTGAGCTCGAGCCTGGTTTATTACGAGCTTACTCTCGGGGTAGCTCCTTGTGCCTATGATATCTGACATGCCCGATTTCGACCGTATACACATATACGCAACAAAAGTACTAATTAATTGTAAATCCCTAAGTCAATAGCGTTGAAAATTGCAGAGCTATACGGTAGGTTTATCTAACATTTGATTAAAATGTGAAATAATATTTCGTCTGGCACTCCAATATTTTTCTCTAAAATGGTAGGTAAACATTTGTGACTTCTGACCTTTTGATGTCGACACATGAGAAGTTTAACATTTATACTAAAATTCATGATTTAATTTTATGTACTAATAGTAAAAGAAAAAATTATGATCAATATAAATTAATCTATTATAATAATTTATGTACCATATCTTAAGTTACACTCTTTCCACAGACTGTTAGTTACCAACCGGCCCGTAATTGACTTTTACAGGACATATTGCTTGTGTAAAATTTCTTTACAACGTTATTGTATAAAAAACTTAAATTCAAATTCAAATAGAGGTGCACAACAAAGTCAATTTGAGCTACCAATTCATTATTTATCATACTTAATTTAAACTTTCCGTGTCTAGCACAGTAATCCTCTTGCACGCATGCACAACCGGACAATGTTATTACTTCAAATAGTGGCGGGTCGGAATTTTTATCAATCAAAATATAAAAAAGTAAACAAATAAAAAAGTCAAAAAGATTCAATATCAACTATACATACATATAAAAATAATTTTGGTCTTGTACATATAATATAATTATCCAGCGAAGAAGGTTCTTACGAACCCCTTCCGTCACCTTAGCTCCGGCCATGACCTCAAGTAATTAATTTTGTTATCCAGAGAAAATCCATTACCTAGTTGGATCAATTAAGTAATTGTTTAAATATTGGTCTTTTTTCTTTTAGGAAATTAAAGTGTTTATTTTGCATAATTAATTTTGATCGTTATATATGTTGTTTTATCCAGCAAATGCGATGCTTTAGAAGATGTGCGCGCTTTCATGCTTGGGCTATATACTTTCGTGTACAGACAAGTAAACAATCCAAAATTAATTAAACCAAGTATAACTGAATGAAGTGTGCACGAAATACTTTTTTTTTTAAAAGACAAGATGCCACATACATACACATCATTTAGACATAAATAAATCAGCGGAGTACCATGTAACTAATTAACGGGTTTACATGAATTCGATAGTTTTTTTGCTCAAATATTATATTTTATTAAGAAATTCATCAAATATTTATAAATATTTAACTATAAATTCAAGTATTATTATATATTAATTTAATATCAATTTATAAACTTAAAATTTTAGATCCACCGTCTAAATAAATGTCTTAACACGGCCCGTCAAAGGATCAATACATCACCTATACTCCGTCACTGACGTTATTTTCATTCTTCGTAGAATCATCACGTGGCACGGAGACATTAACATATTCTACAAATATCCTTTTTCCTAACTCCAGCTCCATTTTTGACCTACATCTCTCAAATTCTTTTTAAAATATTATTGGTGTATTTTTTTTTATTTTTTAAAATGTATCGTACATGCTGGTTTAAATTTAACAGTCCAAATACAATAATGGCGTTAAATTCCTATAGCATCATAACGTCTCGGTTTCTCATTGTGGGAAAAATTGAATTGGCTTTATTTTTTACTTAAACAGTGCACTGCTAAGATAAATTTCAAATGAACTCCATATTCAGTTTTTTATCCATTATAAAAATGACATTATATGTAATCGTGGACCACTAAGAAAACAATAAATATAAACCGAAAACATCAGCATGATTTTGTAATTACTTGGAGCACGTGGCAATAAAAGAACTCAACAAACCTCAACCTCATCATCTTCATGTATCATAAAAGAAATCGCGAAAAAGCAATCGACGTGCCCCTTTGACCTACCAAACATTTCGCAAATTCTTATCTGCTTTATTCTACTTTTAGGACAATCATATGCTTATTGATTTAAGAAAAATATTAAAAAGAACTCATTCAATGTAGCTCAAACAATGCCACATGCACTAAACGTCAAAAAAGAATCCAATCAAACACTGAACCCATTAGGTCTAACTCGTAGCTTTATGTCATTCCATTCCATACTCCATTGAAACTTCGAGTATTTGACCTATGCCACTTGAATTTCATCTTTTTATTTTACTATCTTCAATTCGGACCCCACAAGTGGATGACAAATACGCCCTAGTCCGGACTTTTTACGTAAATACATGACATTGGAGTAACTATGAATGTCAAATATTGTGTATAAAAAAATGAAATGTTTTATATATGTAGAATTTTATTTTTCTGTCGAAACAGTAAACTATATTCAAAATTGACATTGTAAATCGGATGCCAATATTGAGACATCTCTTTAAGATACGTTTATTTCATAAACGCAGAATAGTTTTTACTTCTACTCCTTTAGAAAAACAGATCGATAATTTTTTATTAATTCCATTTTGGAATTCCTTTCTTTTTCTAGGGGTATGGATCTAGTTTTGAGATGATTGTCTTTGAATTTGTTCTTCGGAGAACATATTTTCCTTTTCTATATAACATGTTTGTATTGAACAAAACGTCTGTGAGAAAAGCAAGATGGTGTAGCAAATGAGCTATCACGGGCACATTGACAAACACATGTAATTAATTACCGCTAGAGAGGGATTACGAAAAAAGGCCTAGACGCCAAAATACATTAAATAAAAATAAAAGGATCAAAGAAAGTGGAAGCAAAAAAAGGAATTAAAACGAATGCAAACGTGTCAACCAATTGTGACACCGTTACAACACCTTTTGTTAGCACTCCCTTTCCCCATTCCCTTCTTATGAAAAAAACATCGCCCAACTCCAAAACGCCAAGCCCTTTTCTTGTGTCCACGTGTTTGCACGTGTCCAACACTCTACTCTTCCTTTTTTCCCAGTTCTCTGCCGTCGTGTTTTTAACCCACGCGTGAAAAACGCCTCTTTTCCTCTTTCCCCTCTTCTTTTTCCTTTCAAGCTTCGTTGTATTATTAACGCTATCTGCCCGGACAAAATTCACCGATTCGCTATCCCACAGGACAAAGTTTCACCGTAGCGTTCTAGACGTTAAAGCCATGTAAAAACACGTGGCAGGTGATATTCGGTGACTAAATAAAAAAATAATTCGATGCATAAAGTATATCATATTCATGCAGTGTTTGAGAATTCAAGAGATACTATATAGAAAATTTACTCTTATACAAGTATTAGTGGCTGCTCCCAAGACTCAAACTCGTAATTTATAAATCATACGGTGACAACTTTATTATTTTTATAAAATTCTCTTCTAACTGGGTGACTCCATGAGATATTAATTGAACTCATTTCTCTTGGATGACCAAGGGCGTATCTAGGTCTTCGGATATAAATTCACGTGAACTCATACGTCTCCCTGAATTATATATAATAAAATATTATATTTCTTCAAAATTACTTAAATATATGTGCATGCACACATGCTCAAAGACTCCTTTGCTGCAATAAATATTGGGTGCACCTCTACGAATAAATTGATGGTAAAATCTCATTTTGGACGGTCTTTTTTTTTACACGGAGTATAGATATATACGTGAAAACCACTAAAATTATAAAAAAAATATAATTTTAAACCTATAATTTTAAAAGTGTAGTGATTTCATAGTAAGAGACTAAAGTTAAACACGTCAAATATAAATTAGTTAGATCCACCTTTTTTTACAACAATGCGCTCATCATCTTGAAATTCTGAACCCGCCTCTCACTGTGACACCATAATTTTTTTTTCTTGACTATCTTTATGAAGTTGAAAATCAGAATTTATGCAGAGTTCAATGAAATTGACGGAATTTCTCAAGCTTAATTAGAGATTTTTAGTATAAGTGAAAAAGAAATTGTTGGTGAAAAAGTTTTTTTTTTCTTTTGCTAATTGTTTATCCGTAAAACGGTACAATTGAATTTATACGTGGTTTCTAGACAAGTGAACTAATTTGATCTTGAAATAATACAATAATCGAAGAAATATAAAATACTTAGCCTTAGAATGTAGGTAAAATAGCAAAGATGGTGATTCCGTGAACACGGTTTCCGGACACAGCAATGATGAGATCAGAAAGCAAGAAAGTAAAATTGTATAAAGTTTTGTATAGAATATAGTATATATTTTATCAGAAAATTCGTGTCCTCTACAATGGTAACCGAGCTCACTATTTATAGTTATGTCTAGGGAAAGAGGTCCTAGGATCGTGCCCTCCTTTAATGTCAATTATGAGGGTCATTGATGAAAATGTAATGGTAAACATAAAAGCCAAATTCTCTGTAACGGACTGTCGCTCTTAATGCTACAGAATATTCCTTAGTAAATGCTACCGGACGCAGAGCATTTGATACACCATTATGAACGTTATCCTTTCCAGTGATAAGTAAAGTGGTTGCGTTCGGTCCTTAGCCATCCCATCTCGGATTCCACGTGTCCTCCTTTTAGTCAGCCACGTGTCATATCATATTTTACCATATACAGATAGTCCCCCTACTTTTCCGGTGACATAGCTTTGTGTTACCGAAAAGTTGGTAGAAACACCTTTTTGGCAGGAATTATTATAACTCCTTCTGAAGGTCTCTGACAGTTGATTAGATGCATGTCTCTCCGCATTTAATGTCCCGAACATGCGTCATCCCATGATTCAGCACAGCTTTTGCCGATTATCGAGTTAATCATTGCCATGAATTTAGCCGCCAAAATTTTGCTTATACGCAACTTTCTTTTCCTTTGCGTTTTACAATTGTTTGAGCTTCTGATTTGCATCCTTGTTTTTCATCCTTTTTCTAATTTTTTTCAAACACAAAATCTTTTCCTTCTTTTTTTCCAATGGCTTCTTCCTCTAAGCGTTTTGGTTCTACAAAGAGCAAGAACAAAATCGAGGATTCCGTTCCTCTAACAGTGGGTTCTAGCATCCCAAGAAGGCTTAGTACTTCGAAGGATTTTGAAGAGAAATTTCCTATATCTAACTCTCGTACATGGTCCTTCCAATATTCCTGCTGTGAAGGAGGACTGTCGCTGCAATGAGTTCGAAATTATTGCTCCTGATCTATCGGAGCGAGTGACCCTTCCCAAGGAAGGTTTTACATACTTTTTCACATATCCCTTTACTTTGGTGCGTTTTCTTTGAGCGGAGAGCTTGATTCCGTGATTGCGAAATTTTGTCTTCGCTACCAGGTGTGTTTGGCACAGGTAAGTCCTTCAGTGTGGAGGACGATCGCCTGCCTCTGACGTTTGTGCCAAGACACTGGAGAGGAGCTAACCTTAATTCATATAATGAATCTTTATTCCCCTAAAGTCTTCCGCGGGGAAATGATAAACCTTTGCAAACGTGGCCACCATGCTTTGTTGTCTAACATGGATAATAACAACGACCGTGGGTGGATGGAACGGTTCATTGCAGTTGCCACCAACGACATCATTCTGACAACGGCTTCATCCTTTTCGGTTGCTTGGAACCGCACTCGTAAGTTCTTTGTATAATATTCCTTTTACTAGATATTCTTCTATGGTCGTATCTTCATCCTTCGCATGTTTCAGCAACTCGATGGATCCCACCGGTGGTGAAAAGTTTGAACCGGTGGGTTCAGAAGATTTTGGACGTCACAACGCCCGAAACTCGTTCGTGGAAAAAACTGTCCCTTAAATACGGGTGGAAGGCCAAAAATCATGGTAACTTTAATTTACTTTGCTTCCATTTTTGTGTATGAAGAACTTGGTTGAACCCTTCTAACTTGTTCACGGAATTATGTCTACATGCGGGCTCTGTTGTTGTCCCCAAGGAGGACGTTTTGACTGATCCTGCTGATACAACAAGGCTGCTCCAGGAAGCACTTACTTGAACAGGTATCTCCGGGCCTATTTCGGGTGCAAATACTTATTTATGGAGTCCCCGGACGGAGGATAAACAAACAAAGAGAATACGTTCCTCCGCGGCCGGGAAAAAGAATAAAAAGGGCAAAGTTTGATGCCTCCGAGTCATCTCCGGTGGCGATGATGACTGGAACTCCTTCCGGGCCGGTCGTAGATACTGTGATGATTGATGATGATGATGAAGCTAGTGATGAGGGAGCCTTTTTACATAGAAGGCGATGATCTTCATCATTTCAACAGGATGCTCAACATGTTGAGATAGTTGCACCAATTGAAGACGACGTCTCATCACTTTGGGGAGAATCTAATTTAGTAGAATATGCCAACTCCCACTTCCATGCCCCAATTGCTGTAATCGATGTTGCAGGGCAGAGTACCGGGTCCTTGCCGTCTTTGGTTGGCGGGTATCAAACAACCAGCATTGCATTTGATGCAACTGCTTCTCACTCTTCAACTCCATCAGTTTCATATCCACCTTCACCAATACCAGCAACTGCTACATCATTCCCATCTTCGTCTACTCTTCCACCAGTGGTTGCTACACCACCTCCATCGGCTGCACCTGACCATGAAGAAGGTGTTCCTCTTCCACAGTCCCCAATTCATAGGAATTTGGGGTAAAATTATGCTGCTTCTTCTGAAGATCCACAAAGGAGAAGGAACATTACTCTTTCGGTCTCTACCAGTTGCAACCTGTTATCACAGCCGGTGGAACTTGTTAATTACCTGAAGCCTTTGGCTTCAGAAAAAGACTAGGAAAATATTCAGACACTCTCGGAAGAGTGTTTGTTGAACAATGCTACGCATAACGCCGCGCCAGTACGTTCCTTCCTTCCTCTGTTATTTTATCTACTTTTGAACGAATGTATTCTAAGTTTTACCTCTTCTTATTTTATAGGCCAACTTTCTTGCTTCAGAGGGCCGGCCTTCAAAGGTTGATTCGTGAGAAGGAAGAACTTACTTCTGAATGGGATCAGCTTTTGGCGGAATGGGATCAGACCGTTCTCCGCCTCTCGGAACTGGAAACTAGAGCTACTGAGGCCGTTGTTTTGGAGGCTCATTTGCAGCAAATGGAGAAAGAAGTGGTAACCCTTAGCCAAGAAATTGGGACGCTGAGGGATAGATTTAGTGAGGCCAGGGCCAAATGGGCAGAAGTCCAAAATATCGTTCTTGCTGCAACCGACCGTGAGGCTGCCTCCGCTGAAAGAGTGATTAACTTGGAAGCAGCCTTGAACTCCAAAATTGAAGAACTTGCTGCTGTGGAGGTGAAACATGCCTAGCTAGAAGAGAAGTACATGAAAACTATCGAGCATAATAGGCTATTTAGTTCAACTGTCCGCAAGCTCAATGTCAGCCTCAAATCTGCTTGATCCGCCCGGGAAAACCTTTCCGCCGAGGTTACTCAACTCAAAGAAGAACTTAAGCGCCAAGCGGCTTCCCTCATTGTTGAAAAAACTTATTCCATGTATAGCATAAGTAGAAAAACCTTGGAAGAGTCCAAAACTGGTATCATTGTCGTTGATGCCTAAATTGCCTAGGCCCGAGAGCTTGAGTTGGCTGCAAAAAATGGACTCCCGGCGCAGTCTGATGCTCCAGGTTCTTCTGATTCCCGTTCCTAGTTTTTGGAAACTGAAGAAGGATCGGAAGGCGATGAGGCCGAAGACCAAACTGCGAAAAACGTTGAGCCATCGGTGGAACCACTTACTTTTCCCAGGGATGCGGATACTTCTCTTCCTCCTGGTTCCGGAAGCACTGAAGTTTAGCTTTTCCTTTCTTTTCGAATTTTGTACTTTTGTCGTTGTGGCACATCCTTGTAAATAAAGACATATTTTTTGCTCAAGTATCGTTTGAGTCTCTCTTTCGTTTGAATATTCATGCAAGTCTTTAACTTTTGCATTTGCTCGAGCATTATGCACGTGTTGTTCTGCTCGCATTTTACTATGTGTAGTCTCGGATGGTTTTTCTTCGAAGCATTTCGGTTCCGAGTATTATCCCTTTTATGTGAGGGTTTCGTTGCGCAAGTTTGCTTTTTGTGTCCTTTTCATATGCGGCTTTGGGTGTATTTTTCCTCGATGGCATTTTAGATTTCGGGCATTGATTCTTCCGGAACCAACCCTTTAACGTGAGAGTTTTTATAATAGAGGGCCCTCTTATTTTTACGGCACTCTTGAAGAGGACGTCTCTTGTTCATTAAGGCACTAACATTTGAAGTACTTATTTAACTTTCAAATGACAAAGTTAGCTCATCGTTCAGACAAGAAACAAGATAAAAGCAAAAGGATTTCATTTTATTCCTTCTACTTTCAGAAATTACATAAGCATTTTACTATGCAGAAAAGAAATTATCATTACTGGTGGCTATCTTGTACAACTTGTTTCTACTGGGCTGGTTGCACAATCCCCAGTCCTGATGATACATTTTGTTTCTGGATTTTCGTTCCGGGTTGACGTGGCAGTCATTGTTGCCTTCCTCATATTATTCCCCCCCAGTGTTCGAATGTGAAGAATGCGAATTTGAACACTGAAAGTCTTGTACCTTCGGAGGTTCCACCAATGGATTGCTAGGTAGTCCTTCACTCGGCAACATACCTTACTTACCCTTATGAATCCATGTTATCAAGCGAAAGAATACCTAATAGTCCTCTAGTAGTTTGTGCTCGTGAACGGTCGGGTAACCCCTGTTCGGTAGCAAACTTAACTTCCCAGTGGGAATTTGCTATCGAACCAAAAGATTATCTAATCATCCCCGAGTGGAAGCTTGTACATTCGCCCTGCTATCAAAGATCTTACTGCTGATGTCTTCGTAGTATGCTTTCTGTTGCTGCCTCATTAAAAAACTTGCCAGAAAAATCCAATTAGGACAAAAACTGAACAAAGGGAAAAGAAGTGCAGCACATATTTTCTGTTTGAGCGTTGTTCATCAGCAATAATATCTTTTAAGGTGTGCCACATTTCAGTTGTTAGGCAACTTGTCTCCATTCTGGTTCTCCAACTCGTATGAACCTTTTCCGGTGACAGCCGAAATCCGGTAGGGACCTTCCCATGTTAGACCTAGCTTTCCCGCATTGAGCTCCCGTGTATTTTGGGTTACTTTCCTTAGAACCAAGTCTCCTGTTTTGAAAAAACAAAAGTTGGCTCTTTGATTGTAATATCGCTCCATCCTCTACTTTTGAGCTACCATTCTTACATGTGTCAAGTCCCTGCGTCCTTCGAGCAGTTCCAAGTTGATTAACGTTGCTTCATTGTTTGATTCTTCATTTTTCTAAGAATATCTCAAGGTGGGTTCGCCCACTTCAACCAGTATTAGGGCTTCAGCACCGTACACGAGGGAAAAAGGAGTTTCTCCTACACTTGATTTGGTCATTGTTCGGTAGGCCCATAGAACTCCGGCAACTCTTCGGGCCATTTGCCTTTTGCCGCTTCCAACCTTTTCTTGAGGTTTTGAAGGATCACTTTGTTTGTTGACTCTTCTTGACCATTTGCGCTCGGATGATAAGGCAAAGATATGATTCTCTTTATTTTCAAATCTTCGAGGAACTTTGTAACTTTTGCACCGATAAATTGTGGCCCATTATCGCATAATATCTGTTTTGATATTTCGAACCTGCAAATTATATTTTCCCATAGGAAGTAGACCACTTCGCGTTCTCTTATCTTCTGATAAGAACCTTCTTCCACCCATTTAGAAAAATAATCAGTCAAAATTAAAAGAAGCATTACCTTTTCATGAGCCGGTGGTAGTGGTCCGACAATGTCCATCCCCCATTTCATGAATGGCCATGGGGACAAAATCGAATGTAAGGGTTCTGCCGGTTGATGTACTGGTGATGGGTAGCGTTGGCACTTATCATATTTTCGTACAAAATCTTTGGCCTCTTGCTCCATACGAGACCAATAATATCCTGCCCGTACTAACTTCAGCACTAAAGAATCAGCGCCTGAGTGATTTCCGCATATCCCTTCGTGGATTTCTCTCATGACATAATTGGCTTCAGATGCTCCTAAGCACTAGGCCAGTGGGACTTGGAAAGACGTTCTATACAATTGGCCTTTCTTGAAGCTATAACGTGCAGCTTTGGTGTGTAACGCCCGTGATGCTTTGGGATTGTCGGGCAACTTTCCGTGCTCGAGGTAGTTGATTATTTCATTTTTCCAGTCCCAAACCAGACTAGCCGAATTTACCTCATAATAACCATCTGTATCAAGGACTGAGCTCATCAGTTGTACCACCGTTCCGAACTCCGATCCCTTTATTTTTGTCGATGAACCTAAGTTTGCTAATGCATCCGCTTCTGTATTTTTCTCTCTCGGTATATGAGTAATTGACCACTCCCGGAATCGTCCCAGAAGGTCCTGGACCTTTACCACGTATTGTTGCATACGTTATTCTTTGGTATCAAAGATCCTATAGACCTAATTCACCACCAGTTGTGAGTCACATTTGATTTGGATAACCTCGGAGTCAAGTCCCTGGGCCAATTCGAGCCCTGCAATCAAAGTTTTATACTTAGCTTCATTATTAATTAAAGGGATCGTTCTGATGGCTTGCCTTAAGGTTTCCCCTGAAGGCGTGATTAAAACTATTCTGAGCCCGGGCCGTTTTACGTTCGAGGTTCCATCCGTAAATAAGGTCCAAACCCCTGGTGTCCATTCCGACACCATTACTGCCTCCTTGGTTGCCAGAGGTAACAGTCCCGGACTAAAATCGGCCATGAAGGCAGCCAAGACTTGTGACTTAATTGCAGTCCTCAGTTTATATTCTATGTCGAATTCACTCATTTCGACGGCCCATTTGGCCAATCTCCCTAATAGCTTGGGTTTATGAAGGATGTTCCGCAAAGGAAAAGTAGTCACCACAGCTATTGGGTGGCATTGAAAATAGGGCCTCAGCTTCCAAGCGGCGACTACGAGAGCTAAGGACAGTTTTTCCAAAAGTGGGTAGCGAGTTCCTGCTCCCGTTAAAATTTTGCTTACGTAATAAATAGGAAATTATGTACCTTCGTCCTCCCGGACTAAAATTGCACTTACCGCAACTTCTGAAATCGCGAGGTAGACTAGAAATATTTCGCCTTCTTTTGGTTTCGAGAGCAATGAAGGGCTTGATAAGTACTTCTACATGTCCCTTAAAGCCTGCTGGAACTCGGGCATCCATTCGAAATTGTTCTTCTTCTTGAGCAATGTAAAGAAGCGATGACACTTTTACGACGACCGGAAAATGAACTTTCTCAAAGCTACTAACCTTCTTGTGAGTCTTTGAACTTCCTTTACGTTTGACAATTGATCCGGGATATCGTCTATGGCCTTGATTTTATTGGGGTTTACCTCAATTCCCTTTTACGAGATCAGAAACCCCAGGAACTTACCGGAGCTGACCCTGAACACGCACTTTTCGAGGTTAAGTTTCATGTTATGCTTCCTCAGGTTATCGAATGTTTCTTGCAAATGCTTAAGGTGGTCACTTGCATTCAAAGACTTAACGAGCATATCGTCTATATAAACTTCCATGAACTTTCCTATTTGCTTTTCAAACATCTTATTTACGAGTCGTTGATAAGTGACTCCGACGTTT
Organism: Nicotiana tabacum; assembly: GCF_000715075.1. Taxonomy (NCBI): domain Eukaryota; kingdom Viridiplantae; phylum Streptophyta; class Magnoliopsida; order Solanales; family Solanaceae; genus Nicotiana; species Nicotiana tabacum. The sequence goes on along the minus strand of NC_134081.1, from coordinate 85,036,342 downwards.
TTCAACCCAAAGGTCATTACATTGTAATAATATGTACCGAAATTTATTATAAATGAAGTCTTTTTCTGATCTTATGGGTTCATCTTAATTTGTTTGTACCCGGAATAAGCATCAAGGAAACTCATCAACTCATGCCCGGTCGTGGCATCAATCATTTGATCGATATTTGGCAGTGGAAATGAATCTTTCGGGCACACCTTATTAAGATCTTTAGTCTACACACATATGAAATTTATTGTTCTTCTTAGGAATTACTACTACATTAGCTAGCCAGTTTGGATATCTTACCTCTCTGACCGAACCGATTTTAAGCAAGCGGGTTTCCTCTTCTTTGACGAATTTATTCCTAGCCTCGGCAATAGGGCGCTTCTTCTGTCGTACCGGTGGTACATTGGGATCTAAACTCAGCTTGTGCGTGGATATTTCCGTCGGGATACCTGTCATATCCCCGTACGACCATGAAAAACATTCAGTGTTAATTTTAAGGAATTCAATAAAACCATACCTGAGCTCGGGGTGCAATCCCCTCCCCAAGTGAAATTTTCTTTCTAAGAATTCTTCGAACAATGCCACTTGCTCTAGTTCCTCTATCGTGGATTTTGTTGCGTCTGTCTCTTCCGGAACTTGGAAATATCTTGGCACCTGATATTGTTCTGACGACTCTGGCCCTGGAATTAGGGGTGTTCATGGTTCGGTTTGGATCGATTTATCCCTAAAAAGAAACAAAACAAAGTAAGTCGGTTCTTCAAATATTGAAACCAAACCAAACCAATTAAGACGGCTTTTTATCGATTCGGTTTTTGTCGGTTTTTCGGGTTTTTAGGTTATTTATCGGGGTTTTTCTTAAATACTTATGAGACATACACTACCAAACACATATTTCGGAGACTACATTTTCAATATAACACTATCAAACCAATTGCTCTTTGAGAAATCTATCATTTACGAAGATATATTGATGATAATTGAATTAACTAGTGATGAATAATTTAAGTACTCAATAAAAAATTGATTATTTTAAGCATAAAATAAATTCTTATATTTAGCAACAGAAAACTACCAATCAAACTATAATGTAAAAGTAAAGAATTATATTATTATAATAGCAAAAAACTAGACTAAAAATATAAACGACTAATATGCACCATAAACTTTTAGGAACTTTATATAAAAATATACATATATATAGGTATAATAATAAATTTAAATAGCTACTTCTATAGTCTGTTTGGTTCGAATTTCTTTCAGTAATGTTTTGATTAAAACCAAAACCAAATCAAATTTGATCGGTTTTTAAAATTCAAAACCAAAACCATACCAAACCTAAAAAGTATCGGTTTTTTGGTCGATTTGGTTCGGTTTTCGATTTGTTTCAGTTTTTCGGGTTTTTACGAATACCCCTACCTGGAATAACCTCTTCTACCTCGGGAGTAGGTGCCAGTTCCTGTAATTGCTATGTCGTGCGCTCCTTCCCTTTGCTACTGGAAACTGAGATTGCATTCATCTCCTTCGCTGCCGGTTGGTCACCTCTTATGTGCTTGATTCCTTCAGGCGTTGGAAACTTCAGTAATTGGTGATACTTCGAAGGTACAACTTTTGTAACCATGGTCTTCCTAAGATGATGTTGTATCTCATATCACCATCCACTACTTAGAAGATAGTTGTTTTCATTACTCCTTCAGCATTCGTGAGCAGCAAGATCTCTCCCTGGGTCGTCACGCTTGCAAGGTTGAATCCAGCGAGTTTTGTTGCCGGAATAATGCTTCCTGTGAGTTTAGCTTGTTCCAATACTCTCCATTGTATGATATTATCCGAACTTCCTGGACCCACTAGAACACACTTAATTTTAAAATCTAACATATTTAAAAAGATTACCAGTGCGTTATTTTATGGTAACAACAATCCGTCTGTGTCTTCCTCCGTGAAAGTGATATCGTCCTCCCGGAGTCTTTTGCTGTGCATTATCGATACTTTAGTCATCATTGCCGCCGAAAAGGTGACCCCATTAATCTCGTTCCCCTCAAAGATCATGTTGATCGTCTGGCATAGGGTTTCTTCTCCTGCTTTCGATGATTCCATGTTGTCTCTGTTGCGACCGTAATTATTCTTACCTCGATCACTCAAGAATTCTCGGAGATGACCTTTCTTCAATAGCATTACCACCTCCTCCTGAAGATGTCGGCAATCCCATGTCCGGTGACCATTCATCCCGTGGTATTCATAGCATAAATTGGGATCCCTCTCGCTGGAATCAAACCTCATAGGTCTCGGGAATCGTGCTTCTTTAATGTTCCTTATGGCTGACACCAGTTCCAATACACTGACGTTGAAGTTATATTCTGATAAACTGAGGTAAGAAAGATATCGAGACCTCGGCGTTTCTTTATCTTGAAGTGATGTATTGTTTCGACCACAATCAATCCATCTGTCAACGATGAACTTGTTTGCTACTTGGAAATTTCTGCCACGGCCTTCAGTACACTCGTAGGGCAAAAACCGGTCCCTCGAAGTCCACCTATCCACATCGTAGTCATCCTTTGATTTTTCTCTGTTCTTCTCTTGTCCTTTCGCTGATGATGTAGAACCGACCTGGTCATCTTCGATCCTTATCATTGACTCGTACTACCCAAGTTGTTGCAAGCTCTCCTTTAGCTTCCGGGAAGCATCTGAACTTCTCGAATTCAATCTTTTAGTAAATGCTTCAGCTGCCCATTCATCTGGGACGACCGGGAGCAACATTCTTTCTTTCTGGAATCGGGTAACAAACTCTCGTAATAATTCAGATTTTTCTTGTACGATTCTGAATATGTCGGCCTTCCGAACTTGACCTTTTTTGCCTGGACATGAGCTTTAATGGAAGAATCTGCGAGCATCTCAAAGGAATCTATGGAATGCTCGGACAGTAATGAATACCACGTTAGGGCTCCCCTCGTTAGAGTTTCTCCAAATTTCTTTAGAAACACAGATTCAATTTCGTGAGGAGCTAGATTATTTCCTTTCACCGCCGTTGTGTAGGTGGTAATATGTTCCTGTGGGTCTGAAGTTCAATCATACTTTGGAACTTCAGGCATTTTGAAATACTTCGGGATTAGTTATGGAGCCGCACTTAGCTTGTACGGTAATTGAACATACTTCTTCGAGTTCAGGCCTTATACTGGTGGTGCACCCGGGATTTGATCCATGCAGACGTTTACTTCCCTCATGAATCGTAAAAGCTCATATTTGAATGAACCGTTCTCGTTGTTAAGACCCGATCTACCCCCTCCCCCCCCCCCTCCCCCGCCCCGTCGAAACCAACTTCACCCCTGGGAGTGTTGTTGTTGACTCTCTATGTTGTTTGGTCTGCGGGAACAACGGGAAGAATTGGATCTCATCTGTTTGCATTATTCGAGGCCCCCAATAGTGCCTGTTTCAATTCTATCACAACTTGATCTTGCCGCGTGAGATGGCCTAGAATGATTGCTTGTTGCTCTTGTAGGACCCTCACAGCATCCGCTACATGCTCCTCATCAGCATCATCAGGAGTAGTCTTCCGAATCCATCGAGGATACCGTGTGTCATGCACTGGCGGGGCGTCATTCCCCTCATTGCAGGTGTCACTCATTGAGTCCTCGAAAGAAGGCTGATCCCCTCAAATTTCAAGGTTGTGTGCATCGTTAATAGTGTTATTTACCATTTTCTTTGTGTTTTTTTCTAAGACAAAATAATCAAAACACATTAGTAAAAAGGCAAGATTCAATTTAATTGCACGACTGTCTAGGCCCCACGTTGGGAGCCAAACTGTTTATCCGTAAAACGGTACAGCTGAATTTATACGTGATTTTCTAGACAAGTGAACTAATTTGATCCTGAAAGAATACAATAATCGAAGAAATATACAATACTTAGCCTTAGAATGTAGGTAAAATAGCAAAGATGGTGATTTCGTGAACACAGTTTCCGGACACAGCAATGATGAGATCAGAAAGTAAGAAAGTAAAATTGTATAAAGTTTTGTATAGAATATAGTATATATTTTGCCAGAAAATTCGTATTCTTTACAATGGTAACAACTCACTATTTATATCTATATCTAGGGAAAGAGGTCCTAGGATTGTGCCCTCCTTTATTGTCAATTATGAGGTCATTGATAAAAATATAACGGTAAACATAAATGCTAGATTCTCTCTAACGAATCGTCGCTCTTAATGCTGCAGAATATTTCTTAGTAAATGCTACCGTACGCAGAGCATTTGATACACCTTTATGAATGTTATCCTTTCCGGTGACAAGCAGAGTAGTTGCGTTCGATTTTTAGCAACCCGTCTCGAATTTCACGTGTCCTCTTTTTAATAGTCATGTATCAATATTTACCGTATATACTAATAGAAGCTCGTGCAATGCAAAACAAAATTAATCAAGTCACTGAATTTACATGTTTATTTTCAGCATTACTGTTTTTACCCTATAGTAGAGGGAAAACCAAGATTTATTCACTATTGAATTTACAAGTTAGATGATAAAAAAAGTTTCTTGTATAGCTATGGGTTCATGCACTTGCCTCAAGGCTTTTACCATAAGATAAGGTCGGCCGCTTGATAACGCCGAACCTTTGCTACGTGTCGTCTTTTAGAACCCACGATAAACTTCATTGGGTCCCATCGAAAAGGACGACCGTACTTATCTCTAGTGTTTTTTTACTAGTCTCTGCCTATATAAACAACCGCCATTGCACATAATTCAAGAAATTAGAAAAGAAAATTCAGAAAATATAATTTTCTCCCCAATTTTTTAAAGACTTCGCAGTTCTCTATCTGCCATTTAACCATTTGCTTGCTTGGGTTTTCGCTGCCAAGAAGAATAATGGGTGTTCAGGAAATGGACCCTCTTTCACAACTAAGTTTGCCACCCGGGTTTCGGTTTTACCCGACTGACGAGGAGCTTTTAGTTCAATACTTGTGTCGCAAAGTTGCTGGCCATGATTTCTCTTTACAAATTATTGCAGAGATTGATTTGTACAAATTTGATCCTTGGGTTCTTCCAAGTAAGTTTCTCTATCTTCTAACATTTTTTTTCTTATTCAATTAGTTTTAGTGTTTCTAAATTGATTTATTTTTTGATTTCTAAAGGTAAAGCAATATTTGGAGAAAAGGAATGGTACTTTTTCAGTCCCAGAGATAGGAAGTACCCGAATGGATCACGACCAAACAGAGTAGCTGGCTCTGGGTATTGGAAAGCAACAGGAACTGATAAAATAATCACTACAGAAGGGAGAAAAGTTGGAATTAAGAAAGCTTTAGTGTTTTACGTGGGTAAAGCACCTAAAGGAACCAAGACTAATTGGATCATGCATGAATATAGACTCGGTGAATCTCCAAGGAAAAATGGAAGTTCTAGGGTACGTATATCCACCCCTTTTTCCAATTAATTACAATTGTTTTATTTCTGAATTGTGACATTAATATGTTTTTTTTAATAATATATATTTCAGCTAGATGAGTGGGTGCTTTGTCGGATTTATAAGAAGAATTCGGGTGGGCAAAAACCGAACATTTCTGGTTTAAGCAGCAAGGAAATAAGCCACGGTTCTTCTTCATCATCCTCTTCTCAATTTGATGATATGCTGGAATCCTTACCAGAAATTGAGGACCGTTACTTCTCCTTACCAAGAATGAACTCTCTTAGGAATTTACAACAAGATGATAAGCTTAATCTTCAGCACTTGGGTTCTGGAAACTTCGATTGGGCCACTCTAGCTGGATTTAATTCGTTCCCGGAATTAGGTACCGGAAATCAATCTCAGGTGCATTTGAACAATCAAAACAGTAACAACAATTTGAATAATCTGAATGAATTTTTTGCTCACCCCACGCAATTGAATTTTCATGGAGATGTCAAGTTTGAAGGTGGAGTGGATGATGAAGTAGAGAGCGGAATTAGAGCTCAACGAGTTAACAACTCGGGTTTCTATCAAGAGAATTCAACCGGGTTACAAGCCTACACGAACTCGGTACCTGACCCGTTTGGGATTCGGTACCCGACCCAAACAGTGAATATGGGTTTCAGTCGGTAAATAGTGAAAGGTTAAAAGCATTGAATTTGTAATACAGAAAATTTTGGGTGAGGGTAAAAATGTGAATGCTCGTGGATATGTTCAGACAAATTGGAAATATTGCGCTGATTAATGAGGTAGAGCGGGGTAGAGCGCAAATATTCTTTGGTTGGGGACAAAAAGGTAAAATTAACAAGATTTTGTTCATGTAATTGGGCACATATATATACAATGTATTCTGTTGTACACACTGTTTCCCCTTGTACTAAAATTTATGCAGGGGATGTATTTTCTTTAAGGCTTTGGTATTCTACTTAGAGGATGACAAAGTGCAGGATTAGCTTATTTCCTTTTTATGTAAATTGAGCATACATATAATAAATCACATGAAAAAAGACGTGGAATTGTAGAAGTTATCTGAATTGACATTTCTCAACATTATGATTTTGATATCAGCTGCACGGGATTAACACATTACCAATTATATGCACTGTTGTAGGCATTATTCTATTCTTCTGTGTCATATTTAGCAGGAAGTACATTTACAGAATTTGGGGTTGTTACTCTGTTAGAGGGTTTTTTAAGGGGAAAAGAGCCACCACCAAGGTGAAGAAAAATAAGAAACAAATGATTAAGTATGTCGTTTAACTTAAAATCTCATATAAGAAAGAAACAATCACTTCCTTATACATAAATATGTAATCTAGCTAGGAATAAGCTTAAAAATTATATATTACCATGATAAGTGAAGTAGATGTTATTCCCGGTCAATATTGCTGTATTTGTAAATATTAATTCTGCAAAATATAAGTTAACGTAATGAAACAATAATAATAAATTCGAGCCCACTGAATTCACAGTGTTTCCTTAAGGAATTTAATCCCCTCCTAGTACCCAAGGTAATGGATTATTTCCTCCCAGGATAGAACGAATAACACACTGGTGTAGCGGTACTTCAAACCCCAGTGTTTCGGCGAACACAAAGTTCGGTAGCAAATCACACTTACAGTTGCTTTGTTTGAAGTTAAAAACAATGCAGAACGAAGGAGTATATACTCGAAAAACGTATGGAAGTTCTGAGAGGAAGGAATGCAATATATAGCCAATTTGTTGAGCGAATTGTATGTTGAGTTGAGTATCTTTCTTCAACATTTGCTGCTCATATATATAGCAGCCAAGAAGGAGTGCAAGACCAAACGTCCACCCTTCATGGTGGAGCAAGCATTACATGTTTGTGGAGCAAGCACTTCATGATGGGAAGACCATTATCCGGCTGCCAAATTATCAATACACGGATTGGAAAATATCCGTTACAAATACGGATAATCTTACGTTAATATTTACTATTAACAAATAAATTTGGTCTAAAAAATTAATCAATCAATCGATCATTTGACCAAATCCAAATCCAAATCCAAATCCAAATCCAAATCCGAATCCGAATCCGAATCCGAATCCGAATCCGAATCCGAAGCCGTAGCCGAAGCCGAAGCCGAGCCGAGCGAGCGACGACGACGACGACGCGAGGCTTGCTTTCTTCTTAACTCTTTAAGAGCTACAAGAAGAGCAATTATATATATACCCACCAAAAATGTCTTCCACTTCCAATATGGGACAATGTCTCATTGTTAAGAGGGGAAACTTAAAATTTTACTCAAAATTTCATTTTCCCTCCATTTCCCATTCACCCTCATTTTAAGAATATTACATCTTAAAAATAAAACCTCAACAATCCCCCACATGAATGGGGAATGGCTATATCACGGAAGTATGCATGAAAAACTGTGTGATTTACAAGCAAGGATTAATTGCATCTGGATAAGTAGGTTTCCCTTTGAACTTTCCGTAGTAAACTTATGTCGGATATACTCGGTCAATCGGTAGATTTGATATCTTTGAACCGTCGATCTTTGGTGTATACCTAGACAACCATAAGTCACACAATCAACCCTTAACCGTCTTTGGTTCTCATTGTTGTGTTCGTTTCAGCCATGAACACCGCCTGGTTTCATAAGTGCGTAGAGAATTGGCCTTACAAAGTTCTCCTTGAAGCGGCTCACACTTCACACTTAAATAGGTGATTCCTAAACGTGTCATCCTGTAGATACACTATTTGATATACCCCGTATCAAATTTAGAAATCATTAAAAAGCCTTAATGCTTTATCCTTGGTACTGAACATTGTCTCATCACGAGAATGGACTAAAATTTTATTTGACAATGTTGAACCGTCATTAATGACTTTGTTTGATCTCTTTGAACCTAGATCTTGGGATCTCCAGTCTTCTAGGTAGAGTTACCGCCACAATGACTTGTTCTCGGCCATAGCCCCATTCCCCTTGATGATTTCTCAACTACCTCTCTAGTTAGGCCTTTTGTAAGTGGATCCGACACATTATCACTTGACTTTACATAGTCAATTGTGATAATTCCTCTAGAGAGTAATTGCCTAACGGTTTTATGTCTTCGTCGTATATGACGAGATTTACCGTTATACATGACGCTCCCAGCCCTTCCAATTGCCGCTTGACTATCACAATGTATGCATATTGGTGCCAACGGTTTGGGCCAAAATGGAATGTCTTCCAAGAAATTCCGGAGCCATTCAGCTTCTTCACCGGCTTTATCTAAGGCTATGAATTCAGCCTCCATTGTAGAGCGGGCAATACATGTTTGTTTGGACGACTTCCAAGATACCGCTCCTCCACCAATAGTGAATACATATCCACTCGTGGACTTAGAATCAGTTGAACCGGTGATCCAATTTGCATCACAGTATCCCTCAATCACCGCAGGGAAATTACTGTAGTGCAATTCAAAGTTCTGGGTATGTTCTAAATATCCCAAAACTCGTTTCATTGCCATCCAATGAGATTGGCCTGGATTGCTCGTATATCGACTCAGTTTACTTATAGCACAAGCTATGTCTGGTCGTGTACAATTCATGATATACATTAAGCATCCCAATACACGAGCATAATCCAATTGTGATATGCTTTGGCCTTTGTTCTTTGCTAATGCAAGATTCACGTCAATTGGAGTCTTTGCAACTTTAAAGCCCAAGTGCTTGAATTTTTCAAGTACTGTCTTAATATAATGAGATTGTGACAATGCCAGACCTTGAGGAGTCTTATTGATCTTAATTCCCAGAATTAAATCAGCAACTCCCAAGTCTTTCATATCAAACTTGCTATTGAGCATACGCTTAGTAGCATTTATGTTGGCAATGTCATTACTCATTATCAACATATCATCCACATATAGGCAAACAATGACTATGTGATTTGGAACATTTTTAATGTACACGCATTTATCACATTCATTTATCTTAAAACCATTTGACAACATTGTTTGGTCAAATTTCGCATGCCATTGTTTGGGTGCTTGTTTTAGTCCGTAAAGAGACTTAACAAGTCTACATACCTTCTTTTCTTTACCTGGAACCACAAACCCTTCAGGTTGTTCCATGTAAATTTCTTCCTCCAACTCTCCATTTAAGAAGGCCGTCTTAACATCCATTTGATGAATTTCAAGACCATACACTGCAGCTAATGCTACTAACATCCGTATGAACGTAATTCTTGTAACTGGAGAGTATGTATCAAAGTAGTCTAGACCTTCTCGTTGTCTATACCCTTTGACTACGAGCCTTGCCTTGAATTTATCAATAGTGCCATCATCTTTGATTTTTATCTTAAAAATCCATTTAGAACCCAAAGGTTTATTTCCAGGAGGAAGATCAACCAATTCCCATGTATGGTTGTTCAATATGGATTCTATTTCACTATTGACTGCCTCTTTCCAAAACAATGATTCCGAAGAAGTCATAGCTTCTTTAAATGTTTGAGGCTCATTCTCCAATAAGAAAGTCACAAAATCTGGTCCAAATGAAGTAGACGTTCTTTGACGTTTACTACGTCTTGGATTCTCCTGATTACATGTACTTTCTTTTGTTTCTTCCCGAGGTCGTTTAGATCCTTCACCAAACGACTCACATTCCTTTTTATACGGATATATATTTTCAAAAAACTCAGCATTATCTGATTCTATAACCGTATTATTATGAATGTCGGGATTTTCTGATTTATGAACCAGAAATCGATATGCTTTACTATTTGTCGCATATCCTATGAAAACACAATCAACGGTTTTCGGTCCTATCTTTACCCTTTTGGGTTTAGGAACTTGCACTTTTGCCAAACACCCCCACACTTTAAAATAATTCAAGTTGGGCTTCCTTCCTTTCCATTGTTCATAAGGAATGGATTGTGTTTTGCTATGGGGCACTCGATTTAATATTCGATTAGCCGTAAGAATGGCTTCCCCCCACAAGTTCTGTGGCAAACCAGAACTTATCAACAACGCATTCATCATCTCCTTTAATGTGCGATTCTTTCTTTCCGCAATCCCATTAGATTGGGGCGTGTAAGGGGCTGTTGTTTGATGAATAATTCCATATTCTAAACATATTTCTTCAAAAGGAGATTCATATTCACCACCCCTATCACTTCTTATCATTTTTACTTTCTTGTTAAGTTGCGTTTCAACTTCATTTTTGTATTGCCTGAATGCGTCTATTGCTTCATCTTTACTATTCAGTAAGTAAACATAGCAATATCGAGTACCATCGTCAATAAAAGTTATGAAATACTTCTTTCCACCGCGAGATGGTATTGACTTCATGTCACAAATATCTGTGTGAATTAAGTCTAAAGGATTTGAATTCCTTTCAACTGACTTATAAAGATGTTTAACATACTTAGATTCCACACATATTTGACATTTTGATTTTTCGCATTCAAACTTGGGCAGTACTTCCAAGTTAATCATTTTCCGCAAGGTTTTATAATTGACATGACCCAAACGTACATGCCATAAATCATTTGACTCAAGTAAGTAAGAAGAAGCTGAAATATTATTATTATTTTCAACAACCATTACATTTAGATTGAAAAGGCCCTCGGTGAGGTAACCTTTTCCCACAAATATTCCATTCTTACTAATTACAACCTTGTTGGATACAAAAACGCACTTAAAACCGTGCTTAACAAGAAGTCCAGTAGAGACTAAATTCTTTCTCATTTCGGGAACATGAAGGACATTGTTCAAAATCATGACCTTGCCAGAAGTCATTTTTAGAAATACCTTCCCATATCCTTCAACTTTTGCTGTTGAAGCATTTCCCATATAAACTGTCTCTCCGGGTTCAGCAAGAGCATAGGTAGCAAAAGCCTCTCTAACTGCACAAACATGGCGAGTGGCTCCTGAATCAAACCACCACAGTTTAGGATTTCCCACCAAGTTACATTCAGAGAGCATGGCACACAAGTTATCAACATCATCATGGTTTACTACCATGTTTGCTTGACCCCTTTTCTTGTCTTTCTTCGGAGCACGACACTCCGTAGATTTGTGTCCGGTTTTCCCACAGTTGTAGCAGTTTCCACTGAACCGCTTCTTGCTTGGGTTGTATTTCGGACCAGAAGCCTTCTTCCTCTTTTTGTTAGCTTCAACAATATTTGCTCCCATTATTGTTGAATTTCCACGGCCTCTCCTTTCAGCAGCTTTATTGTCCTCTTCGATTCTCAACCGAACAATGAGATCTTCAAGGGACATTTCCTTTCGTTTGTGTTTCAAATAATTTTTGAAGTCCTTCCACAACGGAGGCAACTTCTCAATCATTGCTGCTACTTGGAATGCTTCGTTGATTACAAGACCTTCAGCAAGTAGATCATGAATAATCACTTGCAATTCCTGGACTTGAGTAATAACAGACTTGCTATCTATCATTTTTTAGTCCAAAAATTTTGCGGCAACGAATTTCTTCATCCCGGCATCTTCAGTCTTATATTTCTTTTCAAGCGCATTCCACAATTCTTTGGATGTCTCCATGCTACTGTATACATTATACAGATTATCATCCAGTCCGCTAAGAATATAATTCTTGCATAAAAAATCAGAATGCTTCCACGCTTCAATCACGAGAAAGCGTTCATTATCTGGAGTTTTATCCGGCAGATCAGGAACATCTTCCTTGATGAACTTCTGTAGACATAACGTAGTTAAGTAGAAGAACATCTTCTGCTGCCAGCGTTTGAAATCAATCCCGGAAAATTTTCCGGGTTTTTCTGCCGGTGCCAACGCCGGTGTTCGGCTTGTCGTTGCGTTGGCAATCGCCATCGGAACAGCTTGGTTTTCGTTTTCAGTCATCATCTTTTCTGTAAAAGAATGACACAAACAAACGTTTAATACACGTTTTCAAACTGGAGTAAAAATCACGTAGATTTTAATATCCAACAAAACGCCACGAAGGCTTAACTCTCCAAAACGGGAGTACACAAACCACAAAGGTTTTAGTTTGCAGAATAATAAGAATAACACAAGTACAGAAATAAATATTAAATTCCTTAAGATTGTTATTCCCGGTCAATATTGCTGTATTTGTAAATATTAATTCTGCAAAATATAAGTTAACGTAATGTAACAATAATAATAAATTCGAGCCCACTGAATTCACAGTGTTTCCTTAAGGAATTTAATCCCCTCCTAGTACCCAAGGTAATGGATTATTTCCTCCCAGGATAGAACGAATAACACACTGATGTAGCGGTACTTCAAACCCCAGTGTTTCGGCGAACACAAAGTTCGGTAGCAAATCACACTTACAGTTGTTTTGTTTGAAGTTAAAAACAATGCAGAACGAAGGAGTATATACTCAGAAAAACGTATGGAAGTTCTGAGAGGAAGGAATGCAATGTATAGCCAATTTGTTGAGCGAATTGTATGTTGAGTTGAGTATCTTTCTTCAACATTTGCTGCTCATATATATAGCAGCCAAGAAGGAGTGTAAGACCAAACATCCACCCTTCATGGTGGAGCAAGCATTACATGTTTGTGGAGCAAGCACTTCATGGTGGGAAGACCATTATCCGGCTGCCAAATTATCAATACACGGATTGGAAAATATCCGTTACAAATACGGATAATCTTACGTTAATATTTACTATTAACAAATAAATTTGGTCTAAAAAATTAATCAATCAATCGTTTGACCAAAGCCGAAGCCGAAGCCGAAGCCGAAGCCGAGCCGAGCGACGACGACGGCGCGAGGCTTGCTTTCTTCTTAACTCTTTAAGAGCTACAAGAAGAGCAATTATATATATACCCACCAAAAATGTCTTCCACTTCCAATATGGGACAATGTCTCATTGTTAAGAGGGGGAAACTTAAAATTTTACTCAAAATTTCATTTTCCCTCCATTTCCCATTCACCCTCATTTTAAGAATATTACATCTTAAAAATAAAACCTCAACGGTAGAAACGTTTAAAACCAAAACTGAAATTACCATAAGAATCATATTGTAATATCTTTGTGCAAGTTATTCATAAGAACACTCTTTAAGTTCATCCTCTACACACCTAGTTAAAGAATAAAACTGAAAGCACCTACCAGTGACTAAAAGCCCACTTTCATGACTTCATCAATTATTAGATGCTCTACAATTTATAATTTGAACATCTAGAACCTACTAATAGTTTAAAAAAATAAAAGATTGATCTAATAATTAAATTTATGATAGAATTTCTCAAACACGTGGTGAAAAAGAAAAGGACAGGGACATTGAAATGACTATTTGGATAAGAATATAGTATAGTCGTAGTTCTTTACACCAAACTATTTTGTTGATTAAGTGACTACTATCTAATCATCGATCCGAACCTAATTTTGTTGATTTTTCTTTCTCCTTGTCATACTTTTTAGCCTTTCCCGCAAACTGTTTATTAAGTTTCGAGCTCGGTCTGAGGTGGATATAGTCAATAACATAATTAGACTCGAAGAGATTCCAGAATTAGCGACACAAATGGCAAAGCGCCGCTTAATATCTGATGACACAAAATGCACTCCACTTCCAAACCCACACATCCCTAAAATTGAAAGGATAATTGGAGTGGCGAGTCAAGAACCAAAAGAATTAGAAGTACTTAGTTTCGGTTTGTTTTTTCATGGAATATGCAAGGTGTGATACAGACATTGTGAAACGTCATCACTACTACTCTTTTTCTTAGTCAAAAAGATACAAACGCGTAGGCTCTAGTAGTATGGCATTATTATATGAATCTACACAACTTCCAAAATTGAGAGTTGGCGTCACAAGGTCATATACACTTGTCTTCCTCCTTTCACAAGTCGATTTAGTTTGCTGACATATGGACTTCAATTTTTACGTTACAATTGGCTTTGGCGTTTGGTATGCAAGGTGTCCTTGTTTTTTGGTCAAGATATATATAGGTTTTGTTAAATTACATGTGATGTAACACATAAAGACAACTATGCTTTTTGGTTTTCATTTGAGTATATATATAACTATATACTTCCTAGGGCGGATATACGTGGTGGCAAACGGCTTCAATTGAATCTGCTTTATTAAAAAATAATATTGTGTATATGTATAAATTAGCATTAAAGCTGCGTAAATTTTGTATGAATATTTTATTTGAACTCACTTGACAACTACTATTTTACAACTAAAGTTATGTACTTCTAAGATTGAACCCGCTTGTACAAAATCTTGGGTCCGCCACTAATACTTCACTCATATTGAATCATGACAAAGATGCCACATACGACGTGGATTCTCTCGGAGGTATACTATATGACGAGGATGCATACTTTTCTACTATCAACATTAACTATACTCTAGAAAAATAACCTATTTGGTAAAATTGAAAGTTCTCTGTGTGTAGGGTCAAAACCGATTAAGTCAGCCGTACAGACTGGTCGAGGTGATAATACCTCGATCAAAGGGTATCTACGTGACGACGGGTCGAGGTCCGAAGTAAGGGTATCGAGTTTCGAGCTCTAAGACCAATCAACGACAAGCTCGGTATCATTATCGAGCTCATATCTAAATCGAACTATGAGGCAAAACGGAGATTATCAAAGATGCATAGACCGACCAACACTCACCCCGAATATCGAGACTCCGAGTCATAGTCGAGCTCGAACCAAGGTCGAGGGCTCGATCCAATACCGAGCTCGAGCCGGTATCGAGCTCACAGACAAGAGCCGTTGTAACCGCACTAGGGGAGAGAATCTTGGCAGGAATCGAGGAAAAGACAATTCATATAAAAAGGGGTGATAAAGTAGGATTCTTCTACTATAAAAGGGTGAATTCTTGTAAGCATAAGGGGCATTGTAAAAAAAGACAATTTCAGAGAGATTAACACTTTTGAGCTCATTTACTTTGCCTTGTTCATCAACATTTCCTTTTTCTCTCCCTTATATTTCATTCCATCTGTCAAAGAATATATATATTTCTGTTTCACTCTGCAATTTGTATCAAATTATATCACGTATCCTTAGAACCATATACAAATTTAACTCTATCCGATTTTTCGGGTAAACAGTTTGGCGCCCACCGTGGGGCTAAGGATAACAGTAGTTATTTGATACGAATCTGCAAAAACACACCGTTGTGTTTTGCGCTTGTTTCCGAAAATATCTTGGATTTCGGATTAGCAACGACTAACTACCAGTCAAATGGCCACGCCGATCGGCAACGAAGCCGGTCTTCAAGATGAGAACAATAATTTGACACCTAGCACCGAAAGACCATTTTTCGATGTCGTTGGAGCCCGAATCGGAGCACCGATAGATATCAATTCGTATGTGGCCATTGAGGCGAACCTACATTCTGAACTCGAAAATGGCATTCATGGAGGCACTCGATCTGTGCTCGAGATACCCATATCGTCGAGGAAAACGGCGTCAGCTTGCGTATGATTTTCGAAATATTGCAAGCTCAACAGGCAGCAATAGCTCAGTTGCAAAGCCAAACCCAGCTATAAAGCAGGCCGGAGCCCAATCCATCTCAAGAAATCACCCACAGAACGGAGCCAGCCATAGTGAAGTCAAATGAGCAAGAATCAGGGACTGCTCCCGAAATTGCTAAATTGCTCGAGGAACTCACAAAGCGAGTCGAAGCCAACAATAAAAAAGTAAAAACATATAACTCCATGGTCGATCAGATCCCAGGAGCTCCACCAATGATAAAAGGGTTGGATTCAAAAAAATTTATGCAAAAGCCTTTCCCCCCAAGCGCGGCTCCTAAACCTATCCCAAAGAAGTTTCGCATGCCTGATATTCTTAAATATTCTGGAACGACCGATCCCAATGAACATGTCACCTCTTACACATGTGCCATCAAAGAGAACGATGGGATCGAATCTGTATTATTAAAAATATTCGGTGAAACCCTGACAAGGGGAGCAATGATATGGTATCATAATTTACCGTCTAACTCTATCGATTTTTTTGCTTTGCTTGCAGATTCTTTCATAAAAGCACATGCCGGGGCCATAAAGGTCGAAACCAGGAAGTCGGACCTATTCAAGGTAAGACAAAAGGATAACGAGACGCTAAGAGAATTCGTATCTCATTTCCAAATGGAATGAATGGATCTACCTACAGTCACAGACGATTGGGATGTTCAAGCTTTCACTCAAGGACTAAACGAACGAAGCTCGACGGCTTCACGGCGGCTGAAGCACAACCTGATCGAGTACCCAGCTATTACTTGGGCCGATACACATAATCGGTATCAATCCAAAATAAGAATCGAAGACTATCAGTTAGGTTTTGGGTCCGTTATTAAAAGGGTTGCCAACCAAGAACAGAGATCGATCAAAAATCGATACCGACCCTATAATGGAAATCCTACGAGCTCGGTGTGATAAACGGCTAAAATGATACTACTGCTAAGGTACGACCCCCCTCCCCGTTCAATTATATTATATTTCAAAACGAACCAATGCAGGTGTTCGACCAAAGACGAGGATTAATGAACTCGATCAGGAACAAAGATGGATTATTCAACACGAAACCTTATGTCTGAAAGCACGCGTTGCACTCTTTTTTTCCTTAGACCGGTTTTGTCCCAAATAGGTTTTTCGGCAAGGTTTTTTAATGAGGTAACTATTGATCGTGCTAACTCGGAACAATTCAATAGTATTTGATGCCTCCTTACAATCATCCTCGAATACTGGGGGGCATACCATCGTCATCAAGCATATCAACGACAATTATCAAGTACAATGCAAAGGAAGTTACTTCGTTATTTCATGACAAACGATGTCTCGACAGGAAACATTGTAAGAGCCAAATGGTCAAAACAAACCATGCTCATGTAATTGGCCCGAGCCCTGATGCAAAACATGAACACATGTATAATGATTTGCAAAGAAAGCTCTCTTCTTTACCGATATCTTATATCTAAGATTTACTATGCAAACATGATCGAGTCTGAGCAAGCACTCACTCGACCATTACGCCTACGGGCTCCATTATTTCGAGTTCGAATCATTCACTCGACTACTAAGCCTACGGGCTACTTTTATTCCGAGTTCGAGCAAGCACTCACTCGACCATTATGCCTACGGGCTACATTACTTCGAGTTCGAATCATTCACTCGACTAATAAGCCTACGAGCTACTTTTATTTCGAGTTCGAGCAAGCACTCACTCGACCATTACGCCTACAGGCTACATTATTTCGAGTTCGAATCATTCACTCCAATACTAAGCCTATGGGCTACTTTTATTTTGAGTTCGAGCAAGAACTCACTCGACCATTACGCCTACGGGCTACATTACTTCGAGTTCGAATCATTCACTCGACTACTAAGCCTACATGCTACTTTTATTTCGAGTTCGAGCAAGCACTCACTCGACCATTATGCCTACGGGCTACATTACTTCGAGTTCGACTCATTCACTCGACTACTAAGCCTACAGGCTATTTTTATTTCGAGTTCGAGCAAGCACTCACTCGACCATTACGCCTACGAGCTACATTATTTCGAGTTCGAATCATTCACTCGACTACTAAGCCTACGGGCTACTTTCATTTCGAGTTCGAGCAAGCACTCACTCGATCATTGTGCCTACGGGCTACATTACTTCGAGTTCGAATCATTCACTCGACTACTAAGCCTATGGGCTACTTTTATTTCGAGTTTGAGCAAGCACTCACTCGACCATTATGCCTACGGGATACATTACTTCGAGTTCGAATCAGTCACTCGACTACTAAGCCTACGGGCTACTTTTATTTCTTGTTTGAGCAAGCACTCACTCGACCATTATGCCTATGGGCTACATTACTTCGTGTTCGAATCATTCACTTGACTAGTAAGCCTACGGGCTACTTTTATTTCTAGTTCGAGCAAGCACTAAGTCGACCATTTCGCCTACGGGCTACATTACTACGAGTTCGAATCATTCACTCGACTACTAAGCCTACAGGCTACTTTTATTTCGAGTTCGAGCAAGCACTCACTCGACCATTATGCCTACGGGCTACATTACTTCGAGTTCGAATCATTCACTCGACTACTAAGCCTATAGGCCACTTTTATTTCATGTTCGAGCGAGAACTCACTCGACCATTACGCCTACGGGCTACATTACTTCGAGTAACATTACTCATCACTTCGAGTCCAAACAAACACTTGACTATTTAAAGGCTGAAGGCTGTTCGAGCCCGATAAAGAAAATGGGACTACCCACAAGGTCCGAAGGCAACATAGATTAAAATTCAAACTATCTATTTAACTTAAAAGGCTATTTTGCTTCAAAAGGAAGAAAGATTTATATGTACAATTTTTTGTACAAAGGCGGAAACTCAGCCAAAAGGAAGTTCTTTACACAAAAACCGAAAGCGGTATCAAAAGAACGTAACAAACGACCTAAGCTCGGCATCAAAGGCCATGTTCTCGGCATCTTCCTCATCTTCAGACTCCCCCGAGTCATCGGAGTCCTTCTCAGGAAAGGCCAACCTTCGAGCTGTGTTCTCCTCCGCCCTGGCGACTTCAATCTCGGCTCCAATATCGAAGCCCTGAGCTCTGACCTCTTTGAGAGCTTCTGTCCGAGTTTTCCATTTTGCATGTTCGACCATGCTCTTAGCTTTGGCTTGGTTAACCTCAACATCGATCCTGAACTGAGCCACTTTTGCATCGGCTCTTTTATTGGCCTTGATCACCTCAGATCTGGCCACTTCAAGTTCTTTAGCCAAATCTGCTTTATCTGAAGTGCCAAATCCAACCGATGCTGAAGCTCTTTCATCTTTTCGATCAGCCCCGAAGCAGTTTCTTTCGCAGATCGAAGTTGGGCATCAAACAACTCCAACTGAGCTTGAACGGCTTCCTTTTTCGAGGCAAGGATATCCATACACTTTTTCAATTCTTCTACCTCGGCCAGTAGCGCATCTACCTATAAGTTAAGCCGTCCAATTTGCTCGATCCTCTGCCGAACCTGCAGAATCGGATCGTTAGTGGTTATCTCTTTTTCATCTTCACTATCATGGAACATTCGGAATACCTGCTCAGCCATCTCTTCATGCTCCTCCTGAGCCGCTGTCAAATCTGCTCGAAGTTTTTCACTAAGGAGCTTGTACGAGTCACCCTTCTTAGTGAGGCTCTGAACCTCGGCTTCATGCTCCTCCTGGATTCGAAGAAAGGCCTCGTGATGCAACACCGAAGCCTACAAACAGAAGGAGAAATATTAGAATTACCTACAATTCTAAGTATAAAAGAAATGGCAAAAACGCCATCAAGTTACCCGATTCAAAGCATGTTGGGCCTCGTTGAAGAGACAGGTGGGCCCTACCGCATTAATCAGTGATTGATCTTCTTCGGTCACCAAGGACTGAAGGTAACTAGCAATCCCCACAGGGGGAGAAAAAGTTTCGGTATCCTCAGGTACAGAGAGCACTATCTTCCGCCTTCGGTCGGGATCGATACTCGGGGATGGGAATCGGTCCACCAGTTTGTGAATCGATGAAGGCTCGGTAGAACCTGACCACGATGCATTTTTGGGTACCGGCATTCCACCAAAACCGGTAACCTCCTCCGAGGCACCTGACTCAAGCCCCTCCAGAAAATCGTGGATATCGACCGACTCCCGAATACCCGCATAGGACCGATCCTCCAACATGCTAGCCTCTTGAATCATGGCATCCAAAATCTGAGGGGATCCGCTAATGTCAACTATCCCGAACTCATCCCTTGAAATATCTTCTACTGCCCGAGAAGACCCACCCTCGGTGTCCCTTTCAATCATCTTAGCTCGAGAAGGGATAATCTCAGCTTCTTCTTGTTCTGGGATTATGGCCAGGGTTCCCTGATTTGCTTCCACCAAATTGGAAGACTATTGAATCACAACATTAGCCCGTACACAGGCTAAATTCTCCTCTCCTTCTTCCGGCTCGTCCCTTAAATGGCGGACCACTTTCGAAGACATAACACCAGAGCCCCCCTTTGGCTTTCGAGATCTCTTAGCCGGTTTCTTCTTTTTCGAGCTCGGGGAGCCCGATACGTCTTTTCTCTTCCTTTCTTTTACCTGCTTCAGGGAAAGAACTTCTTCACCACCAGATGGAGGCCTCATGACTACATATTTCCCGAGTCCTACAAAGGGAGAAAAGGGAGATTTACCATACAAACCGATAAAGAGACAAATCGATAAAAAGATTTACCATGACTGCGGGCCTCCCATCGACCCTTTGATAATTCGACCCAAGCACGCTCAGAGTATGGTCTCTACAACATCAGACCTTTGACCCATTGTTTAAGATCCGGGATCGGTTCCGGTATCCGAGCTTCGGCTGTGATAAGAAAAGAAAAATGGATCAACAAAATGAAAGGCAATCACAAAATCAAAAAGAAACGTTCACTCACGGCTCATATTCCATTTCTCGGGAAATGATAAGTCATCGGCAGGGATCAGGTCCGAGGTTTTGATTCAAACAAAACGGCCCATCCAACCCCAATCCCGTATCTCATCTATGCTCGAGAATGGCGCTTTGGTTGCTCGGCGAGCAAGCTTGATCAACCCTCCTTGATAAAGTCGGGGACTGTAGAGGCGCATAAGATGATCGAGGGTGAATATACGCCCCTCGACCTTCCTAGAGAAAAATCGAAGAAGAATCACTATCCTCCAAAAGGAAGGGTGGATCTGGCCGAGGGTCACATCGTACCTCTTACAGAAGGCAACGATGACAGGGTCTAGAGGGCCCAACGTGAAAGGATAAGTGTAAACACTTAAGAACCCTTCGACGTGGGTAGTAATTGATTCATCATGCGATGGGATTACTACAAGTTGTTTATCCCAGTTGCATTCTTGTATGACTTTATCTAGAACTTTCTCGGTAATTGAACATTGGTACCTCGACATCGGCTCACACCGACCCGGTATCAGAGAAGGCTTTTTAATTTTAAAATCACCTACAGTCGAGCACCCTACCGGAACGAATTTCTCAGGGCGGGGCTCTTCCACATCCTCGCCACCAGTAGGTCGAGATGAAGTAGCGGTCTCTTTTTGCGGAACAGTTTTAGACGTTTTTGCCATTTAAAATTTCGTGAACAAAGAACGAGAGTATTTGTTGTGTTAAGAAAGAATTTGTAGTAAAACTCACAGATTTGCAGACAGAAAACTCAGAAAAGATGAAAGGGAACTTAGAAAATTTGGAAGATTGAAGACGCAAAAGTGATGAATGGTAAAAGGGAAGGGTTATTTATAGATTGAAGCGATGACGATTTAATATCAGCGGTGGCCGACCACCGTCTGACACACATTGAATGCCTTGGTAAAACTGAACCGATGGGACAGCTATCACGTACGTCATGGTCAGGATCGATGCAGACGGCAACATATATCTGATCGAGCTGTTGGAAAATTATATCGTTTCTCGCCACATCATTTTTCAAGAAACGAGGGGACTATCTGTGTACGGTCAAAACCGATTAATCAGTCGTACGGACTGATCGAGGTGATAATACCTCGATCAAAGGGTATCTGCGTGACGACGGGTCGAGGTCCGAAGTAAGGGCATCGAGCTTCATGCTCTAAGACCAATCAACGACAAGCTCGGTATCATTATCGATCTCATATCCAAATCGAACTACGAGACAAAGCGGAGATTATCGAAGATGCATAGACCGACCAACACTCACCCCGAATATCGAGACTCCGAGTTAGAGTCGAGTTCGAACCAAGGCCGAGGGCTCGATCCAATACCGAGCTCGAGCCGGTATCGAGCTCACAGACAAGAGCCGTTGCAACTGCACTAGGGGAGAGAATCTTGGCAAGAATTGAGGAAAAGATAATTTATCATGGGTTTTCCATTATATATTTTTTATATAGATAAAGTAGGATTCCTCTACTACAAAGGGGATTCTTATAAGCATAAGGGGCAAAAAGACAACTTCAGAGAGATTAACACTTTTGGACTCATTTACTTTGCCTTGTTCATCAATATTTTTTTTTTCTCCACGTATTCTTAAAATTATATACAAATTTAACTCTATCCGATTTTTCGGGTAAGCACTTACATTACTATAGCACAAAAACGGGTGGTGAAAATTCTTCGCCTTTTCCCCTTTCTTATTTTTTCAAGTCTGTAAGTTTAATTTGATGCTAAAAGGTCTGAAAGAATTCAGCATTAGTGCGTTACATACAGTGTCTCAGCCGCTTTATTGTGTCCGTATCGATAAACGTTATGTCGGCGAAATTTAAAATTTAACAAGGTACCGCCGGTTTATATAGTTTGAGTTGACCGTTCTAAATAATTGTGCGCTTTTACTTTCACCTCTATACTTTTCAAAGTTTACTCCAAGAGACATCTTTAGCTTATGAAATAAGTTTATCTTCAACGGCTTGGTGAAAATATCCGCAACTTGGTCTTGCTATTTCACGAACTCAAGCACCACCCAATGACCAGAAAGATTTTACGGAAACTGGCCTGAAATATGTAATAGTAATATTTGTTTAAAAATTTGTCAATAAGTATAAACAAATTTAAAACATACTAAAAAGAGAAGTGCACGTGCAAGTTACTCATATGGTCGGTAGTCCGAAATAATAACATTAACTAGTCAAATATAGAAAAAATATATATATTGATTATGCGATGGATAATCTCGAAAGGAAAATTAGAATGGGATTGTTTCGTAAATAGCCGACCAGATTTATTATTTACTGATATTTGGTTATAATTTCGTACTTTTAGTGCATTACTTGCCGTACATTTAGGTGCTTTAATACTAAACTATACTATATTTGTGTTTAATTGAGTTTATTTTATGTGTAGGTATGTTGAAGACGAAATTGGGAACAAAATAAAAATTTTATGTGTATTTTATGCACTACAAGAATGACTTGTAATTATTTAATGATGAAAAATATTATGATGTCATCATTGAGTGATGATTTAAGACAAAATTATTTAAATGATCCAAGTGAGAAATTGACGTGACAACAATTGGAAAGCAAAGGAAAAGAATTGCAAAAGTTAGGCAGAAATCAAAATTGAACACGAAGCAAAGGCAGCAGGCGAGGCGAGCAAATTTCCTTGCGTTTGAGTGCGCGACGCGCGGGTTGACGCGAGGTGCTTCGCGTGTTTCGCGTGGCGACGCATGGTATGGGTTTTAAGTTTATTTTGTCTTCTATTTGGTTTTGGACTTGGTTATTTTGTTTAAGTCTTTTTCCTAAACATATAAATAATTATTAAACACCATTTTTAGATTTTGAGACCGACTTTAGACAGACTTTGGACTAAGGAAGAGCACGGAGCCGCCGTGGAGGCCGGAATTTATCAGATTCTATCAAACTTAGTAGTCTTTACTTTTTCTTGATGATTTATTATTTTGCTACCATGTCTATATAGAGCTAAACTTCACGTTCTAGGGTTGTGGTTGTCATGAATATTGAAGTTTATTAATTATATTACCGTTTATTCGAGTTATCATCTTTGGTTGTTTCTCTAATTCTGTGCATAATTGCTTAGTTGTTTGGCCAGCAGTTGAGTTCTATTTACTATCTATGCTATGCTTGGGAAAGCCGTGCTTAGATTAGAGTAGAATTGGAGAGAGCTTGTTTCTGAACCCGTGGCTCGGGGAAAGATTTCGCGGTTAGGATAGGAATATACCTAACAGCCTTGCTTAGTTGAATACTGTATTATATTCATTCATGATAGATTCAAGACCATAGCAATATAGGGTTGATATATTATGGATAGGCGGATTGTATTGTGGGAACATGCTATTTATATAAATGATCCGGTCAACTAGCAATCATAGATAATTTGGATTAACATGTGTAATTACGAACTCAATAGGATTGATAAACCGACCACAACCCTGGAATCTATATCTCTCTTGGTTACGTGTTTGAATTTCGCAATAGTAGTTGTAATAGAAAAGTTAAACTTTTGATCATCTTGGACAGTAAGTTGATTTTAGTTTGCTTAGTTGACAATTGATCTAAGTCTCTGTGGGTTCGACATCCACTTTCGAGTGATTTTTTGAGGAAATTTTCACCACATGGAATGGGGTAAGTATTTTCTACTCGGTCTTGATTTTATTCTGTGATTCCATCTTCGTTTTTGGCATTTGATTGATGATTTCAAAAGAAAAATTAGGGGTTTTTGTCTAAACATTCATAAAGTGAATTTTTCAGTTTTGAACATCGATTCAGAGTCAGATTTGAGCGCATTATTTATGTTCTTGAGTTGCTTTTGGCTAGTTTCGAGCCATTAAGATGTCGGTACGCGCGGGATGGCTATTTTTAGTTCAAAAGATTAAGTGAGCGGATATTTGGGTTAATTCTAATGTGATTGATGTTACTTGTCAAATGTATTAAGTCTTCTTCCACCATGATAATTTGGGTCTTGCTCATCCTTTGACTTGGGACAGTCCTTTTTTATGACATGAATTGCATCAAACTAAGTCCGATCTGTTTCATCTTGGGCCTAGCCCATTCCATATAAAGGCCCAGTACCAGTTGTTCAGACTTGGTCGAATATCGATCGGCCTATCAATGTCAAAGTTTGGTGTGAACTGGTACTAGAATGCTTTGATTTTTTCCTTCTTATTACATTGCAGTATCTCTTTCATCAGTCGGTATTTATCAGAAGTAGCCTAAGTTAGCACTACGCTTTAGTGTAGATCGCATTTACGTCACTGAAACCTAAGTGTGATGAGAGTTCCACATAATAATTGTGAATTCAATTCAAAAAAGTTAAGCGCCCAATCATTGGGCCTAAAACATTTGTAAAGTGTTCGGCCTGGCCAAACCCAAGCAATTCCAAGCATCTTCACCTTTTAAAAGAAGAATTTAATTCATAAAACATTAAAGTGTAAAATTTACTCACCTATTCACATATTTTGACAAGTAACATATTTACCAAAATTGTCAAATTTTTTTTATAAATTACCCGCCCTAAATAAATTTTTCTTACAATTTAAATATAATCAATTATCAGTGCCTTAAATAAGAGGATTATTTGCTAGGAAAAGGTCGTAACTGAAGGGAACGAAGTCCAAATTGTCCTTCCATCTAGATAAGACTCCTTCCAGTTGTGTGATACATATTTTAAGCCATAATTAGCGCAACTCTTCTCTTTCTTTGCCATAATTATCTATTTTAAGAAAAGAATAATATATAGTACAACATCATACAAATTAAAAATAAATTTCATACAAATTTAATACAATATTTGATATAACTACAATAACATACTTACTAAAAATAAATTTCATACAACTAATTATACGGAATACAACCTATTTACAACTTATCTGCTACGTTCATACATCATTCTTACCCAGTAAATACAACTACAAAATCATACAATTTAAATATAATTTTCAAATAAATTTTATACAATATGTCTTTTGTATATAATTTGTATATATTTTGTATGTGGTGTATTCTTCAGCTTCTTTTTCGAATTTCAATCTGAAAATCCATCCAAATCACATCTAAATCTTCACCAAATACCATCAAAATCGATATATAAACTCCATAGAATATTCTCAATGGTTTGCAATAACACTCAATCCATACAAATAATATTTTTGAAAAATCTAAATTCGAAATCAAGGCTTCGAAGCTTTTTAAGGGTTGTCAATGGTGGAGAGTCAAACACCTTCAAAGTTTTTTGATTGACAATTTCAATTCGAACAACCGAGCCAAATAATTAATATCCGTATATGCTAACTCGCCATCGAGACACCAACAAGAAAAGGGGAAGCTCAAAAAAGATCCAAACTCCAGCCATGACAAAATTGAGATCCAAAAAAAATTAATCCCTTTCTTCGCCATTGTTAGGTAAAATCTTTAGAAGAAAAAATCTTGTAGAATCAGTGTGGAAAGAGGGTTGATTTCAAAGAGAGAAAAAGAAAGAAAGAATTGTGATTGGGCGATTTACTAAATTAATGGGCTACAATCAAGGGAGACTCATTTAAAACTAATTTATATATAATTGATAAATTGTATGTGACCATGTAATTAAGGTAAAACATGATTAGAGAGATAAATATGTTTCATATATAGTATAGATGGGTAAAAATCCCTTATCTAATTTCCTTTTCGGGATTATCCATCTGCATATGTAGGCCCTGTTTGTCCATAAATTATTTTTTTTTTTTTCAAAAATGTGTTTGTCCATGAAATTTTAGAAGTTTATGGAAATTTTCGAAAATGAGTTTTTCAAAAACCATAAAATGGTTTTGACCAGGTTTTCAAAATTTTGAGAAAAAGAATTTTCAGAAAAACTTTTTTCCTCACTCACAAAACTGCAATATTTTTTCAAGTGAATGTTACACCCCCTTTTTTTTACGTCACTAACCCTCTTTAAAAGATAAAGAAGATTTTTAAGCTCAAAAGGGTTTTCAAGACAAAAAAATTGTGTTTCAAAGGATTTTCAGAGTCGCCACCTGACATTTGATTTCGATGTGCCAGGTCATCGTTAAAAAATAATTTTTCCTTTTGAAAACACATCTAGACTCTAAAACATAGTCTGCACCAGAGATTCTAGATAAGGGGGTTCATTTGACTCGGGGAGAAGGTATTAGGCATTCCCCAAGTCCCGTAACTAGTACGGTTGCGTACTCGATCAAGTTGGCTTTAAAGAATATTCTAATGGAGGCAAAAACACGGAAAAAGAAAAATAAGCACAAAAAAGGCTCGAGGTCGTCCCCACCTAATAAAAGAAAAATAAGAGAAAAGAAAAGGAAGTACTAAAAGAAAAAAAATACTAAGAGTTATAATCTATCTTACGCTATGCTTCCTCCGCGATGTAGCCGGGCCTCTATTTACATTCACATCAGGGCATAACCCGGATAAAAATATATACAAACTCTTCGGGGCATTCCCCTGATGAAACCATAATAAACTAAAGGGGAACGACCTCTTACCTCGAAAATTCAAACAAAATCCTAAGGTTTGCCTACCTAAGTGTGGTCGGCCTAGGCATGCTCATACCCGAAAAAGTAAATAAAACAAGACTAGAAGAACAATACAATTATCTTGAACCTAAATTTCTTTTAATTTTACACAGCAATCCAAATAATGAAATCAATCCAAAATAAGTTTTTAAGTTGGAACTCCTTACTTCATTAAAGCTAAATCGCATTCGGTTGAAGCCGTAAGATAAAAAAATAATGCCAGCAAGCCTACTTTAAAGCATGTACACAACAAAGAAAAACATTCTTATTTTCACTTTCACGTCATTAGCCAATCCAGTTACCAAACTCAAGCAAATTTCATCAAAGGATCAAAAGGTATCACAAATAATCATGAAAACCATATGAATCAACCATTCAAACACATATATGACAAAAATCAAGAGGTAGAATATTAAAGATAGAAATTGACCTTTAAGTAGCTTTTCAATAGCAAAATTTCATCCAAACAGCTTTACACTCGCTCAAGCGAGGAAAGAATCCGTCGACGGGAACTCGACAGAGTAGCAAACCGCAATAACTATTGGACAGGAACCGCGAATCAGCCCGTGAGCGAACCCAGAACTCGAAAACCTCGAACGGACCGCCGTGTGTACTCAATGAAGAAGAAAGACCTTAAAAATAGATAGTGTATCCATGGTCCTATGTGCCGCCGCGGCTTTATTCATCGGTCCTTAACTCGAACTCAATTCTCTCACGACGTAAGCCATGGTTTGTTCGGTGTGAGTAGAAAGCAGAATAACAGGGTCTTTTTCTCAACGCGCTTAGCTTTTATCAGTGGTTCGATCAGAGAGCGAAAAATACTAGGAGGAGGAGAGAGAGATAAAATGGCAGTAGTCCGGCGGGTTTGAGATGGCCGGTGGCGGCAGACTTGAGAGGAGAGAGCGTGGCCGTTTTGGACTTGCTGCTGGCGGCGTCGCCATTCGCCGGTGATCAATTCCGGCGAGGCAATAACTCGGGTGAAGGAGATGGCAGAGGCGGGTGAGGAGGGTGGTCGTTGGGTGTTGAGGGGGTGCTGCTGCGTGTGTATCTATGTGCTCGAATTTTTGGCGAGTGAGCAGCAACCTTGTCTATCAAATGAAGAGAGAGCTTTGAAGATGAAGAGGCGACCGGATCTTGGAGAGGAGGGGTGTGGCTCTCTTTAGAATGGAGGAGTTCCCTTAGGGTTTTGGGTGTTAATTTGGCTTTTATATGGTGGTGAGGAGTAAGTATTGGCCATTGGATTAAACATAATGAGTGGCCAAGATTTAATCTTGCATTTAAGTGGAGAATGGACTAATGGGTTGGGAAGAATGAGCCTTTGTCTTGTTGGGCCACTAAAATCTGAAAATGAGCTCCTAATTGGCCCAAATTTAATTCTTTCTCAATGAACAAAAATAAAAATAAATATACTACTAAAATATACTAATTAATCTTAGTTAATAAAAACTATTAAAGTGAACTATATATTAAAATAAAAATATTTTTGTTATTTTTTAAATGTTATAAAAAAGGTAGAGAAAACTATGTTAAAGTAATGGTAAAAATTAAAATATTATCATTATAAAATACTAATAAGCTTAAATAAATTTTTTTAAAAAGGATAAAAATAAAAAATATATAATAAGAGAAGAAATATTATAAAACTATTTTTTGTGTTTTTAAACTTATGTTTTAAAATAAAAATTAAAAGTTGACTGAAATCCTATTAAAATGAAAATAAGTAAATATTTTAAAATACTACTTTTAAAAGTTGCACGGGTCAATCATTGCGTGCTTACAACTGCCCCTCTTTGCTTGGAAACACGAAGAGTTTTCGGAGTAAAGAACAATAAGCAACGTAATTGATTTATGACCCGATGCTTATTTAAAAGAAAATAAAGATGGCTAAAAAGATTGTGACCGAGCCCTGGTATTGAACTGCCTACATATCCTTGGCTATAAAAGATTCAGGTCATGTGTAGTTTAGAAGTGAGAAGAGCGATGGAGTATACCAAGGTGGAGAGCCGATTGAGGTGCCGTCGAGGTTCCGGTCCACGGTTCTTGCCATTACATCCAAAATAAAAGGATCTATTACAGCGAAAATAAAAGAAAAATACAAGATCCTATCTACTTCTTGTCTCGAATCTTCCTTGGATCTCCACTTGATCCTTCAACATGAAATTGAAAATTCACCCTATTCTTCAGGTTGGTATCCTACTGACTTGAATTTGAAGAAAACTGGAAGTTGACCCTATTCTTCAGGCGGGCACCCTGCTGCTTGCACTTGAAATAAACTTGAACTTGTGGTAGACTTGAGCTTGAAAACCTTGTTCTTCAAGCGGCTCATGCTACTTCTGATTTGAATTGAAAAACTGGAGGTTAACCCTATTCTTCAGGAGGGATCCTGCTGCCTCTGACTTGAACATGAAAATTGAAAGTTGACCCTGTTCTTCAAGCGGGCTCCTGATGCCTCTCTAACTTGAACTTGAAAATTGAAAGTTGATCATGTTCTTCAGACGGGCTCCTGATGCCTCTCTAACTTGAACTTGAAAATTGAAAGTTGACCATGTTCTTCAGGCGGGCTCCTGATGCCTCTCTAACTTGAACTTGAAAATTGAAAGTTGACCCTGTTCTTCAGGTGGGCTCCTGATGCTTCTCTGATTTGAACTTAAAATCGATTTCTGAAATATTGACCCTCGTTCTCCAGGTGGGTGCCTGCAATCAAAACAACAAAACAAACAAAATTGTCTGCCCCAGTTTGCACTAGGAAGATTTGTGAGCTGTTAGCAAAACTGTAAATACCTATGCTATTAATGAAAGAGAAGAGTAAAACTAAAGAATCGACTAGGATGTGCGTCTCCTATGAGATTGAGCTTTAGGAAAACTATAAACGGAGCTTGACTAAACTTTAAAATTGACCCTATTCTCCAGGCGGGACCCCCGAGCTAAAGGAAAACTAAGATTAACAACTTAAAAAAACTAAAAACTGACCCCATTCTCTAGGCGGGACCCCTGAACTCAAGAAAAACTAAAGACTAACAATTTAAGGAAACTAAAAACTGACCCTATTCTCCAGGCGGGACCCCTGAACTTAAAGAAAGCCAAAGATTAATAACTTAAGAAAACTAAAAGTTGACCCTATTCTCCAGGCTGGACCCTTGAACTCAAGAAAAGCTAAAGACTAACAACTTAAGGAAACTTAAAACTGACCTTATTCTCTAGGCGAGACCACTGAACTTAAGGAAAACTAACGATTCACAACTCAAGAAAACAAAAAACTGACCTTATTCTCCAGGCGGGACCCCTGAACTAAAGAAATGCTAAAGATTAACAATTTAAGAAAACTAAAATTGACCCTATTCTATAGGCGGGACTCCTGAACTTGAGGAAAGCCAAAGATAAGCAACTTAAGAAAATTAAAACTGACCCTATTCTCCAGGCGGGACCCCTGAATTCCAGTAAAGCTAAAGACTAACAACTTAAGAAAATTAAAAACTGACCCTATTCTCCAGGCGGGACCCCTGACCTCAAGAAAATCTAAAGATTAACAGCTTAAGGAAACTAAAAATTGACCACTTAGGAGAAACTAAGAAGTGACCCTATTTTCCAGGCAGGATCCTGAACTTAAAGAAAGCTAAAGACTCTTCCGACTAGAGAGACTGCCAAGGAGGTACGGTTCATCTCAAGCAGGAAAACTTCTTGAGAGCTAATGATCTTCTCAACTAGGGGAATGTCTAGGAGGTAAAAACCTTCTCAAACAGCCTTTGTGCTGATAAAATTTGGGCATGACACTTGAAAAATTCGAGCTTCCAAGCTTTGATTTGGACATAGTATTCGTCCCTGTTTCAAACAAAGAAAACTTGTGAGTTTAAAACATGGTGGTTGGTTTGTGGTCTTAACCTTGAGGGCGATTGATCTTACACTTGCCATGATAACTTTGATTTCCATTTGGAAGACCTTGCTTGTTATTGGTTAACCACTTTTTCTGTCAACCCTTATCACAGAAAGCACCTTTGATCCAGTCAATCCCAATACCTTATACCCGAAGCATTGTGCTCATGAATGATATTTACCGAACCTTTGCATTTCACATGAATACCAAAGCACGTCAATTGTTATCAACTCAAAGTGCATACCACTTTTCCCTGACTTATACCACTTTGATGTGCTAGCCAGACTCCACTTTGTGCAATTGGAAAGCTGGTAGCAAATTTTGGAGTCATTTCTCACTTGTTTTGACAAAACAAACTCAAAAAGAGGACTTAAACAAAGCAAGAGGAACATAGTAAGGGAATAATGGAAAGAGATGATATCTAACAAGAAAATTACAAAGTTGAAACTTATCTGATGTGGATACCAACTCCAATGACCATGACATGCATTTTGGGTTAAGAGGCCTAATCTGTCAAGCAAGTCTAATGTTCAACTGTTGTTATACCTCTAAGCCGTGAAACTGGGCTTCAATGCTCCGATTATCCTATCTGATTCACGATCCTTATTCAACTTGTAGTGCCCGAAGGGTCTTCACCATCAAGCCTTTTTCATTTTGTTCTTTCTCTCAATTCATCGTCGCTTATGATGCCCGTGAGAGTTTTCACCAATAAGACTATCTCATTTTATTCTTTTCTTCTTATTTCCTCTGATTCTGCAGATGACAAGGGGTTAACCATGGTAAAAATATCATATGCTCCTGGCACGACTAACTCGACACTCTCAAAGATTATCTGGAAGGTGGTTTTTGGATTGTAATGTGGCTTTTGGACAGGGTTAGAAAGAAAGGATATTATAAAGGCTCAAAATAACTAAGACAACAGAGTTAACTTATTTGCAACTTTTGGAATCCATTTTAAAAAACTTTTCCCCAATTTCTAAAACAAGAGAATTTGATTCTTTTTTTTTTATTTGAGATGGAATTTCTAAGAAAAACTGCCCCACTTTTGACTTCGTGAGATTATGAAATATTTTATTTGGTGCGACCAAATCGTAAGGCTGCCTACGTATCTTGTGGTGACAAGAATCAGGTCGAACGTAGTTCAAAAGAATACTTTTTGTTGTTGCTATTTTTCTTTTTTCTTCTTTTTCCTCTTTTTTTTTCTTTTTTCTTTTTGAAATTTTCTTTTGGAATGAACTTTCTAAAACAAACCTTATGGGGGCATGATTTATTTTTAGTGACTCTAACTCGATTCCAAAAGAGGGGAGGTCAAAGAAATCAACACTGGCTCAAAAGGGTACCTAAGGGCATAAAGTGTTTGGGTAGCTGAAAGAGGGCCTCCCAATCACTAAAAATGCCAAGTACAACACATGCAACTTGAGGGTGAAATATGAAGATCATGCATAACATTTCTTTTGCAGCATCAGCATTGATATCCCAGATATGCCTTCCATCTTTGTTTAGTGTCATGTCAAGTACAAAACTCTCATTGGGTGATTTCTTCTTCACAATGAGTACTCTCCGTCAGTTTGGGATAAACTTCCTTGGCTTTATCTTGTAACTTGAGATACACTTGAACTCAAAGTTGCTTGCTTCAAATTGTCTAGGACGCACTCTCTTATACCAAATCCTTGTTGTCCTATTAACTTCCCAAACTATCTGCCCAGTTTCATACAATATGGGCTTAAAATGATCTCAAAATGTCCAAATCTTTACTTATTTCTCTCAAATGTCCCTGTCATATTCAAACCTTGTTTCATTATTTCATGATTAGACTAAATTTTAAGACCAGACTGAGAATTCCACGTACATGTCATGTCACTAGAGTCATCATGAAAAGAACTATAAACAGAAAAGAGAACCAAACAAAAATGGACTAGAAATAATAGAAAACGGGAGATTGCATTAGACAGACGGTGAAAGGGTTTGAACAACAAAACAAGCAAAATAGACATGGGTTACAACCCTGGAACAATCCTAGATAACACTAGACGAGTTACTACAACTAAACGAACTAGGCAAAATAAGAAGAAGAAGGATTTGAGCCACAAGACAATATCCGGATTACAACCCTGAAATAACCCGGACAACAGAAATGACCACAAAATAAACCACCAAAACTCCTCCCTGGCTAGCCAATAAAGGAGTGTCTTTCCAATTACCAAGCTCGCGATCTTAGCCACTGAGTCTCAAATCAACATTACTAGGACCTTCATAAGTCTCCATCACATTAACCTCGGCAAGTGGCTTTGGGGTCCCCTTTGCCAACTCATTCTTAAAATTAACTTCTGGAACTGAGACTGATAGCACTGAAAACTTTGCGGTAAGTGGCCTTCCAAGGGATTCAGGAGAGTTTTCATATTCCTTTTCAACACAAATATTGCCCACCATATGCGTCTCATTATGAACAAGCAATTGACTTTGGCTAGTATCTGATGCATTTGGATTTTGCACGATAATGTCACCTGCATCAACAAGTTTCTGGACTTCTCTTTTCAGATGCCAACACTTTTCTATGCTGTGCCCCGGTGCATTAGAGCAATATGCGCACCTTTGAGAAAAATCAAAATTCTTTGGAAGGGGGTTCGGCATTTTTATCTGAATTGGCTTCAACATATCCAATTGCCTCAACCTTTGGAACAAACTAGCATATGATTTTCCAATAGGAGTGAAAGACTTTTCTCTTTGCTGCTGCCTTTTCATTTTGTACTCCAGCCTCGGTTGGAACCTCTTGCGCGTAGGTGATTGACATGCTTGAGGAGGCGGGTAAAATATTTGTGGAGGTGGTGCATGCCAATGCGAGTCTTGTGGATGTGGAGCATATGGTGGTGCATTATGGATAGAGTAGTGGGAAAGTGAGGTATGACTTTGGGGATTTTATGGAGAGAAGTAGCATTGGGGAGGATTATCTAGAGTACGTGGATATTCATGGGGTCGATGTTGAGGCTGAAAGCATTGAGCAGGAACGCCCATTGGATCTTGTTGTTGGCGGGGCTCAACAACATCAGGAGGGCTATTTTTGGGAAATGTAGTTGGAGGACGAACAATGGAGCTACTACGGAGGTTAGGAAAGTTGTGATAAGAGGGAAAATTCGGAGAATATGGTAGATCATTTGACACTATGACTGGAGCTTGGGTAAGGGTAGCATCTAGGAATCTAGGTGGTGGCGGGGGTGGTGCCTTCCCAGTCATAGGATGACCTGATACATGTCCGCTATATGTTGTCTCAACATCCTTACCTTTTCAACCAACCCAATGTCTTGTTCAACCAACTGGTTTCGGGTACCAGTATCGACCAACTCAACTCTGTTGTCGTCTGCCATTGCCTTTCAGACTTTATGTTGCAGGGAAGAGTTACCAGTTTAAGAACCACAAACCAACCACCCTTTTGCTATAATAAAGATAACAAATAGGAACAAAATGAAGTCATCACGTTAGCGTTAGGGCATTTAACATAATATAATCTCACGTTATGTGCAATGCACCTAGTCACAGTTATTGGTTCTAAAATGACTTCGCGGGCATGAAGGTCATATGGCATAATCCCAATTTTACTCTCATTGCCCTTTCCTTCTTCATTTCCTCTCTTGCGCTCCTTGATTTGCTCATTTCTTTCCTCTCTTTTCTTTTTGATTATCGCTCTTTTCTTGCATTCCGCAGTTTCCTCTCATTTTTCACATCCCACAACTTCATCTCTTTTCTTTTCTTTTTTTAAAAAAAAATTAAAAATGATTTGATCGAACTCGATGTAGGTTGCCTACGTATCATGTTCCACATGAATCAGACCAAGCGTAGTTCTGGAAAATTATTGGACAAAATTAAAAAAAATAAGAATCTTTTTGGATTTTTTCACTTATAATATTTGTTTGGTTTTCACATACAAAATAGGAAATACGATAACAAAAGACTCGACAAACTCAACTAGACTAGGATAGACTCCGAAACCACCTAAAATATTCGATACTACTGTACAAGACTAGAAAATATAAGGCGACATGAATGACAGACTCAAAACATAAAAGTATCCTCAAGCAACTCATGAATGCAGTGGTCCTGATTGGATGGTCCTGGGGCGTCTGTCATGCTCAAGCTCCGGCAAATGGATATATACCATAAAGAGAAGGATAAGACCAAACAGAGTTGGTAACTCAGGACACTATGTGACACTACAACTCCTCTTATTGGAGACATACAAGACATGATTGGGCTATTTTTGCAAAAAATGGCCTACGTGGCCAAAGGTGGCTAGAAGTGAAAACTCAATTAGGACGACCTCGAAAACATGAAAACACCTCACGAAGGCCTATACGACCCCCGATCTCCCAGGAATCACGGTCTCTAAAATTACTTTACAAAAATGACCCGCTTTGCATAAATGACCTATGTGGTAAAAAAAATGGCTAAGCATGCAAACTCAACAGGAATGGACCTTTAAACTAAGAGGATACCTTTTTGTGGACTCATGACTCTGAGACATGGGTTAACAAGCCACTTTGCAAAAATAGTCTTATTTTACAAAAAGGCCGATGTGGCCAAAAGTGATTAGACATGCAAGATTTGGCTACGACCCCCGAAGCCAAGAACATAAGACTCACTAGGAAGACCAGACCCTATGTGGGCTGCCTACGTATCCCGCCCCTAAAGACGAGAATCAGGTATGCGTAGTTCAGGAAGATTGGATACATGAGAGAATTTAAAAAAAACACCAATTTGGAGAAAACATATTTTTTGTCTTTTTAAAAAAAAATGATGAATATAAAATCTTTTTGGATTTTCTTTTTCTCTTTTTTTTATTTTTTTTATTTTTTGGAAAATGATGGGAAAGTGCAAAATCTTTTTGGATTTTTCATTTTCATTTTTGTTTTTGGTCTTTTCTTGAAAGAGTTGTGAAAGAAAAATATAATTGGGCCCTACTTGATTCATCTTTATACTTCACCCTCTTTTCTTTCTCATTTACCCTCAACCATCATTTATCCTCCAAATGACCCATTTACCCTTAAAGAATTCAACATGTAGCACATAGGAATGATTAAATGTGTTTTTGGGCCATGGGACCATCTGACATAATTTGGATAGGTCTCCTACAAAGGGACACGGTGCCTAGGACCGAGCCCTGCTAGGTCTAAATGACATGATACAAATAAGAATGACCTAAAGGCTAAACTACGTTTGGGGTTCACTAGACAAGGCAATTTGGGGCGGCACGTGGTCAATGGCGGCTGCTCTAGCTGTCCGCCCATTCCACGCTCCCACGCCACCCCCCTAAAGACACGAGTGACTCACAAACGACCGTGTACGCTCAAACGTACTCCGGAAGACTTGTTGCAGAAAGAAGACTCATGGTTATGCAAATGATGCCAGTTATAAAGCAGTAAATACATAAAAACTAGCAAATAATAACAAACTATAAAAACATAACAAAAATCAAATAAAGCAAATAAAAAACATAAAAACCTCTACCGAATATTCTAAAAAGCCAACAAGATCGTAGAATCATCTCGAACATGTAACTCCCCAGCAGAGTCGTCAAAGCTGTCACATCTATTTTTTTTACGTCACTAACCCCCTTTAAAAGATAAAGAAGATTTTTAAGCTCAAAAGGGTTTTCAATTTGAAAGTGACAAAAAGATTGTGTTTCAAAGTATTTTCAGAGTCGCCACCTGACATTTGATTTCGGTGTGCCAGGTCACCGTTGAAAAATAATTTTTCCTTTTGAAAACACATTTAAACTCTAAAATAGAGTCTGCACCAGAGATTCTAGATAAGGGGGTTCATTTGACTCGGGGAGAAGGTATTAGGCATTCCCCAATTTCCGTAACTAGTACGGTTGCGTACTCGATCAAGTTCGCTTTAAAGAATATTTTAATTGAGGTAAAAACACAAAAAAGAAAAATAAGTACAAAAGAGGCTCGAGGTCGTCCCCACCTAATAAAAGAAAAATAAGAGAAAAAAAAGGAAGTACTAAAAGAAAAAATACTAAGAGTTATAATCTATCCTACTATATGCTTCCTCCGCAATGTAGCCCGGGTCTCCGTTTACATTCACTTTAGGACATACCCCGGATAAAAATATATACAAACTCTTCGGGGTATTCCCCCGGTGAAACCATAATAAACTAAAGGGGAACGACCTCTTACCTCGTAAATTCAAACAAAATCCTAAGGTTTGCCTACCTAAGTGTGGTCGACCTAGGCATGCTCATACTCGAAAAAGTAAATAAAACAAGACTAGAAGAACAATACAATTATCTTGAACCTAAATTTCTTTTAATTTTACACAGCAATCCAAATAATAAAATCAATCCAAAATAAGTTTTTAAGTTGGAACTCCTTACTTCATTAAAGCTAAATCGCATTCGGTTGAAGCCGTAAGATAAAAAAATAATGCCAGCAAGCCTACTTTAAAGCATGTACACAACAAAGAAAAACATTCTTATTTTCACTTTCACGTCATTAGCCAATCCAGTTACCAAACTCAAGCAAATTTCATCAAAGGATCAAAATGTATCACAAATAATCATGGAAACCATATGAATCAACCATTCAAACACATATATCACAAAAATCAAGAGGTAGAATATTAAAGATAAAAATGGACCTTTAAGTAGCTTTTCAATAGCAGAATTTTCTCCAAACAGCTTTACACTCGCTCAAGCGAGGAAAGAATCCGTCGACGGGAACTCGACAGAGCAGCAAACAATAATAACTATTGGACAGGAACCGCGAATCAGCCCGTGAGCGAACGCAGAACTCGAAAACCTCGAACGGACCACCGTGTGTACTCAATGAAGAAGAAAGACCCTAAAAATAGACAGTGTATCCATGGTCCTATGTGCCGCCGCAACTTAGTTCATCGGTCCTTAACTCGTACTCAATTCTCTCTCGACATAAGCCATGGTTTGTTCGGTATGAGCAGAAAGCAGAATAACAGGGTATTTTTCGCAACGCGCTTAGCTTTTATTAGTGGTTCGATCAGAGAGTGAAAAACACAAATAGGAGGAGAGAGAGATAAAATGGCAGTAGTCCGGCGGGTTTGAAATGGCCGGTGGCGACAGATTTGAGAGGAGGGAGTGTGGCCATTTTGGACTTGCTGCTGACGGCGTCGCCACTCAACAATGATCAATTTCGGCAAGGCAACAACTCGAGTGAGGGAGATGGCAGAGGCGGGTGAAGAGAGTGGTCGTTAGGTGTTGAGGGGATGCTGTTGTGTGTGTATCTGTATGCTCGAATTTACGACGAGTGATAGAACTGAGCAGCAGCCTTGTCTATCAAATGAAGAGAGAGCTTTGAAGATGAAGAGGCGGCCGGATTTTGGAGAGGAGGGGTGTGGCTCTCTTTAGAATGGAGGAGTTCCCTTAGGGTTTTGGGGGTTAATTTGATTTTTATATGGTGGTGGGGAGTAAGTATTGGCCATTGGATTAAACATTATGAGTGACGAAGATTTAATCTTGCATTTAAGTGGAAAGTGGGATAATGGGTTAGAAAGAATGGGCTTTTGTCTTGCTGGGCCACTAAAATCTGAAAATGAGCTCCTAATTGGCCCAAATTCAATTCTTTTTCAATGAACAAAAATAAAAATATAAATATAAATATAAATACGACTAAAATATACTAATTAATCTTAGTTAATAAGAATAAACTATTAAAGTGAACTATATTTTAAAATAAAAATATTTTTGATATTTTTTAAATGTTATAAAAAAGGTAGAGAAACTATGTTAAAGTAATGGTAAAAATTAAAATACTAATAAGCTTAAATAAATAAAAAAGGATAAAAATAAAAAGATATATAATAAGAGAAGAAATATTATAAAACCATTTTTTATGTTTTTAAACTTATGTTTTAAAATAAAAATTAAAAGTTGACTGAAATCCTATTAAAATAAAAATAAGTAAATATTTTAAAATACTACTTTTAAAAGTTGCGCGGGTCAAAAATTGCGTGCTTACAGTGAAATGCATGTCCAAACATTATTTCAAATTCTAAATATCATTTTTCAACTTAACTCCAAATACTATCATTTTTTTCAAAAATTATACTATAAATTTTATGTCCAAACGCCTCCGTAGTATTGCTACTAAAAATTTTGGGAAATATTGCACATGGTTACACTTAGAAATGGTGTCTCATTTACAAACTATTGACGATCCCCATAACCACGAGTCCAAATAATGTGAATGTCAGACTTCTTTGTAAAATTAAAAAATAGCTAGATTTACAAGTGATAATTGAAAAATAGCCACAATTTCAAAAGTAATCGAAATTTAGTTATTTTTTATGTAAAGATAAATCTGAACAAAAATACTGTTTAAAATCCGAAAAATATTCCAGCATAATATGGTGAAGTTCGAATTGTTTACATGTGAACATACTCAAATTTCATAATGTGGTGGAGTTCCAGCATATTATGCTGGAAGTTCATACACAGGTGCTCCAATCTCCAGTATATTATGCTGCCAGCATAATATACTGAAGTTCTAGCATAATATACTGAAAGTTCATACACAAGTGCTCCAATCTCCAGTATATTATGTTGGAACTTTCCGTGTGCTGGAGTTCCAGCATAATGTGCTGGAGTTCCAGTATAATGTGTTGGAGTTCCAGCATAATATGCTGGAAGCTCATATGCATGTGCACCAATCTCCAGTATATTATGCTGGAACTTTCCGTGTTGCTATTTTTCAATTACAAGTCCAAAAACTGGCTAACCCGTGCTATTTTCACTAAAGTTTGCGTCTGTCCAAAACTGGCTAGCCCGTTCAAAATAGATAGCACGGGCTAGCCCGTTCAACAAGAATGTTTGTAATCTTTAAAAAGTTACATTGATATCCAATATGTAAAGATTTTGGGTTACAGTTGTGCTATGGATTGGTCATCTATCTCCCAGTATGTTATAGAACATGTTGTTTAAAAGCTATACAAAATTATTAATCACAAGTCACAACATATATAGTGAAGTAAGTGGATGAACAAAAATTCATTCTTGGGCTAGTTGTATATCTGTGCACTCACACATTCCTTTACAAAATTTCAAACAAAAATATTCAACGTTGGTACGATAGTAGACAATTTTTTTGATATTCATAATGTTATAGTGGAAACTAGCAAATGAAAGACATTATATCCGATTGAAGCTAGTATATGAAAGACATAATATTCCATGTCCAATGATATCATTGTTTACTCGAAAAATTGGATAGAGTTAAATTTGTATATGGTTCTAAGGATACGTGATATAACTTGGTACAAATTGTGGAGTGAAATAGAAATATATGTACTCTTGACAAATGGAATGAAATATAAGGCAGAGAAAAAGAAATGTTGATGAACAAGGCAAAGTAAATGAGCCCAAAAGTGTTAATCTCTCTAAAGTTGTCTTTGTTACAATGTGTCCCTATGCTTACAAGAATTCCCCTCTTTATAGTAGAGGGATCCTACTTTATCTATAATAAAAAATATATAGTGGAGAACCCATGATGAATTATCTTTTCCTCGATTTCCGCCAAGATTCTCTTCCCTAGTGCGGTTGCAACGGCTCTTGTCTGTGAGCTCGATATTGGCTCGAGCTTAGTATTAGATCGAGCCCTCGGCCTTGGTTCGATCTCGATTCTGACTTGGAGTCTTGATATTCGGGGTGAATGTTGGTCGGTCTATGCATCTTCGATAATCTTCGCTTTGTCTCGTTGTTCGATTTGGATATGAGCTCGATAATGATACCGAGCTTGTCATTGATCGGTCTTAGGACCTCGAAGCTTAACGCCCTTACTTCGAACCTCAACATGTCGTCACGCAGATACCCTTTGATTGAAATATTATCATCTCGACCAGTCCGTACGGCTGACTTAATCAGTTTTGACCGTACACAGATAGTCCCCTCGTTTCTCGGAAAGGATGTAACGAGAAACGATATGATTTTCCACCAATACGGTTAGACGTACACTGATGTGTGCATCGAGTTCGATCGTGACGTATGTGATAGCGGTCCCATTTACCGAGGCATTTAATGCGTGTCAGGCGACAGTCGGCCATTACCGAGAATGAACCGCCACCGCTTAACCTATAAATATCTCATTTTTCTACCATTAATCACCTTTACATTCTCTGATTAGAAATTTCTAAGCATCTTTTCATATTTTCTGAATTTATTTTGTGTGAAATTTTCCTTCTTTGTTTTTCACTACAAAAAATCTTCCTTTGAAACATCATACCCCATTTTATTCCTTTCTTCTAAGTTCAAGAAAAATGGTGAAAACATCAAAGATCGTTCCTCAAAAAGGAGAGGCTTCTTCTTCGTAGCCCGCCGCCGATAAAACACCGGCGGACCCATGGCCAGAGGAGTATGTTCCCAAAATATGCCTTCTTACCTCTGATTTCAAACTCGATAAAGGCACGCTGGTTCACAGTCGATGCGAACCGGTATCGAGATATTTATGCTCGATAACCAAAAAGCAACTTGAAAAGTTGAAGGCAGATTGTAACTGGGGCAATAAGGAAGTGGTGATTCTGACTTCCGATGATGATATTACCACCCATGTGGAAGGGTTCTTAAGTGTGTATACCTACCCGTTTACATTAGGACCTCTCGACCCTGTTATCGTCGACTTTTGTTGGCAATATCAAATAATTCTAGGCCAGATTCATCCTTCCTTTTGGCGGATCGTTATTCTGATCCGTTTCTTTGCAAACATGATCGAGGGGATGCCTTTCACCCTCGATCATCTTATTAGACTGTATAGTCCCCGCCTCTTTCGAGGCGGATTGATAAAACTACAATGACGGGCTACCAAGGTATTGTTCTCGAGTATAGACGAGGATAAGGATTGAGATTGGATGGGCAGGTTTGTTAGAGTGAAGACTTCGGACCTGATCCCTGACCAAATGATGTCGTTCCCTGAAGAATGGAATATGAATCATGAGTGTACTTTACTGTTTTATTCCCTATGGCCTTGTTTCTTTGTTTGTTTTCTTGCCGATATAACTTTTGTGATACAGCGATTCCTTGGATGCCTGGCGCCGTTCCCGACCTTAAGAGCTGGGTACTGGCTCTAGATTCGAATTCCTCTTACGCCAAACATTTGGGGGGTGATCTGGCAAAGGGCCGATGGGAGGCGAAAAATCATGGTAAGCCTATCTTTTATGTTATAGGAGTTCGAACGAAACATTCTCATTATACTTGACCAATTTTCTCGTGTGTAGGCCTACACAGAGACGCAGTTTTGAGGCCCCTACCCGGTGCGGAAGAGACCTCGATCCTAGCTTTCGAACCACCGAAGGGAAATAAGAGGAAAAGGGATTCTACTTCCGAGAATCCAAAACCTAAGGCAAGGTCGACTCGTAAGTCGAAGAAGAATACCACCCCTTTGACCTCAGAGTCGGTTCAACGCCTAAGAGATGAAGATGAGGAAGAAGAAGATGAGGAGTTTGTGCTGATGGCCCGAACAAAGAAAACCACTGAAGCTCCACAGGCAGGTGGATTGATGGTGGTTTATACAGCTCCGGCTCAAACCAAGGTTATATCGGAGAAGGATTCGGGCAGCGTTCCTGAGTCATTGCAGATCGAGGATGTTTCCAATCGAAGCCAACGGATTGGGGATATATCTGAAGGGGTTGTTCCCGAATCTGTTCGAATCGAAGGGAACGTCCCAAGTGACTCACCTGGGGAAGCAACAATCGAAGACTCGCCCACCTTTCCTACTTTTTTTGAAGAGGCAATTCGGGAAGCCCAAGCTTTGGGGGCCCTCGAACTAGACATGCCTCATGAGGGGGACGATCCCTTCTGTAGTCTTTTTACCGGCGTCGAGGATGTTGCCGGTAGCAGTGAGGAATCAGAGTTTTTCCATGGAGTGCGAAAATCTTTGAATCAGGTAAACCTTAATTTATTTTGTTGGTATTATCTCTCATGTCTATTTTTCTTTTTTCACTTCGTTTCCTCTCCCCTCATAGGCTGCGACAGCTTATCGAGAAACATGTTCTCGATCCCGAGCGGAGCTGCATCGATATGAGGTCGATCTCCAACGGGTTACGGAGGAGAGGAATGTCCTTAAACTCCTCTTAGGGCAAAAAGGGGAGGAAATCAAGGATCTCCGATCTGAGTTGACTAAAGCTCACAAAGATCAGGCCGATCTGTCCGAGCATGTAATGATACTATTAAAAGCCTATGGGCTTGATACTGGAACAATGGCTACTCTTTCAGTCTCACAGCTACAATAGAAGCTTGAGTTGATCGGGAAACTCCACGAGGAGGTTGATGAGATAAAGGCGGAGTCCTTAAAATGGAAAGAAAATATGGACCGCCTTGCTGCAGAGAGAGAGACTGCTCGGGCCCAATTGTCATCGACCAAAAGTCAACTCCAGAGCCTGAAGGAGAAAAGCTTGGCTCAAGCGAGGGAAAACGAGGAGCCTGAGGCTCGGTTGGCCTATGAACTTGCCGAGGCTGAAAAACAAAGGCCGATACAGACGCAATAGTGGCTGTTTACCTGG
Source organism: Nicotiana tabacum (assembly GCF_000715075.1). Taxonomy (NCBI): domain Eukaryota; kingdom Viridiplantae; phylum Streptophyta; class Magnoliopsida; order Solanales; family Solanaceae; genus Nicotiana; species Nicotiana tabacum. The sequence goes on along the minus strand of NC_134081.1, from coordinate 84,992,638 downwards.
ATGATGCCAAAGCTGCTCAGTTCCATGCGAGAGAGGTTGTCGATACCGCTCGAACTTGAGCATATTGAATCGTCGAATTTTCCAAATTCCAAACTCGGAGGGAAACCCTCGAGGAGATCCATGCTCGGGGCTTCGATCTTTCTGAAGAGATAACAAAGGCAAGAGAGTTTGAAGCTGAAGCTGGGGCCTTGGCCTCCGATGATGATGACGACGATGATGACGGGAGCAAAAGCGGGTCTCAGAGTGAGGAGGAACCCGATGTAGAAAAGACTGCTCCCGTAGATGATTAGGTTCCTTTGTAAGGCCCTGATCGGTCATTTTGTAAATATCATTATGTATATAAAGTCTTTTCTTTTTCCCAACTTGTCTCTGTTCCCATTCTTCTGCTTATTGAGGATTTTGTTTACTTGTGTTTTATGAAAATGTTCAGCCCTTAGGCTTCATGCAATTTGCTTGAACTCGAAGTAGTATAGCCCTTAGGCTTAATATTCGAGTGAGTGATTGCTCAAACTCAAAGTATTTGTAGCCCGTAGGCTTTTTATGGTCGAGTGATTTGCTCAAACTCGAAGCAAGATAGCCCTTAGGCTTAATAATTGAGCGAGTGACTGTTTCGAACTCAAAGTATCGTAGCCCGTAGGCCTTTTATGGTCGAGTGATTTGTTCGAACTCGAAGTAAGATAGCCCTTAGGTTTAATAATTGAGTGAGTGATTTCTTCGAACTCAAACTCAAAGTATCGTAGCCCATAGATTTTTTATGATCGAGTGAGTGATTGCTCGATCTCAAAGTAAGATAACCCTTAGGCTTAATAATTGAGTGAGTGATTACTTCGAACTCGAACTCAAAGTATCATAGCCTGTAGGCTTTTTATGATCGAGTGAGAGATTGCTCGAACTCGAAGTAAGATAGCCCTTAGGCTTAATAATTTAGCGATTGCCTCGAACTTGAACTCAAAATATCGTAGCCCATAGGCTTTTTATGATCGAGTGAGTGATTTCTCGAACTCGAAGTAAGATAGCCCTTAGGCTTAATAATTGAGTGAGTGATTACTTCGAACTCGAACTCAAAGTATCGTAGCCCGTAGGCCTTTTATGGTTGAGTGATTTGTTTGAACTCGAAGATAACCGTTAGGCTTAATAATTTAGTAAGTTATTGCTTCGAACTCTAACTCAAAGTTTCGTAGCCCATAGGCTTTTTATGATGGAGCGAGTGATTGCTCGAACTCAAAGTAAGATAGCCCTTAGGCTTAATAATTGAGTGAGCGATTGCTTCGAACTCAAACTCAAAGTATTTGTAGCCCGTAGGCTTTTTTGATCGCTCATATCAAAATTCTTTTGATAGTGGTTGGCCTTTAAGCCTGTTTGAATCATGAAGTAGGAAGATCTTTTCAAAGTGTGAGATATCTGAAAAGAAGAAGTTTTCCTTTATAAGTCATTATACATGTGTTTGTATCTTGTGCCAGGGTTCGAGCAAAACTACGTGGGCATGGTTCGTTTTGACCATTTGGCCCTTACACTTTTCTCTATCGTGACCCTGTCCGACATGAATTTGATATGAAATAACTTTCTTGTGCCGAACTTGATTTATTCGATGGTAGCCCCCACTTTTCTCTATCGTGACCCTGTCCGACATAGTTGTTGCCTCATTAAAAACCTTACCGGAAAATCCATTTGGGATAAAAGCCGAATTAAGGGATAAAAGAGTACAACGTGTGCTTTAAAACCAGTGGTCTTGATGTCTTTTGTCGAATTCCTGCAATGAGTTAGTGTCGAATATATGTATATAGATGATAGAGAGGAGAAAATCATACCTTAACAATAATACCGTTTGAGAAGCGATATGTTCCAATTGTTTGGTAATGGTTTTCCATCCATTGTTCCAAGTTTATAAGACCCTTTCCCGACTATATCGAGGACTTAATAGGGTCCTTCCTAATTTGGGCCGAGCTTTCCTTCATCAGGATCAAGTCCCCGGCCTTGAAATGGCGGAGGTTGGTTCTTCTATTATAGTACCTTTCGATTCGTTGTTTTTGTGCAGCCATTCGAACCAGTGCCGTTTCTCATTTTTCATCTAATAATTCGAGGCTAGTATTCATAGCCTCGTAGTTTGACTCTTCCGATGTATGTCGGAACCTTGCGCTGGGTTCTCCGACTTCGACTGGAATTAAAGCTTCGGAGCCATATACTAAGGAAAATAGAGTCGCTCCCGTACTGGATTTAGATGTTGTCCTATATGCCCAAAGGACTTCGGGCAAAATTTCTCTCCACTTTCTTTTAGCTTCGTTCAATCTTTTCTTCATGTTTTGGATGATAGTCTTGTTCGTTGATTCGGCCTGTCCGTTCCCACTAAGATGATATGGTGTTGACAGTATCCTTTTTATTTTATGGTCTTCGAGGAATTTTGTCACTTTACCACCGAGAAATTGCTTACCATTGTCGCATGTTATTTCTGTTGGTATCCCAAATCGACACACGATGTGATCCCAGATGAAATCTATAACCTCTTTCTCTCTCACATTCTTGAACGCCTGTGCTTCAACCCATTTAGAGAAATAATCAGTCATAAATAAAATGAATTTAGCTTTACCTGGGGCCGATGGTAGAGGGCCGACGATATCCATTCCCCATTTCATGAATGGCCATGGGGAAATGACTGAATGAAGCTGCTCTCCGGGTTGATGGATCATTGGTGCAAACCTTTGACATTTATCACATTTTCGAACAAACTCCTTAGTGTCCTTTTCCATGCTATCCCAGTAGTATCCTGCTCTGAAGATTTTGCAAATTAGTGTATCGGTACCGGAGTGGTTTCCACAAGTGCTCTCGTGGACCTCTCGTAAAACATAATCGGTGTCACCTGGTCCCAAGCATACTGTCAGTGGTATATCGAACGTCCTTCTGTATAACGTTCCATCTTCAACCAATGTGAATCGAGCAGCCTTGGTTCGTAGAACACTCGATTCTTTAGGGTTCGATGGGAGTTTTCCGTTATTTAAGTATTCAATATACTTATTCCTCCAATCCCAGGTTAAGCTCGTGGAATTCATCTCGGCATGTCCCTCCTCGATTATAGATCTCAAGAGTTGAACGACAGACCCCGAGTCGATCTTATCTTCCTCGACCGATGATCCCAGATTTGCGAGTGCGTCGGCCTCACTGTTCTGCTCTCGAGGCACATGTTGTAGGGTCCATTCTTTGAAATGGTGCATAGTTACCTGTAATTTGTCCAAATACATTTGCATCCTATCTTCTCGAACCTCGAATGTTTTGTTTACTTGGTTCACCACTAGTAAAGAGTCACATTTGGCTTCAATGACTTCTGCTCCCAAGCTTTTAGCTAGCTCGAGACCTGCAATCATGGCCTCGTATTCGGCCTCATTGTTAGTCAACCTAGTGGTTTTGATGGATTTCCTAATAATGCCACCTGTGGGAGGTTTCAATACGATACGAAGCCCGAACCCCTTCACATTTGAAGCACCATCTGTGTGGAGGGTCCAAACCCCCGACGACGTACCCGATTTTAACGAGAGTTCTTTTTCAACTTTGGGTACGAGGGTTGGCGTGAAATCGGCCACGAAGTCCGCTAAAATTTGGGACTTGATGGCCGTACGGGATTGATATTCGATATCGTACCCACTGGGTTCGACAACCCATTTGGCCAATCGGCCCGATAGTTCGGGTTTATGCAAAATATTACGAAGTGGGTAAGTGGTTAAAATGCATATGGGGTGACTTTGAAAGTATGGTCTTAACTTTCTAGAGGCGCTTATTAGTACGAGTGCCAATTTCTCTAAGTGTGGGTATCTAGTCTCTGCCTCTCCTAAGGTCCGACTTACATACTAAATAGGAAATTGTGTACCTTGCTCTTCTCGAACTAGGACGCCACTTACCGCGATTTCTGACACCGCTATTATAAGTAAAGCTTCTCACCTGTCTTCGGAGTGTAAAGCAGTGGTGGGCTTTATAGGTACCGCTTCAATTGTTCTAGTGCCTATTGGCATTCCAGGGTCCAAGTAAAATCATTCTTTTTCTTGAGTAGAGAGAAGAACTTGTGGCTTCGATCTGACGACCTTGAAATAAATCAGCCTAAGGCAGCTATCCGTCCGGTCAGCCTTTGCGCTACTTTCACACTGTTCATGACGGTGATGTCTTCGATGGCCTTTATTTTGTCGGGGTTGCTCTCGATCCCCCGATTCGATACCATGAAGCCAAAGAACTTGCCCGACCTAACCCCAAAAGCACATTTCTCGGGGTTGAGCTTCATGTTGTACTTCCTTAAAATTTTGAACATTTCCTGCAAATGAGTCAAATGGTCCTCTGCGCACAGGGATTTAACTAGCATGTCATCAATGTAAACTTCCATCAACTTACCTACTTGTTCTTCGAGCATTTTATTTACTAGGCGTTGGTAAGTAGCTCAAGCGTTTTTTAGCCCGAATGGCATTACATTATAATAATAGGTTCCATACTTAGTGATAAATGAAGTTTTTTCTTGGTCCTCCGGGTTCATTAAAATTTGATTGTACCCGGAATAGGCGTCGAGAAAAGTAAGGATTTCGTGGCCGGCTGTTGCATCGATCATGCGATAGTTTGTTCCCCATTTTAGGGACTAAAACTACATTGGCTAACCATTCGGGGCCACATTCACGGGTAGAATAAGTTCGCCTTTAGTCGTTTCACTGGCCATATAGAAGCCGTTTAAGACCCGAGTTGCGGGCACAACTTGATTATGCAAATCTAGCTGTTCCACCACCCAAGATCGGATGATATTCTCAGAGCTACCTGGATCCACTAAAACACGCTTAACTTGAACTTTATTTAATAGGATAAAAATCACTAGAGCGTCATTGTGAGGCTGAGAAATACCTTCCGCTTCTTCAATTTCGAATGATAAAGTGCCCTCGGGTACATAACCTCGAGTTCATTTTTCCCCTGTGGCTGATACCTTGTCGCGGTTGAGTACGGGTTCATGTGGAGTGTCGACCCCGCCGATGATCATATGAATGATATGTTGAGGTTCCTCTTGTTTATCTTTTTTGTTGGCGTGCCTTTCTCTGAAGTGATCTTTGGCTCGGTTACTGAGGAATTCTCGAAGGTGGCCCTCATTGAATAGATGGGCTACCTTCTCTCTTAATTGTCTGCAATCCTCGGGCCTGTGGCCATGCGTACCATGATACTTGCACATCGAATTCGGGTTCCTTTGGGAAGGGTCAGTTTGCATGGGTCTGAGCCACCTAGTATCTTTGATTCTTCCGATCACCGATACAATGCCCGATGCATCGACACTGAAATTATACTCTGATAGCCGAGGTGCCTCTACAGGATCGGCATATTTTTCAAAGCCACTCTTGCTCAAAAGCCCTCGAGAATTTTGTCCTCGATCACTCATTCGATTTTTTCGGGCGATATTGTGTATCGAACCATTGTTCGTTCGATCTGCAATGTATGGTTGATATCGGTCTATGTTCGACCGCTGTTCTCTGTCAATCTCCCTCTGGTTTTTAATAGCCGATCTGTTCAGATGCATGGATCCAGAAGGAGCTCCTAGTTGGTCGTCTTCGACCCTAATTTTTGACTAGTATCGGTTATGTACATCTGGCCAAGTTATTGTCGGATACTCGATCAAATTTTACTTTAGCCGACGTGACGATATTGAACTTTACTCGTTCAACCCTTGGGTTAAAGCTTAGATGGCCCAGTCGTATGTGACCGGTGGCAATTCCATACGTTCCATTTGAAATCGGGACCAAGATTCTCTCCCCTAGTGCGGTTGCAACGGCTCTTTTCTGTGAGCTCGATATTGGCTCGAGCTCGGTATTGGATCGAGCCCTCGGCCTTGGTTCGAGCTTGATTCTGAATTGGAGTCTTGATATTCGGGGTGAATGTTGGTCGGTCTATGCATCTTCGATAATCTTCGCTTTGTCTCGTTGTTCGATTTGGATATGAGCTCGATAATGATACCGAGCTTGTCATTGATCGGTCTTAGGACCTCGAAGCTTGGCATCCTTACTTCGGACCTCGACCTGTCGTCACGCAGATACCCTTTGATCGAAGTATTATCATCTCGACCAGTCCGTACGACTGACTTAATCGATTTTGACTGTACACAATCATGACTACTGTATTAGTAGTATCATTTTTAATTTGACACTTCTTCCTTTTAAGGTCTAGCAGTTTAATTTTCTTAGTCTTGTCATGCCATGAAAAGAGCTGCAAAAGAGATTTGATGCTGGTCCTTTTATTTTAATCTTTATTTTCTCTAGTCATTCTTGATTATTAAAATTACCGCAATAGCTTGTTTTCGAAAATTTTGCAAGCATATCATTCTCATCCAGATGAGTCAAAAAAATATCATTCTCATGCACAGCATAAATGCCAAGATGAAATGTATTTGTAAAGAGCATCTCTCCATCTTTTTCTCAAAATATAAGTGAATGGATAATAAACGAAGAGGAGTTGTTCATTTTTGCCTAAATTTGGTTAAGCACTAAGATCAATGAAGATTAGGGTGTCTAGCTATCACTTCATACTTAATACGATGAAAGCATGTCGTCATACACCACTACTTGCTAGATTATTTGTACAGAAAGAAGATTATATACTTCTAGATGCATGGGGTTAATTAATCATGCCAAATAACAATTTCTTCTTTAAATACATTGTACTATAAGTTAGGTAATTTATTTAATTAATTTCAGGTGCTGGTGATATTTTAATTTTTTTGTGCTTGACAACTGATTCATTGAACAAAAAAGACTAAGGACTTTGTCCTCATGTACAAAAATGGAAAATGGATGGAACCCTTCAACTCTGAGATTAAGAAATACTTAAGCACAGTTAATTAGTGAAAGCAACCAATGGCCCATCAGTCCATATCACATTATCTCATATTTCTTTTTAAAGCAAAACAAAGCACGCCTAATTTCAATCCCTTGTTTTGCAATTCTTAGCTTTTCATATTTTAATAATCTCTTCTGTTTTATTTAATGGTCTGAAGTTACGGTCATCTGTACTTTTCCTTGTAGAACAAAAGTATCCAGTATTTAAACCTTTTCCTCAAGAGTTATGAGGTGCGCACTTATAGTTAGCTAATATGTTTTGAAACTTGTGAAAAGATTTAATTTTTATTATTGCTGAAATTAGCAGTGGAAAGCACCTTTCTGGTAGACATTAACTAGAAAATTAAGTACAAAATTTGATCATATATATACATTTCCACATGCCATACGTTTGCACATATATAATTTTGGCTTTCCAGTCATGATAACTTTGGTGAGCATGTGAATTAATTAGATGTGGCTCATCCGATAGTATCAGCTCCAAATTGCAACTTTCACATAACTAACCTCATATTTTTGTAAAAATTCAAAGATTCCACCATATTGTATTGGAAGTTAAAACAAAGGCGAATCATCAATGTACAAACATTTTAGTTTTCTTTGTATTTGAGTTTCCATTCGGTAAGTCTTGTGTAGTTAACATAAAGTTGAGGCTCATATATTCATATATGTATACATACATTATTATTTTTTGAAAAATTCCTAGGTAAACCCGCAGCCGCTACCCTTCGGGTGCGCACTAAACTTGCTCACTATGCAATAGCTCGCAAACCACACAGGAGATGTAAACCGCATTAGGCGCGCCCGGTGCGACAAGCTCTAACTGAGGAGGTTGCTGGTGAGGGGAATCGATACTAGGTCTCCCATGTGGGAAATCACTCACCCAACCAACTCAGTCAACCCTTGCGGACATATATACATATGTTACTATATAAGAGTATCAGTTTAACTTCTATATATTAATGATGGTGTACAATTTTGTCACTACTAGAAATCCGGACAAATTCGTCCACAAAATCGACCAACGTAGGTCGATAATGGCCAATAACCGTCCAAAACGCGATCATTAACGCGTGGTCGGTATTTTGAAGGTCGTAAGGGCATACCGACAAAAGTCTATCGGAAATTACCTACCAACATTAGTCGGTATGCTCTATACGACCATCTGACAATTTAATTGACTTACCGACCAACATTGGTCGGAATATTATTTTAATAATTTAATTTTACCGACCAAACTTGGTCGGTGTACTAAATTTATTAATTTTGCTTACCGACCAAATTTGGTCGGTATTGGAATTATTTTTATAAATAATTGAAATTTAAAAATACCGACCATCGTTGGTCGGTAAACTGGACAGGGCAGGCAACTTATCGACCAAGTTGGCCGGTAATGTTGAATTTTTGGGAAATAAATGTGCATAAACTGACCAACATTGGTCGGTAATTTACAATTTTAATTTTTTTTTATTAGATACCGACCAAGGTTGGTCGGTTTTCTGAGATTAATTTTGGCAGAAAATGCCTATTTTGGTAGCTACACCACCTACCAAATAAAAATAGTATATCAATACCCCCAATTCACATCTAATAACCACCAATTCACCACATACAACCCCTAATTCACCACAAATCCAACCAAACATCCAACAACAACAAGAACAACAACCAAACATCCAATTAATACTTTTAAACTAATAAATTAAAGTTTAATTAAACATCACAATCCAAAACCAAGCAAAAACTAAGTAATTACAACAAGTTCAAAATTTTTCAATCTAATTCAAAACTAGTTCTATTAGTCTACTTCAAAGTATATCAAAGTATTGGTCAAGGGGTATTTTCTACAACATCATCATCATCTGATGAACTTTCATCTACAAGATGGTATAGAGAACAGTCTTGTGGAGGACGGAAAGAACGATCATGGGTCGGATGAGAGGAACGATCACAGGGAGGACAGGAGGAACGATCACGTGGAGGCCGAGCCTCTAGCGATGACTCACGAGACCGGGGCAACGGAAATGCTCCAGTAGAAAGGAGAGTTCTGATCTAAGCTTGCATACCAAGGAATTGAGCATCTCTAAGACTTTCTCTTTCCTTGGCTGCTTCTAGCTCGGATGTAAGCTTTGTCACTGTCTCCCGCATAGCCGAGAAGCTCTCCCTATTAAGTTCATCGCCCTGTGAGGAAGTCCTTATTCCTTGCATTCCACACCTATAGCGATGGAATTGTTTCTTAGGAAACCCGTATACTTTTCCCTTTTTGGACCGCCAACAACCTCCAACCATATTCTTTCAGCATCCTCGTCCGAAGGTTGGGTTGGCTCGCCCGATTCACCAACTGGCTGACTACGAATGAATTCCTCCATGTTACTTTGGTAGCGACCCTACATTATTTTAAATTAAATTAGTATTTTTAAAATACTTATAAAAGTAAATTATAACACTTAATGAAAATTGAAAGCTTATATATGCAGTCTCTGCCCGTTCCTTGACCCACCTATCTCCATCCCCCTATTTCTTCTTCTTTAAAATATGCGTCTCCTTGAATAGCTCATCATGGCTCATTGGACGCCCATACTTCTTTTCTTGAAAACAAATTAATTTAGTTAATAAATAGGATTGATATACTTAGAAAAGTAAAATAATTTAAGCAATTACCAATATTCTTCTTATTGTCCCGATGCTGATGGCACCCTCAGTGTGCAAGGAGACTCCTTTCTCGAATGAGCGAGCTTTCTTTCCTTTTTTGCTCTCCTGTAAGAAATCTTCGGTCTTCCATTGCCTTAACAAATCATCCCATAAATGTTGCAGACACCAGTCAGGCCTCTTGTTCTTCTTTCTACCATCCGAGAAATGATCCGACAATCTCTTGCGGGGTTTATGATAAAACTTTGCATCCACTTCCTCGTTATAGCGGTCTTCCCATACACACTTGCTCTGCATTTCAAAAGTTAAATATTAGATGAAAACATCATAAATATAAATTATTAAACTGCATAAAAGAACATTTATACCTTAAATTGATTGAAAATTTGCTCCTTCAGCGAGTATGAGAAATCAGTCCAAGTCGCATAAGGGCCATCATAAAGCTTTTTGACCGCATTGGTGATTATCTTCGTAGTTTGCTTACCCGGCTTGAACCTGCAATTTAATAATAAAAACACATGAATATATTAGTAAAAACATTATAAAATAATAAATAACTCTTACTCGTTACCCTTAGGGACTATGATGATCCTGCCATAGCGATCATAATGTACTGCTTCCGGATCATCATCCTCAACATGTGTATCAGAGGCATGTAGAACGTGTAGGGGGCTCAGAGCTACGGTCTCGCAGGCGAAGTCCTAAAATGGATGGAGTCGATGATGAAGATGTTTGCGATCCCTGTGACTGCGACGTAGCTGGATGTGATCCATCTGGCTGTGATACTGATGGCTGTGAACCGAGTGGCTATGATATGGATGGCTGCGATCTATGCGGCTGTGATATATAGGGATGCAATCCACGTGGTTGTGATACAGATGGTTGCGATCCACGTGGCTGTGAGGCAGCTAGATTGTATGTCGGACGTATAATCCTATGGCCCTGTGATGGAAGACCCGGTGTCTGGATGAAGGTGTAGGCCTCGTGATGCTGTGGCAACTCAGTATAGCCATGTGGTGGAGGATAAGGCATAGGCATCTCTGACGAGGGTGGAAAAGAGGGAGTATTTAGATTGAAACATATAAGAAACTAGTTATAACACGAGGGTGCTTTAAAAAATCAACTTTTAAATCCTCATCGACGTATTGTTCCTCGTCCGAGAATTCCTTGTCCTCACTTGTTTGAATTTCATCAGTTGATTCTTCGTCCTCATTTTCTATAATTGTTACTTCATTTATATCAACTTCTTCCAATATGCATTCAGGATGTTGCAAATTATTTTCTAACTGATCATCCACTATTTGGTGAACAATGGAGATATCATTTTGATATGCAACATCTAACACATTCTCGACTTCCACCCTACCTACAGGCTTAGTTTTGATTACAACCCACCAATCAGACTTATTCCACCGTAATAGATAAGGAGCATAATACACTTGCCCAACGTTATGTGCAATTATGAAAGGATCATAGAGATCATACTCCCTCATATGATTAACCTCAATTATGTTATATTGGTGGTGTATTCTTGTACCTCTTGTTCGATTTGGGTCAAACCACTTGCATCTAAAAAGTATCAATTTCTTATATTGCCAACCTGTATATTCTAGTTGCAATAGTTCTTTGACCACACCATAATAATCAATATCTCCAACTTGGTTGCCATCACCACCTTGAACCCACACCCCATTGTTGTTGCTATTTTTATTTTTAGAGCAATCCTCTGTATGAAACTTATAACCATTCACTACGTACTTAGACATTGTTGTGACCTGAATCCCAGGTCCCCAAGATCTATCTTTCAAAAAATAATTTATACCATTATTTGGATTATTTACCTACATAGTGTTAAAAAAAATCGTAAGTTAGCATAACCGTGTGTGTGTGTATATATATATATATATAGCGGGAACATTAGAAGAACATTATCAGGAATAAACTTACAAACTGTTTGAACCACGTATCAAAACTCGTATATACAACATCATGGCCAAATTGACCCACGAAGTGACCGTGACACATCAAATATTTTTAGTAGTTGCATCAATATGTAATTACAGTAAATTTTACATTTTGATAACTAATAAATCAATACTTACTTAGAAATGGTACAACTTCAGGACAATTTAGCAACACATGAATTGTAGCTGACTTGTACTCCATATCACTCAAACTTCTCTTTCTAACATCCTTAGAACATCGGCCTGGTTGATTTAATATGGATATTGGTGGATATAATGGATCATTTACACAGTCGACAATGTTCCTATTGGGCCTATTCCTAGAACATGGCACGTCACTCTCAAAATAATAAGAATAAAAATGTGCAGTTTCCTTTGCAAGATAGGCTTCACATATAGATCCTTCAATCATATTCCCCTGCTTAACAAATTGTTTGCATTTGCCAATTATCCTACATAATATCATGTTAGCCAAGCACATTCAATTAAATAAAATAGAACATTACATCAAACTTATAATATTACCTCTCAAAGGGATACATCTATCTGCATTGAACAAGCCCTCCAAGTCGTACCTCGTGTACAAGGTGGATTGGAAGGTATTCCATCACATCAAAGAAACCATATGGAAATATTTTTTCCATCTTACTAGAAGTTACACGAATGTTCTAATCCATCCGCAATAGATTTTCTTCCCTTAAGATGGTAGAACTCAAGTCTTTGAAAAATAAACTAATCTCTGTGATGGGTTTTCAGATTCTTTCAGTCAAACCACAAAATGCAATAAGCACTAAGGTCTCCATGAAAGCATGACAGTCATGACTTTTCAAATGTCTCAACTTCCCTACCTCCATATCTACTTTTTTTCTCAGATTCGACGCATAACCCTCAGGCATCTTTAATTTCGTAACCCAATCACAAATTTATCGTCTTTCCTCCAAAGTGAATGTGTAACTTGCTTTGGGCTTGAACACCTTACCATTGTTCGCTGTCTGCAGGTATAATTCAGGTTGCCTGCAATATTCTTGTAAGTCCATTCTAGCCTTCAGTTATCCTTTGTCTTACCTTTAATATCCATCACTGTATTGAACAAATTGTCAAAATAATTCTTCTCAATATGCATGACATCAAGGTTGTGCCGGAGAAGATTATCCTTCCAATAAGGCAACTCCTAAAATATACTTTGTTTCGTCCAATTATGAGTAACACCATATCCAGGGAATCTAAAAGGTGGAGCTTCAGTAACTTTACTGAAGTTCTGGACCATCTCCCAAATTTTCTCACCTTAAAGTATCGGAGGTGGCGAATCATATTCCACTTTATTCCTTTTTAATGCATTTTTCATCATGATTGCTTTCGGCCATGTTTCAAAGTGAATGTTTTACCATTTTCCATGCAGTAAGGACAAGCTAGCTTGCCAGCAGTCATCCACCCAGACAACATTCCACACGCAGTAAAATCGTTAATAGTCCACATTATATTAGCACGCAATTTAAAATTCTGCTTGGTTGATATATCATATGTTTCAACACCATCATACCACAATTGTTTTAGCACATCAATCAAAGGTTGCAAATATACATTAATCAAAATTTTTGGATTATGTGGACCGGGGATAATACAATTTAAAAATATATATGGACTAGTCATACACAACTCAGGTGGTAGATTATAAGGTGTAAGAAAGACAAGCCATCATGAATATGGTATCGCAGATATAGAAAAAGGCGTGAAGCCATCCGCACACAAACCTAAGCGAATGTTCCTTGGTTCACTAGCATAATCTGAAAATGTCATATCAAAGTGCTTCCAAGCTTCTCCATCTGAAGGATGACACATAACATCAGGTGGTCTTCTATTTTCAAAGTGTCATCTCATATGAGGAGCATAACTCATCAATGCATATAACCTCTTTAACCTAGGTATAAGAGGTAAATAATGCATCGCCTTCACAACGACCATATTCCCGCTGGAAAGCCTCTTGAAACGAGGCTTTTTGCAGAATTTACAACTTTCTAAATTTGTATCATCTTTATAATATAACATGCAACCATATTCACAATAATCAATTTTCATCGACGAAAGTCCTAACTTAGAAACCAATCTCTTTGCCTTATAGAAATCACCAGGTAAGTTGATATTTGGGTTAACTAGTTCACTCATAAAGTCAATGAAAGAGTTCATGGCCGCTTGAGAAATATTCCAATCATATTTGATACTTAGTAATCTAACTGCAACATACAGCTCAGAGTGCGGACTTCCTTCACGTAGTGGACGACTAGATTCCTCTAACTATTCATAAAAATATTTTGCATCATCATTAGGAGTTTGTTCATCATTTTCATTGGGCTCACCCCCGGAGTGCATCCTAAAAGCATCCGCAATCATATCCTGAATTTTAGAATCATGATTTCTATTCTCCACCGACCTACTACTTTTACCAACAACCATGTTATGAAATATTCCACGTCTACCATCGATCTATCCATGATTAGTCCACACAAAGTAATTCTCTATAAACCCCTTCCTATAAAGATGAAGTTTAATTTCATCAGGTTTTTTAAACTTCACACAATCACACTTGACACAAGGGGGCCTAATTATCCCTTCAATTTGGTATGATGAAAGTGACATTGCATGTCTAATAAAATAACCAACCCCTTCTACAAAATCCTCCCGCAATCCCCACCGATTAGGATAATTCCTATAGTACATCCAAGTACGATGTTCCATCTATACAAATAAAAATATTGAGATATTTCCATAAGTATTACAACTACTTAATATATTATACAATTATAAATTAATTAAATTATTTTTAGTTAATTAAGATAATTAATTTTTAATAATTACACCCAAAAGGTTCAATAATTATCCCTAAAAGTTCAATTCACATCCAAAAAGTTCAACTATTATCCCTAAAAGTTCAATTCATATCCTAAAAGTTAAACCCATGCCCTAAACAATTCAATTAACACCCTAAACAATTCTGTTACCCCTAAAAATTCAATCCATACACTTAAAAGTTCAATTCACAAGAACAAATCCTAAAAATACAATTCAATTCAAAGTTAAACATTCAATTCCTAACAAAACTACTCATGTCAATATAAATTTAAACATTGAATTTACACCCTAGATAATCAATTCAATTCAATTCAATTTTAACATGACCTAAACCCTAGATTTCAATAAAATTCAAATTTAAACAATCAATTTAAACAAAAATTAACTTATTCATAACGAAATAACAAGATATTAAAATTATACAAACAATGTAAGTTCAAATCGAAACCTTAAATTTTTAGGAGGTGGAGGGGGAGGGGCAGTGGCGGCAGTGGAGGCCGTAGCAACGAGCAGCGGCGGCGGGGGGCAGTGGCGACGTAGGGTGGGGAATGAAATTTGTGTGAGGGAAATAAAGAAAGAGAGGGGGGGTGTTGTGTGTGTGAGGGAGAAGAGAGTGAGGAGTTAGAAAATTTTGAGAAGAGAGTAAGAGAAATGAGGGGAAAATCCCGTATTTGGGATCCGGATTTAGAATTACCGACTAACGTTGGTCGGTAATGTTGGCCGTTACACTAAGTGACCGGGTGTTGATTGTGTTTGACCATTAACCGAACAACTTTCGTTGGTTATTTTTTAAAAAAAACTAAAATAATTTTTTTGTGTTTATATTTCTTAAAATATTATAAATTATAAAAATTAATATAAACTATAAGCATTTATTTTATTCAGATATATATTTACTATAAATAATTATAAACTATAAGCATAATCTCTATAAATAATTATATTAACTAATTACTTTTAATAAATTATAAGCATATATTTTATTCACACATATATATAATTAATCAATCATAATAAAAAAATAAAGGTATATGTATGAGTCATTTATTTTATTCGAATTCCACATTTCGTCTTATATAGTCATTCGTTTTATAACTAATTACAAATCACATAGATTAATAAATATCGGTCAAGACGTTTTACCTTTTGTATTCATCTAAGTTAATATTCTAAGTTATAATTAAGTATATGAGTAATTTCACACACACACACACACACACACACACACACACACACACTATATTGTAATTGATGATCAATCATATACATTACTATGTATGAAAACTTTATCAATTGATGAATTGATAAACCAATATTATTCTATTTTAAATATGATTAGTCGATTGTTATATTAACTCGTTTACTTAATGCTAATAACTTCTTTCGTTTCTTTAATTTGTGATCCACAGATACATGTCAAAGATGTTTAGTATTAATTCTTCTACATTTCATTTATTCATCAATAATAATGCATGACATAGATTAATCGATATAGGTCGAGACGTTTTGTTTATAATATTCATCGATATAGGTCGAGACGTTTTGTTTTTAATATTCATCGATGCAACTAAGTAAGTTATAAGTCGATGAATCAATTTACAAATAGATATATTTGATGATGATCAATTATATATACTAATTAGATTATTGCTTCTTCACAAGTCTATCCCCAAAAGAACCCGACCCTGTGGCCCTAGCGCTTCGTGTTCTTAGATGCGGCTATACCTATATATAGACACACACATAACTATATATTGCTTGTTATAGTATATGTTAGTGTATTCATTATTTGTATTTTAAAATAAAGTGTTAACGGATTACATTTATATTATTTAGATAGAAAATATTAATGTTATTCAAAAGTTTGACCGTGTTTGACCTATGAACCGACCGAAATTGGTCGGTTATTTTCCAGAAATTACATTTACCGACCAACGTTGGTCGGTAAAATCATCCCCTGCAATAACCGACCAACTTTGGTCGGTAAATTTAAATATAAATTTTATAAAATATTTTAAATAATAATATAATTATTAAAATTTAAAAATTTGGGTCCACATTACCGACCAATGTTCGTCGGTAATCAAAAAGTTGCTTTGACTAAGCAAGTCTGACCATTTCGGTCAACTTTTTAACCATTATACCGACCAACTTTGGTAAGTATTTAATTTTAAAAAAATATATAAAATATTTTTTTGGTAGTTTCCGTCCGTGTTGGATGATTTTGTTGACCAACCAACGTTGGTCGGTATCACTTGGTCAGTTTTTCCGGATTTCTAGTAGTGTGTACTGCAGTTTAATATGTGTGCGTAAACACCATTTTCTACAAGCGGAAGGGGGAGTTAGGTAATTCAGAAAGTTTGGGTAAGGACTCCAAAATAATAAGAGCTTGTGTAAGATTAACAAGTGTACCAATAGAAAAGCAAAATAATGAGGGTAGGAATACATGCCAAACTAACCAAAACGTTTGGTTACGTGCGTATTGGTCTATAATTACGATGCAAAACAGAAAAACAAAAGAAAGGGCATGTTGATTCACATGTGAATGTGAAAGGGGAGAGGGAGAGAGAAAAAAATGTCATGCAATTGTGACTTCCTTAAATTCTGTTAAGAGAGTGAGGAAACTATGCTTTTCTTGTGGCGTAATACCTGCATTAGAAGATGGCTTTGTCTTTTGAAACTTCTGCCCATCAACCTCCTTTCACTAACAAATACCCCTCTATTTTGGAACGGATAATAATTCACAGCATCAGGTCATTTATGTATAACCTATAGATATTTTTTGGATGACTTGATAAAATATATTTAACTTCAATTTTAAGTACTGGGCATTGACAACCACTTTCTCTTCATTCTTAATTCTCAAATACATTATGTTGCTGTCCATTTACTTTTTATTGCAAACTATCTCGTGAATTACTAAAAGGTTTTATCTAATTGTAAATGCGAATAGTTATAAAATATTTTCGCTCGACACGTGTATATTTTCACTGTAAAGCAACAATCTACTAAAAGGTTAACCAAAACTTTTCTGAGTCTGACATGAAATTCCCTTAGGCCTTAACCAAAACTTCATCTGAACTCCTCCAATCATATTGGAAAATTTAATTTGGGGGAAGATATCCTTAAGAAGAATGCTTTCAAGTTTATGATAATAGGCGGAAAAAGAAACTTATATATTCTCTTCGAAAAATAGTTACAATATTCTCTCTGAAAAGAAAAGGAGGTTCTCTCATTTTTTTTCCCACACAATTTGGTAGTGTAAAAGAATTTAAAATCTTAAATCGAATTTTGAAAATATTATAGCATCATGTAACATATCTAATGAATCCAGCCATTACTGAAAATATTTTGAAAATAATATAGCATCATGTAAATTAAATCGAATTTTGAAAATATTATATTTTCACGGCTCGAACTCTGACCTTCTGATCATATGAATCCAGTCATGGATATGCATGTTAAAATGAACCAAGTATTTGGTAGCGAAATTCTCTCTTTCTCTCTCTCTCTCTCTCTCTCTCTCTATATATATATATATATATATATATATATATATATATATATATATATATATATATATATATATTGCAGACAAGTTAAATATATATTTCAGACCCTTACTTTTTCAACTCAAATCCACATCATCAGATTCGCTATTGCTCCATCTCAAGCTGTCAGATTGACCCTCCCTCTATTAATTATGTGGCTGTTGTTAAATGTTACCTATTCTATTATGGAGTACCAAATATGCATCACGATATAGAAAAGAAAATAATACAAATAAGCTAACAAAAAGCATGCGAAACACCAGCCAATAAGACGGTAACTTAATTAGCTCAACGGGACCACTTATGACATTCATTTAGAAAAAAGGAATAAAGGAATATAAAGCGTCGATTAATTCATAACAATTAGATAATTAACTTTACAAGTTATAAAGCTCAAAAAGACACGGGGAAAATGTAGTAAATAGTACTACAAAGAGCACATGCATATTCACATCTTATTTATTTCCCACACTGAAAATTACAAAAGGGCAAGTTAGGTTCCCCTACGAGAACGAAACTGATAGATACCATATTTTTCATAAGTTATTAGTACTAAGTTTGACTCACAGCTTATGCAACCCACATGCAAGACTTTGTATTTGTATTTTAACCTAGCACGTTTTCAAGCTTTACATTTTCCTCATTATTTCTAGGATAAAGTTTCCTTAACTTGGTAAAGATTGTGACGCTCATAAAATCAGTTCATATCATGACCTTCACTAACTCATGCCACTATCTCTAACCATGCGCACAGGGGCGGAGTAAACTGGATAATGTACGGATTCGGACAAACTCAATAAATTTTATTTTATTTAGATTTTGTATTTGTATTAAAAAATTTATTAATTATATTTAAATATTTAATTCTGAACTCAGTAACTAAGATAAGCTATGAATCTATGAGCAAGTTTAATTTAGAGAACTCATAATTTTTAAATTTCGGTTCCGCCTTCGCAAGCATTTCTCTTCTTATTAATTTTCTTCTTCACATTCATATGTCATACTCATGAGTGCTTCTTTCGTAGTCCTAACTTTCTCTTTCTTCTGCGAGCTGGCTCTAGTAAATGTGGTAACTTCTTTTTCTTCTTTTTGATCTTTTTCAACAAAACAGAAACGAAAAAAATTAAAAAGAAAGAGTAAATTGCACTCAATAGCATCATTTACACTCCACTGTCAATTTTACTTTTAACTTTCCGTTTCCAAGTATTTATGGGCTTACTAGTTAGGTCGTTAGTATTTGCAAATTAAAGATATATGTGAAGGGGATAACTTTAGAAATCGAACTTCAAGTAAATTATTGAAATACTGGTTTAATATGAAAGTTTAGATCAAATACAATAATAGTTTTCTCCCACAAAATCTTCAACTTTAACAAACAATTTTTCAATGTGAATTCACGGTAATACAACTAATAGTCTGTTTGGCCAAACTTTTAAAATCTGCTTATTTTGATAATTATTTTTTTCAAAAGTATTTTTTAAAAAAGTACTTTTGGCGAAAATCTAATTTGTGTTTGGCTAATCAATTTGAAAAAACTTTTAAAAAGTGTTTCTAAGTGTATTTTTCTCAAAAGTGTTTTTCAAAAAAGTACTTTTGGGAAGAAGTTATTTTTTACTGCTTCTTAGAAACAACTTATACTCAAAAGTATTTTTTTTTTCAAAAAGCTTGGCCAAACACCTCAATATTTTTTTTTTTAAAAGTACACTGGCCAAGAAAAAACCTTGGCCAAAGAGGTTCCAGTCTTCTACCAACGTTTTTTCAACGTCAACTCAAGTATTGTCCAAACGCCTGCTTAATCAGTCATATGAACTAACCAAATAAAATCATAGAGTAAAGAGGTAACGTTTACTTAACTTGAAATTAAAGAGGATCTGCAGTTTAGGAAAATTAGGAGACAATATAAAGGTGGCCGGTTCAAAAATAGTTCCTCCTATGGCAACACATGCTTCATCACTCATCAATTATTATGTTTCTCCATTCCTTGCAAATATGACACTCAACATATATACAATAAGCTCTTACCTACTACTACATTATACAGAAGTTAAAATCGAACATAATATTGAATACTAGACTGATTGTATTTTAATTTGAGGTCAGGGTCACGAGAAAATAGTGTTGTTTGTCTCCTTCAGTGTTAGGCAAGCATGACCAGAAATGTGCTATGCAACTGCCCCGTCCAGAAAGAGATTTATATATGTGTAATTAAAATATTATAATGAGTTATTTTGCAAGCTATACAAGATTATTGTATTTGTTATAACAGTTAATGTTATTGCAAGTAATTCAATGTGATAGTGAAAAAAGACGATACATTGTTAATGCACTGAACTTCACCGCAAGCTTAATTAGAACTTGTGGGTGTAATTTCACGAGCTAGTCAACAAGTAGCAAATTGGATTATAGTAGATGTGTCATAGACATTACATTATTAAGGTTAAGGCAAGTTGTCTCCCAGCCTTACCTTTTTGTGTGTGTGTCTGTTTTGTGGGGGGGGGGGGGGGCAGGGGGGGCGGGGGGATTATATCATGGATAGAATAGGTTAACAAGGGATAGATCATTTTGAGGATTTGATATTTGTCTGAAGCTGACACTTCATTAGCTGACATAATTTATGGCCCAAGGTTAATATAACTAAATATATTGTGGTTTACTTTATCCAGTGAGAGAACAATAGACGAACAGGCATATAGTAAAGAAATTTTATGGCTGTCGATCTTTTGGGTGGTGGACTGATCACCTTTCTAGAACAATTGCTATCTTGAAATTGGCTTGAGAAGACAAGGTTGCTGATGTTTATTTTAGTACTACAGAAATCTGAGGGCTCACTTGGGCAGTTGGCGACTACTATATTGCAAGAATTGACAGAAAATACTAGCCTGGTCGATCAACAAGGCTGCATTTAGACCCCACTCCAAGTCAAGAATTGTTTACAGATATATACAACTTTCATATCATGCACACTTATCTTGCAGTAGATTTTTTGGCCACTACCAAAGCCAACCAGTGACAAATTTAAAATTTAAACACAGGGCATGGGCTCAAATTTGAGAGAATAAAATTTGAAATATATATCTAATTCTATCGACATATACTTATTTTTTGCGCATATGCACAAGGCCGTCTCTAATGTTATAAGAGGTAAGGCTTATGTCTTAGGCCCCCAATTTTGAGGGCCCCATTTTTAAAAAATAATAGGTTTATAGGTGTTTAAAAAATAATATTTTAGTACTTTTCCATTTTTAAAAAATAATAGGTTTATAGATGTTTTAAAAAATAATATTTAGTACTTTTAATACAAAAGTAGAGTTTTTAATATAAAAGGAAATAAAACTCTTTATATATTTATTTATAAATAAAGTAATAATTTGACTTACTTAAAAATGGGTAGATGAATAGTGTAAAAATTGCACAGGGCGCCCTATTTGGTCGTCCCCATTTAACCTATACCCACTTTTTATAAAAGTTTTAACTTGTACCCACTTTTTAAACAACTTGAGGTCTCTTTCTCCTCCTCCTTCGTTTTCTTCTTCCCCTCCTTCTTCTTCTTCTTCTTCTTCTTCGGGTGATATTATTCTTTCCTCTAGATGATATTATTATTCATATGGTACAAGGTGAGTCTCGAAACGGTTGTGTGGGTTGCCAACAGGGACTACCCAGTTCCATTTGTATCAACTGAACTTTTTGTTATCGTTATTGATGATGGTAATCTCAAAGTGTTGGACTCGTCAAGGAACTCATATTTCTGAACACAAGTAGGCAAACGTGCATCTTTTTCACATAAAGCGAAGCTCTTGGATTCAGGAAACCTGGTTTAATTTATGATTTGTTAGGGAAGCCACTATGACAAAGTTTTGATGAACTCACTGATACCTTCCTTCTTGGTATGAGGATGGACGACAGGAAGTTCAAGTTGATTGCTTGGAATATTACCCAAAAGGACCCAAGCACTGAAGTGCATCCTCTAGGAGCTGAAGTTCAGCAAATACTAAACAAACTTCAGCTCCTAAAATGCTGAAATTCAGCAGATACTAAAAAAACTTCAGCTCCTAGAATGCTGAAGTTCAGCAATTACAAAACAAAAACTTCAGCCAAAATTGTTGAAGTTCAGCAATTATTGAACTGAAGTGCATCCTCTAAGAGCTGAAGTTCAGCAAATACTTAACAAACTCCAACTCCTAAAATGCTGAAGTTCAGCATATACTAAACAAAGTCCAGGACCTAGAATCCTGAAGTTCAGCAATTACAAAATAAAAACTTCAGCCAAAATTGCTGAAGTTCAGCAATTATTGAACTAAAGTGCATCCTCTAGGAGCTGAAGTTCAGCAAATACTAAACAAACTTCAGCTCCTAAAATGCTAAAGTTCAGCAGATACTAAATAAACTTCAGCTCCTACAATACTAAAGTTCAGCAATTACAAAACAAAAATTTCAGCCAAAATTGCTGAAGTTCATCAATTATTAAACGGAAGTTTTCCATTGCACTATGAACTGAAGTTTGCGTGATTGCCTTCGCAAGTCATGCCAAACCTCAAGCAAAAATATCTGAAGTTTTGCTTTGATAAGGCTACACATTAGGCAAAACATTCTGAACTTCAAACTTCAGACATAAATTTTTGCTACTTTAGGCCCGTATGTCTGAAGTTACTCGTAAAATGGGTACGCTTGTAATTATTTTTGCAAAGCGGGTATAGGTTAAAAGATAACCCAAAAACTCGGCATAGATGCAAATCCTTTTCCAACGTTCAAATATTTTACTTTTTACTCCTTCATTAGATAACGTGTAAAACTTTTATTCGCCCTTTCTTAATTTGTTCAAGTCAATCTTTCTTTTTTCCAATCTCTTCATATTTTAAAAACCTCTACATATTTTTTATCTTTCTCTTTATTATTCTTACTCACATTCTTTCTCCAAGATTTTATTAGTTTAAGTGTTCAACAATACTTTTAAGCTTTCAATAGTTCTATACTTCTATTGTTCTATAATATCTTATATAAAATAAACAATATCTCAAGAAAGACTAAATGAGTTGTCTATAATATTAATTGAAAAAGAATTATTTGAAAAAATGATTATAAAAAGATTATTAACAACTTTATATCTTAAAAATCTAGAAGATCATATTTAAAAAAAAATATCATAAGGGTAGGTTTATTTCTTACCTTAAGGCAACGAAGATGATCAACAAGGAGTGTATTTACCATTTGGTCCGGGTTACGGACACCAATGCCTAGGTCCCTACACTTAAGTGTGTGCCGGTTCTGAATGAATTTCCATGGGTCTTCCCTGATGAGCTCCATGGGATCCCACAAGATAGGGAGATTGATTTTGAAATCGATGTAATGTCAGGCACGCAACCTATATCTATTCCACCCAACAGAATGGCGCTGGTAGAATTGAAGGAACTAAAAGAGCAGTTAAAAGATTTGCTAAAGAATGGTTTCATCCGGCTGAGTGTGTCGCCTTGGGGAATATCGGTTCTCTTTGTAAGGAAGAAGGATAGGTCACTGAGAATGTGTATTGACTATTGGCAGCTCAACAAGGTCATAATCAAGGACAAGTACACATTATCAAGGATAGAAGACTTGTTTGATCAGTTGCAAGGTGCTAAGTACTTCTCCAAGATTAACTTAAGATCGGGCATCACCAATTGAAGATTAAGGAGTAGGATATTCCGAAAATAACTTTCAGGACCCGGTATGGGTACTTTGAATTTTTGGTGATGTCTTTCGGGCTAACGAATACCCCGACAGCTTTCATGGATCTTATGAATCGAGTTTTCAAGCCTTTTCTCGACTCTTTCGTGATAGTGTTCATTGACGACATCCTTGTGTATTCAAGAAGTCGAAAGGACCATGCTGATCATCTTAGGGCAATTTTGTAAACTCTGAATCAACACAAATTGTACGCAAAATTTTTAAAGTGTGAATTTTGGCTTGAATCTGTCGCTTTCTTCGGTCATGTCGTCTCTAGTGAGGGGATCAAGGTTGATCCTCAGAAGGTCGCAGCTGTGAAAAATTGGCCTAGACCTACAACTCCAATGGAGATTCATAGTTTTTTGGTCTTAGCTGGGTATTACAGGAGATTTGTGAAGGGGTTCTCTACTCTTTCCTCTCTATTGACTAAATTAACACAGAAGGCGGTTAAGTTCCAGTGGTCAGATGCTTGCGAAAAGAGCTTCCAAGAGTTGAAGTCAAGATTGACTACGACACCTGTGTTGACCTTATTAGAATGTACGGATGGGTTTGTGGTATATTGTGATGCTTCAAGGATTGGACTTGGGTGTGTATTGATGCAACATGGTAAGGTGATCACTTATGCCTCTAGGCAACTCAAGAATCATGAGAAGAATTATCCAACACATGACTTCGAGCTTGCGGTGGTGGTATTTGCATTGAAGATTTGTCGTCATTATTTGTATAGGGTCCATGTGGACATATTCACGGACCACAAGAGCCTTAAATATATTTTCAAGCAGAAGGAATTGAATCTGAGGCAGAGAAGATGGCTCGAGTTACTCAAGGACTACGACATCGATATTCTATATCATCCGGGAAAAGCTAATATAATAAAAGATGCTCTTAGTCAGAAATCCATGGGTAGTTTGGCTCCCTTGGAGGCACATCGAAGGCCGTTAGCCAAGGAAGTTCACCGGTTGGCCGGTTTGGGAGTTCGTGTCACGACCCAAACTCCTTCCGTACAACGTCGTGATGGCACCTAGTCTCTACGACTAGGTAAGCCTAACAAATTGCGGAAAAAATAAATACAATAATGGAAGCAAAACTAAACAGCTAACTGCATTAGATACTAAATAACCAATAATAATAGTGCTCGGCATATACAATAATCAAAATACTAGACATACACAGTTTTCCAAAATCCGGAACATCGCGAATCACAAACTACAGAAGGAAACCTAGTATCTCTATACATCAGAGTCTAACAAAAGAAATACAGAATATAATGGACATGGGGAAGAGTAGAAATGGACTTTGAGGTCTGCGGACGCGGCCGATGTACATTGATGTCTCCAAAGCTGTCTCGGCCCACTGATAATGCAATTGGTAAGGAGTACCTGGATCTTCACACGAAAACATGTGCAGAAGAGTAGCATGAGTACACCACAATTGGTACCCAGTAAGTGCCAAGCCTAACCTTGGTCGAGTAGTGACGAGGTCATGTCAGGCCCACTGGTATCTAATAAATAAGCAGGAGAATATAACAATATAATAAGAGACTGGAATTTAAACAAAGAGAACATAGCAAAGTAGCAACGCAGAACATAGGGATAAACATCACGGGATATCCCGAGATACCGTCTCGTAGTCCCAAAATAAAAATACAAGGAGACCTCCCGAGGTACCACCTCGTAGTCTCAAAAGTAAATATGCAGGGAGAACTCCCGAGGAACCATTTCGTAGTCTCAAAAGTAAATATGCAGGATGAATTCCCGAGAAACCGCCTCGTAGTCTCAAAGTAAATATGCATTGGAGGGGGATCTCCCGAGTAAATGCCTCGTAGTCCCAAAGTAAATATGCAGTACATGGGGATCTCCCGGGATACCGTCCCATAGTCCCAAAACAAATACGCAACTCAAACAAATGAATATAAAAGTTACAACAAGAAACCCTACAATTTAGGCTAAGTACAAGTCAAGAAAGAAGCAGGACTTACTAATCATGCTGCAAAGAGTTCAAATAGGCAATTAGGACACGTAGACATGCTATTCTAGGCTAACACGATAACTACAAATGCTAGTATACTCAGATAAGATGAAAATAGGCTATTACTCAGTAAAAATTAGGTTTTTCCACAAATAGCCCGTGTACGCACTCATAACAACACCAAATCCAAAGGGGATTTCCCCCACACAAGGTTAGGCAAGCCACTTACCTCGAACCAAGCTCAAATCAATCCGTAGCAATGCTGTTTCCACGAATATCCGACTATGAATGGCCCAAACCTCGCCAAAATCAATTACATACCATAAATACAACTATAAGAAATTAATCTAATTAATGAAATCAAGATTTAACAAAAATTCCGAAATTCATCCTAAAAAGTCAACCTCGGAATCGGGTAAACGTCACAAAATATGAACACCCATTCACTAACAAGTCCAACCATACCATAATTACCAATATCCGATATCAAACTCGACCCTCAAATCCTCAAATCAAATTCTCCAAATCCCTAGCCTCAAACTCCCAAATCCCACCTTAAATACGCGCTAACTAGGTGGAAACATAAATAGGGAAGCGAGATTATTGATTAAAAAAAGCACAAGGGACTTATCTCAAGAAATCCCTCGAAAATGCTCTCAAGAAATCGCCAAACCCGAGCTCAAAATGTTTAAAATGAGCAAAAATCGCGAACCCTTGCATTTAAGTGTCATGTCCAGCATTTCCGCATCTGCGGACCTCTAGTCGCACCTGCGGTGCCGCACCTGCAGAAAAACCATTGCAAGTGCGGATTCCACTTATGTCCAGGGTTTTCGCTTCTGCGGACCAGGTATCGCACCTACGATCTCGCTTCTGCAGAGACCCTTCCGCTCATATGATCCCAAACCTCCCAGGCCTCTCCGCTTCTACGTTCAAGCTTCCGCAAAAGCGACTCTGCTCCTGCGGCCTTCATGTCGCACCTGCAACCCCAGGCCAAACTCCTCCAGCCTGCATCTGTGATCCTCCTCTCGCATGTGCGAGTCCACACCTACGGTCACCCCACCGCAAGTGCGAAAACACAAGAAACCAGAAACTTCAGCAATTTGCATAAGTCCAAATTCAATCCGTTAAGCATCCGAAACATACCCGAGGCCCCTAGGACCTCAACCAAACGTACCAACAAGTCCTATAACACCATACGAACTTAGTCGAGCCCTTAAGTCACATTAAACAACGCAAAAACACGAATTACACATCGATTCAAGCCTAATGAACTTCAAAGTTTCAAACTTCTACATCCGATGCCAAAACCTATCAAATCAAGTCCGATTGACCTAAACTTTTGCACACAAGTCATAATTGACATTACGGACCTATTCCAACTTCCGGAATTAGATTACGACCCCGATATCAAAAAGTTCACTACCGGTCAAAATCTCCAAAAATTCAACTTTCACCATTTCAAGCCTAAATGAGCTACAGACCTCCAAAACACAATCCGGGCACGTCCCTAAGTCCAAAATCACCCTATAGAGCTAACGGAGCTGACGAAACTCTATTCTGGAGTTGTCTTTACACAGTTCCGACTATGGATAAAATCCTAAGACTTAAACTTCCGTTTAGGGACTAAGTGTCCCTAAACACCCCCAAAACCATAACAAAATCTCCCAGCAAGTCACATAAGCTGAAACAGATACAGGGAAAGCAGTAAATAGAGGACCAAGGCTATAACTCTCAAAATGACTGGCCGGGTCATTACATCCTCCCCCTCTTAAAATAATCATTCGTCCTCGAACGAGTATATAGACATACCTAAAGTGGTGAAAAGACGAGGATAACAGCTGCACATATACTGCTCGGTCTCCCAAGTCGCCTCCTCGACCGGCTGACCCCTCCACTGAACCTTCACTGATGCAATGTTCTTTGACCTTAGCTTTCGAACCTGCCTATCCAAAATAGCCACTGCTCCTCAACCTAAGATAGATCCTTGTCCAACTAGACTGAGGTGAAATCTAACACATGAGTCGGATCGTCGTGATACTTCCGGAGCATAGAAACATGTAATACTGGATGAACCCCTGCAAAACTGGGAGGCAAGGCAAGCTCATAAGCAACCTCCCCAACATGTCGCAACACCTCAAATGGGCCGATAAACCTTGGGCTCGGCTTGCCCTTCTTCCCGAACCTCATAACGCCCTTCATAGGAGAAACCCATAGTAAGATCCGCTCTCTAACCATGAATGCAACATCGCGAACCTTCTGATTCGCATAACTCTTCTGTCTGGACTGGGCTGTGCGATGTCGATCTTGAATCACCTTCACCTAATCCAAGGCATTCTGAACTAAGTCTGTACCCAACAATCTAGGCTCGCCCGGCTTGAACCAACCTACTGGAGACCGACACCGTCTACCATACAGAGCCTAGTATGGTGCCATCTGAATGCTCGACTGATAACTGTTGTTGTAGGCAAACTTTGCAAGTGGCAAGAACTAATCCCAAGCACCCTCAAAATCTATCACACAAGCACGGAGCATATCCTCCAGTATCTAAATAGTACGCTCAGACTGTCCGTCCGTCTGAGGGTGAAATGCTATGCTCAGCTCAACCCTAGTACCTAACTCTTGTTGTACAACCCTCCAGAACTGTGATGTAAATTGTGTACCCTAGTCAGAGATGATAGATACCGGTATGCCATGAAGCCTGACAATCTCGCGGATATAAATTCGAGCCAGTTGCTCAGAAGAATAGGTAGTCATTACAGGAAGGAAATGAGCTGACTTGGTCAGCCTATCCACAATCACCCAAACTGCATCAATCCTCCGCTGAGTCCGTGGGAGTCCAATAATGAAATCCATAGTGATCCGCTCCCATTTCCACTCCGAAAATTTCTAACTTCTGAAGCAACCCACCTAGCCACTGATGCTCATACTTCACATGCTGGCAATTTAGACACCAAGCTATATGTTCCACTATGTCCTTCTTCATTCTTCTCCACCAGTAATGCTTCCTCAAGTCCTGGTACATCTTCGCGGCACCTGGATGAATGGAGTACCGCGAGTTGTGAGCTTCCTAGAGAATCAACTCACGCAACCCATCTACATTGGGCACACATAGCCTGCCATGCATCCTCAATGCACCATCATCCCCAATAGTGACTTCCTTAGCATCACCGTGCTGGACCGTGTCCTTAAGGACATGCAGATGGGGGTCATCATATTGACGCTCCCTGATACGATCATAAAGAGAAGACCGAGAGACCATACAAGCCAATACTCGACTCGGCTCAAAAATATCCAATCTCACAAACTGGCTGGCTAAGGCCTGAAAATCCAGCGCCAATGGCTTCTCTATTGTTGGTAGATATGCTAAACTCCCCAAACTCTCTGTCCGGCGACTCAAAGCATCGGCCACCACATTGGTCTTCCCAGGGTGGTACAAAATGGTGATATCATAATTCTTAAGCAGCTCTATCCACCTCCTCTGATGCAAATTAAGATCCTTCTGCTTGAAAAGATGCTGCAAACTCTGTTGATCGGTGTAGATCTCACAAAGAACACCGTACAAATAGTACCGCCAAATCTTCAAGGCATGAACGATAGCTGCTAACTCAAGGTCGTGGACAGGATAGTTCTTTTCATGCACCTTCAGCTGTCTAGATGCGTAGGCAATCACCCTACAATCCTGCATCAACACCGTACCGAGACCAATCTGCGATGCATCATAATATATAGTATAAGACCCCGAACCTGTAGGCAATACCAATACTGGGGCTGCAGTAAAAAGCTGTCTTGAGCTTCTGAAAGCTCTCCTCACACTCCTCTGTCCACCTAAATGGAGCACCCTTCTAGGTCAGCCTGGTCATAGGTGCTACAATAGATGAGAATCCCTCTACAAAATGATGGTAATACCCTGCCAAACTAAGAAAACTCCGGATCTCCATAGCTGATGACGGTCTAGGCCAACTCTGCACTGCTTACACCTTCTTCGGATCCACCTTGATCCCATCAGAATGTCGTCAATAAACACAATGACGAATGAGTCAAGATAGGGCCGAAACACACTGTGCATCAAGTGCATAAAAGCTGCTGGGGCATTGGTCAACGCAAATGACATCACAAGGAACTCGTAGTGACCATACCGAGTCCTGAAAGCAGTCTACGGGATATCTGGCTTCCGAATCTTCAACTGATGATAGCCTGAGCGTAATTCAATCTTGGAAAATACTCTGGCACCCTGTAACTAATCAAATAAGTCATCAATACGAGGCAATTGATACCTATTCTTCACTGTAACTTTGTTCAGCTAGCGATAATCAATGCGCATACGCATAGAACCATCATTCTTATTCATAAACAAGATAGGAGCACCCTAAGGTGACACACTGGGCTGAATGAAGCCCTTATCAAGCAACTCCTATAATTGCTCCTTCAACTCAGGAGGAGCCATACGATACGGAGCAATAGAGATGGGCTGATGCCCGGCAATAAATCAATGCCAAAATCAATATCTCTATCGGGCGGCATGCCCGAAAGATCAGCTGAAAACACATCTGGAAAGTCCCTTACTACTGGAACTGACTCAACTATAGGGGTATCAATACTGACATGTCTCACATAAGCTAGATACGTGTCACACCCCTTCTCAACCATTCAATGAGATTTAAGAAATGAAATAACTCTGCTGGGAGTATACTCTAAGATACCTCTCCACTCTAATCGTGGTAATCCTAGCATAGCCAGCGTCACGGTCTTAGCGTGACAATCAAGAATAGCATAATGGGGCGACAACCAGTCCATGCCCAAGATAACATCAAAGTCTACTATACTAAGAAATAATAAATCGGCTCTGGTTTCAAAACCACTAAGGCAATCAAACACAACCGATACACGCGGTCCACAACAAGAGAATCTCCCTAATGAGTAGACACATAAATGGGGGAACTCAAAGAATCCCGAGATATGCCCAAATACAGGTCAAAATAAGAGGACAAATAGGAATATGTAGGGCCTGGATCAAATAGGACTGACGCGTCTCTATGACAGACCGGAACAATACTTGTAATAACAAAGTCGGAAGCAACTGCCTCTGTACGAGTAGGAAGAGCATAATATCTGGCCTGGCCTCCCCCTCTAGGGCGACATCGACCTCCCCGACCTCCACCTCGAGTTGATTGAGCAAGTGGGGCGGTAGCTGGTGCTAGAACCATAGCCTGAGGACCCGGTGGAGCATGTTGTGCCTGAGAAGTCTGTAGAGGTGCACCCCTTCTAAATCTGGGGAAATCCCTCACCATATGGTGAGTGTCACCACACTCAAAACAAGCTCTCGCAGGACGTGACTGCTGTGACTGGCTCGGTCCAGGTCTACTGGACTGGCCACTGGGAACACCCCGTGCAGGAGGCACACTAGATACTGGCTAGGCTCTTGGGGCCTAGAAGGGGCTGGAACACCACTGGTGGCTAGAAGAGCTGAATGAACGGGGCGACTCATATAACCCCTACCATGGAGAGCTACTTGGGCACGAGCACCAGAATAAGAACTAGTATCTCGAGAGCCCCCAAGACCTCAACCAATCACACAAATCAATCCTATAATACCATACGAACTTAGTTGAGCCCTTAAATTATATTAAACAACTCTAAACCATGAATTACACATTGATTCAAGCCTAATGAACTTTAAAGTTTTAAACTTCTACATCTAACGCCGAAACCTATCAAATCAAGTCCGATTGACCTCAAATTTTGCACACAAGTAATAATTGACATTACGGACCTATTCCAACTTTCAGAATCGGAATCCGACCTCGATATCAAAATGTTCACAACCGGTCAAAATCTCAAAAAATTTGACTTTCGCCATTTCAAGCCTAAATGAGTTACAGACCTCCAAAACATAATCTGGGCATGTCCCTAAATCCAAAATCACCCAACGGAGCTAACGGAACCGACGAAACTCTATTCCGGAGTCATCTTCATATAGTTTTGACTACGGACAAAATTCTAAGACTTAAACTTCCGTTTAGGGACTAAGTGTCCCAAAACACCCCAAAAACCATAACAAAACCTCCCGGCAAGTCACATAAGCTAAAACAGATATGGGGAAAGAAGTAAATAGGGGATCAGGGCTAGAACTTTCAAAATGACCAGTCGGGTCATTACAGTTCGTCTCATAGACTCTAGCAAAGGTGGAGTAGTAGTGCAAAATAGGGCTAAATCATCATGTTGTAAAGGTTAAGGAGAAATAATACAATGATCCATTATTGGTGCAATTGAATGAGGGGATTCATAAACAAAAAACCATGGCTTTTTATCTTGGCACGAATGATAGAACGCTAAGATACCAAGAGCGATTATGTGTTCCAAATGTAAACAGTCTCCAGAATAGAATCATGACCGAATCTCATGGTTCCAAGTATTTCGTGCACCCGGGCTCTACGAAAATGTACCACAATCTCAAGAAAGTCTATTTGTGGAATGACATGAAAGGGGACGTAGCGTACTTTGTGGCTAGATATCCGAACTGTCAACAAGTGAAGGCCGAGCACCAGAAGCCCGGTGGCTTGCCACATAATATAGAAATTCCAATGTGGAAGTGGGAGATGATCAATATGGACTTTGTGGTAGGTCTACCTTGCACGCCTCGTAAGTTTGATTTGGATGATTATCTACCGGCTCACGAAATCAGCACAGTTCTTACCTATTAAGGCTACCGATATAGCAGAAGAGTATGCTCAGTTGTATATCAAGGAAATAGTCAGGTTGCATGGCACTCCAATTTCTATCATCTCTGATCAGGGGGCACATTTGACAGCTAACTTTTGGAGAAATTTCAGCAAGGTTTGGGTACTCAGGTGAATCTTAGTACAACCTTCCATCAACAGACAGACGGACAAGCCGAGCGGACTATTCAAATGCTTGACGATATGTTACGTGCTTGTGTTCTTGACTTCAAGGGTAGCTGAGATGATCATTTGACGCTTAATGAATTTGCCTACAAAAACGGTTACCATGCTAGCATTCAGATGGCACCGTTTAAGGCACTATATGGTAGGAGATGTAGATCTCATATTAGGTGGTTCGAAATCGGGGAAGCGGAGTTGATAGGGACAGACCTCGTGCATTAGGCTATGGAGAAGGTTAAGACCATTAAGGAACAATAAAAAGTGCTCATAGTCGCCAGAAGTCCTATTCGGATGTGCGTCGGAGAGATTTGGAGTTCAAAGAGGATGATTGGGTATTCTTGAAGGTTTCCCCCGTGATGGGTATAATGCGATTTGGGAAGAAAGGGAAATTGAGTTCGAGGTATGTTGGACCGTAGAGAACTTGTCAAGTGGCTTACAACTCGAGCTACCTCCAGAGATGTCCTTAGTATATCCGGTGTTTCATATGTCTATATTGAAGAATGTGGTTGGAGACCCATCGCTCATTGTTCTGGTATAGACTATTGAGGTTAATGAAGAATTAACTTATGAGGAAATTTTGGCTTCCATTCTTGATAGACAAGTTCGAAAGATGAGGAATAAAGAAATTTCCCCCGTGAAAGTGTTATGGCGAAACCAACAAGTTGAAGAGGCCACCTGGGAGGCCAAGGAAAATATGAAAAGGAAATACCCTCATTTGTTTGTATAACTAAGTAGTTGTGTTTTGAAAGAATGTTAAGAGCTTTCTTTTCATAAATTATGCTCCATTTGTATAGTTTATATTTAAGATGCTCTTTTTAGTAATATAATGCTTACGAGGTTATGGTTGGTGTTATTTTCATGATATGTTACGTCACTGGATTATGAATATGTTGTTAGGATTGGTTTCTAGGGCTTTGAGAGGTGGATAGGCCTAAATATAGGGGAAACTCTGGCAACATTTTTGAAAATTTGGGGATTTAGTCAAATTTGGAATTTCTGGTGTGTGGGATAAACCATGTTGTGTGTTTTTTACGGACTTTATTCCTCATTCGAGGACAAATAATCCTAAGTGGGGGAGGATGTAAGACCCTGTAATATTTTATAATGAACTCACTATACTATATTTGTGCTTAATTGAGTTTATTTTATGTGTAGGTACGTTGAAGACGAAATTGGGAGCAAAGTAGAGATTTTATATGTATTTTATACACTACAAGAATGAAACTATGATTATTTGATTATTGAATATACAAGGAATAAAGTTTAACATTACTAAGAAAATCAAAACAAATAAAGGAGAACAACTGAAAAAGAACCAAAAGCAAGAAACGAGAATGAGAAAAGAGTTTGAAAAGTTAGGCAGCAAAAAAAATTAAATTGAAGCTAAGTAGTTGGGCGACGCGAGAATATTTGCTCGCTATAGAGCATGCGACACGAGGATTAAAGCTCGCTATGGAGCTGGCAATGCATAGGCTAAAGTGAGGAGGAGCTCGCGTCACAGTGTGTAGCGAGGTGAAGCTCGCGTTTTGCCTCGGAAGGTGAGTCACGTGGCGAGCATTTTATATTTTAGGGCTTTGATGTGGAAATACGAGATCGAAAGGGCACAGAGAACCAAGTAGCTGACCATCTATCAAGGCTGGAAAATCACGACCCTCCCTCATGGTACCCAGACTATGTGAATTATCTCGTGAGCGAGGTACTTCCTCCTGAAATTAAATCTGAAGCTAGAAAGAGGTTTCTAAATGATGTGAACTTCTACTATTGGGATGATCTATATTTGTACAAGTAGTGTGCTGACCAAATGATGAGGAGATGCATACCTGAAAAGGAGGTCAAACTAGTGTTGTATGATTGTCATGCATCGCCCTATGGGGGCCATCATGGAGGCGATAGAACAGTTGCAAAGGTATTACAATTCAGTTTATGTTGGCCAACATTATTCAAGGATGCCCATGCATTTTTTAAGAAGTGTGACCAGTGTCAGAGAACAGAAACAATAACAAAGAGGCATGAGATGCCTTTGAATAACATCCTGGAGGTCAAGATATTTGATGTGTGGGGGATAGATTTTATGGGACCATTCCCATTGTCCAGAGGAAACAAATACATTTTGCTAGCAGTTGACTACGTGTCAAAATGGGTAGAGGCGATCGCATTGCCAACGAATGATGCCATGGTGGTAGCCGCATTTGTAAAAAAGAACATATTTTCGAGATTCAGGACTCCACGTGCTTTGATTAGTGATGAAGGGACATACTTTTGTAATCGGTTGTTGATTAGCGAGGTACTTCCTCCTGAAATTGAATCTGAAGCTAGAAAGAGGTTTCTACATGATGTGAACTTCTACTATTGGGATGATCCATATTTGTACAAGCAGTGTGCTGACCAAATGATGAGGAGATGCATACCTGAAAAGGAGGTCAAACTAGTGTTGTATGACTGTCATGCATCGCCCTATGGGGGCCATCATGGAGGCGATAGGACAGTTACAAAGGTATTACAATCCGATTTATGTTGGCCAACATTATTCAAGGACGCCCATGCATTTTTTAAGAAGCGTGACCAGTTTCAGAGAACAGAAACAATAACAAAGAGGCATGAGATGCCTTTGAATAACATCCTGGAGGTCGAGATTTTTAATGTGTGGGGGATAGATTTTATGGGACCATTCCCATTGTCCAGAGAAAACAAATACATTTTGCTAGCAGTTGACTACGTGTCAAAATGGGTAGAGGCGATCGCATTGCCAACGAATGATGCCATGGTGGTAGCCGCGTTTGTAAAAAAGAACATATTTTCGAGATTCGGGACTCCACGTGCTTTGATTAGTGATGAAGGGACATACTTTTGTAATCGGTTGTTGAATAACCTTCTAGCTAAATATGGAGTCCGCCATAGAGTTGCGACGACATATCATCCTCAAATAAGTGGACAAGTTGAGGTGTTTAATAGAGAAATAAAGCAAATCTTAGAGAAGACGGTGAGTGTGAATAGAAAAGATTGGGCAGCAAAGTTAGATGATGCCTTGTGGGCGTATAGATCTGCATACAAAATGCCAATTGGGGCGTTGCCGTATAGGTTAGTTTATGGGAAGGCATGTCACTTGCATGTTGAACTTGAACACAAAGCATATTGGGCCATTAAGAAGTTAAATATGGACCGTAAAGCCACGGGCGAGAAAAGACTCTTGCAGTTGAATGAGTTAGATGAGATCAAGCTGCACTCTTATGAAAATGCTAAGCTTTACAAAGAAAAGACAAAAAGTTGGCATGACAAGCATATCAAACCGCGTCACTTTGAGCCAGGCCAAAAGGTATTATTGTTCAATTCTAGACTAAAGCTATTTCCTGGGAAGTTAAAATCGAGATGGTCAGGCCTGTTTGAGGTAGTGAGAGTCACTCTTTATGGTGCACTTGAGCTGTGAGCTTTGAATGGTGAAAGACAATTTTTGGTGAATGGACACAGAGTAAAGCATTATTGAGGAGGAATAATTGATCGTGAGAAGACCAAGGTTGTACTTGCTGATGAGTAAGCGAGATTCTGAGTCGTGCCGCGACGTTAAATCAGACGTTTGTTGGGAGGCAACCCATCTTTACTGCTTTCGTTTATTTTTATTTTTTCTCTTATTATTGTTGTAGTATTTGTTTTTGTTTTGTAGGATTATAAGCATAGGAGGCAAAGCCATTAGAAGAGTGAAAAAGCGAGTTAGATGGTGAGAACTAAGTGTGGGGTGTGACACAAAGGACCATGCATGGGGGAAGTTTGAGTACTCGTGAGCCGCTATTGCTTCGTCCTTTGGCCTTTCAGGGAGTTTCTTGTCCACCCTTATTATTTTTTTGCTTTATTTGTGCATTGGGGATACTACACTCTTTTAAGTGTAGAGTGGAAGAATTTCTTTAAATAATTAGTAGTAGGATGTTAGAAAAATATTAACTTCTTATTTTCATTTTAGTAGTTGTGTAGTATTTTAGTAGCTATGAAAAAAAATGGGAAAAAAGTAGAAACATTGGACTTCTCTTGACGATGGATCTCATTCGACAGGTTTCTTGAGGGATTTAAGTTGAAAGAAAGAAAAGACAAAATGATTTTCTTTTGTTAGGTAGTGTAACAATCCCCCGTTGGTTTTTCTTTGTGTCGCGGTTCTTTTCCAAGGGTTTTGTTTGAACCGGGTGTAGTTAGTTTTATTTTTTTTTAGAGTAGGAACCACTGTGAGATGAATTAAAATGGAGCAATATCTCTTGACTTTGTTATGCCTTGAGAATAGTGAGTACTTTGGTTTCTATCGATGTGAAATCCATTCTATTTCTCTGATGCGCATGTCGTCCGATCAGTCTACTCTGCTTTGTGACACTTAGGCTCAGTTTTTGACTCTTGTATAAGTACCTTAAATTTGCTTAACTGCTTTGGCTAGAGTGTCTAGATGAGTCCGATCCTGAGTGAGTTATATGCCATATGTGTGTGAGGTTTGTGTGTTATTCTGTGCATTGCATTTGATGTCTAGAACTTGCCATGTGTGTTTGCAAAACGAAATAGTAGCGTTGTTCAGTCTTGGAAGTGATATAGGCGTTTCTTTATTGAGATAGATATATATAGTTTACCCGCCTAATTGTTATGTATCGTAGTTAACCCTTTGATCCTGTAATCCTATTTCTTTGGCAACCACATTACAAGCCTTACCCATTTGTTTGAATTAACCATCTATTTGAACCTTTTAACCTCTCATGAGCACTTGAATTATTATGAACTTTGTAAAAGTTAAAGTGTGGGGTGGTTGGTTTGGCTTTTGAGTGAAACTAATGAAATAAGGAGAAAGGTACACTATTTTGAAAAAATAATAATAGCCACTTAAATTGAAAAAGAAAAGAAAAATATAGTTGTATTGCCGTGAAAAATATTCCTTAACAGTGGTGACTCTTGATGTAATTGTGCTTAAAGAAGTATGGAGTTAATATACATTGATGTGAAGGTGGAGTTATGGTTTGACATAAGTGTAGGGTTTAAATTTTAAAGTGTATGTATTAAAGTACTTAGGGAGGTGTAGTCACTATTATATTCAAATGTATCCTACCTGACCCGCAGCCTACATTACAACCAATTAAAGTCGTACTTGATCCTAGACTGAACGAACTAGATTAATAGAGTAGTATACTATGGGCAAGTATATGGTGCATCTTTTGTGGCATATGAATGTTATTTCTGAGAGTGAGTGAATTCTTTCTATCTTGAGTTCCAAATTATTCTTAAATTTTATTGTGTGTGGAACTACTCTCTTTTGTTGTGTGAGGAAACTTGATTCATGAAGGAAAGGTAATGTCATTGACCTCTATATTAGAGTAAGTAAGTGAGTTGTGAATAATGCATGGTACTTGCGAGTCAAATCTTGAGATGAAGATGCCACACTCTTGTGCTTAGTCTATTTTAAAATTTCTTGGTGTGATGAGTTAGGAGAATTATTTAAAAAGGTCGTGTCTATATAAAGTATAGTTTGATTGCTCGAGGACGAGCAACGTTTAAGTGTGGGGTAGTGATGTTTGGCTATAATTCTATATTTTTAGTGCACTACTTATCTTACATTTTGAGGCTTTAATGCTAAAATATATTATATGTAAGCTTAATTGAGTTTATTTTATGTGTAGGTACGTTGAAGACGAAATTGGGAGCAAAGTAGAGATTTTATGTGTATTTTATATACTATAAGAATGGAGCTATGATTATTTGATTATTGAATATACAAGGAATAAAGTTTAATATAACAAAGGAAATCAAAACAAAGAAAGGAGAACAACTGAAAAAGAACCAAAAGCAAGAAACGAGAATGAGAAAAGAGTTTGAAAAGTTAGGCAGCAAAAAAAATTGAATTGAAGCTAAGCAGTTAGACGACATGAGAATATTTGCTCTCTATAGAGCATGCGTCGCGAGTATTAAAGCTCGATATGGAGCTGGCGACGCGCAGGCTAAAGAGAGGAGGAGCTCACATCAGAGGTTGCGGCACACAGTGTGTAGCGAGGTGAAGCTCGCATTTTGCCTCGCGAGGCGAGGCCAGTGGCGAGCGTGTTCCAGATTTTTAAAGCCTACTTTGTCTCCTATTTGGTTTTAGATTTGGTTATTTTGTCTAGGTCTCTTCTCTACACATATAAATAGTCATTAAACACCATTTCTTATGAGATTTTTGTGACCGGAGGCAAGAACATCACGTGGACAACTTTTGGAGGAGAAATCATAGAGTTCTTCAACCCTTTATCTTTTCCTTGTAATTTATTTATGCAAAATACTTGAAAAATTATTACTACGAACATGAGTGGCTAAAACCCATAATTCTGGGGTTGTGATTTAGCCATCAATATTATTATTTTATGTTAACTTAACCTTGATTACAATTTACTAATATATGGTTGTTTTTTCAATTCTGTGATTAATTGCTTAACTGTCTGGCCAGTAGTTAGGTTCTATTTACTATCTATGCTATGTTTGGAAAATCCATGTTTAGATTAAAGAAGAATTGAAGAGAGCATGATCTTAATTCTTAGGGGGGAATTTGTGGTTAGGATAGGAATATACCTAGTCAATGTGCTTAATTAAATATCATAATCTTAATGCGTTCTTGATAGATTGATCTCATAGGAATATAGGCGATAATCTATTTTGAATAGGTGAGTAGTACTTCGGGAGAAGGCTATGAGAGCAATTGTTCGATTAATTAGCAACCATGAGTGAATTGTATGAAAAGGAGAGTTAGCTAGAATACAATAGGATTGGTGAATCGATCACAACCCTGGAATATTTGTCTCTACTGAATACACCATAATTATTTTGCTACATGATAATTTAGTTATTCCTTCAAATTATAGTTTAGTATAATCACATTCTTGAACTCGATTTTGGCTTGACTGAATAACAATCTTGGTAATTTTAGTGGGTAGTTGATACAAGTCTATGTGGGTTCGACACTCAACTTATCATTTTATTACTTGTACAATCACGTATACTTGCGTGTGCATTTGGGAGCAACACTACCGATACAGCAAAACAATATGCTCAGTAGTATATCCTTAGTACATCCAACCGTACAGAACTGGTTAAGTGGCTTACAGGCTCGAGCTACCTTTAGATATGTCATTAGTACATCCGGTGTTTCATATGTATATATTGAAGAAGATGGTTGGAGACCCGTCGCTCATGTTCCGGTAGAGACTATTGAGGTTAATGAAGAATTGACTTATGAGAAAATTTTGGTTTCCATTCTTGATAGACAAGTTCAAAAGCTGAGGAATAAAGAGATTGCCTCCATGAAAGTGTTATAATGAAACCAACAAGTTGAAGAGGCCACCTGGGAGGTCGAGGAAGATATGAAAAGTAAATACCCTCATTTGTTTGTATAACTAAGTAGTTGTGTTTTGAAAGAACGTTAAGCGCTTACTTTCCATAAATTCTTTTCCATTTGTACAATGTATATGTAAGATGCTCCTTTTGGTAATATAATGCTTACGAGATTATGATTGGTGTTATTTTCATGCTATGTTACGTCATTGGATTATGAATATGTTGTTAGGATTGGTTTCTGGAGCTCTGACAGGTGGATAGGCCCAAATACATGGGAGATTCTCCCTAAAGTTTTGAAATTTTGGGGAGTTAGTCAAATTTGGAATTTCTGGTGTGTGGGAGAAACCATGTTGTGTGTTTCTGGCGGAATCTATTCCTCATTCGAGGACGAATGATACTAAGCGGGGGAGGATGTAAGGCCCCGTAAAATTACCAAGAACTCGAGGTTTTGGGGGTGCCAAGGTATGCTAGTACGGTACGGACATTTTGGGTTGTGCAAAGCATTGAGGAGTTGGTGGAAGAAATTGGCATAACAAGAAATTTATGTGGTCCCTTATGCGGCCGCAGAACCACCGAGGAGTTGAATGGGAGAAGCTTAATTTTGGAGGTCGTTTTATAGTTAATTATACGGCCACGTAATTGTTTTGCGGGCCGCACTTCCATCGCAAAATCAGCTTAGGAAATTCCGGAGGGATGTTTCGCAATCCACTTCTCGGCCGCAGAAGTGATCTGTGGATTCCATCGCAGAATCAGCTTGGGAAATTCCAGAGGGATGTTTCGCAATCCACTTCTCGGCCGCAGAAGTGATCTGCGGACCGCAGATCTACAACAAAGGGACCAGGCCAACCCAGGGTTTTGGAAGTCATTTCACGGTCCATTCTGCGGACCGCATATGTGTTTCGCGGTCACATCTACGATCGCTGATCCTGTTTGGAGAGTCCATTTTGTGTATTTTTAAACCCAACCCAATTCTAATAAAAGGCATAAGGTGGTCATTTGGGAGCAAAAAGCTGATGTTTAAGAGAGAGGGGGGACTAGAGAGAGAAAGAGGATCTCTCCACATCTTCCACTTCAATTCCTTGCTCAAGCCTTGGGAATTGAATAAAGAAAGCTTGCAAGTCTTATTCTAAGAGGTAAGGTTCCATACCCTAGTCCTCAATTTCAAATTTAGAAAGAAGATGGGTAATAGGGAGTGTGATTCTTAGGAGTGGGAGTTGTTCTTTGTGCATGCATGTACCAATAAAGGTGGTGGGGATATTGTTGAACTAATATGGGTAAACTATTGGTTGTGGGATGAAGGAATTCCATCATAGAAACCTTGTAGTTGAATTGCACACCTAGTGCTTAATAACATACCTAAATAAACTGAACACATGAATCATTTCCTAATTATGGGTCAATTTTGTCATATCTCTAATAGATTAAAGTTGCTAGAATTTTTGGAGTGTTGTAGTAACCTAAAAGAAGCTCAAGCGAGGTATGTTGGCTAAACTCTTTCCGTAGAATCAGTCTCCTCAAAATTCTCATAAACTTTGATTATGGTTGATCAAATTCCTTTTTTTGTCATTATCATTTGCTTTTATGGTTAGCTGGTCCAAATGCCTATAGTTTGATTCATGTTTCGATTGCATAATGTTATGCTCCTCTTTTGTGTTTGTCCCTCAATGTGTTTTGAATTCTTACATGTCTGTGGGCTGAAGATATAATTTCTCTCAATATTTCAAATATTCTTAAATGTTCTAAGATGATCCCGGAAAGGAAATGAAAGAATGAAAGTATGAATTGTGAAATGTGGTCGTAGTGCCAAGAATGATGATTTACATATGAGGCCAAGAGTTCCACTGAAAATGAAAGAAAGTATGAAAGGCTATGAAAAGTACATGATCATTTATTGATAAATGCTTTTGGGAGTATCGTTAGCTCTCCGAGGAAGGCAGGGTCATAAACACCCAAGCCTGAAACTGCACGTGTCGGTGTACGGATTGATTAAGGGATAAATTTCTATTATATTATATTGAAATTATTTCTCTTAATTGGAATGAGCTGATTTGAGAGCTAGCAAAGAAGATGTCGACCCACACGGCATTGTGGTGAGACGGCTTAGCCGATCGGGCAGAGATCGGATGTCATGCCGCAAACATGGTGATTTTGTGTTTTGATGCCGAGCCTCATACTTTGGGGTGAGACGGCTTAGCGGATTAGGTATAGATCGGACTCCGTGCTATAAGCACGGTGTTGTCTCGGTGTTAAACATCTCCCAACCTAAAATATTGATTATTTCTTGAAGATTTACCTCACTCTTGACTTGGTGTTCTAATATTATTGATTTTCTCATTTATTTCATATTCCTCTCCTTTTGTACCATTACTCTATTCATTGAGGGGATGTTTAGCTCTACATACTAGTACTATTTTATGTGTACTAACGTCCCTTTTGTTGGGAATGCTACATCTTTAATGGATGCAGGTAATTCCGCAGCAGGCGACATCGATCAATGATAGTGGTACACCCTCTTCTAAGCTGACTTGGTGAGTCCCACTTCATATCAGTGTCTTGTATATTTTGCTTCATGTATTTAGTATTTTGAGGTATATCAGGGGTCGTCGGCCCTATCATATTACTCTTTTGTATCAATTAGCGGCTCCGTAGACATGTAGACATAGTGTGGGTTATATTTTGATTTGGGAAAGTCAAACTAGAAATGTTTTACTTGTAACACATGTTTCCACTTCTAAACTACGAATGTGTAATGTATTTTGGGAATTGTCTAAAAGAAATTGGTGTTGTACATGTTACTCTTTCATTGTCTAACTCGTGATATTCATCTTTGCAGTATTTATGGGTAAGGTCGGGTAGAAAGCATCAAGTAGGTTTGCTTAACTGGGATATCTCGGTTGAGCGTCGGTCACGCTCCCCAAGGTCTGGGCATGACACAAGATTTGAACTTTATGAATGCTAAGTTTTAGGATTGTGATATTAGATGTTAGTAACTGAGTTCTAAATTTAATTTTTTGCACATATTTAGTGAGTTTTCAATATAAATACAGAGTTCAGTCTAAATCCACTATACTTGGTCGATCCCGTAGCTTACCTACTAACAATATACATGAGCACTTTGGCTTTCCATGTATCATAACTATCAAAATTTACAAGCATTACAAAAAAAATGACAATGGAGAAAAATGGATAGCATGGTAATAGTAGTAGTAGATTTTCATCAATGATAAAAGCAGTGGTAAATTTGTTTAACCAAAAAATAGTCTTTGTGGTAAAAGCACATAAAAAGATAATTCGGGATTTCTAATAACCAATCTTACTTCACTTTTTCTAATATAAACGAATTAGAAATAATAAAAATAAAATATTGAGAGAATAAGGAAAAAGAAAACTTATTGATGATCGCAGCTTCTTTCCAAAACAAGATCTTCAAATAGCAGAAAGTAAAATTATAAGCAATTGATAATATAATTTTGAGTATTCCTTGACGATCGTACAAAATATGGTAAGGAAGGTTATATAAGGGTACAATATGTAACTGTTTTTCCCTACTTAATTTGTGTCCGTTACTAATATTTATTATATTTATTACCATTTATTTGAGCAATTTGTAATGGTTATAGTAATAATAGTCAATCGCGCACAATCAGGGATTA
The DNA here is from genome assembly GCF_000715075.1 of Nicotiana tabacum. Lineage (NCBI taxonomy): Eukaryota > Viridiplantae > Streptophyta > Magnoliopsida > Solanales > Solanaceae > Nicotiana > Nicotiana tabacum. Next base: position 84,949,254 of record NC_134081.1, on the reverse strand, counting down.
TGTCGATTTCTTTCCATATCTATGACTATTAATTAGTCTTTCTTCCTTGCAGTCTTTAATCGTGCATCCTGCGTCTATCTCTTCTTTTTCAGTTGTCAGATGCGGTATCTTTGTAAAAATCCCATGGGTGTTTTACCCATGTCTCTCCTAACCTTCATTCTTCTTTATTGTCGTGACTCTCATGCCACTTGTCAGTGCTTCATTAATTCCATGTCAAGTCTATTTTTTCATCAATACAGACAATATCACGAAATAATAGAAAGGGTACGAGGTTTGTTATTTAATATTTGGAAAAGGGCCAACAATACCCCTAACGTATTGAAAATGGCTCAAAAATACCCTATGTTAACCTTTTGGTCCGCAAATGCCCCTAACATTTATTTTTGGGCTCAAACTTATCCCTATATCTAATAGAAATAACCTGATCAATTTTTTGACTTTAACTTCGCCATGTGACATTTTCTTAACCCGCCACGTGTATTATTTGTATTAAATAAAATTTACTTGTATCTTTTAAAACACCCAACGACCCTGACTCGCTCCTATATATTTGGACGGTCGGCTAAAAATAATTATATTTGCTAGTTAAATATATAAAAAATATACATTGATTATATATAAAAATATGTATATTATACATTAATATTTTAATATATATTTTACATGATATTATTTTTAGGAGAAATTATACGGTGTAGTTTTCCCTTCAAATTTTATAGATCTTAACAAGTTAAACAAATATAAATTTTAATTTGCAAACATAAAAATGATAATGTTCTATTTATATGACCTTCTAAAGGAGAAGCAAAGAAACAAATAGAAAGAAAATTCTTTAAAACCTTTAATTATATACATATCCAACTGATTAGCACATTAATGGACTTCACTTGATCTTTTCAACGGGAACTAATAGTGTTTTAATATATAACGATAGAGCTAAAATATTAGCAAAAACTGTCGTTCCATTGTCAGATTTGCTTAATAAATTCGAGTTATAGATCATAATTAATAGGAAAAATTACACCGTATAAGTTTTCCTAAAAATAATAGCAGGTAAAATAATATTAAAATATTAATGTATAATATACAAATTTTTATATATAATCAATGTATATTTTTATATATATTTAACTAGCGAATATAATTATTTTTAGCCGACCGTCCAAATATATAGGAGCGGGTCAGGGTCGTTGGGTATTTTAAAAGATACATATAGGTTTTATTTAATACAAGTAATATACGTGGCACAAACCAGACTTTTTACGATTTGAAGATATAAATTATATTCTTTGTGGTAGGTGGTATCATATATCATATATATAAAATAGAAAGGCTTCATTTAGGAGCGATGTTTTCATCCAACTAGTTTTATCGTAAATAAGCGGTTAAAGAATGTTACGTCCAATTATTCCCATATTTTTCCTTGGTCAACAACCAAGCAACTACATATATCTAAAAAAGTCTGGGTTAAGAAAATGCCACATGGAGAAGTTAAAGTCAAAGAATTGTCCAGGTTAGTTCTGTTAGACATATGGGTAAGTTTGAGCCCAAAAACAAATGCTAGGGGCATTTGCGGACCAAAAGATTAACGAATGATATTTTTAAGCCTTTTTCAATATGTTAGGAATATTGTTGGCATTTTCCCTTTAATATTTGTAGGAAGTAGGAACATTGTTTTGACTCTACACAATTTGCTGTTTGACATAGGCTAGTAGATGATATATACGAATTGCGGATACTGAGAATGGTCCCTACAAGTTTGATAAGCAATGTGAAACGAAAAAAACAAGGGGAAATCATGGGTAGCCAGGTGTAATAAAATATTCCGTATTTATGTAAGGTGCGGGAAAAGTCGAACTTTAAAGGGTATAATTAAGACAGTCTATTCTAATACAAACATCAGTAATTGCTTTCATAATTTGAAACTTGACTTATAAGTTATGCAAAGATAATTTTATCGTTGTTTCAAGACTCGGATAAAATGGAGAGAGGAATTGATAGTTATTGAATCCCTTATAAAGAGGGTTAGACCTGCAGCTAATTCTGCCTCAACAAGGAGACAAAAACTATGTGAAGTGAAATAAATAAAAAAGAAAGAAAAAGAAAAAGAAAAAGTAGAGTACTTTCGTCGCGAAGAAACTTATCTATATCTTTGCATGAATTCCTTTGACACATGATGATGCCTTTCTTTGTTAGTACAGTATCCCTTTTAGGGTACTACTTATTTTAATAAGAATTTGAAAAGATAGCTAATTAATTGCCTTTCTTTCAGAGTGACTCGACAAAAAACAGAGGGACGAGAGTCGCCATTTCCAATAGAGTGTCCACAACTCGGTAAAAGTGGAATTACTTTTTGAATATTTTTTTATTCTGATAATTTAATTCAATTCAACTATCGGTCTTCATTTTTTAAATTTCAATAATTCGGTTCAATTTTTTATTTTGTTACAAAAAACTGTCGAACAAATGAAAAAATTGAATAATATACACTTTATAATAATTCAAGTATGTATTTTTATTATTTTAATGATATTATCTCAGAGACTTAATCTTAAGCTAAAATTAAATCAAAATTTAATAAAATTGATCAGAATCGACGGTGTACGCATTACCTTTAAATTTTTATTGGTGGAAAGACTTAACTTGTGTTTTTTTTAAAATAAAAAAAAGATCGAACCACATTTATATGTGGAGGACTTCTACTAATAGAGACTATAAATCTTGATAGTATAGGTATATCAATTGGACTTTCTAATGGCACATTTTTGTGTTGAAACTTCTAGAACAATTAATTAATTAAATTAAAAAGGGTATATCAAAGGAATTTTCATTGGGAGGTTTGGACCCCACAGAAGGCAAAATATATGGTGATTAGCAAACAAAGCGTGTCACTTTTGAGGTTAAAAAACCTTCTTATCATCGTCCTAATCAACCTTTTTAGATTGTTTGCCCAAATGTTGTCTCGTGTTCATTGGATATTTGGGCAGCCACTGAAAGGCAAATATATAGTATTTGTTAGTAGCAAAAAAGCTTGACACATTTTTTATGAGAGGCTTATCAAAACTTTTCTTTGTTCACCTTAGAGGTGGGGCCCATTTGCCCTCTTTTCAACCCCATCACGTGTCGGGCTAATCTCATATTATGAAACCATGCGTGTCGATTGATTAAAGGCCTAATTTTCAGTTCTCCAGCACTTAATACGTCATTGAAAGCCACTAATCACCTCATTTTTTCTTCTATTTCATGGACTACATTTTCTGTTAAATGACAAATATACCCTCCATCATCACATGGAATCTATCCATAGGTTGAGAATATTTCGCATCACAAGTTGTAACAATACTCCATTGGCTGTTCACATTATCAGATTACTTACACATTAAAATAAATATAAGAACTTTAGAGTTTAAATTCCGTATATTGTCATGTAAAAATTACTTATAGTAAGATCATAAAAAAGTAAACTACATGTAACTTTCGCTACTAACGTGGATTCGTGAGATAGAAACTAATAAAATAAATAAACTATTATAACAGATTAAACTACCTGACTATGTAATATTGTTAGGGTTCGTTTGGTACGATAGATAAGGGATAATTAATTCCGCATTAAATTTAAGATGAATTTATCTCACATTTGGTTGGGATAAACTCGTGGTATAACTAATTCCTCGATTAGTTATCCCGAGATTGTAATGTTATTTTATCCTCATGGGATGGTAGAATAGCTAATCACAGGATAATTAATCATTAGATAACTTATTTCCCAACCAAACGGCCTCTTACAGCTTATTTGGATGGTTGTTACTCATCGTTTCATAATGTATTCTATTGTATTATATTGTATTGTACTGTATCGGTTGATGAATACAATATTTGGATAGATTATATCGTTTGTTGTGTTTCATGATATTACACACCAGCAATATGAAGAATAAACTTGTAATATTATAAAGAAAAATTATGATACGGGATAAATTTATTATATAAAAAGGTAGGATAAATGATAAAATAAAATTATTTAATAATAATGAAGGGTGAGATGAGAGAAAAAGACAAGATAACAACGCAACAAAACAAATCGATCGTTACATAAAGTGACACACTTCGCCGTTACGTAACGACGGATTTAACGATACGATACAATAAAATTTAAGTAACGATACGATACAATAAATAGCTACTAGTAGTTATTTATTTTGCCCGTATATATAACACAAATCATTATAGTAAAAGTGTGTTGATAATATGGAAAAGAGGATAAGTTAGAAATTTTATTGGTTAATTTAATTGATGGTGTAAAAAAATTAATTTTCTGTATAAAACTTAAATCCGTCCTCGTATATATACCATATAAAAGGAGGAGGGGAGAGGGGTATATAGTTTATTAAGCTAACAAATATCCAGCCGTATACCATATAAAAGAAGATGGGGGGAGAGGGGACTAGGCAAATCTTAAATTAAACAATCCAATTTCCAGCTGATTCTCTGTATTTTTGTACCACAACCAAACTACACACCATTTCTCTCTGCTAAAGATCCGAAATCTGAAAGCAGAATTTTCTTACCATTCATCAAGTTTGTACTCTTCTTCTTGTTATTATTGTTATTACGAGTATTATTATATTATTATTGTAATTCAGCAACTGGCTCGGATCAAATAGAATAAAAGGAAATTGATCTTTTATTCTAAGTTAATGGAGAGTACAGATTCATCAAGCGGCTCTCATCAGCAGCCTCAGCTTCCCCCTGGCTTCCGTTTTCACCCCACAGATGAAGAACTCGTCGTTCACTACCTCAAGAAGAGAGTTGCTTCTGTTCCTCTTCCCGTTGCTATTATCGCTGAAGTTGATCTTTACAAATTTGATCCCTGGGAACTCCCTGGTATATATTTACTCCACCTTTTTTGCTCCTACGAAGGAAAATATTTTTTTAAAAGAAATTTGTCTCGTAATCCAACACTCTCTTGAAATTTAGAAACTTGCGAAGAAGGTGATTGTTTTCTTTTAAATGGAAGATAATAGGTTTTAGTTTAATTTCGACGAAATGATTTATTTTCTGGAAAACATTTTCTGATACATATTTTCTTCATACTAAACACATATATCTTCTTGTGTTCTTTAAAGAGGTGTGAAAGAATGATAATCTAAAAGGAAAAAGTCGATGATATTTTTTTTTCCCCTTTTTGATCCTGTTCGTTTTCTAAAAAGTTAGCAATTGAAGTTTATGGAAATTTTGATATTTGGACCTTAGCTTTGAATGTTTGAGGTATTTTAATTTAATTTGATTGCAGCTAAGGCGACGTTTGGAGAACAAGAATGGTATTTTTTCAGTCCAAGGGATAGGAAGTATCCAAATGGAGCGAGGCCAAACAGAGCGGCAACTTCTGGTTATTGGAAAGCTACCGGAACAGATAAGCCGGTGCTCACCGCCGGTGGAACTCAAAAAGTGGGTGTCAAAAAAGCACTGGTTTTCTATGGAGGTAAACCTCCTAAAGGGGTGAAAACGAATTGGATCATGCATGAATATAGACTTGCTGATAATAAAGCAAATAACAAGCCCCCTGGTTGTGACGTTGCCAATAAAAAATCCTTAAGGGTAAGTATCTTTTATTTTCTTTAGTTTAATTTATAAAACTTCTGCTGAATTTAGAAGTGCATATGTGGCTTTGACTGCACTTGCAAATATTGAAGTCAGTATCTGCAAGTTGAACTTTGGCTATCAATATTTGCAAATACTAAACTTTGGTCATCAATATTTGCAAAAACTGAATTTTAGTACTTAAAAATATACTTGGGTGAAATATTGAAAAACGTAGTCTAAGAATATTTCAAGTGGAATAAGATTTTTTTTCAGAAAACTTGTAACGTTTTTTTCAAGTGAAATTCATGTCCAAATACAAATATCTCTAGTACTTTTCTTCAAATTCTAGTTTTTAGCGGATGCAACCAAAGTATTCCTTTTTGTTACGATCACAAAGCTTAGAGAAGAATCTATTGGTAAGGATGTACCTAATAGCCGCCTCACACATGGCCGATTCTTATTACAAAAAGAAAAAGCTTAAAGAGAATTGATTTTTTATTTTTAGAGTATTAGTAGTATTTGATTGAGATTGATTAGTGAAAGCTTGATTTTTGTTTTTGTGCGCAGCTAGATGATTGGGTTTTATGTAGGATTTACAAGAAGAACAATACTCAGAGGCCAATAGATCACGAGAGGGACGATTTAAATGATATAATTGGAGCAACATGCATACCAAATAACTCAATGTCAATGCCCAACCCTTTTGGTCAACAAAAATCTTCCAACTATACTACATTGCTCGAAACTCATGACCAGAATATATATGATCAAGGTATGCAATTTTCTTCAAAGTCGTCGTCACAACTTCCAGTTAATGTACTCAGTACAAGCGCGAGTGTACTCCCTTCAAAGCGGTCGCTAACTGGTTTATATTGGAACGAAGAAGCAACGGCTAATGACAACTCCCAATCCACAAAAAGATTTTTAACAGAGAATATTAATAACATGGACGATGGTTTAAGCATGAATCTGAGATCAGATCATGACCAGAATGGCTCTATTGCAAGTCTTTTGAGTCAACTTCCTCAAACTCCGTCACTTCAACAACAACAACAACAAATTCTGCAAGGGTCACTTAGCGATGGCGTTTTTCGACAACCTTATTCAGGGATAAACTGGTACTCTTAATTAGACATCAAAAAAATTAATGTAAATCATATTAATTACTATACCATATTACATACAGGATCCGCTAACTAATTATTGTCACAGAATTTCGCACGAGGGTGTTAATTAGATTAGTGGGATTGCTGGATTTGGGTATTGAGTTTTTTGTTGGTAGCTAAGAAATTAAAAGGACAGAATTTATAGATGATTTACAGTTTTTTTTTTGGGGAGCGATCGAGTCTATGTTAGCAAAATTAAAAGCTTAGGTGAGGCCATGTATATTTTTGTTTTTAACTGTCTGTCTTTATAGTATATAATATAAAAATTCATACACCTCCAAGGTTTGTCTGTGAATATATAGCTAGAGATGCATAGAAACAAATCTTGTAATCTTCCTGTAGAGAATTACAACATATATGTATTCGATATTATATTGGAAAAAATATATTCTGCACACATAATATTCCATGTAGTTGTGCTTTGTCTATCACCTCTATATATCATGAGCTTCTCATTGTTCTGCAATTTTTTATTTTTATTTATTTTGCTTTCTCTAATTTTACCTCTAATTAAACTAACTACCAGAACGAAAAATTGACCCGTGGGTAACAAAAAATTACTTTTTTTGCAACTTTTTTTAAGATTCCTAAAACCCTAAATGGTAAAGCTCGACTGGATTTGTATGTTAGTTAGCTCAGTGGGAGATTATATTTACTAGAGCTACAATTATCTGATAGTAGGCAGGTTGTTAATTTTGATAAAGAATTGGTTTTTTTCATTTTCCAAAAGCATAGAGTAGCATTAAGCAGTGAAATTTGCTATCTTAGAAGAAAAGAAATCCTGTTAAGGGAAAAGATAAGAATCATTAGTTGTTGTGGAAAGCTGAGTAGCAAATTAAATAGAGACATATTCTTGAGGATCATACATACATGATACAACTAGCACATTGCATACATGACATGATTGATGTAATTATTTATGGGAGGAATCAAACAGCTAGATAATCTCATTGACTGCTCCCTTATTATATTGAGTCCAATTTAAGTACTCTTTTATTAATCAGTTTTGCTTTCTAATGCCTATCCTTCACAAAGAAATTTACATAAGAGAAAAGAAAAGACTACCCAAAAGAAAAACACATTCCCTTTTCCATTAAATTTGCAAGATTTACTTTATTACGGTGATATTAGAGTCAACTTATGCACTGAGTACTTGTCCAACAAAATGTGAGGTGCGTTTATGTCTCTACTGAAATTTAAACCTTTTATTTTTTAATAAGATTTGTGCGTGACTTATACTTCTAGGTCGTAGCGTTCTTCGAACCTTTGACATGATATACAAATTAAGGAGCTTTGCTTTTGTATTTAGGAGAAAATTAATTAATTGAGAAAATAAAATTAGAAGCACTCATGGCAATTAGAATAGGAAATCCCATCATATTTTGTCTCGATATATTATCAGCAAGGTGCCAAGTGCATTTTTTATCTCCATCGTAATTTGAACTTTTTTTTCAAAGATTTTAACCCACATTAGTGACTTGCACTGTTAGGCCGTCACGCTTTTCGAGCTTTTGACATGATATACAAATTAAGGAGATTTGCTTTTGCATTTAATTAGGAGAAAATTAATTATTTGAGAAAATAAAATTAGAAGCAGTCATGGCAATTAGAATAGGAAATTCCACCATATTTTGTCTCGATATACTTGGGACGTCATACTTTTTCTATTTATTATATCTACCTTCATTTTCTTGGATTAGAGATGGGCAAAGTATATTCCAAGAGCCATAGGTCCTCACATATTGACAACAAGATGCTACCTCACAATTACCTTTCTTTCTTTGCTGACTCTGGACCATCTCGTTATCATCAATGGGGAATCATTATCTCCAAACCATAATCTTTTCTTTTTCTCTTTTTAATTATCTTTTAATTAATTGCATTTCCTTTCCAAGGAAACATAACAAAACTACTTTAAAAAGATTTCATTTCACTACTACTTATTTTAGCAACACATAATGCGGAGGATCCAAATGCATGTATTTAGAATCATGGCTTCACATCATCTACGAAATCGATAGAGATGCTTATTGCATACAAGTGTGAACATACGTATATTTATTTATTTATTTATCTTTCTACATGACGTAAGTTTAACGAAATACCTAATTTTTATCTTTCTTTTCAACAGCAATTTAACTTTCAAGTATTTCCACATTCCAAAAATACGTTGTAGCATACGTATGAATAGGTATTGCCAAGTTACCAAAAAAAAGTATTATACATCCTTACTTGCTCGATTAAAATAGTCCATCTACCTCTTTTTCAAAACCATTCATAACAACGACTTAGAGGTTAACAAATCTTATCTCTAGGGTAACAAATGGAAGCTCATAAACTAAATTTCTTTTATCAGCAAAAACATAAAGGAATTTAATAAATGGTTTTTGAAGCTTATTTGCTGGAAAGAGATGGTCAGTATGAATTTGGGTACCCGTTTGAATTTGTCTTCAATTAATATGTTGAATTTTTGTTAAGTCACAGTTTAGTAGCGATTAACATAAGAAGATGGCCCACTTGAAATGATAATACAATGTCATCTTTCTCAACCGATTTTTACTGATTTTGAGTGAATGCACTATCTTGATAGATATATATATATGGCATATACTTCCAAAAAAGGAGGTCTATGACAATTTATAATTACTAAGCTTATGACCAAAGATTAAGCAAATCATAATTGCGAGAAAACTGATTGATTGGACCCCTAATTGTTGTAGGTTAGAGCAAACAGTTATTGTATACCCCTGCCATTATAATAAATGCTACTACTCCCTTTGACAACAAAAGAAATGGGGGTATTCATAGCATAAGGTCAACACATCTAATTTTCAGTTTAAATTCAAACATTGATTTCCTAATTTTTAAAAATATTTTAAAAGTTACATGAAAGTTTATAAATTATAAATTTTTTTAATTATTAGTTAAGTAAAAATTGTTTATTTTGTAAATAATAATAGTGTCTTTTTTTCCCTTTTCTGAAAAGATAGGGTACTTGCTATGATGCGTAGTGGTAATGTACTCGTTTGAAAACACGCCAGTTTTACTCCCCAGATTTCATAACGTAGGGAATAGCTTTTTGGATCAGTTCATTTTTCAGAAGCTAATACCAGAAATCTGGTTGCTTGCTTCCTGGAATTTAGCCCACTCGGCCTAACTGATTCTGTTTTTTGCTTTTTGATTTTCATGATTACAAAGATCTCTCTTTGACTCCTTTAGAATAGAGTTCCTTCGTTTATCAGTGTTGAAGAGAAATAAATATGATTTTTCTGTCTTACTACTTCACAGAAGACAAACTCCAGTTAGAAAAAACTTTCATAACTATAAACTTCATTTTTTCACCAACATGAATTACATGAGTTGATGGTAACATCATGGAAGATTCGGTGTAGGGAAAAAAGTTCAAAGATATGAGAGGGTGTTGTAATGATTTTATTTACTTTTTACAGATATTTTTATAACTCAACCATGGTTAACACACACATACTCCGAACTCAACTGACCACTCATGTTAATAACATTTGATGAAAGCGTCAAGTTGGGTAGATTATTTTTCAGAAGTAATATTGGACATTCAGGCATTTGATCTGAAGTGCGAGAAGCACGTACCCGTAGTTCTACAAACTCAAGCGATGGTCGAGTCTACTACTTTGTGAGAGAAATTGTAAACAGGTTGATTATATAGCTAAGGTAGGGAAAAATTGAAGATTTTACATGTTGGCATCAGGCATGGACGAACCACAACTGGGCTAATATTGATGAAAAAGAAAATAAAGATAGTCCTAGGCCTAGCTGCTCTCTTTACATGGTAAAGGGTAATGCAACAACAACAACAACAACAACAACCCAGTATAATACCACTAGTGGGGTCTAGGGAGGGTAGTGTGTACGCAGACCTTACCCATACTCTGGGATAGAGAGGCTGTTTCCAAATGACCCTCGGCATCCTTCCCTCCAAGAACTCCCCACCTTGCTCTTGGGGTGACTCGAACTCACAACCTCTTGGTTGGAAGTGGAGGGTACTTACCATCAGAGCAACCCACCTTGTCGCAAGAGAAGAACAAATGAAGCATCAGGCTTTATGATCCTTCAAGAATCAAGACAGTCAATATAATGCTATAAGCTACTATAAGTTATTATTATGTTATAAGCTGCACTTCTAATTTGGAGGTTCCAGTTGAAACTTCAGCATGAGCATCATTTAATTGCACTTTTTACATTTCAAACTACAAAAGAATTCGGGCGCTATGTGCAGTATCATAAACAAGTTTCTCAGAGGATGTTTTCTGATAGTACGGTACAGCAAGTATCTGCAGCTTTATCACCTCAAAACTATACATTACCCCATTGATGGTCCTCTTAATGAATACTCTGCTGCGTGTTAAGATTGTTTATACTTCCTCACATCTTTATCCTGCCTCTGCTCTTTCATTCATTTACTCCTACAGCACACATCAAATTAAGGTAGCATGTCAATACAACTTCACCTCAGGCATCTCACGAGCAAGTTATTTCACATACCTGTGGTGGACCTATTGAGGGAGGTTGCATTTCTGCTTCCACTGATGCCTCTGAGACTCTAGCTTCTGATTTTTCATTTGAATAACTAATAAACAAAAAACATATGAAGTTAGAATATGATGCACTTCTTCTGGTAACATCTGCATTTGTTCTGTCATCAAAGTTTGAAATACTTGAGGGCACTGCAGGTAGGTCCTGCTTATGGACCGAGAAAACACAATCCAAGTAGTAATAGCATAGAGATTAACCATTCAATAGGAAATCTGATTCACCCAGCTGTCAGCTGGGCTGCCCAATTTCCCTTTATGAAAATACTAAAGTGGAATGATTGATTGGATGTAACCTAAGAGCTATCTGCCCCCAAAAAGGTCATGGACAACCTCCTTCGTTTAAAAAAAGGGAAACCTTTGAGAGTTGGCATACCATATTATACTAAAAGACTACAGTCGGACCACCATCAATTTCCTTAACCAATGATGTTTTGAGAAAGATAAGCTTCAATGATAACCATTTTGGCAACATTAGCTACCTCGAAAAGTACAGTATTTAATCATTCATGTCAGCATGCTTATAGTGCTTCCGAAATTCAGTCCTTGAATATCATGCACCAGAAAAGTAAAAAAAGTTGTGATTCAGATTTTGGAATGAAAGCTTACGTTGAGAGTATTGTAACCCAAATAAGTTCTACACAGTCGACCCAAAGAAGCCTTTGTTCAACCGGGACTACTCCATATGTAATAAGATGAGCAAATGGCCACAGCTTCCAACCTGCCTGAAAAACGAGCCACATAAAGGGAATCTGTGTTAAGACTGACTGCATCATGATGCATGTTTTGCTTACTAATTCACACTGAGCCTCAAACTTCATGTTGCATGATAGAAGCGTGCAAGCAAGAAACAGCAAAAGGAGTGATATAAACTGCAGGATACCATCATGAATTGACTCAAGTAACTTGCATACCAAATATCAACTTATCAACAGAACATAGGTTTCATTTGGACAAGCAAACCACTATCGAGATTCAATGAACACCCTGACTTAGAAATCTCCTTTAAAGATACAAAATAATGTTCAATTATGTAAGAGTTATGGACCAGATGAGAGGAAAAATGCCACACAAGAATGAAGAGAAAATGAAGCTGTGCAGCACAGTTGCAACTATATGTATAGTCAAGGTAAACCACACAGATATATTCATAGATATGAAAACCATGACACAATAATGTCTTACGTAGTAATAAGAACCACTGCTTGATGCAAAAATAAGTCTATTTATGTAAAAGTGATGCGGTAATTGAAGCAAGAGGGAAGAGCAGAAGGTCTCTTCTTACAGTCAACATTGGCCAGAATGTAGCCTTCAATTCACTGAAAATGGTGAGAGGGGATTCAAAACGCAAAATGCCCAAAACTGTGTAGTAAATGCTGTTCCAAATTGCTGACCAAACAGTCTGATCAAAGGCAACCTTGACAGGAACCACCCACCAATCTTGGAAAGGAAAAAGTGCCTAAAACGAATCAGAGTGTGTTGCTTAGTCCAAAAATTAGAACCTAAAATTGCACAGCCATGAAAGTATGAAACACTTGAAAATAGCAGTACCTCACAGATCTGATAATAATAATGAGAGAGCGATCCATGAAGAGTGAATCCAACTAAGCCAGATCTCAACATACGTGCACGATCAAAGTCAAAAAGAGGCTTTCCTTCATAGCACTGCAACAAGTATAAGCAAGACTAATTAGCACTTTGTGGCAATCAACAATTTCAAATAATACGATGGCATTTGCAGGAACTTTCTATTCATTCCCCACCAACCTGTGCGATCCAATCCCCAAGAGAGTAAACCACTCCACTGATCACCATTTTAGCCAAAACTGGGTTTCTTTTAAGGGCTTCCTCATACGCAATCCAGTTGTGCTGAGGTGCATATCTCAATATCTCATATATGGTCCATCCCTGAGAGAGAAGGATGATGAGCTATATTCTCTAGGAAGATATGTATTTGAGCATACATATACGTACTAAAAATTGCTGGAGAAATTACGAGAAGTAATTCCACAAGAAACAAATATGTCTCAACGTGGCGAACCCAAGTAAAAGATTATACAACTATAAAATAAAATGATACACGAAGAAAAGTAAACTTGTGACTGTTAAGTATAAATATATGTGATTCCAGTACTTGACAACATCGACAGGGGAACACATCTTTTGTATTTTTGTTCCTCCTATGGATGCTAAATCATAAGATCCTAACTTCATCAAAAGTAGTCGACAACAAGAAAGTGTCAAAACCAAGAAAGTTATTATGATTCAAGAGGACCCATTCTTCAGGATTTCGAACAGCAAAAGAGCAACTAGGATGTAACAATCTTAATCCACAGTTCCATTAATAGAAAGAAATGAAATATCCAATCATGACGCACAAGGTAAGAAGGAAAATACAAATTAGACTGCATAACTGATAACACTGCCAGATTCTCCAATTAGACCAAAAGCAGATAAAAACAAACATCACACCCCGCCACTGTAAACATACATATAACTGGGACATAATATCCATAACTAATTGTGAAAGAGTTGAACCACATAGGACTAAAGACATTCAGAAACATAGATCATTAATTAAAACATCTATATTAGGATTTGCACTTTTGGTTATAATAGAGTAGGAAAATAAGCATGAGAAATTGAGAATATACCAATCCAAAAGGTACCAAACTTATTGGATCACACGCATGTGTGTGCGCGCGCACACACAGAAAAAAAGTTGTACGCGGTAGAGACATCTTTTAAAGGGTGGAAAGATTTCTTCTCTATCCTTTTTCGTGGTCTCTTAGCAGTATTTGTACCAAAAAGCTGAGTTTGTTTAGACAATTGCTCATTTGGAAGCAATTGAATCAAAATTTGAGGACCAAAACAAAATAAAGAAAGAATCTTGCTCGGTTTTACAACTAACAAATCCCTTAAACCACGATATGTAAATGTTAATCCCCAGAACAAGCAGCAAGAAAATATACAACAATCAAATTTTCAGACACCAAGTTGTTTAAATACTACGCACTATTACTTAGTACTTCTAACACTAGTAAGTAGTAACTTACGTGCCAGTAATCATGGTCAATAGTGAGCAATTTAGTGATAGCAAAACTTCCAGCAGCTAAAACAATAGTTGCATTAATAGCTCTATCAATGACCCTGTCCATATCCTCTTGTTCTGATTTGCCATTAGACCCACTTGAAGAAGAACTAAACCCACCAGCAGCACCTTCAAACGATAATCTCCCTTCATTTCCAAACCCACCCACTACCTGATTTACCATATCCATATCTCCACCTTCCGGTTCTCTTTCTAACCCAATTACGACGCCTCTTTGCTGGTCCGTAGTGTCGTTGCTTTGGACTGGAATCAGGTCGGTTTCGTTGGCCACCGAGCCCACGACGGCCCAATCTCTTAGCTGCTGATTCTGCTGATTCTGCTGTTTGAGGCCTTTGGATAAGATTCTTGGCTTCAAAGGCTTGAAGTGGGAATAAGAGGGTTTTGGTTTGGGCTTTGGTAGAGAGAGAAAAGGCTGTGGTGAGGTCAGACCATTGATGGTCGACATTGAAAATGGAGAGAGAGAAGAGGGAGAAGGGGAGGGGTGGGGGGGGGGATGATGTTAGATCACAACTCACTTCAGCTTCCCTCTGTCAAACTAATCGAAGAACCGAGTCTGGGCTTTTATACGAAGAGGATATATTGGTGATCAGTTGTTTCGTGGCGTAGGATAGTGAAATGCGTCGGCGAATCAGTGATGAACTCGGTAAGGTTGAATTGTGAAAGGTGCTTTTTGATTGGTTTATTTATGGAGGTGCAGGTGATTATACTGGGACGTAGATGTTCTGATCCTGTTTTGAATGTGCTAGCCTTAAGCCACGTAAGAGCGAACTCAGCCAATAGTTGAGCATGAAATTTGTGAAACCAATATTTTCTCGTCTTTAGATGGCATTGAGTCTTAAAATAACGATAACTTGAATCTTTTATACTGTATTTATTTAAGTACGAAAGTTGAATTTCCGATAATTCATCCGTTTTAATTTATATAAACCTATTTAATTAATTACGGAGTTTAAAAAAAAAAAAGATTTTTAAATTTGTGGTATAAAACGAAACACATATATTTTGTGTGACTATAAATCATTGCATAAAGTTAATTGTTTTCAAATAAGAAAAATAATCATTCTTTTTTGTATGGATTAAAAAAATATAGATTCACGTAAATTAAAACGGATAGAGTGGTTAAAAGCTGCTAACGTTGTGTTAAACGTTACTACTATCTTTTATAGTATTTCGAAGCTAGAAAATTAATCTATCATTAAAATTAACATTACTAAGACTAGGGTATTTTAGAACTTAATTAAAAGTGATTAAAAAAGGGTGGTAAGCTGTTGGTTAACTTGGCACGTGACATTTTATTTAATTAATCTCTTGTTTAAGCATTCACCAACCTTTCCTCTATATTTATGTTTTCCATATCCTCAAAAGTTGGCAAAGTGACACTGCACTGTACATACGTCACATTTTAATATAGAGAAGATGGATCGAGTATAAGATATTAGAATGCTTCTATAATTTGCCTTTCAAAAGTCTGGAGGTCTTTGAGAGGAAAAACGAGAACAAAAATTGAATCTTACACCTATAAAGTATAAGCGAGATATGAAGCAATCTTTCAAATTTATATCAGTTCAATTCACATATACAGTTTGATTATTAGTCAAACTAATATCTAATGAAATTATAAACATCATTAGATAATAATATGACATCTTATAAAGCTAATAAAAAGATTTTCTGACTCTAAATTTAATGATGGTAGTTCCAAAACCAAAAAGAGTGAGAATTAACAACTTAGAAGATTTTCCTATTAAACTTCATATAGAAATCCAAAATTTTCTTCATTTTTTTTTGGTATGAGTTCCAACATTAGTTCCAATTTTTTAAAATTTTCAGAGAAAGTTTTTTGCCAAAAAAAAAAAAAAATCATTGATTTTTAATGATACGTGTTCGCAGGGGAAATATTTTTGCTAATCAAGAATAACTTATTAAGAAAAAAAGAGAAAATAATGTTTTGATATAGAATCTTAGCGAAAAATCATGGAGTCTTGTAGATTGACTGGGAAAGCTATGGTCCGCTCCACTTGTCGATTCGTTTAGGTATCTTCCTCTCTCTTTCATCTCTGTCTACGTTCACATGGAATCTCTTTTTGGGGCATGAAAATTAGGAAATTAAGAAAATATTATAGACCAAGTTTCACATAAATATCCCACACCACGCAATTGATGTAGTCCCTGAGATGGGGTCCAAAACGTGATCTGAAAAGGTTAGGAGAGTATAGTTAGTTCACATATTTATGCTTGTTTACGTGGATAAGAAAGCCTGTCATGTTCAGAGATTTAGACCATCAAATAATTCGTGCCATTTATTGTGGGCAAGAAAGCTACAATTTTATTTTTATTTTCTGGAAAAATTCACATCTTATTTTAGATTATGCAATGAGACAATAACAGTCCGCTGCCCTTTAATTTAAACCATGCAACAACGCTGAAATCGAATATCCTTAAGTTGTTTTCACTGGGAAATTCTTGAGGCAAAGGATTTTCAGAAATCATGCATCAGTCTTCGGTCAAACCGAATTACTACTATAGTTCATCAGTTTTCATTCTCAAATGCCTATATCCTACATTTTTACATTCGTTTGCTCATTAATTAACCTTATTATCGCAGGTTGTGTTAATTTATGTCTCTAGCTTAATGGGTGTAATTATGTATGATTCATGGAATCATGTTAAATAAATGAATCATATATCTCTATTGTATTTTTTTAAGTTCAATGTGTTGAGGTCCAGCTTCCCAATTAAAGTAAAGCAACTCAAAAAATAGTATGATCTATTATAATTGTGAGTAACTTTGTATTTGTAGGCATTTAAAATTTTATTGAATTTTATTTACCCTCAAAATCGGATAACAATTGAATTTGTTTGTAATTTAAAGGATATGCGAAATAATTTGATACTAAGCGATAAATTTGATAGCAATTGAAATAAATAACGATAAATTAACTGCAAACCACACGAATTGGATAATATCGGCCTAGGAAAGCTGGCCACTCTCGAGTTGGATGTACCTTGATTGACACCAAGAAACCAAAGAAGAAGAACTTAAAGAATAATGGTAATATCTTGCTTATGAGTATATGTTACAATGTCCTTCATGAATTGTGAGGCGCCCTTTATATATTAGAGGAACCTACTTTTAAGGTATTATTCTATTATTCCATAAAAGATAAAAAGGCTCTTGATTTGTTGACCGTTGGTTCCTTTGGTATGTTCCGTAATTTTCGCTGTAATGTCCAGTTAGTTGCAGGAATTTCGGACCCTTGTCGGATAAGCTGGCAATATGTTCCTTGAAACCGTTATAACCAGGACCGGTTATGACCTCTGTAAACTCGAAGGCAAGTCTGGTGGTTCCGGTGACTAATTCTGTAAGGCAGGAACCGATCTCCGGGATTTTATCACCATCTCTCGATCCCAAACTGTTGTGTTGGATGCTCGGTTAAATCTCGAGTACGATTTTACCCGTATACATATGGTCCCTCATTTTTCGGAGAGTAAATGACCAGAAACGATATGAGCTCCCGATTCTTACTTCGATATATTATGACGTAAGCGACGAAAATCATAATGTAAAGTCCCCTCATTTTTTGGAGAGTAAATGATGAGAAACGATATGAGCTCCCGATTATCACTTCGATAAATCATGACGTAAGCGACAAAACCCATGATGTAAGCGACAAGAATAGTTGAAACGTCCCGTCGGTCCAGTTTTTAAGGCATTAAATGCTTGTCAGTCGCTGGTTGGCCACTCCCAGATGCGAACCGTCGCTTGGGAAACTATAAATACCCCTTCCTTTGTTCATTCAAACTTTACATCCAAACCTTCTGCCCTCGTATCTAAGAGATTTCAACACTTCTAAGCTCTTTTATTATGGCTTGCTGAGATTTTTCATAAGAGTTCTTCATTTTCCAACCATCCATTGTTTTTCACTTTAAACCTTCTTTCCTTTACTTCTCTTCCTTTTTTACAGAAAGGGTGAAGACTTCAAAATCTGTTCCCCAAAAAGAAACTCCCTCTGTTTCACGATTGGTTGTTGAGAAAAATGTTTTGCCTGCCACTACCAATGAACAGGCATCGGAACCTCCTCTTAAAATGTTCATCCCTGGGGGGTGCCCGATCAATGCTGATTTCAAAATCAAAAAGCCCTCCCCAGTACCAGGTCGGTGAGAGTCGGTCTCGAGGTATATCTGCTCGATCACCGAGGATATTCTCTCCGAGGTGAAAAAGGATTGCAACTGGGCCAACAAACATGTAGTGGTCCCTAAACCCGACGAAGTTATCACCACCCATGTGGAGGGGTTTTTAAGTGTTTATACCTATCCCTTCACGCTGGGTCCTTAAGACCCGGTCATCATTGATTTTTGTAAAAGATACAATGTGACCTTCGGTCAAATTCATCCTTCTTTCTGGAGGATTGTAATCCTCCTCCGTTTTTTCGTAAGCAAGATCGAAAGATACCCTTTTACCATCGATCATCTTATGTGCATATATAGTCCCCGACTCTATCGATGGGGACTGATCATGCTTGCCCGTCAGGCTACTAAGGCCCCATTCTCGAGCATAGACGAAGATCGGGATCGAGGCTGGCTAGGCCGATTTGTTCGAGTGAAGAATTCGGATTGATCCCAGCTGAGCAAATGTCGTTCCCTGAAAAGTGGAATATGTCACGTAAGTATGCTCTTGCTTTCAAATTTTATTTTATTGCTTTTTCTCTCCTTATTTGTGTTATGTGGTGGCACAGCTGTTGCTCAGATCCCGGACGCAGTTCCTCGACTCAAGGAGTGGGCCGAGGGCCTCGTATCCCAAAGGCCCTATTCCGAGCGCTCGTGGCACGAGATTTCAAAGGGTCGATGGGAGGCCCGTTCCCATGGTGAGATCTATTTCGTAACCGATAATTGCTTTCCTGTTTGCACTACTATGTTCTCACTTGTTCTATTTCCTTTTGCAGGTTTATCAAAAGACGTTACAATGAGACCTCCATATGGCAGTGATGATTTCCCCATTGAGTCCCTTACTCCGGGACAGGATAAAGAGAAGAAAAGGAAAGGGGCTCCCAGTTCTCCGAACCCTGAGAAAAAGAGGCCAAGGAAAAGATTGGCGCGAAAACCCAAGGAAAGCATCAGTCTATCGATTTAGGGATGAGTCCAAGAGGGAAGGAGAAGCCTTCGATCTAGTGGCCAATGTGTCGCCACAACTCGAAGGGCAAGGGGCCTCTGAACCAAAGGGGGTGAGGCCAATTTTCATCAAATCGGGGAGGCTGAGGAGGAGGCAGGAACTGAAGCTTCCCGGGATGCGGGCAAAGCCCCACAGGAAGCACTTGGCCCAATTGAGATTACCGAATCACCCTCGCTTACAGAGTCGATGTTCAATAAAGCCCAAGCCGCAAAAGAACACCCCATCGAAGGGGCACATGAAGCGGATGACCTTTTTCGCGGCTGTTTTGATGGCATGGATTCTACGGCCACGGAGAATGTCACCAGGTTGGGTGGCTTAGAGATACCGAGGAAAATCCAATCCCCGAAATCAAGCGGGCCTTCCTCGAGCCCGAAATTAGTCAGTCAATTTCCTGCTTCGAGTTCATCTCCCGATCGGAAATATACCATTGTTATTTCCCTTTCGGAGGATGCTCATCACTTTCTCCCTTCTGAAGGACTCTCGAGTCCTCTCCGCCCCCGTAGGGGTGGCTAGTTATCTTCGGTGTCTGGTGACCGAGGATGATCAAGCCAAGATGAACGAGGTGGATGCACCCTGCCTTTTCAACAAAGCACAACAGGCTCTGAACCGGGTAACTTCATGCTTTCCTAAGTGATTTTTTTATTTACACTTAGATTTTTTCATAGATAACTTAATGTTTCTTTTTGTACTCGTAGGCCTCGGTGCTTCATCACGAGACATTTTTAAGGTACTGGGATGAGCTGAAACAATTCGAATCTGAAGTTCGAGAGGTCACTGAGAAGAGATACACCTTCAAATTTCTTAGCGAGCAGTTCGAAGGGGAGACTAAGAACCTCTGTGCCGAGATGGAAGTTGCTCAGAGGGAACATGCTGATTTGGTCGAGCAGGTAAAAGTTTTTGAGGTTAGTGACAATGAACTTGATTCGGTGACTGATGGTCAAAATCCGCAGGTCCAGCAAAAACTCGATCGGATTGCCCAACTCCGAGCTGAAATGGATATAGTCAAAGTTGAGGCCGAGGAATGGAGAGGCAGAATAGATCGTCTGGCCTCGGAAAAATAGGTTGCTTGGGCACAACTAAATTCGGCTTAAATTCAACTTAGATCGGCAAAGTAGAGGGCCGAGGTTCAAACCAAAAGGGTTGAAGAGCTCCAGTTACAGTTAGGTTTGGCCACCTCTTATCGAAAAAATCTAGCCAAGGAGCTCGAAACGGCCAAGTCAGTGGCCGTAGTGGTTAAGGCCGATGTCGATGAGATGGTGGCCTAATATAAGGCTGATGTCGAGGTGGCCCAGGACCTTGTAAAAAATTTCATTGAGCACATGAAGTGGAAATCCCGAAGGGAGGCCCTCAAGGAAGTTCACGCTCAGGGTTTTGACTTATCGGTTGAGATTGAGAATGCCAAGGTGCTCGAAGCCGATGCCAGGAAGATGGCATATCCCGAGGAGGAAGATTCTGAGGAATGAAGCAGGTCCGAGGATGGAGAAGACCCCGAGAATCCCGGTGACGAGGTGGACTCCGGCTAGGATCATGCTACTTAAGTGCCTCTGTTCGATTTCATTTTTTCTTTTTTTGTATTTTGTTTTTTTGTCAAGGCTTGTTATGGCTTTGTAAAGACCATTTATAATACAAGTTTTTTGATAATTCTTGAGTTTTTCCTTTGCCTTTCTTTTTATGTTTTTCCAAGATTAGAATGCCTTAGCATTAAATAGTTAGGTCTTGTTCGGGGTTTTCGAACATGCCTTGCCTTTGATTTTTCTTAAGGCAATGTGGAAATTTGGTATGACTGGAAATTTTTTCCAAAGTACTTATAATTCCTAAGACTGTAATTTTGTCGAATGTGCCTTTTGTTATGGGCGTCGAACGTCTCCGAGCCGTTTTAATATAGTCGTAGCCTTTTAATTCGGGCAATGCAAAATAAGCTTTGTGCCCTCGGGCTTTTATATCCCAGAATGGCCATAGCCTTTTACTTTGGGCAATGCCAAATAAGCTTTGTGCCTTTGGACTTTTATATCCCGGAATGTCCATAGCCTTTTAATTCGGGCAATTCCAAACAAGCTTTGTGCCCTCGGGCTTTTATATCCCGGAATGGTCATAGCCTTTTAATTCGGGCAATGCCAAATAAGCTTTGTTCCCTCAGGTTTCAATATCCTGGAATGGTCGTAGCCTTTTAATTTGGGCAATGCCAATTAAGCTTTGTGCCCTCGGGCTTTTATATCTCGGAATGGCCGTTGCCTTTTAATTCAGGCAATGCCTTAGGAGGCAGTTCTCGAGTGAAGTGGCTTTTGGGGTTGATGTCTTCGGGGAACCAAACGAAAAATCTTTGAAAGGCCAGGAACTTTTATTTAAAAGGCATAGACTTCCTTTCAATTTTGTGTGTAGTATACAACGTTAAACTTGTATTTTGTGTCCGGGCTCGGGTGATCTATGTGGGCACGGTTCAATCGATCGTTTGGCCTTTACATAGAATCTTATTGACCGAGCCTAGATTATTCGAGCACAAGAATCAAAAATCATTCCCAGCGGATTATACCCCCCCAGTGTTCGGGGTTTGTCGTAGATAAGCCTCAAATATTGTTGACTTCGATTCTAAGTTAGCACGATTTCACTATTGCCTCGTTAAAAACCTTACCGGAAAACCCATTTGGGAAAAAATCGGATCAAGGGAAAAAGAGTGAAACGCGTGCTTTCAGGCCTAAACAATTGTGTTGGGTACCTGCAAGTGTTAGTAAAAAATGTAGTTGAGTAAAAGAAGGTGATCGGGATCATACCTTAGCAGTAATAGTGCTTCAAGTGGGTTATGTTCTAGTTGTTCATTAATTGTTCATCATTCATTGTTCCGAGTTTGTACGAACCTTTCCCGATGACCTCGATTATTTGATATGGACCCTCCCAGTTCAGTCCGAGTTTTCCTTCGCTCGGATTTAGAGTGTTTGGCGTGACCTTCCTTAACACCAGATCCCCGATATTAAAGTGTATAAGGTTGGCTCTTAGATTGTAATACCTCTCGCTTCGTTGTTTCTGGATTTCCATTCGGACGAGGGCGACATCACGCCTTTCGTCTAGTAGTTCCATGCTTGTGTTCAGGGTCTCATTATTTGTTTCCTCGGCAGTATACCGGAACCTAAGACTCGGCTCTCCGACTTCGACCGGTATCAGAGCTTCGGTGCCGTAAACCAGTGAGAATGGGGTTACCCCGATACTAGATTTCGAAGTCGTACGATATGCCCATAGGACTTCGGGCAGGATTTACTTCCATTTTCCTTTGGCGTTGATCAACCTCATTTTGAGGCTTTAGATTATGGTTTTATTAGTCGATTCTGCTTGTATGTTCCCACTAGGGTGGTAGGAAGTTGATAAGATCGTTTTGATCTTATGGTCTTCGCGAAACTTGCTTACTTTGTTGCCGATGAACTGTTTCCCATTATCACATACGATCTCGACAGGTATTCCGAACCGACATATGATATGGTCTGAGATAAAATCGATGACCTCCTTCTCCCTGACCTTCTCATATGCCTGGGCTTCCACCCATTTAGAAAAATAGTCAGTCATAAATAAAATAAATTGGGCCTTATCGGGTGCTCGTGGAAGCGGGACAACGATGTCCATCCCCCATTTCATGAATGGCCATGGTGACAAGACCGAATGTAGAAGCTCTCCGGCTCTATGAATCATCGGAGCATGCCTTTGGCACTCATCACATCTTCGTAGGAATTCCTTTGCATCTTTTTCCATGTCGATCCAGTAGTAACCGGGTCTGATTATTTTATAGACCAATGCTTTGGTACCTGAATGATTTCCGTAGGTGCCTTCGTGAATTTCCCTTAGAACGTATTCGGTATCTCATGGTACTAAATATATCGCTATCGGGCCATCGAACGTTCTTTTGACTAAGGTTCCATCCTCAGACAAACTAAATCGGGCTGCCTTCGTAAGTAGGGCCCTAGATTCCTTTGGATCTAAGGGAAATTTTTCGGTTCTCAGGTATTATATGTATTTGTTTCTCCAATCCCACGTTAGGCTCATTGAGTTTATTTTTGCATGGCCCTCTTCGACTATCGACCTCATTAGTTGTACGACTGCCCCTGAATTGAGCTCATTATCTTCTACCGACGACCTCATTAGTTGTACGACTGCCCTTGAACCGGTGTAGTGTTACCTATAATTTATCTAGGTATCTCTGCATTCGTTCTTATCTTACCTCGAACGTCCCATTAACTTGGTTTACCAAAAGGAGTGAATAGCACTTAGCTTAGATCACATCCACCCCCAAGCTTTTGGCTAGTTCTAGACCTGAAATCATGGCCTCATATTTGGCCTCATTCTTAGTCAATCTTATGGTTCTAATAGATTGTCTAACTACATTTCCCTTTGGTGGTTTTAACACGATTCCAAGTATGTACCCCTTTGCGTTCGAGGCGCCATCTATAAAAAGGTCCTAGATCCCCGAAGAAGTCCTCGAGTTCAATAATAACTCTCTTTCGACTTCGGGTACCAGCGTCGGCGTAAAATCGGCCACAAAATCTGCCAGAATTTGAGATTTAATGGCGGTTCGAGGACGATATTCAATATCGTACCTGCTGACCTCAACAGCCCACTTGGCTAAGCGTCCCGAGAGTTCGGGTTTATGCATTATATTTCTCAATGGGTAAGTAGTCACAATAAGTATGGGGTGGCATTGAAAATACGGTTTCAACTTCCTAGAGGCGCTTAGCAAAGCAAGCGCCAATTTATCTAGGTGAGGGTATCTAGTTTCGGCCTCACCTAAAGTTCTGCTAACGTAGTAAATTGGAAATTGCGTACCTTTTTCTTCCCGGTCCATGACTCCACTTACCGCTATCTCCGAGACCTCCAAGTAAAGGTATAGTTGTTCGTCTATCTTCAGCGTGTGGAGTAGCGGCGAGCTCGACAGATATTTCTTGAGCTCTTCCAAGGCCCATTGGCATTCCGGAGTCCATGAGAAGTTACTCTTTTTCTTCAATAATGAGAAGAATCGGTGACTCTTATGGGAGGACCTCAAGATGAATCTCCCCAGAGCGGCTATGCGCCCGGTTAGCCTTTGCACGATGTTTACATTATCTATGACCGTGATATAGTCGATGGCTTTGATCTTATCGGGGTTGATCTCTATTACCCGGTTGGATACCATGAATCCGAGGAATTTACCCGATCCAACTCTGAACGTACACTTCTCTGGGTTCAGCTTCATGTTGTATTTTTTTAATACGTTGAAGGTTTCCTGCAAGTATTTTAAATGGTCCTCTGCTCGCAAGGACTTAACCAACATATCGTCAATGTAAACCTCCATTGATTTTCCTATTTGTTCTTCAAACACCCGGTTTACTAGGAATTGATAAGTGGCACCCGTGTTTTTTTAACCCGAATGACATTACGTTATAACAGTATGTGCCAAATTTAGTGATAAATGAGATTTTTTCCTGATCATCCGGGTTCATCCGTATTTGGTTGTACCCAGAGTAGGTGTCGAGAAAACTGAGGATCTCGTGATCGGCCGTGGCATCGATCATGCGATCGATGTTGGGCAGAGGGAAGGAGTCCTTGGGACATGCTTTATTTAAATCCTTATAGTCTACACACATTCTTAATTTATCCCATTTCTTAGGAACTACCACTACGTTCGCTAACCAATTAGGGTATTTAACTTCCCGAACGGGCCCTATTTTAAGGAGTTTAGATACCTCATCCTTGATGAAAAAGTTTTGACCTCGGACTAGGGCCTCCTCTTCTGCTTGACCGGGTGGAACTTCGGATCTAAGCTTAGCTTGTGAGTGGTTATTTTCGGTTGTATCCCTGTCATAACGAGGTGGGACCAAGCAAACAATCTTTGTTCGCTATAAGAAATTGAATGAGTTTTTACCTAAGCTCGGGGTTTAACCCCGTACCCAGGTATACCTATCGATTGGGCAAGTGTTCACTTAGTACGACTTGCTCCAGTTCCTCGACCATTGATTTTGTAGCGTCGGAATTATCGGGGGCAATGAAAGACTTGGGGACTCCGTAGTCGTCACCCTCGTCTATCCTCCGCTCATCCGATTCTGTCGAGGTTGGTATCAGTGATTGCTATTTGGCCCCATTTTCAACCAGTAGATTCAGACACTTAGATACCGAGAGTGTGGATGCCGAGATCACCTCATCGATAGCGAACATCTCTTTTGTGGTCGGTTGTTCCCCGTAAATTATTTTGATTCCTTCGAGCATCGGGAATTTCAGCACCTAGTGCAATGTCGAGGGTATTGCCCTCATATTGTGAATTTATGGCTTTTCGAGCAAAGCGTTGTATCTCATATCCCCTTCGATTACATAGAACTTGTCTGCCTTAATGGTTCCGGTGACGTTCACCGGTAATGTTATTTCCCCTTTAGTGGTCTCACAGGCCATATTGAACCCATATAGGACTCGGACGGCAGGTACGATCTGATCTTGTAGGTCGAGTTGTTCCACGACCCTCGATATGGTGATGTTGGCTGAGCTACCTGGATCAATCAACACACGTTTAACTCGATATTTATTTATGAGTACCGATATTACCAGTGCATAATTGTGGGGTTGTGCGATCCCCTCTTCATCTTTTTTGTTGAACGACAAGGTTCCTTCCGGTAAGTAATCTCGAGTTCGTTTCTCCCTTGTGAGGTACGCTTTAGCATTGATCTCCGGGGGATGTCGAACCCACCAATGATCATGTTTATGACGTGTTGAGATTCCTCTGGTTCAGTTTGTTTATTAGAATCCATGTTCCTAAAATGGATCTTGGCCCGATCATTGAGGAATTCTCGGAGATGCCCATTGTTAAACAACCAGGCTACCTCTTCCCTTAATTGTCGACAATCTTCCATTCTGTGACCATGAATTCCGTGATATTTGCACATAAGGTTAGGATCCCTTTGGGCTGGATCAGATTGCAAAGGTCGAGGCCATTTGGTATCTTTGATATATCTGATGGCAGACACGATAGGAGAGGCATCGATGCCGAAATTATACTCCGATAGCCTCGGTGCTTCTTTAGGCCCGATGGGTTTGTCGAAGTTGTTTTTGCTCATGAGTCCTCGGTTGTTATGTCTGCGGTCATTTCTTTTTTCATTTCTCATAGGGTTTCTCCCGGACCCACTGCTTCTCCGGTCCCTATTTTACTGTTGATACCGATCCCGGTTTGATCTAGGTTCGTGATCGGTGTCTCTCATGACTCGGTCGGTGATCCTGACGGGGTGTACGGATCTGGAAGGGGTCCCGAGTTGGTCATCCTCGACCCTGATTTTTGATTAGTACGAGTTATGCACGTCGGTCCAAGTGATGGCTGGATATTCTACCAAGTTATGTTTCAACTGTTATGAAGCCAATGAGCTTTGAATGTTGAGTCCATGGGTGAAAACCTGAACGGCCCAATCGTCTGCGATCGGGGGAAAATCCATACGTTCTATTTGGAATTGAGAAACGAATTCTCTAAGCATCTCGTTATCCCTATGCTTTACTTTGAAAAAGTCTGACTTCCTTGTCTCAACCTTTATAGCACTGGCGTATGCTTTTATGAAGGAATCTGCAAGCATAGCAAATGAGTCAGCATAATTAGGAGGAAGGTTGTGGTACCATATCATATCTCCCTTTGACAAGGTCTCTCCGAATTTTTTCAATAAGACAGACTCGATCTTATCATCTTCCAAGTCATTCCCTTTGATGACGCATGTATACGAGGTTACATACTTATTTGGGTCGGTCGTTTCGTTGTACTTAGGGATTTCAGGCATGTGAAATTTTTTGGGGATCGACTTCGGAGCCGCGCTTGGGGGAAAAGGATTTTGAATTAATTTCTTGGAATCCAGGACTTTCAATATCGGGGGTGCTCATGGGATTTTGTCGACCCTGGAGTTGTAGGTTTCCACCTTTTTATCATTGGCTTTGATTTTCTTTTCCCCTATTTCTATCTGTTTCGTCAATTCTTCGAGCAATTTCATGATTTCGGGGTTAGTACCCAATTCACTCTCGCTCGTTCTTTCCTAGATTGGTTCATTCCTGCGGATGGCTTCCCGGGGGAGCTCGGGATCATTCCTGCTTAGTGTTCGACCTTGGTTATGCAATTGAGCTATCGTCGTCTATTGAGTATGTAGCATTCGAAGATCATACGCAGTTTGATCCCATCATTTTCGCCATCGTGAGTGTTTTGGGCAATCGAATGCACTTCCTTATGCACGCTGTTTTTGGGGTCGGTGGGCTGTTTTGTATCGAAGGCATCGATGGGAACCACCACCAGGATTCTACCAAGATCGACCGGTGTTGCCTCATTACTGAGCGCTGCATTGTTGTTCCTATCGTGGTGGCCGGATTCTGTGTCTATGTTTAGAGGGACAGATTGTGGGTTTGACTTTTCGATCCTGACCTGAAATCAGAAATACTTCATAGAACAAGTGTAAAATGGGGTGTGTTATAGTGATTCATATCCTTAGCCCCACAGTGGGTGCCAAACTGTTTACCCTCAAAATCGGATAACAATTGAATTTTTTTGTGGTTTAAAGGATATGCAGATTAATTTGATACTAAACGATAACTTTGATAGCAATTGAAATAAATAACGATAAATTAACTGCATACCACACGAATTGGATATTAGGCCTAGGAAAGGTGGCCACCCTCGAGCTGGATGTACTTTGATTGACACCGAGATACCAAAGAATAAGAACTTAAAGAATAACGGTAATATCTTGATTATGAGTGTATGTTACAATATCCTTCATGAATTGTGAGGCCCCCTTTATATATTAGAGGAACCTACTTTTAAGGTATTATTCTATTATTCCATTAAAGGTAAAAAGGTCCTTGATTTATTGACTGTTGGTCCCTTTTTTGGTATGTTCCGTGATTTCCGCCGTAATGTCCGGTTAGGTACGAGAATTTCGGACCCTTTTCGGATAAGCTGGCAATATGTTCCTTGAGTCCGTTATAACCTCGGTATCCTCAAAGGCAAGTCTGGTGGTTCCGGTGACTAATTTGGTAAGGCAGGAACCGATCTCCGAGATTTTATCACCATCTCTCCATCCCAAACTGTTATGCTGGATGCTTGGTCAAATCTTGAGTTCGATTTTACCCGTATACAAATTTTAATCCATAAGAAATTTGGATTTAATCTCAATTAAATATATTTTGGTCCAAATAAATAATATGGTCTAATATAATTGGATTAATTACTTAAGTCTATTAAATATTGATTGGGCTAGCCTATTTAGTTGGTCTACAAGTGATGAACCCACTTCATTAGGCCCAATATGTCATCTTCCTAGAGGCCCAGTTTGGTTCCACGGGTCAAATGATGTGGCACGCCAAGTCAAACGGAAGAACCAGTAGGATCATGCCACGTGTCAAAATGACAAGGCATACCAAGTCACATCAAAAGTCCAATGAAACCGTGCCACATGTGTAAATGACATGTTCTAGCCAATCAAATGCGGCCTTGTCACACTTCAATTTGATTGGTCTGAAAGAGTTTGTTCTTATCATAACTCTTCCCTCCCACAACTATAAATGGGGGTCTTCACAATCCAGAAAAGACACCAGAAGTTATAGCAAGAAGACACAAGGGAGCTCGTGGATCAAAGGCCACAATTCTCTGCAAATTGCAAGTGTTCAAGCATTCAAGCACTTCAACACAAATTTCAAGTATACAAGACCAAGAACGAATTCAAATCAAATACAAGGCGTTCAAGATCAAAGCTACTTGTTCGTGATAAAATTCGTGGCAACAATCAAAGTGTTCATGACGGATAAATCAAATTCAAATTCAAGATCAAGCTCAAAGGCCCTTGAATTTATATTGGAAAAGTAGAATCAGAGGGATCATAGAGATTGTGACACTCAAATATTTGAAATCAAATACTACGATTGTTACAATATTTTTCGGTCTTGATTTTATTTTCTTGACGTAAATTTATTGTCTACAAATTCTGGCACACCCAGTGGGATAATTTCTACCTCTCATCTCAACTTTTCAATCACCAAAGTTTAAGAACACAGAAATGGCTTCAAAGAAAATCAGCCCCAGATCAACTTCCACCAAGGCTGCTAATTCCAGGTTCTATGCTGATGTAGAAAGAATCCTCGATGTTACCTTTGGAATCTTTGGACCAACTAAAATGAGCAAGGCAAGCTCTTTAGAACAACAAGCACTCCAAGTGTCGTCCACATCAACCCCTGTTTTCTGATCTTCATCCTCAAAAGGAGCAAGATCTTCCATAAATGCCCCCGAAGGAGGAAGCGATGTTGCTGAAAAGATCAAGAAAATTGTTGCTCTACTTGACCTCTCCGAATCCAAGAACTCTGTTGTGAAGGAAGATGATGATGCTTCAAGTGATGGATCCTCCCCACTTACACCACATAGCGTGAGCCTATCGAGAATCAATCTGTGTGACAATCCATGGTACTTTCCATCGTCCACAACAATCATGCAAGCCTTGGTGACAAATGCTTCATCTGTGGAAGAGTAGTTGGCAAACTTGACGAAAGCAATCGCTAGCTTGACCAAGTGCATGCAAAATCAAGAAGCTAGAATTGACAAGCTAACATACATGGTGGGAATCTTGATAGAAGAAGAATCCACCCATGCACCTAGAAAACTCCCAGAAGTTCAAGAGATTGATCCTCCCCCACGACAAGTTACATCCACTAAGGAAGTTCCAGTCTCTTCGGAAGGGATGATTCCAATCAATTAACTAAAGGAGTTCATTGAAGGTACTATAAGAAACAAATATAAAGTTGCTTCCAAGTCCTCCTATAGCTACGCAAAGCCGTACACTTCAAGGATCAATATGTTTAAGATGCATGATGGCTATCAACCTCCACAATTTCAATAGTTTGATGGCAAAGGCAATACAAAGCAATATGTAGCGCATTTCGTCGAGACATGTAACAATGCTGGGACTTATGGAGATTACCTCGTCAAACATTTTGTCCGCTCATTAAAAGGAAATGCTTTTGATTGGTACACGGACCTTGAGGCTGGATCTGTTGATAGTTGTGATAAACTAGAGTAAGAATTCCTCAATCACTTTTATATCACAAGACGTACTGTGAGTATGATAGAACTTATAAATACTCATCAACGAAAGGGTGAATCAGTTATCGACTTTATCAATCGTCCTCAACTGCAAAGACAAGCTTAGTGAAGCTGCAGGCATAGAGATGTGCATCCAAGGTATGCATTGAGGACTCTGCTACATCTTACAAGGTATCAAGCCTAGCACATTTGAAGAACTTATGACTCGTGCCCATGACATGGAGTTAAGCATGGCCTCCGCTAGAAACGAAAGGCTGCCTATCTATGAGCCTCGCAAAGGGAACGACAAGCAAGAAGTCAGGAAATGGATCGAGTTTGTACCCAAGTCTGAAAACAAAGAAGTTATGAATATCAATACATCACCTGTGAAGTTCACAACGAAGGTGAGCAAGAACAAGAGTACGAAATCCACTTCTTTTCAAGATAAACCAAGTGTAAAGTTGACTCTAAAAGAAATGCAAGAGAAAGAGTACCTATTTCTGTATTCTGATGTGCCAACAATTTTTGAAGAACTCCTCGAGTTAAATCTCATTGAGCTTCCGGAGATGAAATGGCCAAATAAAGCTGATAAAATGAATGACCCAAATTACTACAAATACCATTGACTCGTGAGCCACCCTCTCGAGAATTGCTTTGTCTTCAAGGACAAAGTTATGGACTTGGCCCATGAAAAGAAGATCATACTTGAAGATGAAAAGGCAAGTCCCAACCAAGTCTCTATCACCTTTGTCTCATTCAGTCCAGATGAGCTATGCAGTTTAAAAGAAATCAAAGATGAAGAATTACTGGAGAATAACAAAGTCGAAGTAGACGACCATGATGATGATGAAGGTTGGACGTTGGTGACTCACCGTAGGCGCCAAAAAAGGAGCCCACAAAATGAATCAATAAAACAACCAACAAGAAAAATAATGGTGAAAATACCAAGGAGACGAAATCCAGTTAAGAATTTGAAGAAAGCAAAAGTGAAGGTGCACCATCCTCAAAAGCCACGACATCCAGTGACCTTGGAGGAGTTCTTATCGAGTTGGTTCCTCACGAAGATTTTTCATGAAGGTATTGGTGCCTCTTGTTGCCATACTGACAAAGGGTAAGAAAAGAGTGATGACCTACCAAAAGCACCATCTTCAGAAAATTCCATCGAGTTTATTCATCAAGAAGTTCATGCCTGTGAGGAAAAAGTTACATTCACAAATAACGATCTTCTACTAGGTGACACTTCTCATAATCGCTCGTTGTACCCGGTTGGCTATATGCGTGATGAAAGGGTAAATCGAATTTTGGTTGACGGAGGATCCTCAGTAAACATCTTGCCAATTCGTACTGTAAAAGAACTTGGTATTCCCATGAACGAACTCTCGGAAAGTCATGTGATGATTTAAGGATTCAACCAAGGGGGGAAAAGAGCCATAGGTGCTATCAGGTTGGGAATCACCATTAAAGACATGCAATCAAGTGCATGGCTGCATGTGATCGATGCAAAGACTTCATACAATGTCTTTCTTGGAAGGCCTTGGATACATGAGAATAAAGTAGTTCCATCTACCTACCATTAATGTTTAAAATACTACGAGGGTGAAGTCGAGAAGAAGATAGTTGTTGATGATTAGCCATTCACCGAGGCTGAGTCACACTTCGTTGATGCAAAGTTCTACTTGAAGAACCGCATTGTAAAGGAGCTAAAAGTTGATATGTCATGAAAGGCAAGAATGATGAGCCCACAACTAAAAGAGCTGAGGTAACTGCTGGTAGAGCCAAAGCTGTTACTGAAGAGGTACAACCTAACTCTAATAAATCTTATAGAGGGGGCTATTGCGTCTTATGGCAAGAAAGTAACTCATGCGCTCCAATATGCCCCTAAAAGGAAGAACGATGATGGTGAATCATCTAATCTCCAAACTAACATGCTAAAGGAGTTAACTCTTCCGGTAAATCAAATTGAGGCACTAAAGTTGTCATCAAAGCCACTTGCAGGGTTTGTGGCCCAAGATCGTTTGCAGAATGTGGCACTCCCTATAAAACGAATAGATGAAGGTTTTGATCATAACGCTTACAGACTATTTGTAGAAGCTGGATACAATATCAATGAACCGTCAAAGTTAGGGAATCTCCCATCAAAAGCTGCAACGAGGCAACCACGTGAAGGTTTGGGACACAAGAAACCGTCACCAGTGCGCATCTCTATAAAAAGAGCGAGCAACAATTATATCACCATAGAAGACGAATCTGCCGCTTCTAACAAGCCTTCTGTCTTTGATTGACTTGGAAAATAAACTGTGAAGACTTCCGCGTTTATGAGTCTGGGTCCATTAAAGCAAGGGAATAAGTTCCAGAGAAACTATCGAAATACAATAACACCCGCTTTGCCCAAAATTCAGAAGATCTCTAAGGATTTCCAAAGTCCGATTCCTTCTAGAATGAGGCGACAAACAAAAGTCATGGTTTCGTGTGATGAGGTGCTAAAGGTGAAGCCATACATTGTGGTCTACACTAAATAACGTGATGAAGAAGAAAGTGTGGGTTCTTCGTATCATGTCACTACACAAGGCGAGAAAGGTGTTTCATCTTTAATAGATGATGACGAGAAATTGGAGGATGTTTCACCATGTTATCACATATCCTTCAATGATGGGGACCCTTTAGAAGATGAAGATGTGAAAGATGCTCCCCCGAAACTTGAAGAAGGGGTGAATGCAATGATTGATGCCTTAAAAGAAGATAACCTTGGCATAGATGAAGAATCAAGGCCCACATACCTAAGTGTTTTACTAGCAATCGATGAAGAAAGCACTTATATCGAGTTACTTAGGGAGTTCAAGGATGTATTTGCTTGGAGTCACAAAGAGATCTCTGGCTTGGACCCTAAAGTACAGTTCATCACCATGCAGTCAAGAATGACGCTCGTCCTGTTAAGCAAGCCCAAAGGCGCTTTAGGCCGGACTTGGTTCCCTTGATCGAAAGTGAAGTTAACAAACTCATTGAAGATGGCTTTATTCGCAAAGTTAAATACCCAACATGAGTCTCAAGTATTATCCCTGTAAGGAAGAAGAATGTCCAGATTTGGGTGTGTGTTGACTTTAGAGATCTCAACAATGCGTGTCCCAAAGATGAATTCCCGCTTCTTATTCTAGAGCTGATGATCGATGCTACTATTGGGTATGAGGCAATGCCATTTATGGACAGTTCATCGGGCTATAACCAAATTCGCATGGCACCAAAAAATGAAGAGCTTACTGCATTCCGTACCCCCAAGGGTATTTATTGCTACAAGGTAATGCCTTTTGGTTTGAAGAACGCTGGTGCTACTTACCAAAGGGATATGCAGAATATTTTTGATGATCTTCTCCACAAGAATGTCGAATGCTATGTTGACGACTTTGTGGTAAAATCAAGAGAGAAGAGCGAGCACTTGAAAGACTTGAGAATGGTGTTTGAGTTACTCCGGAGGCACCAACTTAGGATGAATCCATTGAAATATGCCTTTGGAGTTACTTCTGGAAAGTTCCTTGGTTTCATTGTCCGACATCGAGGGATCGAAATTGATCAAGCCAAAGTGGATGCTATTTTGAAGATGCATGAGCCTCGCGATCTTCATTAATTGAAAAGTCTGCAAGGAAAGCTAGCGTATCTTAGGAGATTCATCTCAAACCTAGCTGGGAGGTGCCAACCATTCAGTTGCCTCATGAAGAAAGGCGTTCCTTTCAAATGGGACCAAGCTTGTAGCAATGCCTTTGAAAGCATCAAAACTTACTTGATGAAGCCTCTAGTTTTGGCAGCTCATATACCTGGAAAGCCGTTGATACTATATATTTCAGCACACGAAAGGTCTGTTGGAGCGTTGTTGGCCCAAGAAGAATAGTGAAGGGAAAGAAAACTCCATTTACTACTTGAGAAGGATGATGACACCAAATGAGCTAAATTTTTCACCAATCGAAAAGTTATGTTTGGCACTAGTTAATCCAAACGTTGAAGCACTACTTTCAAGCTCATATCGTTCGTCTTGTTTCTAGAGCAAATTCGATCAAGTTCGTGATGTCAAAACCTATCCTTAGTGATCGATTAGCAAGATGGTACCTCCAGTTTCAGCAATTCGAAATTGTGTACATCCTTCAAAGGGCTATAAAAGGACAAACGTTAGCATACTTCTTGGCAGATCACCCTATACCTTATTATTGGTAGCTAACCGACGAACTACCTGATAAGGACGTAATGTTCATTGAAGTTCAACCTCCATGAAAGATGTACTTTGATGGTGTTGCACATTGCGGAGAAGCTAGTGCTGGCATAGTATTTGTCACTTCTCAAGGTGAATTTTTGCCCTACTCTTTTACGTTGACGCAACTCTGCTCTAACAACGTTGTTGAGTATCAAGTATTAATACTTGGGCTTGAAATGGCAGTCAAAATGATGCAGTTGCAATTACAAGTCTTTGGTGACTCTCAATTGGTGATCAACCAGCTTTTAAGTAGTTACGAGGACAAGAAACCTAAACTACGCCCATATCATGAATATGCTAAAAATTTAATGGGGTGAGTCGGTTATGTGACTATTCAACATGTTCTAAGGAAAGAAAACAAGAAGGATGATGCTTTAGCTGCCCTAGCTTCATCGTTAACCCTGCCTGATCAAGCGCAAGTTACTATCTGCCAAAAATGGGTAGTACCGCTGCCAAATGAGGGTGAATGTGAAAGAAATGAACTCGAACATCTTGTGGTTGTTTCTAAGGCTGAGAAGGAAGAATGGCGACAACCCATTATTGATTACTTGAGCTACGGGATACTCCCAGAAAATCCGAGGAGAAGGACTGAAATCCGTCGCCGTGCACCTCCCTTCCTTTACTACAAAGATACTCTATAAGAAGATCATTTGAGGGAGTAATATTGCGATGTTTAGGGAAAGATGAATCACTCCAAGCTTTGCAAGAAGCGCATTCTGGGGTATGTAGATCACATCAGTCTGGGCCAAAGCTCCACTTTCATATAAAAAGGATGGGATATTATTTGCCAACGATGGTAAAAGATTGCTTGGACTACGCTCGAAGATGCAAGGCTTGCCAGTTCTATGCAAATTTTATTCATCAACCTCCTGAAGTGCTACATCTGACTATTGCATCATGGTCATTTCACACTTAAGGACTAGATATTGTTGGACCATTGCCAAAATCCCCTAGTGGACACTTATACATCTTGGTTGCACCTGACTACTTCTCAAAATAAGCTGAAGTTGTTGCTCTTAAGGAGGTAAAGAAGGAAAATGTTGCAAGTTTCATCCGAGTAAATATAATCTATCGCTTTGGCATTCCTCGTTACATAATAACGGATAATGTCAAGCCATTCGACAATAGGTTGATGAACAAGATTTGTGATCTCTTTGGCTTCAAGCAACGTATCTCTTCTATATACAATGTTGCCGCCAATGGTCTAGCTGAGGCATTCAACAAGACTCTATGTAACTTGTTAAATAAAGTTGTCTCCAAATCTAAATGAGATTGGCAATTTGGCATGATCGTATGGAAGAAGCTTTGTGGGGATAGGATAACTCACTGCACGCCAACACAAGCGACCTCTTATGCACTCGTTTATGGAGTAGAAGCCGTCTTACCACTCGAGCGTCAAATACCTTCATTATGATTAGCTATTCAAGAGGGAATCACTTATGAAGAAAATGCTCAACTTCGATTAGCAGAGTTAGATGCTCTTGATGAGAAGAGGTTGGAAGCAATAAAGTCTTGAATGTTATTAAGCTCGATTGTCTCGCGCCTTCAATAAAATGTTTCGCCCGAGATCCTTTCAAGTAGGAGATCAAGTCCTTGCCATACGAAGACCCATTATTACTTCCCATAAAACCTTTAGGGAAGTTCACTTCAAAATGGGATGGGCCATATGTCGTACAAGAAGCTTATTCAAGTGAGGCTTACAAGCTGGTTGATGTAGATGGCATAAGAATTGGCCCTATAAATGGAAAATTCTTAAAAAAGTATTATCCTTGAAGTTGCAACGCTCCTTAACGCATGAGCCTAAAATGCATGTTCCTACACTCCTGGCCTACATGAGTCTAAACTGTGTACGGCCCACCCAAAAAAAAAGAGTCCGCTAGATTGAAGACCTCGAAAGAGGCGGCCTAGGCAAAAGTTAGGACATAAAAAAACAAAAGACTCTGCTAGGTTGAAAACCTCGAAAGAAGCGGCCTAGGCAAAAGTTAAAACATAAAAAAAACAAAAAAGTACCCATTCAAAACTACAGTATGACTTGATCCTCTTCACCGAGGTACGTAGGCAGCTTAAATTTTCATCCTGAGTTCAGTCGCATGATTTCAAAAGATACATAGTGCCCCAATCGTTGTTCGAATGAAGTACGATGGAATGTAATCCATTCAATCAACACTTGAAAATCAAGTTGAGAAACCATTCTTCTGTTAAACTTTGGATCCCATTTAATTTAAAGGAGGCAAGCCGCTATGGTAAATTGGTGCCTTTAATGAAATTATGACAGTCTTTTAGGAGACTACAAAGTATTCGCATTGAATTCTGGGGGTTTGCTATGTTTTAATATTCGCATAGCTTTCAAGTTTGTTGGTCTTCATATCCGCTCACTACCCTTAAAAAGGGGGGAAGAGAAGAGAGACGTCAAAAGAGAACACAAGTATAAGAAGAAAGATTGCTTGGCACAACATTTCAAATTCATTGAGACTTGAACCCAAGATATTTGTGAGAATAGAGCTCCTGAATTTCGATTGATAGCAAGAAAAAACGTCTTGTGATCCCGAAGATTCCATACCAAAACATAAAAGTTTTGGCGGAACTATTTTGAAATCTTGTTTCCAAGAAATCAAACAGTTCGTGATTTCGACATTCCTATATCAAGATACAATTTTTTTGTTGAAGCTGTGCAAATCTAAAACTATCAACGTGTCGTAATTTAAAGTCAGTTTCAAAATAATATCCGGTATGACTCTGAAAGTGTTTGATTCCAAATTTTGGATATGTCTTAGATTTTGAAGTCTAGTTTTCAAGAAATCAAACGGTTCGTAATTCCGACGTTTCTACACCAAGATACGAATTTTTTGATGACACTACACAAATCTGAAATTGACAGCGTGGTGCAATATAAATTATAAAGTTGGTTTCAAAATATTATCTGGGGCGATTTCGAAGGTGCTTGATTGCAGATATTGGATATATGTTAGATTTTAAAGTTTAATTCCTATGAAATCAAATGGCTCAAAGTTTTGATGTTCTCACATTGAGATATGTACTTCGCACCGCAAGGATACAAAGGTGATGAAAAACATTATCTTCAAAGACAAAGGAGGATGTATCTTCCAATATAGAGAACCCCGAGACATGAACGGCAACGTTGTTTAAAAGAAAGCCAAGTTCTATTATGTAAACGTCAATGCATCATGCTAAGCAAGCAACTATTGATACTGATCCAAATAAAATTGGGGGGGGGGGGGAGGGGGACATCAATGAAAATGCAATATAAAGTAAAATAGATGGAGATTGCATTTTCAAGGATAGTCGCTAATTAACTAAATGCAAGAAAAAAAAAGGCAAATAAAATACTTTATAGGCTAATCTAAAAACAACTTGTAATTGACCAAGTCTTTAAGGGTGGCCTCTAAGTGTTGTTTCTTCGTCTCCACGTCGGCCAAGTCATCAGCAGTCGCCAATGAAACATCATAACATCTACGGTACTCCTCTTCAGCAGATGAGACTCTAGATTCAATCTCTTCAACCTCTTTCTTGGCAGCATCTCGGAGAGCTCTTAACTGTTTCACCTTCTCCTTGGCCTCTTTGAGAGATAGACTGGTGATGTATAGTTCCTCGACCTTCTCCCCTTTTTCAGTCAAGACAAGATCAAGATGTTCCTTAGCTTTTAAAAATGGCTCTAATTTTTCAATGTCCACAACCTTATTAGAAAGAGTTGATCGTGCTTGGCTATATGAAGTGGCAAGCTTAAAGAAAGATGTCAGCATGTCTTTTAGAGGGCAAATATACACATCCTTTCCATCCATCTTCTCGAGAATCACTTGGATCTTGAAATGAAGAGAAGAAGCATTGTCTACAGTAAGGTCGGAAAGTTTAGCATGAATTTTAGCCCAGGCATTCAAGATGAAATCCTTGCGAAGCGTCAAGACAACCTTTCTTCTGTCAAAGATAGACATCGTTGGTGAAAATTAGGCCCCAGTTTTGCTCCAAGATTAGGAATGGAAGTTGCCTCTAGGGCCGACTTAGATATTGGAAGTGATTTCCTTGAGTCCGGATCCGCCACAGATTCACTAGTACCCTCTGGCTTTCTTTGGTGTGACGCTATCGAAATATGATCACCGTTTGGTTGCATAAAAAAAATAGGCGGTTAGTGAAGTTACCTATATGTTATAAGACAATATGAAAGTTTTAAGCATTACCTCTTTAATGACCGTCAAAGTCCTTGAAGCACTGCCAATATTGTCAGTAATCTCGACTACACCCAAGTCAGTGTCTCCTTATTTGTTTGAATATGTCTTCACCCGCTTGAAGTTTTGATCGCCATGACTACTATCACTCTCATTTTGTGATGATCTCTTGTTAGAGGTAGGAACAACGGTGCCTAATGGAAAGGAACCCTCATTGACTTGATGAGCCTGAGAAGGTCCCTTCTTTTTTTGAGCTTCTTTATATGGAGGTCCTTTGCTGTCGCATGGTGCAAGCACTTTGGATTTCAAAGTAAGGTGGTTTGTCCTCCTTGTTATTCTCTTGAGGCGTGATATCTAAAGGTGCAACGGTGATTGGCCTAGCAAAAGTCACCAAA
This sequence comes from Nicotiana tabacum, assembly GCF_000715075.1. NCBI lineage: Eukaryota > Viridiplantae > Streptophyta > Magnoliopsida > Solanales > Solanaceae > Nicotiana > Nicotiana tabacum. The sequence continues at coordinate 84,909,807 of NC_134081.1, read as the reverse complement.
GATACTAAATGATCTTCAAGAAAGCTCTCATGCACTCTTATCCACCAGGATCTGTACTTTGACGAAAATAGCTTTTTGTCGTAGATATAGCTGGGGGAAAGGTCGCCCTCGCGTTGCTGGAATTATGTGACACACAAATTCGCCAAAATTTGAGTCCTTCTTCTAATGAGGCGCTACAAAGGTTATTTTCCAAAATACCAGGACTAGTCTTATAAAACCCAAATTGACGGCTGAATCGATGTGGACTATATAGTTCAAGAATGAAAGAGTTCCCACACCTCAAAGGGAGATAATTAAAATAGATACTCATAAAATAATTGACTTTCGGTTCCGATGCTTTATCATTATCCTCAAAATAGCAAGGTTCGAACCCTCCGGCATGGTAGAAGTCCAAGATGCATTATCCGCTTGATGGATGCGTTTTCTTGCATTTGTATCATCCAAATACCTTGCAGTGCCTTCTCCGGAATACGCCTCCATCAATGGAAAACATGGTCCTTTTGGAAGCCCATAGTGCGTCCTGAAGTAGCGAGCAAGCCAACCGTATACATAATAAATGGGAAAAGAGATCTTGATATGCTCGAGATGCGAGGACTTAGAGATCTTGTTCAAACCATAGTAGATGCTCGCCAGAGCTGGGATTGCAAGGCTGAATTTCTATCCATATGCCATCATGCTCGCTATTTTAAAGGTCTAAGGTCGAATGAAATCACCATCTTGAGAGGAAAATACAAATGCACACAACCAACAAGATAATAATGCCGCCAGATACGTGCCTTCTCTCCTTTCATGTTGAACCCTAAGGTTAGAAAACATCGTCTCGTCCGTGCTAGACCATGCAACTACTTCTGGCATAGCTCCAGTAGGATTGTGCGTTGACTTCAAACGGGTAGATTTTTTATCCTTCCTTGTTGGAGCAAGTTTATATCTCAAGTCTCTCTTGCATCAAAATTCAATCCACTTGATAAATGAGACATTTGGATCATGACTCTCCCCTTCTTGAAGATGGTTAAAGGAGGTAAACATGTATCCACAAGCTCGAGGAGTAAATCTTTCATTATTTTCATTAACACCTGTGAGTTCGATAGTTTAGGGCACAACTTCTTCGTAGGGAGAACCTCCAATAGGTAAACCGCCAATGGTATGTAAATCCCAAAGAGATATTGATAATTCTCCGACTGATGTAAGTAAGGTATTTGTTGTGGGACACCAAGCTTCAAGAAACGCTTGCAAGATGTTTGAGTTTCGATCATATGTAAATAAAGAAACATAGACGGCATCATAAATTCTTGTTGTCTCCAAAGCCCGTTGACTTCTGCCAAGTATGTCCTCAGCCCATTCCCAATATCCCGGGATATGATGATATTCACCGTCAATTCTCAAAGTATCTCCCCAACATATCTCCCTTTGAATGATACGCCGTCCTAGGCAAGGAAGGGTACTCGCGATATTGAGTTTACATTGGTAAGGAGTCTGAAGGGACCACATTTTGCTTGGGTTTTGGTGGTGCTCTAAAGTCCAATCTACCATATGGAGGGAATTCTGCAGAGGTGGCAACAAATTTGCATATCGACCAACTAGTGGAGGGTAAGTCAACAACTTGGTTATAACCCCTCCATTGTCCAACTGATCACCACACCTATATTGTAAATATGCAGTTACGAATAATCCAGCCAAAGTAATAGGAATTAGACCTAACACGATTCCAAATAGAAAAACTTCAATCATTTTTATTTGTTTGAAAGGAGAAAAAAAGAGGTAATATCGATACCTAAATATTAATCCGAATTGTCAATTCTTGTTCATTGTCATTGTTTCAAAGTAGATAAATGATATCAAAAATCAATAGGTTTAAACTACTCGATCGACGAATAAAGTTTCTTAGCGTCAATTTTGAGATACTTGCGCTTGGAGGATGGAGATGTGTAGTCTCTGAAGTGAACCACCTCTTCAAAACTGCATAAGCGAAAGAAGAAAAAAGAGATTAGTAAATATTAAGTCAACGACAATTGACAAAAGGAGGATAAGATTCTAGTCCTTTGTGCTTTAGGCAGATTTCTATATGCGATTAAGAATTTTTTCTTCTATGTGTTGTCATGGGGTTAATCTTCTATATGTTGATATGGATTTATCCGTCTATGGATTTGGCCGCCTATATAGTGATATGGATTTATCCGTCTATATGAAGGAGATTTTTCCGTCTATATAGTGATATGGATTTGTCCATCTATATAGTAATGTGGATCTGTCCGTCTATATAATGATGGGGATTTGTCTGTCTATATGTTGATATGGATTTATCCGTCTATATGGTGATGGGGATTTGTCTGTCTATATGTTGGTATGGATTTATCCGTCTACATAGTGAGGTGGATTTGTCCGTTTATATAGTGATATGGATTCGTCCGTCTATATGGTGATGAAGGTTTATCCGTCTATATGGTGATGGAGATTTGTCCGTCTATATAGTGATGTGGATTTGTCCGTCTATATATTGGTATGGATTTATCCGTCTATATATTGCGAGGGATCTATCTTCTTATATGTTGTTGTGGATTTGATCATCTATATGCCATGATGGATTTATCCTTCTATGGACGTCATAAAGTTACCTGTCAACTTGGCACTCGGCGACTTTTATCTTCTTAGCCTAGAAAAAAAGAGGAACAAAAAAAGGGACAGAAATCGCAGAAGAAAGATACCTGTCAGGGAGGGACTGAAACAGACTTGAGACTATATGTGTTGATGCTTATAGTTGAAGAGCACGGTGCTATACATAGTAGCATGTATTGGCTGTCCAAAGTAGTTTTTTACAATGTGGGATCATGTAAAAGGCGATGACTACTATCTGTTTCCAACATGGACTTGGTAGGGGACTCTTCCGTATCTAAATAGAAGTCAAGCAAAGTTATTTGGTTTAGAGACGGATTTGGAAACATTCGACATCAAGCGTTGTGGTAAAATAGTATATGTACATATTCATTAGAAATAATGCTTACTTATGACTGTTCAAAGGATTTATGAGTAAGGATTTCAAATGCAAAAAGGTGGTCACGTGCCATCAATGTTTCAGTAAGAAAAACTGAAGAACATTGGCAAAGTTGGAGTTCAAATGCCAAAAGTTTCAAGCTTACGTGGCTTTCCATTGTCTTAGTAAAAGACGAATCTCTATTATAAGCAAATTTGAAGCAAGATTTTCATTACAAACAAATTGCCTAGAGCATTAAATTAGGGGTTCAAAACCATCACATTTGATGTCTTCATAATAGTTCAATCCTTGTCTTAAGTTCGACATATCTGCGACCGGCAAGTCTTGAAGTAGAGGAAATTTGTAGGCAATTAAAATTTTATTGAATTTAAATTCGCAAGAAATTTGGATTTAATCTCAATTAAATATATTTTTATCCAAATAAATATTATGAGCTAATATAATTGGATTAATTACTTAAGTCTTTTAAATATTGATTGGGCTAGCCCATTTAGTTGGACTACAAGTGATGAACCCACTTCATTAGGCCCAACATGTTGTCTTCCTAGAGGCTAGTTTGGTGCCACATGTCAAACGACGTGGTACGCCAAGTCAAACGGAAGAGCCAATAGGATCATGTCACGTGTCAAAATGACAAGGCATGCCAAGTCACATCAAAAGGCCAATGAAATCGTGCCACGTGTGTAAGTGTTCTAGCCAATCAAATGCGGCCTTGTCACACTTTAATTTGATTGGTCGAAAAGAGTTTGTTCTTATCATAACTGTAACGACCCGACCGGTTGCTTTGAGCTCTAGCGCGTCGTTCAGCAGCTTGAGGCCATGAACAACTTCACTTCACGTATTATGACTTGTACGTGTGGTCGGAATTGAAGTTTCGGAAGTTTAGAGTTGATTTGGAAAGCAAATTCTCATTTCGGAAGCATTAAGTTGGAAGAATTGACTAAGGTTGGATTTTTGAGTAAACGATCTTAGAATCGGGATTTGAAGGTTCCAACAGGTTCGTATGATGAATTCGAACTTTGGCGTATGTCTGGATCGAGTTTTAGATGACCCGGGAGCGCTCCGGCGCCTATTGTGGAAGTTGGCATTTTGGAAGAATTTTAAAAATTTGGGTCGACGTGCATTTCAATGTTATCAATGTCCATTTGGGATCCTGAGTCTGGAAATAGCTCTGTACGGTAATTCTGGTATTGGGAGCGCGTCCGGAAGTGGATTCGGATTTCCCTATGTCATTTTGGAGTCATTTGGCTAAAGCTAGAAATTTGGAAAATTTTGATAAGTTTGATCGGAAGTGGACTTTTTGATATCAGGGTCGGAATCTGATTCTGGAAGTTGGAGTAGGTCCGTAATGTCAAATGTGACATGTATACACAATTTAAGGGCAATCGGACATGATTTGATAGATTTTGGCATCGATTGTAGAAGTTGAAGTTTCAAAGTTCATTAAGTTTGAATTCGGGGTGCGATTCATGATTTTGATATTGTTTGATGTGATTTGAGGTATCGAGCAAGTTTGTGTTATGTTATGGTACTGGTTGGTATGATTTGACGGTGCCTCAGATGTGTTTCGGGGTGGTTTAGGATCATTTCGGGTTGTTTTGGAACTGTTGTTGCTAGTGTCTAGTGTCCTTCTTCGCAAACGCGAAGGAAGTCCCACATTCGTGAAGAGGAAAATTATGGGGCTGTTGAGATTGGCCTTCGTGAATGCGAAGGGTAAGACGCGAACGCGGTGAAGAACTTGAGGAAACTACGCGAACGCGAGGGTGGAGTCGCGAACGCGTAGAAGGAAATGAGGATTGGGCCTGAGGATGTTTGGCCTACGCGAACGCGAGGCTGGGTATGCGAACGCGAAGCAGTGAGGGCGGAAATCTTCGCGAACGCGTCATGAGGAAGGGCAGTGCTGGGTAGTGGGTTGTTTTAAAAACGGGTTTTGGCTCATTTTATCTCAAAATCTTTCATGGGAGCCGAGCTTAGGGTGATTTTAGAGGAGATTCATCGTTACCCATCACTAGGTAAGTGATTTCCTTCCATTTGTGAGTTAAATACATGAATTATACATGAATTGGAACATGGAAATTAGTAAAATTTGTGGATTTTTGGTAGAAAACCTAGAATTTGGTATTTTGGATTTTTACCATGAATATGGGCATGGAATTGAGAATAAATTATATATTTGAGTCCGTGATGTCATGGGCAAAGTTTATCTTTGAAAATTTTCGGAAACGGGGTACGTGGGCCCGAGGGTGATTTCATCAACTTTTCAAACGGAGTTGAAAATTGTTATAAAATGATTAATTATGAGTATTAGAGTATATTTTGATTCGGTTGCGTCATATTTGGCTAGTTTTGGAGCAACGAACTTCCGTTTGAATTGTTGGAGTGGATTTGGAGCTGGTTATGGAATTTCAGAGCGAAGTAAGTCTTCTTTCTAACCTTGTAAGAGAGAATTAAACCCATAGGTGAACCAAGTTATTATGTGCTTCTATTTATGGGGGGCTACGTATGCACGAGGTGACGAGAGTCCGTACGTAGCTACTAGCTATGCCTATGTCCGGATAGTTTTAGGCTCACATCTTGCCTTGTTGATATTGTTATTGATTTATGTTTATTGTTTGCCTCGAGAGGGAGCGAGATTGAGTTTGCTTATTAAATATTTTGAAAGGAGTTGAAATTGAAGAACTTGAGATTTAAAAGGTTTCATTTGAACTTCGAAACTTCGAAAAGGATTGAGAAATGCTATAATAACTTAGGAAATCTATGTGTAACCGCGTCGCATGTATGTTTTGCGAGTGGGGTAATTTCCTTAAAAAGCTACAAACTGAATTTCCCTTATTTTGAAAAGAATCAAGAAAGAGACATGATTTTTAAATGTTAAATTTATATTTGACCGCGTCGCAAGTATGATCCACGAGCGGGGAGATTCCTTAAATTTATATATAACTGCGCCGCACGTATGATTCGCGAGCGGGGTATTTCCTTCTACCACTCTTATGGGATCAGGTCGTTCGCTTCGGCAGGATTTATGTACCACACTCTCATGGGAGCGGGTCGTTCGCCTCGGCGGGTTAATAGATACATCTATGGTTCGTACCGTTCGACCCTCGGCAGTGTACAATTTACTTTTATGTTAGATCGGGTTGTACGTCTCGATAATTTCCTATATATATATTATCCTCATGGAATCATGCGTAACATTTTGCAAGAAGTCGGTGTATCTGAGGTTTTTCCTGATTTGGATTATGACAACCTCTTTGATGAAATCCACTATACCTATATATGCTCTGGTTATGGAGGGAACTTGCTAGTTGAAAGCTTGAGTAAATCGTAAAGAGAAAATTTGTACCACGTATTTTATACTTGTTTGTTTCATATATTTACTATGTCTCGTATTCATTCACTTTTTTTACTGTACTATATATTATTGGACCACTAGTAACAGTCGAAGTCGACCCCTCATCACTACATCTTCGGGGTTAGGCGGGATACTTACTGGGTACGCGTTGAATTACGCACTCATACTACACTTGCTGCACATTTTGTTGTGCAGGCACATATATATTACTGGCCTTGTGGGCACAACGGCGTGGCTGATACAGGGACTTAGGTGATCTGCATTTTGTGAGATGATTCGCAGCCAGCAGAGTCTTCTTCAGAGTATTTGTATTTTCTTTTCTGTCCAAATTTGTATTCTAGACAGTAATTGTATTTCATTTTATCTCCTAGTAAATGCTCATGCACTTGTGACATGAGAAAGAGTGGAATGGGACTCCGAGGTCTGCGGACGCGACAGATATACCTTGAAGTCTCCAAAGCTGTCCCGGCTCACTGATAGTGCGGCTGATAAGGTGCACCTGGATCTGTACACGAAAACATGTGCAGAGAGTAGCATGAGTAAACCACAATGGTACCCAGTAAGTGCCAAGCCTAATCTCGATCGAGTAGTAACGGGGTCAGGCCAAGGCTCTACCGGAGTAAACATAATAAATTAAACAGTAAAAGATATAAGTAAAGTTCAAGGTAACACAGTTAAATAAATTCTCGAAAATTTAACAGTTAAGGGAGCCCTCGGCTCAGAACAAGGTAAACACAATGTGGAAACTCCCGGGATACCGTCCCATAGTTCTGAATAAATATACAGTACATGGGGATCTCCCGGAATACGTTCGTAGTCCCAAAATAAATATGCAATACTGGGGGATCTCCCGGAATACGTCTATAGTCCCAAAATAAATATGCAAGACAAGGGGATCTCCTGGAATACGTCCGTAGTCCCAATTTAAATATACAATACAGGGGGATCTCCCAGAATACGTTCGTAGTCCCAATTTAAATGTGCAAGACAGGGAGATCTCCCGAAATACGTCCGTAGTCCCAATTTAAATATGCAACGCAAGATGAAATCACAGGTATGGCACCGAGTTATACAATTTACGCTGAACACATATAAGGAAGGTAGGGACTTAACTAAGCATGGCGCACAAAATATCAAATAGGCAGTTAAAATATGTAAGCATGCTTCTCTAATCTAAGCTAAATAATTAAATGTATTAGTGCAATTTAATAAAGGAAAAACAGTTTATGATTTAGAAAGGAAAAACGGGATTTTTGCAATAATAGGCCATGTACGTACTCGTCACCTCACGTACACGGCGCCCACACATAAATTAATATCAAACATCCTAAAGAAAAAATTCCCAACACAAGGTTAGGTAAGCCACTTACTTTGACCGCTCAAATCAACTTGATATCACGTTCATCCACGAGTATCCGCCTCCAAATGGCCCGAATCTATTCAAATTAATTGCATAATGTAAATATAACTACAAGTAACTAATTAATTCGAAACTAAAGCGTAAAATTAGGGAAAACACCCAAAAAGTCTCCCCGAACTCACGTCTCGAAATTGGGTAAAAATTATAAATTATGAACATCCATTCACTCATGAGTTCACTCAAACAAAATCATCTAAATTCGACGTCAAATTCCCATTCAAATCTCAGATTTTCAATTGGGGAACCTTTTCCCCCGTTTTAAAACTTCTACCCTCAAATTCCTTAATTAGACAAGGGAAAATAACAATAGATTAATGAAATATACACGAATTAGAGTTAAGAATTGTTACCCACTGATTTCCTCTTCAAAACCCTTGCAAAATCGCCTTCTCCCGAGCTAAAACTCGAATTGGTAAAAATGCGAAATGAACCCTCGAATCTGACTCTTCAACCCAGCGATTTCCGCACCTGCGGACCTAGGACTGCACATGCGGTCACGCACCTGCGGACAAATCCATCACAGGTGCGAAGTCCACTTACTTGGGCTGCGTCCGCACCTGCGACCTCTGGGCCGTATCTGCGGTTCCGCTTCTGTGGACAACCAGCCGCACATGGGAGCCGAGCTTGACAATTCCATTTCTGCATCTGCGAGCTTCCCATGCGCGCATGCACTCCTTCACCAGCCCCACCAGTTCTGCATTTGCGCACCCCCTCCGTACCTGCGGCTCTCGCACCTGCGATGTCCCTTCCGCATGTGCGAAACACCAGAACCAGCAAAGGCACCAGATTTTTCCCAAGTCCAATTCCATTCCGTTAAGCATCTGAAACACACCCGAGGCCCCTGGGACTTCAACCAAACCTACCAACCAATCCTATAACACCATACGAACTTAGTCGAGCTTTCAAACCACATCAAACAATACCAAAATCATGAATTAAGCACATATTCAAGCCTAAGAATTTAGAATTTTCCAAATTCTACAAACGAAGGTGAACCACATCAAATCTAGTCCGAATGATCTCAAATTTTACACACAGATCACAAATGACACTACGAACCTACAACCACTTTTGGAATTCCATTCCGAGCTTGATATCAAAATTTTCACTATCGGCCGAAATCGTCGAAAAACTTTCTCCAATTTAAGCCTAAATCTACTACAGAACTCCAAAACACATTCCGGACGCGCTCCTAATCCCAAAATCACTCAATAAAGCTAACGGAGTCGACGGAATTCCATTCCGGATCCGTCTTCACACAGTTCAGACTACGGTCCAAACTCTAAGGCTTAAACTCACAACTAGGGACTAAGTGTCCTAAAAATCTCCGAATTCCATAACCAATCACTCTGGCAAGTCCCAATAGCGGAAACAAACGTGAGAAAAATAGTTATTAGGGGATCGGGGCTCTAACTCTCAAAACGACCGGCCGAGTCGTTACATCATTGTTGAATGAAGTTATAGACTTATGTTTTCCATTTATTTTGAATTACATTTACTTATATTATCTTAAAACTTATTTTATATTATGTTGTAATTTTACATAAAAGTATTATGTTATTTATTTTCTTGAATTTTGAATTTATGTTATACTTTCGGTTCTATTTTTCTTTGCTTTAGTAGTATTGACTTATTAATTTAGATTGCATACCGTTCATTTTTACGTTAGAATTGATAGATTATTTTTTCGTAAAATATTTGAGCAATGTTATGGCAAATATTATAAATATTAATCTTTTTATCAACCATGTAGTCCATGTTGTTCTTACAAAATATGTAGTTTTAGTTTTTATAATTAATTAAAGTAAAACATTATTAATTTGTAAAATATATGTCAATTATTTTTATAATATTAGTTGCAGGTATATGATTCGTAATTAATATATTTTTAAGAAACAATATGCGTCTTAAATGTCAAATTTAATACTATAAATTATAAAAGCATATATTTGTTAAATTTTAACTTTTAATTTTTGATAATTAACTTTATATTAAAAATTTAATCTAACTGTGTAATTATACTTGTGTAACTATATAGTACACATGTAATTACATTATGACAAACAAACAGGTCGTCCTAATTATAATACTATGTTATTACTAGGTTGTGTAATTATTACCTTAATAATTACATCAATTGCAATTTCATGGTGGCTTTCCAATTGTAATATCAACAATATAATAACAAAATTATCGTAAAGTTTAAGGCACTACAACATGATATTTCACCGATGTTCAATAATTGCTACTGGATAAAGAGTCTCTACCTCTATTAATTCATAAGTTATGGATGGATCAATGAAAACTCTATTGCAATGAGTATAAATATTCTTCAAATGAAATATTCATGTTTAGTTTTTTTTTCTCTCAAATGTACTTGTAACTTTAGCAATATAGTTCGAAAAAAAAACAATTTCTAAATGGAAGAAACAAGTGTTCTTTCAACTTACACACGGATCATAGTGAATTAAAAGTTCTAATTTATTTTCACCGACTATAAATTAAAAGTTCTAATTTACCAGGTTAGATAAGATTAGAAATGAGGTTATTCGCGACAAGGTGGGTGTGGCCCCTATTGATGACAAGATACGGAAAACACGGCTTAGGTGGTTTGGTCATGTGAGGAGGAGGAACATAGACGCTCCTGTGAGGAGGTGTGAGAGGTTGACAGTGGAGGGCCTACGAAGAGGTAGAGGTAGGCCAAAGAAGAGGTGGAGAGAGGTGATTAGGCAGGACATGACGCAACTTCAGCTGACCGGGGACATGACCCTTGATAAGAATGTATGAAGGTCGAGGATTAATGTAGTAAAGTAGGTAGTCTAGAGTGCTCATAACAACAGTATTGGCACGCAGTTTCGCTTTCTGTTAGTAGCATGTTTTTATGACTAACCGTTGTTTTCTTGCATTGTTGATCACCTTACTATCTTATTGTTTTTATTATATTTTTATATGGTTTTTGATATTGTCCCTTCTTGTCTAAATTTTCATTAATGTAGTGCTAATACTTTTCTGAGCCGATGGTTTATTGGAAACAACTTCTCTATCCTCACAAGGTAAGAGTAAGGTTTGCGTAGACACTACCTTTCTCAGACCCTACAATATGAAATAATACTGGATATGTTATTATTGTTGTTGTATATGAAACAAGTGATAGAAAAAACAAAAGACAAATGAAGCAATAGTTTAACAGTCGTAGTTGTCTGGATTATGAGATCTAGAATGGAGTTAGGGAAAAGAAAAACAAATCAATAGAAACAAATATACAATTATGAATCATCTAACAACATAAAGGTTATTTTTGTTTACATTCTCCCTTTATATGTTCACTCACTCTCACTCATATCTCTTATTACTATTGATTATTAGCATAATAGCCTAATAAATACTTTTACTTATCCCGTTTTATCATTTCGGTCTCGATACTTTACAAGGTTTCATCCAAACACCTGTAGTTGTTACAACGCACTACTTTAAACCCCTCTGATCGTTGACAAAACATATGTGGTAACTTGATGACCGAGTTAGACAAAATACGTAAATTTTACGCGTATAAAGAGCGTGAATATAAAAAGTTAGACTAAAATAATTAGAATAAGAAGAATAAATAAAAACAAAAAGTAAAAGATAAAAAAAAATATATATATGCCTCCTTCCCCCACGGCTCCCCCATTACTTTTTCTCTTTCTACTGTTCCCTATCCTTTTTCTCTGCTACCCCTCCTCCATTTCTTTTCTCTTTCTCCCCTTTTTCCTTTCCCGTTCTTCTCCTTCCCATTTTCACAAATCTTGAACATTTTGAGAAAAATATATTCCAAAACCCTTTTTTGAAGAGCAATCATCATTAGTGTTTTTGAGATGAATTAGATTTATGGCTATTACAATGTTAAATCTGTTTTGGGTAAGGATCATTTTTGGACTATGATTTTCAGGTTGTAGAGTTGATATTTAATGGTGGATTTATTTGATGGAGATAAGCTGATTTTTTTTTTTTGGCAATTTATGGTGAGATGTTGGAGATGCGGTGATTTTGAAGGGTGTGGTTGACGGAGATCTTTGCAGAATTAAGTGGGATGTACATCGTAAAATTATGTGGACATATGAGTATATTGAGGATTTTACTGGTGGTGCATTGGCGTCAATGGAGGAAGAAGTTCAAGGTGGTTCACATGGGTGTGATTGAAGTAGTGAGTGGCGGCGTTGGACAATAATCTTTGTAAGGGAAATGTGGTTGCTGGTAAAGCCATAAAGTCGGAGTGTTGTTTCTTACTTTCTGTTGTAAAAAATGGAGAGAGATGGGCAAGCGTGGGAAGGAGTCGAGTGAAAAAGAAAAAGGAAATTATTATTTTTGAAATTAAAGTAAAAAAATAATGACGTGTCATAAAAAATTTGATGTGGATGACGACGTGTCATCCACATTGTGCATTTGAAGAACACAGAGGGGTTTAAAGTAGTGTGTTTTTAACAACTACGAGTGTCTTGATAAAATCTTGTGGAGTATAGGGGCCGAGATGACAAATCAGGACAAGTAAAGGTATTTATTAGGCTATTATGCCTTAATTATTTATAATTTGCTTAAACAATGTTTTTAAAAAATATTTACAGCTATTTACTTGTATATCAGACCTTTACATGAATTTAGCTTATTGTTTTTGCACATACTCATTAATTTATTTAGTATCTTATATTCATGTAAGTAATTATTATAGATTATATTATACATTTATGAAAAAGTTATTTTTGTTACAAATCTAGCGCCAACTTTAGCTAGCGTTTGGGTATAGATTTGGTTGAAACTTGACAAAAAATTTTAAAGTTGTGTTGAAAATTAATTTTTAAAAATTGAAGTTGTGTTTGGACATGTATTTTATTTGCAAAAATATTAAAATTTTGTGAGTGAAAAAATTTTTCACCCAAAAACTAGCCCAACCTAGTTTTTGGAACTTGATTTTTTTTAAAAAAAACTGATCAAATTTTATAAACAAATAATTTTTTTTTTAATAAAAAAGTAACCAAAATCCATATCCAAACGGGAGTTTAATTTTCCTCAAATGAAGCATATATTAATAATGTAGAATAACCCTCTCTATAATCCTTCATTGTATTATAATATCCAAATTTATCGTGTATACCAACATAATGAATATTAAATTGTATATGTGACTTACAAATAGTTATACTTATTCACAAGTATAATTTTGTGGTGTTTCCTAGCAATGGTTCTGCAAGAAAACAAAAACAAAAGAAGTTTTTTTTTTGGTAATACAAAAGAGTTACAGCCAAATTTATCTATAACAACATCTATTCACTATAAAAGCCAAATTTTTCTCGGAACCAAATTTTAAATTATATTATAATATATATCCTCTACAACAACACTTCATTATAACAGCCGAAAAATATCAAAATAAACGAGATTGTTATAGAAAGATTTGACTATACTTTGACAAGTCGAATGGATACTAAAAGAATTAAATAGTTCATTCAACCGACTTTGGAATAAATTTTCTACTTCAAATTAAAATACTAAAATTTGGAACGACGAACCCTTCATTGGGAGCCCCCAATCGAAGAAAAAAAGAAAAAGAAAAGTCACTCACTTTATTTGTTGGGACAACAACGCTACCAAAATTGGCTCATATTTTATATTCTTACCTAGTTTGGTCCGCTTTATATTGATTTTGATTTTTTTCCATCCCTTAGTCAATATTAAAGATTCGCTTATATTATTTTAGTCAGAATGGCTTCCTGGCCACTTAAACTTGTCGGGTTTTTAAAAGATGATACATAAGTTTTCTACTTTCCCATTTGAACACTAGAACTCATTTTTCCCGTAACTAATAAACACATCTAACAAGAGACCATGCGCGCGTGTATTACACATACACATACTTGTCCATCCAATCAGCAAATGACCAATGGATGTCTTACACGTCAAGGGCGCGAAAACCTTAACCCAACATATCAAGGTCCCCTCTTTCATTCCATAAACCGCCCCCCTCCCCTCATTTTAACCTCTCTATGACCAAACCCTCTTCCCTGTTCATTCCCGGTTCTCTATGTTTCTTTGTTCACGCAAGCTCTACAAATTATCCGACCTAAACTATAGCTCCAAATGCCATAGCCTAGTGTAATTCACAAAAAAAAAGGAAAAAAGGAAAAAGGATCCTATAAATCTGTTCAAATTATGGTGGTGGATATGGCATGAGGTTAGCGGTACTGGATGAACTTCCAAAATCGATCATAATCACTCACCCCTTCAAAAATCCATCATAATCACTCACCCATTTTTTTGTTTTCGTTTATTATCTGTTAATCTTGTTCTGATCGGGCTTCGTTTGGTCCAAGTGATGCAAAACTTAGCTTCAACTGCATAATGACAAAATATACGACTTTCCATTATTTTTACGGTCTGAAAAAAAGAAAAATAAATTAAAAATTGAGCTTCAGATTTTACAAGAAAGAGGAATGGAGCTTCAAATTTTAAAAAAATGGAGGAAGAGGGTATTTTAGAAGGAATGAATAAGAAGACAATTAAATACAACCCATTTTGTACTGTTGGACATTGGGAAGGGGGCTTTCACGCTCATGTGCGTCGTGTTCCTCACGCGGCCTACTGATTAGGACCAACTGACGCCACATGGGCATGATCAATGACCAAATGTGTTTATTAGTTACGGAAAAATGAGTTCGAGTGTTCAAATGAAAAAGTTGAAAGTTTATGTATCGGCTTTTAAAACCCCGTCAAGTTTAAATGGCTAAAAAGCCATTCCGCCTTTATTTTATTTTGCTTTTCTTCTTTCTTTCTTTTCCTTCCCAAAATTCTTGTAAATTTTCAAAAAAACAAGTGCCATTATGCTGGGCAGCCTCGCTCCCATCGAAAAAATTTACTTCTCCTTATAAATAACCATTCACTAAAATAAACCGTTATAGTTTTATCGTTAAACACACATTCTCTATGTATAGAGAGATGGAGAGTGGAAAGGAAAAAAAATTGCTTGATATGGTGATTCATGATATACAATGTTGGGTGACATTTACAGCATGCATTGTCGCCATTAACGATCGTAATCAGCCCAAAAAAATTAAATATGCCATAGTTACTTCAATTTTACTCTACCATTGAAGGCCGTTCAAAGCTTCAATTTTAGAAATTGGGTTTTCGACTTTATTAGTAATTTTGATTAGGTGTTGTTCTAATCGATTGAAAATATTAAGAGCAGTTTAAAACTTAAATTTGAAGTAATTTGAGCTAAATTTGAATTAAATTTCAAAAGAGACTCAAGGAAGAAGACGAAGCCAATTTTTTTATATACTAATGTATAATAAGTGTACATGAGTGTACAAACACCTCTTATATACTATTATACACATATATACATAATGTATCTATCTTGTATAAAAGTGCAATTCTTATTAAAAACCAGTCCAAATTTCCATTAAATGACTTCAAATTTCATAAACAACCTTCTTAGACTATTTCTAACAAGTCTAAACAACATCCACTCTAAAATTCTCACAAAATCGAATTCGAAATCTAAGTCCACTTATCTAAACTTGTTCAACAATGATGGATTACCATAAAAGTCTAATTTTCTCCACCCAAATAGATTTGTTTTGTTGCACTAGTGTTTGAGTGACATTTATTGATGCAAAGACTGGATTAGAAGCTTGAGATTTAAAAATAAATAAATTGAATAATGATATCAAAAACATATTTTGAGTTGGATATTAAATTTTGGCCTATTATTATTTGGTTATAGCTTTGCAAAGTTATATATAGGTCACCTCGTTAAAAAAATGTATGTGTGTGAACTTTAATTCTCTGTAAAAAAAAAAAAAAAGAAAGGAAAAAAAAGAAACAACGGCCAAATTAACCAAAGAGGGTAAAAACAGAAACGGAAAGAAGGAGCAAATCTACTGAGTAGCGGAAATCAGTGTTCAGTGAGCAGGTAAAAAAACTTCAGCGGCACATCCTCCCAAAGTCCGTCTGAATCAATCACTAAATAAAGATTACTTAAAAGGACATATCAGACGCGAATCGTAAAAAGGATCTTCGTCCGCTTCTTAGTTCGTCTATGGAAAATTGCCGATCTTAGTACAACACACATATGGTTTGTGCAGATCGGTAATGGCGAACTTCTTAGCTCAGTTTCAAAGTATTAAAAATATCTGCGATCACGTCGTCATTGCCGGTAACAAATCTCACCTCTCACTTCAATTTCTCTACTCATTTTATACAAACCCTAGCTTCATTTGCGCTCTTCTCAATTACTTTTTTCATGTGTTTAGTTGTTAGTAGTTTAAATTGAGTTATAGTTCCAATGTCTCGCGTTAACGCCGGCCACTGCCGCTTCAACTATATTAGCAACGTGATGGATCAATGTCTCCTAGTTTAGATCACTTAGAAATGTTACGAGGACTACTTCAGATATAGAGAGGCAATTTAAGACGAAAATGCAGAACTTGATTAAAACTATGCTATTTTTTCTTAAAAATTAACGATTTCATTGTAATCTGTCGGAATCAATATAAAGTTAGCTAATAGCAGAACATAATGGATGCAAAGGATGCATATAGGTTATACCTTCTCAAAAAAAAGAAAAAAGAAGAGGGATGCATATAGGTGATATTGACTAGTTGGATTAAGGCTCAGTTGTTGTTGTTGTTGCACGTATTATTACGTCCAGTATTTGTCAGGTGACTTGTATCTTATATAGAGATGAATGAAATTTTGGGACTATGTAGTTTTAGAGAACTCCTAGTTTACTTTAAACAACAAATTATTTAGTATTGAAAGGAAAATGGCTAAGTGGATTTAGAGAAATTATATAGCAGAACCAAGTTTGTGATTCAGTAGTAGTTGGTTGGTATATAAATTATTTTACTGTAACTTCGATATACGTGTGAATTACGTGGTACAACTGTGGCTCGTAAGTCTGTTGTGTGTCCAGTATATTTGCCGCATTACTGAAGTTATGCTCACCTTGAATATTGGAAAGGTAAAACATGTTTGTTTACTAGGGGGAAGCTTTTGGTAGTTAGTGCATTTTCTTGGCTTCTATACTTCAGGCTCATGTGTGGGCATCCTGCCTGGAGCGTAATCTTTAAATGTGCTACACCTATGTACTCTCTCCAATTTTTGGTAAATGTACTTGAACAAGTAACCTCCCTCCTTTTCTTTTGAAGGGAAGATATACTACTACTAGTTTCCTGTTCCCATTTCTGGCTCTACTAATACTTCTAGTTTAAAAACCTTAATCTGGAGCTTTATGAGCTGCACAGTGCCGACATCAGACATATAAACACATAAACTGAGAGCTGTAGAATGATTAGTTCTTCTTGTAACTTTTTACTTTTGTACATTATCTTGTACGGGCCAGTAGCTCAACTTCATTTTCCAATAAATTACTCTGCAGTTGAAGATGTAAGTGATTTATGGCCCCTTGTAAAGAAGGGGTTTGAAGACCATTTGCCATTCAAGAGAGCTTTTCTGAATAACAAGACCCGTAATCCTGTGCTTGTGGATGAACTGCCAGCTGAATACATATTGACAACAGACTCAAGACTTCGTAGCCGATTTCCTCAAGAGCAATCCTTATTTTGGTTCCGAGAGCCGTACGCCACTGTGGTTCTTGTCTCTTGTGAGGTAGGAAGCATATTTAACTTCTTAAATTTGACTATTCTATCTTGGTTCATTATTCGATAGACATAGAGGCTTTGAATGAGTTTGTAAAAGCGTTTGAAGGAGGTAGTGATAGAGTATAGCGGGAATGAACCATTAAATAAGGGACTGTAACGAAGAAAATTTCTTTCTTCATCTTTTTGTTCTAGCTCTAAGTAATTTATGGAGCATGTTTTTCCTTATTTGTCCCAATGTCATAAGCTGATGGTTCACTCTTCAAAACTTTAGATGATTAGAGCAGAGGCGTATCTAGTATTTTAATAACAGGGTGCACCATTATGTTAAATTAAAAAGGGCATGGTGAATTAGGAATTTGTTTATTTATAAGTTATAGAAAGAATTAATTAAAAAGAACTATAGGGACCGAACTCCTTGACTTGAGGGACAAAAGGGGCACTTAGTCACTAGTGCACTAGAGTAGTCACTTGAGCATGGGTGGCCACAAATATATTTAGGTACATAATCTGAAAAATTAGTACTGTTTATACATAAGAGGGAGGGGAGCATGGGTGCATGTACCCCACCCCCCTCCACATACACCCGCCCCTGGATTAGAGGGCAATGACCTGGCCGTGTTGAGGTAGCTCAGGTATATGGACCATTCACATAAACGTGCATGTCGCAAGAAGTTAGTGGTGGTTCAGGGTTACAGAGAAGGAAGGGGGTAGGGGGAGAACAGATTTAGACTTGTTAGCTTATAAATTCAGCTCCTGTCTTGGGAGGACTATGCTAATATAGTGCTGGTGGTTGAGTCGAGGAATATTATGGTTAAAAATAAAAGAGAAGGTAAGTGGAGCCAGCGTTATTAGCTTATATTCCTGTTTGGATAGGACTAAGGCTCTAAGCTCATAATGATTGGTGGCTGAAATGGGGAAATCCTTTTTTTTATAAGGTAATAAATTTTATTGCCAAATTTTGGGCGTAAAACCCGCATACAAGAGGTACACCAAAAAAAGTAGAGTCCTACATAAAAATATGATTCTCTAATCTCTACGAATTACACCCAATCTTTTTTACGAAGAGGAACTTCATGGGTGCACCAAAAAGAAATAAGAGATAAAAGACTACTTTTCAATTGTATAAAATTCATTTCTATCCCTTCAAAAGCTCTCCTATTTTTTCTCTCCAAGTATCCCGCTTAAGTGCAAAAGGAGCCACTTTTCAAGCCCTATATCTGCTCTTCTTTCTACCACGATTCCAGCTGAACATGACATCTTTCATGGTTTCTGGCATCACACACGAGACATGGAGGAATCTTATGCCAAGTAGTGTCTGTATAGAGAAAAAAAGGAGGATGGGCAAAGCGGGTGAGAATTTTTTGAAGGTGGGTAATAGTAGAATAGGGAAAGTTATATGCCTAGTTTATAAGATTGAGAAAAGTAGCTGGTTATACGCATGATTGATTCAGCGAAATGGCCCACTCAAACTCATTTTCTTGGATTTTCATGTTGGAAGTTGGTTTTTCCTAGTGGCGGACTGCATGATCTTTTATTTAAGAAAACTGCTTATAAATTAGCATTCATCCTTCTTAGAAGGAATTGAATTGGACAAGAAGTTCTAGTTATGCACAAAAAAATCATTGTCCTCTTAGTGAGGGATAAAATTGGCAGTTAAGGAAAACCCTGAAGTTCTTTCACCTTTGAGTTTCTAAGTTGTGATGGTCCTTTGAGTTGTTTTTTTTAATCAGTCAAGTTGTTTAGTTTTCTTGACAGCATTTTCTAGCTTAAACTGCTTACTTAACACCCGGCGTTTACTCTACTTCTGCTTCTTTTGTTGTGAAGATAGTTTCTTGTTTGTATACAGTAAAGATTGACAGCTTCTTTTTTCCCTTGCTAGGATCTTGATGAGTTTAAGACTATTCTCAAGCCACGCCTAAAGTTAATAGTTCAAAATGATGAAAGGGAGTGGTTCATCATCTTCGTATCTAAAGCGCCATCTCACAATGATCAGGCTACCAAGATGGCGAAAAAAGTATATGCAAAACTTGAAGTTGATTTTAGCTCCAAGAAGAGAGAAAGGTGCCTCTGCTGCTAATTATATGAGTACTGATGTTGCAATTAATAAGTGTGCTGATTGATTGCCACTCATGCATCTCAAATTGTTTTACAAAGGATAGTCTGTTGGGTTGTTATTCAATGTCCCGACTTCTCTCTCTTTCCAGAAGAAATCGATTGAATGGGAAATTTTAAAGAATATTTTATTTAGCATTGGAGCAATTTTTTATCGGTAAAGCTTTATATTAATAATAAAAACCAGCAAAATTGACCATTAGAGCAACTTGCAAGAGGTACAGGGATCGTACCCCTGATCTCCATCTTAATTCTTACTTCATCCTGTCAATAGAAACCATTAGTGCATCTTCTTTCTGGATATCATCACCAAGGAAGGTTACGTTGCGGTTCTAATAAGAAGGCTAATTTGAATAGTTATCATTCTTCCTCTCATGGATTTTGGCATTAAGCTACCTTTTCATTTGACAGGTTGTCATACTGCTAACTTTCACTGCATGTGGTCTATTCCATTATCTGCCTTGAGTTAATAGTATTTTCTTCAGATCTCTATGATACTCATCCAGTTAAAGCATCGAGTTAAATGACATATTGAAATTACGTGAAATCAGAAAGATGTAGACCGAAGTTTACCCAACTATTATTTTTGTTTCTTTTTGAATAAGTTTTCAACAACCAAAATAAATTCTCTCTCAAACCTATTTGGATATGTTGTATAGATGTTGCAAACTAGATTTTCATGGACCTGATACAAATTTCTGGGATGACTTGGAAGCTAAGATAATGGAATGCATCAAAAATACACTTGATAGACGCGTTCAGTTTTATGAAGAGGAAATAAGGAAGCTCAGTGAACAGCGCTTCATGCCTGTGTGGAACTTCTGTAACTTCTTCATTTTGAAGGTAATAATGTTGAAAAATATACCTTCCTTCCTTAACGAAATGGTTAAAATTGTTCTTCATCATTAGTAGGATTGTCATATGTTAGTACCTGGCTTTACAAATATAGAGAAGTTTCATCTTTTAGCAATCTATACATGATTTCAAAGATGGCCTGTTTGGAAAGCATTTTAGTGCGATATATCTTCTGTTGCTGAATATAACAGTTAGTAATGAGTTAGTTTTATGCTTTATAACAGTTAGTAGGCTAGGTCTAGATAATCTAAGTTTAGTAGGTTAGCTTTGGATAGTAAGTGATTATATTATGCTTATGTGGAGTTGCCTCAAACTATTGCATTGTTTGCTCAGCATTAGATTTGTGTCGGGAGGATCCATGTTCTAGATTTTTCAGTAACAATTTTCTCTCATTTAACAGGAAAGCCTGGCTTTTATGTTTGAGATTGCTCATCTCCATGAAGATGCATTACGTGAATATGATGAACTAGAACTCTGCTACTTGGAAACAGGTGCTTAATGGTTGACTCTTAATCTTCAAGATGGATCAATGCTAATTGTTTAAATTCACTGCTAAACCATAGTCGTCCTTCTCGTTTGATTTTAACCTCTTTACTTAGCCATCTTTACAAGTCTACCTCCTTTCTTATTATGCCATCGGATTTTAAAGGAAGCAGCATTTCTGTTTCAATTTCTCTTTTTTTAATCAGGTAAGAGCATTTCTATTTCAACTAACTTTCTTCCTCTATTAGTTATTTTTTTTGTTGTTCAAAATTGAGTAGATTGAGGAATTCTGACTGACAATTTCAATTACTTGTCCAAGACAAAAGGATGGGCCGTGTGAAAATATATTTGCGTTAGCATAAACATATCTTTCTACTGTCAATTCCCCTGAAACTCTTTTGGACTTTGTTAGCTCCTTGACTTTAGACTAGGCCTTTAGTAATAGAGATAACATTGTCTTTTTTCTTTTCCTTGCTCTGTAAATTTTGCATCCTCTTGATGCCTTTTTATTGAAATCCATTACCTTGTCAAAAAGCATAGTCTACTTGTTTCCATGTGTAACTTTAAAACATCTCAATGTTATCTAGAAGAAAGAGGTCCTTTTGGCACAGGTTACAAGGATTGCTGGCAAGTTTTACTTTTTTCCATTTGATGATTGTTCGTTAGTTGACATTGTTCTATTCTGTAGCCGAGGAGTGTCTAGTGATTGGTGTAATTGAAGAGCTTTTGTGCTTAATTGCTAATTTTGTTCCTACTTTTTAGTAGGTGACCTTAGTTCTCAATAAAATACAACTTTATCAACAGAGAAGCTTATCTCCACCATGTGCATAGTCTGTATAGTGTCTGTCTGTCAAGCAAAGTCTGAAATAGATTGCCTCGATCAAAAGATTATTTTTCCTTAAGAAATATCCTAATTGAGAAATCCTCATCTCTGTTGACCCTAAAAGGTTCTCTACATTTCTCTACGGAGTTGGTCAAACCTATGTATATGTGAATTTGCATTATGTCCTACAATCTCAGTGCTTTTCATAAGTTATAGAATCAAAGATGCTTGCAGACAATCCTTACTATATTACGATCGGTTCCAGTCCAGTAGTTCTTTTGACAGTAGATGCTTTTTTAGCTCATGAGCATTCTGATTTATACTAGTACTTCGTAACAATGAAGGTTGGCGTGAAAGAAATGCTAAGAGCCCGTTTGGACATAAAATTTGATGGAAGATTTTTCCAAAAAAATTTCACTTTTTTTCGAAATCAGCGTTTGTTCATAAAATTTCCAATTTTCACTTGAAGATGCATTTTGGAAATTTTCGAAAATTTGAAAAACTGCAAAAAGCTATTTTACAAAATTTTCGCTCAAATCAGTCACAAAACTTCAAAAACAACCCAAACTGAAATTTATGTCCAAACACAACTCTAAATTTCAAATACCATTTTCACTTGAAAAAAGTTTTCACCATTTTTTCGAATTTTACAATTCTTATGTCCAAACGCCTACTAAATCAATTTAATTTGATGACATAAGATCATCCGTGTCCTTTCTTTCTCATCCCTGAGGTCTGTACAATGAGAAGCCACTGTGATAGTCTGCTGATTTCTGTTATGCTTTGCAGTGTACTATTTAGGCTAACTTGATTTGCTCTAATAATCCGATGGTTTCTGGTTATGAAAATTGGTAAAGCTGATAACTGACCCGATCTTCATCTCTCATACTGAATAGTGAATATGACTGGGAAACAGAGGGACTTTGGAGGAATGGACAGCAAAGATGATCAGGCTGCATTGCTCAACCCAGGAAAAAAAGCACTTAACCAGATTGTTCAGGATGATTCTTTTAGGGAATTTGACTTCAGGCAGTATCTATTTGCCTGCCAATCAAAGGTGAGTATGGAAAGACCTATGATTAAAATGGGCTAGTTTCTGCACAAGGTAAATGTCTTTTATTATTCAGTCGTAGGAAAGATACATACTGCACTGTTCTCTTGCTTTCATCGTCCTTCTCTCTGTTGGGACATGCCAAAAATGTTGCCCCAACAAAAGATGAAAGGAACTCAAGTACAATTTCTAGTAATGCTCCAATATGTAAATTTTTGGCACTGACATAGTTGCTCCAAGACTTGCAACCCTAGCAAGTGAAATCAATTTGCTCATTCCTAATCCATCACGTGCATTTTGAAAGAGGATTATAAAAATTAGAAGAGGAAGTTCAGCTGATTAACCTGCTAGGGATTTTTATGACTTCAATTTTGGGTGGATTAGTATCTGTTACAAGATCTTTTGATATTTCTTCAGTCTTCCTTGTACTTCTCCATGGTCCCGCAACATGATAAAGCTGTCAATGGATCAGCGACGCAACAATATTGTATTAGCCATATGATGGATGCCCTCATGTATGAGCACTCTCACAATGATGAGGATCCCTCATGGCTTTAACTGGATGAGTACAACAGTTTTTCCCCCCAAATTTCTAGAAATTTGTGTTTTCTAGAGTCTACGTGTATGTTGTTGCTAACTTGCTATAGCTGAAGAGATTCAGATTCTTTG
This sequence comes from Nicotiana tabacum, assembly GCF_000715075.1. Classification (NCBI taxonomy): domain Eukaryota; kingdom Viridiplantae; phylum Streptophyta; class Magnoliopsida; order Solanales; family Solanaceae; genus Nicotiana; species Nicotiana tabacum. The sequence continues at coordinate 84,886,415 of NC_134081.1, read as the reverse complement.
TGGTTGAAAAAGATAATGGAAATTCTATGTGAACCATACTTTCTCATTTTGTAGTATACGGGTTGTTTCCAATTGCAGTAGTTGCCTCGTTCTACTTTCATGTTTAGCATAATTCCATGATCCTGATAATACTCTAGTAAATTCTCGTAGCTCGAAAAAATATAAAACTTATCAGATATCTACTGAGGGAGGATAAGTTCTGAATATGTTCCTCATTTTTCATCTGCACCTTTATGAAGAGCATTTATTGCTAAATAATTCTCACCGGTGCTCAACTTTGAGAAATGTGTTTGTTAGTTTTAGGAAGCGATTAGCATTTAAAGGTACGAATTCTCTCCAGTTTAATTGTTTGGTTGGGTTTCGCGTGTCACATTTATTATTTATTCTTTGCAGCTATTGAAATACCTTTTTGGCTACTACTGTTCTGCCGTTTATATGTTCAAAACACTAATTGGGATAGAAAGATACTGCAATATGAAAGATTGTATCATGCTCATAAGTTCAACCCCCTGGAACCCAATAAACGATTAAAGAAAAAAAGAAGTAAGAAGATAGAAGGAGCTGACATCACTTTTCCTAGCGCCTGTATTATCTTAAGCATCTGTCTGATGATGTTTAATCAAGATTTATTTTTCCATTAATACCTGCAGCTTCTCTTTAAGCTGAGTCGACCATTTGAAGTAGCATCGAGGGGGCATTCATTTATTATTAGCTTCTCAAAGGCGTTGGCCCTTCATGAGGTAATGAGACATTCTCTTCTACCTGCTTCATCATTTCTATTACCTGAGAGGATTGAATTCTTTTTTTTTTAAAACTTCAAATCCTCTTTTTATTTTTCATTTCAATCCTTTTGCGTTAAAAGACAACTTAATTACCAGTATTAGAATGAAATGGGTCTGAATAGAGTGGAACATATATAAATGATTCATATAGCTCCATCTATATCGGGATTGAGGTGTAGCTGATTAATTGATATTTCATATGCGCTTCTCTTTGTTCCAGAGTATATTGCCCTTCTGCATGCGCGAGGTGTGGGTTATAACCGGTTCCTTGGCTTTAATCACTGCAACTGCTTCTGAATACAAAGATGGACAAGTTGCGGCTGACATTGAGAAAGAGTTTTACCGTGTTCAGGGGGACCTTTATTCTTTATGCCGTACTAAGGTAAACTAAGCTATGCCTAAGAGAGAGGTATCATCTGTTGAGGTCAAATGTATCTACTGAAGACTAACCTTAATCCTGACCATCCTATGCAAGTTATTGTCTGATGATTTTTGAAATGCTCGTCACGTGTATGCAGCTTTGTAGGGCTGCCATTTTGCTCAAATTTTCCAATAATTTTGATTCTTGATTCAGTTGCTGTTCCTTTAGCTTTACATATAACAGATTACTATCTGCCTTCCACTGAAAGCTTGTAATGGTTGTGGCAGTTCATGCGGCTGGCATATTTAATTGGTTATGGATTACATATTGAAAGAAGTCCTGTGAACAGGTAATCATGCTGTTTGCTCTAGACAGCACCTTTTTCTTGTATTGGTGCAGTTTTTTGAACCAACCATCCTACAGGAGGATAATCCTAGTCATACAATAAAGGCTGATTAATTTAATGAAAAACTTTTGTCATTATCTGGAATTTTTGGATCTGTTGGTAAAGATGTAATAGGGTGCTCTTTGTAGGTGCTGTCTGCTCTGTTTTGTACTCTTGTGTACCCTCTTGATACACTTTTCATTAATAGTACTTTACCTTATCATTTTTTTTGATGATAGCTTATGTATATTTTCATTCTTTTGAGCAGTGCTTCACTTAGCATGCTGCCTTGGCCTAAGCCAGCAGTTTGGCCTTCTCTTCCACCCGATGCTTCATCCGAGGTTCTTGTGAAAGAAAAGGTGCGTTTTTACTCACGGTATCATGGAAGAGAAGTCAAAAAGGCATGCCCATTTGAAAGCATACCATTCTTTTGGTGTGTGGAGAATGCACGAGGAGTACTGGTTTTCTTCTATAGCTATTGCCTACAAGAAAATTTTAGAATAGTGATATGCAGAAAAAGGTGTCTGGTTTGTAAAGTTAAAATCCTCCCTTCTCATCAACTGTCAGACGTTGAAAGAGCAGTTAGGACTCATCCTGTAGGGTTAAAGATAAGCTTAGGAATGAATATGCTGCATATAGGCAACCTACTGACATATACGAACTAAAAAATAAGCAACTAAAAAAGCTAGAGGTTTGACGAATCATTGTTGTACACAAATAGCTAATATTACTTGAGTTGTAAGTAGATGAGATAAAATTTATAGCTAATATTACTTGAGTTGTAAGTAGATGAGATAAAATTTTCATGTTCTGACCTTCGATCTAAGTTCATGGTGCCATTGGCAGGGTGAACACTTTTATAATAGACTGACATGAATATTTGAGTTTTCTCTGGGGTACCTGCGTTCCCCTGGTAATCATATTGTTCCGTGGCGCATTTCAAATTTTCAAAGGTCTGCTTAGCCAGCAATAATGGGTCCAATATCACTTTTTGATCATTTGCATTTATGTTTTCAGTTGAGATGCCTTCTGATACCCTTGGTCACTATTTCTTTGCAGATGATATTTCAAGAAAGTCAGCGGGTTAAGCATTTTGGTATTCAGAGGAAGCCTTTGCCTCTAGAACCATCCGTACTTTTGCGGGAAGCAAATCGCAGAAGAGCTTCTCTTTCTGCTGGGAATGTGTTTGAAATGTTTGATGGACATCCAAATGCAATTGATGGGTAATGGAGATTGATTAAGATGAATTCTTTATTTGTACTTTTTGTTCAAGTGCATTTGTATACTTAACAAGGTAAATGTTGGTGGGTGATAGGCTGTTTTGAGATTATCAGTTCCCATGATTTGAAAACTTTAGAAGTTTGATACTTTTGCTATATTTGCTTAGGAAGCAACAAGCTTATGGCACCACTTTGACTTCTTGACTCTTAATGCATTTCTGCTTTTACTCATCACCGTTGTGCAGTTGAAAATTGCTCTCTTTTAAAAAACAGCAACATATTGAACAATCAGTAAGGTGAATAAACACTGCTATCAACCACACACGTGCTGATTTTGAGGGAATCACTAAGTACTAATGGAGGATATAAAACTTAAGTAGACTATTTTAGCTGATTTTTGGGTGTAATTATATGGATGCATGGACAAAGATTATGGTTTATGTAAGAGTGTAAGTATGTTTGATTAATCCAAGAATTATTTCGTGAGAACATCATTAACAGACAGCAGGCCACATAAAAAGGGATGACTGGCCTATATCGTTTTCATGGATTTCTTTTCTGGTCTTTTAACTAAGGATGTTTTCCTGAGACCGTATCGTAAAAAACCGAAAATTAAATTAGAACATTGGTGTTAGTTTCTCTCAGAGGCTTCAAATTTTCATACTCCCTCCATTAAAAAAGAACGAACTTATTTCATTTTTAGTCCGTTTAAGAAGAATGACCCCTTTCTAAATTTGGAAACAATGTAACTTCAAACTTTCCATTTTACCCATAATGAGATGATCTATCTCCACATAAATATCTATGGATTGTTTGACCACAAGTTTCAAAAGTCTTCCATTCTTTCTTAAACTCTGTACCCAGTCAACTAGGTTTTCTTTTTGAAATGGAGGGAGATGTTTTATTCTGAACCTCAAAGGCTGAGCTCTAACCTTGTCGTCATCTGCCGACAGCTCAGGTTCAATGTCCTCACCAGCAAAAGCACAGTTGATATCAATGTCAAGAACTAACTCTTCGCCTGGAAACTTTGAGAGCTCAATCGGCCGACCTTTGAGGCTTTCAGAAATTTGTGTTGCTGCTGAGCATGCTTTGCGGAGTACAATTTCTGACACAGAACTGTGGAAATCATTGTCTTCTGTCCAGGAATTTGAGGTACCTATCTTCTCTAAGGACTATATATGTACCTGTGAATAGGAATGGTACTTTGAAATAGAGTTATGTATACTACTTGTTAGCAGGTATGATGCTTCAAGTTTGAGTTCTGCATAAATCTTTTTTGATTGCGCGTAAATTGGAGACCTTGACATGCGTTATTCAGCAGCAAATTGATTTCGCGTCTAATGTAGCATCATATTTTTTTAAATCTTCCTCATTCCTTAATGCAATTCTAATCAGTTTTAATCTTAGGAAAAATACCTGGAGCTGTCAAAAGGTGCTGCCAACAATTATCATCGTTCATGGTGGAAGAGGCATGGAGTTGTACTTGATGGTGAAATTGCAGCTGTCTTCCATAAGAACGGAAATTATGATCTTGCTGCAAAATTGTATGAAAAGGTTTGTGCTCTTTATTCTGGTGAAGGATGGCAAAATCTTTTGGCTGAGGTCCTTCCCAATTTAGCTGAGTGCCAAAAGGAACTCGGTGATCAAGCTGGCTATCTATCTTCATGTGTGAGATTGCTCTCATTGGATAAAGGATTGTTCTCCAGCAAGGAACGTCAAGCATTTCAGTCTGAAGTTGTTCGTCTTGCACATAGTGAGATGGAGCATACTGTGCCTCTAGATGTGTCCTCACTGATAACATTTTCTGGTAATCCTGGACCAGCACTGCAGCTTTGTGATGGCGATCCTGGTACCCTCTCTGTCACTGTATGGAGTGGATTTCCTGATGACATTACTCTTGAATCACTTAGTCTCACTCTCACAGCCACAACTAATACCGATGAGGGTGTTAAGGTAATCTGTTCGATTCACTGTTGCTTTTTCTCTAGTAGTTCTTAGAAAGTGGTATTCTAGAGTAATAAGTCTCTGAATTTTTATCGTCAGGCAATAAAAAGATCCGGTGCTACGATATTAAAGCCGGGAAGGAATATAATCATGGTCAATTTACCTCCGCAAAGACCCGGTTCTTATGTTTTGGGGGTTCTTACAGGGAAAATCGGCCTACTCAGTTTTAGATCTCACAGCTTTTCAAAGGGTGCTCCTGCAGACAGTGATGATTTTATGAGTTATGAGAAGCCAACAAGGCCAATCTTAAAGGTAATTTATCTGTCATATAAATGGGAGAGAAAAAAATGAATTCTGAAGGTTGTGATGTGTATTCCAAAAGGATAGAGAATCATCCTTCGCTTCTATCCTCAAATATTCTTAGTGATTCTTTTGTATGCAAATGATCTACAATTATACAGAATGATCATCTGAAAGGCCTTCAATATTTCTTGAACTTAAAGGCCTTCAATATTTCTTGAACTTTTTTGAAAGGTGTTCAAGCCGAGGTCTCTGGTCGATCTTACTGCTGCTATTTCATCTGCTTTATTGATGAATGAACCTCAGTGGGTTGGAATAATTGTGAAGCCAATTAGTTACTCTCTTAAGGGTGCAATTCTGCACATAGACACTGGTCCTGGGTTGACTATTGAAAATTCGCATAAGATTGAAATTGAGGGTCACATGAATGGGCACACAGATGATTCAGATCATTCTGAAGGTTCTAAAGATGACAGTTCTCCAGCTGCTCCAGAAGTAGAGCAAATGTCTCTTCACGATGGAATTATTCAGCTGCCTGATTGGGCAAGCAACATAACTTCTGTTTTGTGGATCCCTGTATGTGCTACCAGTGAGGGACTTCCTAAAGGCGCTCCTGCAGGTGATGATTAATAACCAGCATAATCATTGCTCCATAAATCTGTTTTTTCCCACTGCCTAAACACCTGCTTTACCTATCAGGTGCAGTTGTTCCCCAGAGACAGAACCTAGTGGAGGGATTAAGAACAATAGCTTTGAAACTTGAATTTGGGGTGTCGCGGAACCAAATATTTGAAAGGTTAGCTTCACTTTTTCATTTCATGTGTATTCTTGTTAGTGAAACTAATCTGGAATCTAACTCTTTGCAGGACAATTGCGGTGCACTTCACTGACCCCTTCTCTGTAAGTACACGAGTTACGGACAAAAGCACTGATGGTAAACTGCTTTTGCAGGTAATCTTTCATGTCTCCTTTGTTTCGCGGAGTTTGGGGGGGGGGGGGGTGTGTTTCAGTTTCAGGCTAGAGTAGTCATTCTTTCTGTCAAACGGTGTTTCTTTATAATTATTTTGGACGCCTGAATTATGTAATAGAAATAGAGAATAAAAATAATGGGCTTCAAGAGAAGAAAAGACGTAGGGGATGCAAGAAGCCCTCTGAGTTTGTATCCTTTGTGTTAGGAGGAATATTTCCAGTTTTTATAGTCAGTTTTCCCTTGGGTTACACTACCTGGAAATGCAGGCGCTTGTCTCTGTTGTCTGCAGTTGTGTTTTACGGAATTGTCATTTCAGATTCAGGAAATTGCATGACCTGCATGAATGCCAACTTACTCATGGATGTTATTTTTTCCTGCTTTTGTCTAGGTGATACTGCAATCACAAGTACAAGCTACATTGACCATCTACGACTCTTGGCTTGATCTTCAAGAAGGCTTTGCTCACACTGGAAATGGTGATAAAAGGCCAATCTCCGGCTTCTTCCCCCTAGTGATCTCTCCCAAATCTAGAGCTGGAATTCTCTTCAGTATATGCCTGGGGACTGCACCAGTAGAAGGCATGCTCTGTTATTTTTTCACTTTCACAGTCATTATTGTTTGTCCTTTATGTACGGAGGGTCTGAGGCTGATACTAAAGCACCTAATTATGGCATATCATCCACTAAGCACCTAATTATGGCATATCATCCACTAAGCACCTAATTATGGCATATCATCCACTAAGCACCTAATTATGGCATATCATCCACTACAGTTTCTGCAATACTGGGGAAATCTTGGACGGCATTTTTCCCTGCAAGCTTCTGATTAGCCATAGACCAAAAGCAGAAAAGAAGATAAAATATCTACTGGAGTCTACTAGGGATTATTCCTTTATGGACAGTTGATAGGGGTTAATTTGAATTGTGTGAAGGAGGAAAGTGCATGCAAGTTTTTTTCCAATTTTTGAAACACATATGAACCATTTTAAGAAGCATCTAATGATCTTTTATGATCTTAGTTTTCACTCTTCACCTTTTCTTTTTTTTTGGTTTGTTTAGAAGGAGCTGAGATCCTGTATCCTGAGAGCATTTTAAATATTAGATTTGGTATTTTGGGAAATAGAGCTGCTGGCGCGCATGACCTCAATGCTGAGGAACCTATAGGACCTGATGGATCGACTCAGAGTCTGATTTTCAAGAGCTCCCTTCTTTTACAGAGACCCGTGCTTGACCCTTGCTTTGCAGTCGGTTTTCTGCCTCTTTCTTCAACTGGTCTTCAGGTTGGACAGCTTGTTAGCATGAGATGGAGAGTTGAAAGGTTAAAGAGTCTGGAGAAATGTGCAGCTTCTGAAAACAATGTAAGTATTTCACCTGATAATCTGCTATCCTCTTTGGGGAGATTGGCAATTTCAATGTTAATCCTGCCTGTCCATACAAATTGCTCAACCTTTCAGTAATGTTAAGCTGTTTTACTGTTGTAATTTTTCCTTTCTCTTGTTAATCAATCATTTGGGTGATTTACTGGATAACTCTGTTGTGTTTTCCTGACATCTACTTTGAATTTACGAGAAAGCTTATTCTTTTTCTACCAAAATTTTGAAATAATAGAAAGTGATGTAAAATTCAAATTGGAGCCCTGGCTGCTGATGCACATGTATATCTTTTTAATCTAGTTAGTCTTGTAAATTTCTTGTATCTTGTAAAAATTAACTCGTAATTCTGTAAATATCATAATGGAAACATTCAAGAAGCTTCCTCTAGATGACAAGTGCATGTTTTTTATATGCTCATGCAAGGATGATGTCCTATACGAGGTCCACGCAAATTCAGATCACTGGATGATTGCTGGGAGGAAAAGGGGACATGTCTGTCTGTCCACAAAACAAGGTTTCTTCAAGATGTTAATTTTTTTCTTATGATTTTTGACTTTCAACTTGTATCTCAAGTGCTTCTGTACTCTGGTGTACTCATGCTTGTTTTGTACTCTGACAGGATCGAGAATAACTATTTCAATATTATGCTTGCCACTGGTTGCTGGATATGTTCGTCCTCCTCAGTTGGGCTTGCCAAATGTTGACAAGGCAAATATTTGTTGCAATCCTCCTAGTCCACATTTGGTGTGCGTCTTCCCTCCAGCTTTGAGTTCTTCTTTCTGCATATCGGCCTGAAGACTTTGGTCATCATTCTGACCTTTACAATTGGATTGATCGTCCTTTCTCATTTAAAAAGACATGAGCATCAAGTGGACGATTTAACTGGAAAACTTCAAGTCTGCCAGTGTTTGTACAATATGTATTCTTTTTCCAAGTTGCAACAATAGAGAATGTGAGCTTTTGCACGTTAAAGGTGTAGACTTATTGCTGTATCATATACTCATGTACAGAGAACATTTTTGCTTGTACAATAGAGGAGATGCTGAGAGATGATTTCCTTGTACACGGAACAGTTGTCAGGAGAAGGATGAAATTAATAGGTAAAGAGATTGGTTTTCTACAATACAATGTGCATGCTCTGACAAACTGCTCTTGTTCTTATGAAAATGTTCGATGTGATATAGTAATATGCGTTGTATGCCTTGCACTTTTGGTTGCTGTTGGAAATGGACGTTGACCAGACGTCATTGGAGCTCGTATGGATTATATACATTGCATTTAAGTTATATGCATTAACAGTGATAATGTTATTTGACCTGTTATAAAGATAAAGATTATCAACCAATGCTAAGTCTCTTAAATAAAGTTACCTGCAATTACCTTTTGATCTGACCATTAGTGCACATAACTCAGACTCAAACATATATCATTTATTAAGGCGATCCAGTTAAATGTAATTAGCAGTGATATCATTTCTCCATGGGTATGCGAGGCTTTGTATGGGGTGCATGTGAATTAATGTACTGCAATCTTGTTAACATATTGAGTAATCAATACAATCAGTTTACTTCTATTGCTCATTTCTTATTTCCGGTGATTCACTTAGCTGCCGTTTTCAAGGTGTTCTGTCATCGAACTTTTTGGTTGAGCTATATCATCTTTCAGTCTTCGTCATGTGTGTACACTCCTCTCTTTCCTTTATTTTGACACTTATCGCTTATGGAAGATAAATTAAAGTTATTAAACTAATTTCACAACTATATCATTCGATATTAATTTTAAGTTGAAGTTTCAAAAGTCAGAAACAATGCGAGAAAGTGATGGAATAGACTTTGAGGTCCTAGCTAAGGTAAGTTAAGTTTCAATATGAAGAAATGATAAGTGAAACACTTATAGAGGGAGTAGATTGCGAACATCTCAGTAATACTATCATTGTTTGTGTTTATAGAATGAAGTTTAAACATATGAGGTAACGAACTAAAAACTACTTTTAGGAGTCATCATTGAGCACAATGTATTTTCTGATCGTTTCTCCCGAATCTGAAGATGACTTCCATTAGCGTTCTAACATTACTTTATCAATTGACGTCTAGTTGGTTTTCTATAGGTACGAGTTCATAAGAAACTACAAGAGTTGACTATTATTATACTGAAGAATTTATGTTCAAGAATTACTTATGAGTAGTTGACTATTAGGTTATCAACTGAGTGCCACGGAATGTCAAATATCATGAACGAGCTATCCTTTTTTTACTTTTGTTATCAGTAATAAAGAACTACATATACCAGAAAGGAGGAGCAGGAAATAGAGGATAACGGAATGAAGCTTCAAAAAGGTGAAAAAAGAAGCAAAACGGAAAGGTCCCACCGAGATTTGAACTCGGGTTACTGGATTCAGAGTCCAATGTCCTAACCACTAGACCATGGGACCTTGCTGATCTTTCCCTTAAATAAAACTAATTTCACAGGTAATTTATTACCAAGAAGTTATAAAATATCTTAAATCGATGATATCGTAATAGTTCATTATTTTCTTCTTGAAGGAAACAAGGGAAACATAAAAAGGAGGGAGGTTTATCAATTCAACATTACCCTTTGGATTAGGGCCTATTTTGAGGACCCAAATATTCCGGTAAGTTGTAATGTAAAACACCAAATCAGGAGAGAAGGAATGTAGTTGTTTGGTCTCTATCAACTCTTTGTGGCCTCTAACACTCTAATTTCCACGTGTTAAAGTTATTGATGAGCCTATATTGATAGTTGAAACATACATACATACATACATATATATATATATATATATATATATATATATATATATATATATATATATATATATATATAATAACTTTTTTTGTTATGGGATTCCGGAAAAGCCCACGCTCCTACTGCGTTACTAATCACATAAGAATATGAGGATGATAAAGGTTATTTTGGAGTTATGCCTATTCAATTGCAAGATTAGAGTGTTTAAACTTTTTGATTTAAAAAATGACATTTGAATCCCTCCTATTTTTTTCCTTCCTTTTGTTGTATTTGTTGTAATGAATCCCTAAATGAATTTTTTACATTTCTATACACTATTTGAAACTTTATTACCCTCCCTACTCAAGTTTCAATTTAATTACATCCTATATACAAATTTACCAATTATATATACTTTAGGAATTAAATGAGTATCCCTTTATATTAGGAATCAATTATTTCTCATCCTTATTCTCTCTCCCTCTTGCTCCCTCTCTCTCTCTTCGTCTCTCTTTCTCCTACGCTCTCTCTCTCTCTCTCTATCTCTCTATCTACGTCTGTCTCTATCTCTCAATCCCTAATTCCAGTAATATAGAGCAAAGAAAAAGAGAGCAACAATTCCACCATTGACAACCGTTAAAAAGTTTTGAAGCTTTGAATTCGAATTTGAGTTTTCAAAAATCATTATTTGTTTGGATTGGGTGTTGTTGCAAACAATTGGAATATTGTTTGGAGTTTATATCTCAATTTTGAAGGTGTTTTGGTGAAGATTAGACTTGATTTTGGTTGAATTTCAGATTGAAACTAGAAGAAGAAGAAGAAGACATGATATACATTATACTTACGAAATTGTAGTAAAGTTGTAGGTAAATTATATTCTGTTGTTTATATATATATTTTTTTATTTAAATATTGTATGAAAGTTGAACAATATTGTATAAAATTTATATTTAAGTTGTATGATATTGTAGTTGTATATAATTGGGTAGAAATAATGTATGAAAGTTGTAGATAAGTTGTATAATATATAATTAGTTATATGAAATTTTATTTTTATTATGTATAAATCAGATACAAAATATACAAAAGACATATTGTATAAAATTTGTATAAAAATTATATTTAAGTGGTATGATATTGTAGTTGTATATAATGGGGTAGAAATAACGTACGAAAGTTGTAAATAAATTATAGATAAGTTGTATAATATATAATTAGTTGTATGAAAAAGGTTCACATTGATATTAGAAAAATAAATTTGAGTTAAATTAAAATAAATTTCCTAACTTTGAGTTGTTCGATTAATGACTTTCCATTACCTACACTAAGCTCAGTCACGGGATTTGACCGTTTGGTTTCCAGTTTCGTCCTTGTTTCAATGTGAACCTTTTTCTCTGCCTCAAAAGGCGAAGGAGCAGGACTATCAACATCAGAACTTTTGCCAAAATTTCAAACGGTTTTCACAGGTAAAGAATACTACTACAGTAAATGTAACAAGTTCAGAGCAATTGACCAAACACTGAAACCTCTTGTGGTTATTCTTTGATTTTTTTCCATGTTTGTGAGGTCATCTTCTTCTATAATAAACAAATATTTGTTCACTTTTTCTAATATTAATTTGTAACAAGAAAACAACTTTGAATAGTTTATTGAGTAGACACATTTGTTCATGGATCCCAAGGGTTCAAAACAGCCGCAGGAGGGATCCCGTACCAATATTCCGGAGAGAAGAAAGAGAAGAGGAGAAAAAAAAGGAAAACGGTGTAACTAAATCCCTTGATTGAAGGCACTAATAATGGATTGAGAGCCTTTTAAGGTAGAATGTATATATTTTGTAGATAAAACTTGTGTAGGTCAGATAATTAACTAAACATGGACATTTTTAGTAATAAAATTTTAATTAATGTATAGGAACGAAAAAATTCCCAGGTTATATAAACCATTGCTGTTTATATATAATAGCTAAAACATCATTAATTTGACAAGCACAAAAGTTGTCCTGCTCTGAAATGCAGCTAGAGCTTTAATTACGGGATGGCAGAATTCAATAACTTTGGCCAAAATGCTCTTATTCTAGAAAAGATATCTTTTCTAGAATTTAAATGTAACAACCCAACTTGTTAGTAATATTGTGTACTCTGGGCTTAGGCCTTCACGGGTTTAAAATGCGTCGCTAGAGTCTAAAATCTGTTTACTTATATACCTAATATTTTTTCCGTATTTTGTCGACGTGGGATTCACCTAAATTCACACTAAAACTCAAAAATTCAAGTTGCTGGATCCGCCTTTAAATTCATGAGAATATTTGTTAGTAAATCCTTTTCACCCTACCAAACCTACAATTACAATCAACATCAGTGTTGTTTTAGTTTGTCACAAACGAAAACTCACGATTTTGATATATCACCTTCTAGGAGTACCTCGAAGAAAAGGAAAGCTTCATGATTAATGATTTGTTTTCTAACACACCAATCAGTTTATTCATATTGTAAAAATAAACAGATTTACTTTATATCTATTTTTTTCTATCACTAATTACAATTTAATTGGATATAACAAGCTGCTCATTTTCTTTGATGGATAAGGATAACAAACATAAGACACATACGTACAAATGAAAAGAGGCTACTAAAGAAAGCAATAGGAGTAATAAGTATTGAACTTATCTTTTATGCCCAAATATCCCCTATTCAAAATCATTACTTTGTTACTCTATTTTTTGGAGAAAAAGATATAGGGTCAATTTTATTCTTTTATTGCTGTAGGACCTATGTGTATGTGAAGGATTGAAATATCTCGAAGAACAATTTAGGCACAAAGCAAAAAATTCAACAAAGGTTATATAGAAGAAATTTATCAAATTAGGGAGAGAACGTGGTAGGAGGCTTTTTGACAACTCATAAACTCTTGAATCTCTCTACATGATTAAAAATATGTAGCAACACCCCTATTTATAATACTACAAACCAAATTTGACTAAACTAACAAAACTTATTCCAATATAAACTTAGTAAACAAATCTAACTAGACACAAATTATATAAACTATCAAATCCTAGATAACTTAGGAATACTAATTAATCTTGGTTTAATTTTCAACAGCCTCCCTTAAACCAAGATCTTCAAACTTGAGCGTGCCATGAATAACATCAAGCCTTATAGAAGTCAAGTACCTTAGACTCTTCATCAATTTCCTAAAATATATAGCATCAACAAAATCACGAGTGCCATCTTTAGTCAACTTCAATTTATCTTGAATATTGCTCATATATAATTTGTCTTTACTCATGGTAAATCCCTTCAAAATATCATCAATATAATTTTCCTTTACTTTGAAATCATCTACTTCTCCAGTTGCCTTGCAGTTGGACTTGTACAACCATTCAACTCCAATTTGCCATTCTATAGGTTGTAGGGTAATGCCACCAATAGACATTTCGTCATGCTCCTTGAAACATGCAATCTCGAACAATGGCACGAAATTGATTGTACTTTCAATATCTATAATCATGTGTTGTTCTGGTTCTAGATCGCAAGCTATTTCTGCCTCAATCTTAGGTAGATTGTTAGAAACTCTCTTGATGAACTATCTTGCTTCTTTCATTACTAGGTTCATCTTCAATACTATCAAATAATTTTTCTGGTGAAACACCAACCTCTTTTGGACGGGCATCCCTTGCAATCAAATCGTCCTTTTTAACAATCGCAGAAATTTTTGGCCGATCAATTTGAATATTATTTGACTTCTCTTCGCTTTCAATGGAATCTCTATCACAACAAAAAGTTACATGTACCTTCTCTTCTTTTCTCCTCTATTTATGAATTTTGGCCTTCTTGATTTATTTCCGCCATTATTTGTGTGCTTTCTTTTTCTTTTGGTTGATCATCATTTTCTTGCGATGCCTCATATGTCACCAGTTTCCTTTCTAAATAATTAATTTTGAGAGTGCTAAGATCTTTGATAGCCCGAAGAATAATTTTTTTGTTGTTAAACTTTAAACTGAGAGACTGTAATATTTTTTCAACAATTTTAACTTCTTCCAATACTTCTCTATTGATCCTTAGACCATTGACTATATCTTCAATTCTTGTAAAACATTCTTTGACAGACTCTGTTAGTCTCATATTAGCCAACTTAAATTGACTCTTAAACTTTTGCAGTTTCTCCGTCTTCGTGTCAGCAACTCTTCGATATGACTTCACCAAGATTGTCCAAGTCTCCTTTGATGACTTTGCATGCAAAACTTTTTTAGATACATGCAATTCGATCTTGATGGCGAGATAGTAACGTGCCTTATAATCTAAATGTCTATTTTTCTCTAATTGCATAGTTTCTTCAGCCGTTAGTATTGTGCCTTCCGGGGTTCCACGAATCCTTCGTCAATGATGGACCATAATCCAATAGTTTTACAGAAATTCTACTTATGTTGATATCAAGTTTCAGAATTATTTTTGCCATCAAACACAAAAACGGGACAATGAGGTAATAGAATATCCATATTTTTTGGATCTCCTACCGGCTTAGACATGATCTCATATAGGCTCTGATACCAATTCCGAAGAACAATTTAGGCACAAGCAAAAAATTCAACAAAGGTTATATAGAAGAAATTTATCAAACTAGGGAGAGAATATAGTATGAGGTTTTTTCACAACTCATAAACTCTAGAATCTCTCTGCATCGTAACTGCATCTCCATGATTAAAAATAGGAAAAATGACCAAATATACCCCTATACTTTGATATATTATTCATATTTACCCTCTGTTATACTATCGGGTCAAATCTACCCTCACCATTAGCAAAGTTTTCAAATTTACCCCCCAACCTAACAGAAAGCCCCAAATCCCTTCTATTTAACGCAATTCTTCCTCACAAATCCGTCATCTCCTTCATGTGATCCACCAAAGAAGAAAAAATGTCCATATTATAGAAAATAGGAGTGTGGAGTTATAGCATAATTATTCCCCTTGTCTTTGGTTATGCTCAAACCATAAATGAAAGGCAGAATTCACAGTTTATGGGTATGTCTCCAACGGAATGAGGATGAGTGAAATACCATAGATAATTTGAAAGATATTTATTTGATTCTTTAGGTGGTCGAAATGCATTCGCTTATGAAGTTGTTACTAATATTTACTATTTTTATGGACTACAGGTATAACAAGGCCGTATGTATCAATGTAAATGCATTTCCTTTCGGATTTGGATTTAGCACGTCATTTGGTGTAAATTTTGCTTGTGCATGCACTTCTGCATGAAATTTGCGAAATATGATTCTATAGAATTGTCTGAGAAATCCTAAATTAAATAATCTGTTTAAGTTTATGTCCAGCTTCAGAACATCCTTTCAAAGGAATATTTACTAGTATTCTCATGCCTGGAGGTGTCGAGTTTGTTAAGTCGTCCTGCTCTAAATAATCAAGTGGAACAAGAAATCAACTTGTCGAGGATATTTTCTTCTCTGGTAGAGTACACGTAGGGATAAATAAATTTGTGAGAAAAAATTGTAGTAAATAGAAGAAATTTGGGATTTTGGGGCTTTCCGTTAGATTAGAGGGTAAATTTGAAAACTTTGCTAACGATGAGGGTAGATTTGACCCGATAGTATAACAAAGCGTAAATGTGAACAATATATCAATGTAAAGGGGGAATATTTGGCCATTTTTCCTTTAAAATATGTAGCAACACCCCTATTTATAATACTACAAACCAAATTTGACTAAACTAACAAAACCTATTCTAATATGAACTTGGTAAACAAATCTAACTAGACACGAATTATATAAACTACCAAATCCTAGGCAACTTAGGAATACTAATTAATCTTGGTTTAATTTCCAACGGTATGCATTCGTAATTCGTCATTCGTTGCTCTTGCTTTCACATGTTAGTCGTTCATTTCTAGACCAAATTTCAAAAGGTAAAGTTGTGCCATAATTTATCCATGATAAATAACACTACAATTTATAAATTGGAGAAAACTGATCGCGTCCAAATGCACACCTCAAAGGAGGTATGAAACGACCGTTTGCAATTATAGAAACCCAGCTAAGAGTGGGGGTCAAATCCATAGAGAGCTAAGATGGGTGTTAGGGGTATATATTTCAATGCACATGATTGAACTATATAGATTGCACTTCCACCAAAAGATTGGGTTTCTATTTCTAATTTTACTCTATTGATTGCAAAATAAAGAAAGAAGACTAGAAATAATTGTTTTTGGGTTTTTTTCAAATTGATAAAAAGCCTAGGGTTGTGACCATTGCCTAGGTATTTGCCTAATGTGATAAAGATTTTAATGCTTGTTCTGTTGACTGAGGTGTATTATAGCTATCAATTCTAAATTATCCACTCAATACCTCTCGGTCAGAGAGTGATTTTGCCCAATTTGGCTTTCTCAAGACCAAATGGGTATCACACAAAACAATTGATAAAATCTCAAGTCGAGTTATTACTATCTCTAGGTTGAACCCTTTAATTGAGTTAATCAATCTCTTAATTGACCCAATTCCTTGTTAGCTAAGTTATCCTAGACTAGGTCTCTCTTTCTCAAGAAGAGACTAAGTCAAATAGGTATGAACTAATGTTTGCAACCATTAATTCAATAATTTAGGCATGAAATAAGCTAAATAATAAATACCCAATCATAAACAAGCACTAAATTAGATACCCATGAGGTTTATACACTAAGGTTGGGTCACAACCCTAGAAAAAATCTAGCTACTCATACTTGGGTTTGAAAAAAATAGAGAATAAAGACTAATTAAACTCATAATGAAAGCTTAAAATAATTAAATCTATTGTAAAATACACCAAAGCAAAGTAAACTTCCAAAAATGGCAAAGAAAAACGGCTACAGTAATTGCTGATGTTCAAAAACTTGACCTAATTTGTGAAACTCGTCTATTTATACAAGGCTGAAAATCTCAGACAAAAATACCCTTCGGGAGGTTCTGCGGCTGTACAATTCCATGTGCGGTTGCAGATTTCTTCATCTGACAGAAGTAGAAGTTCTGCGGCCACACAATTATGTACTGCGGCTGCGAAGCAGCTTTTCTGCGGTCCGCAAATTTAGAACTGCTGCCGCAAGACAATATTCTGCGGTCCGCAATGTTAGGGTTGCGGCCTCAAGGCTATCTTCTGCGGCCGCACAAATATTGTGCGGTCCGCAATTCACTGAGGTCCTGGACTTGAAAATTTGCATAGTCTCTGATCTTGAATCGTAGCCCAGATTTTGTGGCCGCACAATTCATGTGCGATCCACAATTTGCACAATTGTCTGCAGATTTTTCCCTCTTTGGTTGCGGCTGCAAAATTCCTTCTGCGGACCGTACATTTTATGCTTCTATGCCCCTTTATTGCCTTGTGCCTAGACTGCTCCTTTTTGAGTTGGATTTCATCTCGGGAGCCCAACTTCCATAATTCCTGCAATTTTGTACAATTTCATTAGTTCTAGAAGCACAATTCAATGCTTTTAGACTAAAACAAAAGTTAAAAGGCGCTAATAAGTAGTCAAAATCCCTACTTATCAACTCCCCCAAACTTAAGTGTTTGCTTGTCTTCAAGCAAACAATGTAGTTCCCACCTCCAAAAGTTAAGGGTCATTTCAGCGAGTTGAAGGTGAGCCATACATACATCAGTTGAGACCAACAATTACCCACACTACTTATGTATTATCAATAAGGCGACAAGTTAATCATTTGTGCACATATAGTTCTAGAGTGACATTTGAGCATCAAAAGTTAACTTTACTCATCAAGGACTCTTTCTCTATCATGTAGGTCATGGTGGATTCCAAACTCTTCCTCCTCTACTTTCCGGTTGCCTGGCTCACTACAGAATTTTAGCACTCAATCCAAAGATTTATGAAAGGTTCACTCATCTCTCTCAAGAGAATGTCGCAAGTACGATTTCAAGTACCATAGGCTTGCCCCTCATATAGATCGCCACTAATGTATGCTCACTCGGCTTGAGATAAAATATGACTTCTTTCGAGATGTAATGAAGGCTTTTGAATTAGGGTTGGATACAATATGGTTGAGTGGTTACACCTTTCCTTAAGCACTCCATTTTAAAAAAAAATTCTCGGCTCACACTTTGCCAATTCTTTGAGGCACTTTCTTTTCTTTGGGGAACTAGAGAGACTTAACATCATTCTTTCTTGATCATTACATTCATTTTCTCCCTCCTTGATTTCACCATGTTTGGGATCATTACCTCTCTTTGAATCCTTTCAAACCTTCCACTTATTCACTTTTCTTGCATTTTTCTTTTTGTTCTTTTCTTTTCTTGCCTTTCCTTCTCATCATTTATTTTCTATTTTTGTGCCTTGATACCTTTTTCAATTTCCTCGTCTCTCCCCCAAACTTACGTTTTTAGCCAATTATTTCACAAGAGTGTTAAAGAAAGCTCGGGTTCCAAGAAAGGGTCATGACAAAACAGGTAAAGGCTTGTAACATGGTTATCAAATAAGAAAGGCTCGAGGCTCAAATGGGTTGACTAGGGATAAAAATATTGGTAGGCAATAGAAAATTCAAACGGGTCAAGGAAAGCCTACAATCACTTCTTAAGCCAAGTAAAACTTAGGATTTTGCCTTGAAATACATTCAGGGCAAGTTCTAGACCTTTTGCACGTGTACTTGGACTAGCAACAAAGTATCTCACCCCTCACACAACTGGATAATTAAAAAGGATAGATTCGAGGGCCCACAACGACCACATTCAATATTGAAAATCACTATGGTTCAATTAAACCACTCTATGGTTGCCAAAGTCAATACAAGAGTCACAAAGTCACTAACTAGAGATATTTCTTTCAAAAACTTTGTTTCTAACCATAAGAACGTAATTATGTGTGTTGGTACCAA
Source organism: Nicotiana tabacum (assembly GCF_000715075.1). Taxonomy (NCBI): domain Eukaryota; kingdom Viridiplantae; phylum Streptophyta; class Magnoliopsida; order Solanales; family Solanaceae; genus Nicotiana; species Nicotiana tabacum. The sequence continues at coordinate 84,867,464 of NC_134081.1, read as the reverse complement.
ATGAAGCATGTTTGACTCTTCGAGCATGACTTAATTAGGTCTTTTTATTTATTACTACTACTATTATTACCTAAACACAAAAAATGGACTCATTCCCTTAAGAAGGTTGTCACGCCATCCATCGTTGGGACGAGTCACCCGGTTCACACAAAAACTACCTTTGGAAAGAACCGTGGTATTAAGAAAACCAAATGCTTATTATCTACTACAACATAAAATAAAGCTACTAAAACAAAAAAAGAAGCTACTAACTGAAACTACAACCTAATAACGGAACAAACAAGAAGCTAATAAACAAAAGCTACTGAATATACATAATGAGAGAAAAAGAAAGAATATATACATAATTAGAACGAGAAAGAAAATAATATCAAGTTATTACATGCCAATTGTCTCAGAATGTACCAAATAAGATCAAATAAACTCCACCCATCTAAAAACAAATAAGCATTGTCCCTAATGCTTAACAAAATAAGAGTAAAAGAGGGAAAAGAGTGAAGAAAACTCCCTATGGCTCCTTGGACATCTCCGTGTCCACAACAAGGTCACTACCCTCAGTATCATCTAACTGGATCTCATCATCCTCAGATTTGGTTGTGACTAGGTTGGTGAACATCTGTCGCACTGCTTTGGCAGTGTCGGCAGCAGACTGGCTCCTCAGACTGGCCAACTGGTACTACCGGTGCTGATGGTGCTGCAGGATCTGGGCCTGAAGGGCGTGGGTCAATCATCATGTCAAAAGGAATATCTCCGGCTGCGGAAAGCTTGGTAACCTGCCTTCGGAGCTTGTCCACACACTTCTTACTGGCCTGGGAATTTCTCATCTTCTTTACTTCTTTGCCCAGCTCGTCGATCACTGACCCGTGCTGTACCAAGGTAGCCATGATGGTGTTCTAGTTCTGTAGGAGCTTCTTCAATGTCTCCTCAACTGTCGGGGGAATCTGAGGTGCCTGAACTGAAGACTGTGCTGCAACAATACTGGATAGGTCAAACAACTTTACAGTGGCTGTCTGCATTCAGTTGTTGAGGCTCGCCAATGTCTGGGAGACTCGCAACATAGAAAGTGGAGCAATATGCATAGGCACCGAATTCAAAGCCGAAGTGGAGACTGTGGCAGGAGTTGCAGAAGGGGTTGTGGATGATGATGGAGGCATAACTACGACACTAGAGGAAGGCTCAGCCGAAGTAGATGGAACATCAACTGCCTCCGCAACTACCGTCGCTGGCTCATGAAACTAGCCTGTGGTAGTAGACGACTGACATTTTCTCTTAGGGTTGTTTACATCCATCAGTGAGTACAATGAGAAAGGCTCTTTTGGCTGTACCTTTGTATCATAATCCTTCGGCTCTACCCTTGCATCCGTGAGATACTCTGTAATAGTGTTGGGATACAAGTAAGGCGAGTCATCCTACCGAGCAATGACTGAGACGTTGGCCGATATCACGGCATCCACATTGATAGGGTACCCGGTCATGATCAAAGAAACTAGAACTGTACGAGGGATCGGGAGATAGGTCTCATTTTGGCTCGGGTCCAGTCTGATGCAGACAAAGGTTTGCCACCCCTTTGCCTCAAAGCTCAAAGTGCTCTTATGAATAGGAACCCCTACTGTGATCCATGGCGGTGGTGGCCCAGGAGCTGCTAAAATCTCTGCTAACCAAGGTTGGGCCTTATCTCCCATTGCATACTTCTCTACATATTCCGTCGGCTCAACATCTTTGAAATCCAAGTACATGTTCAGAGCAGCTTGATCAAATCTCACTTTCAGGATACACATTTTGGTTACCTTTGCCCCCTTTTCACATTGGCGTAAAATTCTCGGACAAGATATTCCTTGGCATCCACCACACTCTGGGTGAACCACATCCACCCCTTGCGTTCCTTGAACTGTCTCAGCACTTTCGGGGTTATATTTCTCTAAATCTTTCAACTGAAACTACCACTCAAGAGTAAGCGACCTCACTGGCCACCACTGACGGAAGCTGGTGAAGGCAGCCAAACTGACAAACTGATCCTCTCAAACCTCTTTCTTCTTTGTCCTTTCAAGGCCGGTAACTGTAGCATCTCCCCCTTTACCATCATCGGGGATGTCCTGAATTGATGTCTCTGGTGCCTCAGGGATATGTGTAGTAGATGGCTTAGAAGCCTGACTAGCAGTTTTTGAACCTTTGCAAGTACTGTGTCATGATGACGACTCGTCCCTCAGTTGAAATCTCCCTGATGGCCTGGACTGTACTGCTGGTTGTTCTTGAACAGAGGCTGGGTTGCCCTCTGATACATCCCTAGATGGGGCGTATGAACTCGTCTCGGAGAGATCTGCACCTATCCCTCTTCGGGATGCTGTCTTTTTTCTGATATTATGCTGTTGGGCACTAGGTAATGGTCTCTTGCCTCGTCCCCAAGAAGGTTCACCCCTTCCTTTCGAAGTATCGCTTCTGCCTCTAGATCGAACCATTTTCTGTATCAAGCAAGGGCGTTCATTAGGTACAATTCAAATTCAGACATACAATGAGATATGTACGGATACACCAGAAGACACAATGAGGAACACAGTTGAAATATGCTTGCACGATAAGTATCTGCGTTCCGTATATCTTTCCTTGCAGTCGCAAATTGGGACTTGCAGACCACACAATTCTCTCTTGCGGCCGCAGATATGAAGTGCGATCCGCACATTTTTCATTGCGGCTGCAACTTGTAAACCAAAAATATGCTAACTCTCCGATGACAGAGAATTGGCTGATGTGCGGCCGCAATCTGATTTCTACGGTCCGCACATTTTGTCTTGCGGCCGCACATTGAATCGCAAATATGTACACTTCTCTGAAGATGGTGAAATAGCTGTTTTGTGGCCGCAATGAAAATTCTGCGGTCCGCACAATTTTTCTTGCGGCCGTAGACCAATCGTTACTTAAGTTTCCCTAGACTCAACTTTTGCGGACCGCACAAATTTCTTGCGGCCGCAAAATTCAAATAATTACGAACAGGCCAGTATGACTAACTAGGTTTTGCAAATTATTTAGAAATTTTTGACATGGCAACAATATAAAAGCATGAAAACACATTTGCCAAGTCCCCAATTAGCAAGTATTAGATAACCCACAATATATTTACCCCTACATGGTTGTACACACTACAACAAATTTGATTATTAGTGATGAATTATTTTGTCGCCTAAAATTCATATTTCGTCGCAAAAGATTTTTTGTGACAGAATTTTTTTTGTCAATCTTTTGTCTCTAAAACACCGTCACTAATAATATATAAAGACGACTTTGCGTTTCGTTGCAAAATAAAGTTACATTAACTACGTTTTTTTTCCGTCCTCAAATATGTATTATTTATGACGAACTTGTTTGTCATAAAAAGTGTAAACATTTTGTAGTTAAAAAATTTGAATCGTTGCTAAAAAGATCTTCAATACTGACGAATCTATTTTGTCACTAACTATAATTTTGATTAGTGACGATGTCGATTGTCTTTAAAGATATACATAATTTGTAGTTAAAAGAATGTGATTACGTCGCTAAATGGTTATGCTTTTATGTACAAAAAAAACTTTCGTCTCTAAATATATAAATTAGCAACAAATTTGTTTGTCCAAAAAGGACAACAATTTCGTAGTTGAAACTATTTTTGTGTCTCGACAAATTGTGCTATTAGTGATAATACTAATTTGTCGCTATATGTTGTCTTAATTAGTGACAATTTCAATTGTCGTCAAGCATTAAGTTAATTTATAGATAAAAATATAATTATGTTATAATATAAAGACCATTTCTGGACAAATTATTTCTTGTCACTAAATGTAATCAATTTGTGACGAATGAAAATGTAGCAATATGACTTACTTTCTATAGATGAAGGGGACATTTTTTGTGACGAAAATGTAGTGATCCTAAAATATATAGATATTTAAATATTTTTTATGACAAATTATATACTATATAACATTTAAAATTATAGTTAAATGGTTTGTTATTAATTACATGTATATTTTAATTTTTTAAAATTAGCTTATGTATATCAAAAACATCACGAAAAATGTAATACCAAAATTCATACAAAACATATATTAATTACATCTACAATGAGATAACATTTGAGTACAAACTCACCCAGTAAATAAAGTGAAAGCACTCAAACATAAAAAGTCTAAATGAAATACATGAATAATAGTAAACGAAAAAAAAAGTATGTTGCTTCCGGATCATGTGCCAACGCAGCGTCCCTTATCTTATAACTTCATTGACGCTTTTTGCACCTTCGTATACCTATATTAAAAGGAAAAAAATGAATATATACTTTTTGATTTCATGATTTAAACAAAATATATTTTCAAACTTAAATGATAAAACTAACATTAATTAGTGAAGAAAATAGTAGTAATAAAATCAGAAATATATAGTAACTTCTTTGCAAAATCATTAACTAGTAGATTATCACGATCAACTCGACATATATAGAAACTCATCTCCTCATCAAAAGAATGTTAAGAAATACTTCATTAAGGGATGAATCAAGGCCCTCAATTTATAGCAAAAGACAATTTTCACAACAAAAGATTGTGGAATTGCTCTTGTGCTAGTCAACTCCTGCATAGAGACTAATAGAGTATTGATAAAAATGTTGTTAGGAACTTTTATTAGATAGAGATATTAAGTAAATCAAAACCACATGAGAGATAGGTGTTGATTTACCTGGTAATAAAAAGCTATTCATAAAAAAAGAAGAATAGGCAGAAAATACAAGCAAGATTTTTTCTTTTTTTTGGAGTCTGTAGTTGTATTTGAGTTGGATACTTAAGTTTATCTTTGTGGGAGGCTAATCGTGGGTTACAGGGTTTACATGGAGGGAATGAGTGAAAGAGAATTTTACACGAAAATATTGGAGGGAAGTTAAAATAATTGAAAATTAACTTTTGTTATTTTATTTCCCCCACCCCCCAACATTTTCAGGTATATTTCCATGCTTAGCACTTCCATCCTTTTAATGACTTTCCATTAAAATTATTAAGATTATATTTTTATCTTTATAATTTTGTATATGAATATGATTTCAACACTTTTTTGATTGAGGGGTTTTATTTGGAAAAAATGTTACGATTGATATTATGTATACACAAGATCAAGCTTATAGGGACGTGCGTTATGATCCATAGATGCATCTATCATGCCGAGGCGTTCGTTCCGCTCCACAAGAAAGGGGACATTTTCTTATGTACCTCCGGAATGAGAGTATATTTATTATATGATAAATTCAGGAGGAAGAACAATTTCTCTTAATAATTAATTAATTTAAACAGAAAATCAAGTATATGAGATTTCCATCCTTTAATATTTTTACCTAACAATTCACAATATATATAAATAATATTAATTAAACAAAGAATACAATTTACACAGGTAATTCATGCTTTGACTCCTAAACTACCCAGACTTTAGCATTAATAGTAGCTACGCACGGACTCTCGTCACCTCGTGCGTACGAAGCCCCCACAATTAGCAACAATTATTTAATTTTAATCACTTATGAGGTAATTTTCCCCCTCACAAGATTAAACAAGAGACTTACCTCGTCTTGCTCCAATTTAATCCACTAGTAGACCCTTTCCTCGATTATCCAACTCTGTCTCGCTCGAATCTAGCCAAAATAATTCGATACAATCATTAAAATTTATATGAATCAATTCTATAAGAAAATACTACATTTTCAATAAAATTCCGAAATTAATTAAAACTTTGTCCATGGGGCACACGTCTCAAAATCCGATGATAGTTTCGAAATCTGACAACCCATTCAATTACGAGTCCAGCCATACCAGTTTCACTCAAATACGACTCTGAATCGATACCGAAATCTCGAAAATTCGTTTTTATGAGATTTCAAAAAATTTCCCAAATTTCAATCTCAAAACACAAATTAAATGGTGAAATCAATGATATATTTGTGTATATAGACTAAATCCGAGTTAAAATCACTTACCCCAATGTCTTTCCTTGAAACTCTATCCAAAATCGTCTTTGATCAAGCTCCAATTTGTTAAAAATGGCGAATGAGATGAATGTCCTCTTTTTATAAAACTGTTGAGACATCCTTCGAAATTGGGCCTCGAACTGGGCCTCGATCGTGGCTTCGATCATGGTCCTCGAGCCTAGGCCTCGATCGTGACTTCGATCACAAGCTCGAGCCTAGACCTCGGTCATGGCCTCGATTATGGCATCGAGCCTGGTCCTTCGATCATAGCCTTGATTATGGCATCGATCCTGAGCCTTCGATTGTGACCCTCGATCTTGGGTCTCGATCCTGGCCCTCGAACATTGCCTTCAATCATGGCCCTCGAGCATTGCCTTCGATCATGGCCCTCGAGCATTGCCTTTGATCATGTCCCTCGAGCAGGACCTTCGATCTTGGCTTTGATATTGAGCCTCGTCCCTGGCTTCGCCTCAGGCCGTCGACCTTGGGCTCGATCTTGGGCTCGATCACAACCCAAAAATATCCAGCAGAAGAAAAAATTGTAGCAGCGTTTTAAATCAAAATTTTGATCCGTTAACCTTCCGAAACTCACCCGAGGCCCTCGGGACCTCAACCAAATATACCAACAAGTCCTAAAATATCATACGAACTTATTTAAAATCTCAAATCACATAAAACGACGCTAAAATCATGAATCATGCTCCAATTCAAGCTTAATAAAACTTAGAATTTCCAACTTCTACATTCGATGTCGAAACCTATCAAATCAACTCTGATTTACCTCAAATTTTGCACACAAGTCATAAATGACATAACGGAGCTATGAAAATTTTCAGAACTGGATTCCGACTTCGATATCAAAAATTCAACTCCCCGGTCAAACTTCCAAACTTAAATTCTCATTTTAGCCATTTCAAGCCTAATTTAACTACAGACTTCCAAATAAAATTCCGAACACGCTCCTAAGTCTAAAATCACCATACGAAGCTATTGGAATCGTTTGAATCCTATTAAGAGGTTGTTTTCTCAAAATATTGACCGAAGTCAAACTTGGCCTTTTAAAACCAACTTAAGGAACCAAGTGTTCCGATTTCAACCCAGACGCTTCCAAATCCCGAACCAACCATTCCCGCAAGTCATAAATCATCAAAACGCACATACAAAGAGTTTTATTTTAGGGAACGGGGTTCTAAAATTAAAAATGATCGCTTGGGTCATTACATTCTCCACCTCTTAAACAAACGTTCGTCCTCGAACGAGTTTAGAATTATACCTGAAGTGATGAATAAGTGTGGATATCTGCTCCGCATGTTTTCCTCGGCCTCTCAAGTCGCTTCCTCGACTGGTTGGCCCATCCACTGGACTTTTACTGCAGAAATTCTCTTGGACCTCAACCGGCGAACCTGTTTATCAACAATGGCAACTGGCCCCTCTTCATAACCCAAGCTATTATCTAGTTGAACTGTGCTGAAGTCTAACACATGTGATAGGTCGGCATGATACTTTCAGAGTATAGATACATGGAAAACTGGATGAACTCCCGATAGGCTGGGAGGCAATGCAAGCTCATAAGCAACCTCCCAACTCGTCTCAACACCTCAAATGGGCCTATAAACTTTGGGCACAATTTCCCCTTTTTCCCAAATCTCATGATTCCCTTCATCAGCGAAACTTTCAAGAGAACTTTTTCACCTACCATAAATGATAAATCACGCGCTTTCTGATCTGCATAACTCTTATGTCTGGACTGCGCTATACGAACTCTCTCCTGAATCAACTTTACCTTTTCCAAGGCATCCTTCACCAAATCAGTACCATATAACTTAGCCTCACCGGGCTCAAACCACCCGATCGGGGAACGATATTGCCGACCATATAAAGCCTCAAATAGAGCCATCTCGATTCTAGATTGGTAACTGTTATTATAAGCAAACTAGGTCAAGGGCAAGAAACGATCCCACTGAACTCCAAAGTCAATCACACATGCCCTGAACATATCCTCCAAAATTTGAATTGTCCGCTCTGACTGCCCGTCAGTCTGCAGATGAAAGGCTGTGCTGAGTTCTACACGGGTCCCCAATTCACTCTGTACTGCTCTCCAGAAATGTGAAGTAAACTGAGGGCCTCTATCTCATATGATGGAAATCGGCACGTCATGCAACCGAACTATCTCCTTAATATATATCTGGACCAACCTCTCTGAAGTATACATAGTCATAATAGGAATAAAGTGTGCCGAGTTGGTCAACCTGTCGACAATGACCCAAACTGCATCAAATTTCCTCAAGGTCCGCGGCAACCCAACTACAAAGTCCATAGTGATGCGTTCCCATTTCCACTCTGGTATAGTCATCTGCTGAAGTAGGCCGTCTGGCCTCTGGTGCTCATATTTAACTTGCTGACAATTTGGACACCTAGCTACATACTCAAGTATGTCCTTTTTCATTCGTCTCCACCAATAATGCTGCCTCAAATCACGATACAACTTCGTAGCACCTGTATGAATAGAATACCGGGAACTGTGTGCTTCCTCTAGGATCTTTTTCCTCAGTACATCCACATTAGGAACACATAGACGATCTTGGAGTCGCAGAACACCATCCGCGCCAATAGTAACTTCCTTGGCACCACCTCATAGTATCGTTTCTCGAAGAACCATTAAGTGTGGATCATCATACTGGCGAGCCTTGATCTGTTCAAATAGTGAAGACTGAGCTACAACACATGCAAGAACTCGGCTAGGCTCTGAAATATCCAGTCGCACAAGTCTGTTGGCCAAGGACTGAATATTTGAAGCCAATGGCCTCTTCTCTGCTGAAATGAAAGCCAAACTACCCATACTCTACGCCTTTCTACTCAAGGCATCTGCAACCATATTTGCCTTGCTCGGATGATATATGATAGTAATATCAAAATCTTTCAGTAACTCAAGTCATCTGCACTGTCTCAAATTTAGGTCCCTCTGCTTGAACAAATGCTGCAAGCTGCGATGATCAGTGTAAATTCACAAGACAATCCATACAGATAATGCCTCCAAATCTTTAGGGCGTGAACAATCGCAGCTAACTCCAAATCATGTACCGGATAATTCTTCTCGTGGGGTTTGAGCTGACGCGTGAAGCGTCGCAATATCAAATACCTAGAGTGCATAAATCTCTACATCTCTTAACCATGGAATTAGTTCATCCAACTAACACTATTTACCAACAATTTATAACTTCCAATCATCACATGTGTGACCATTTATCCACACCCAACCAACAAAATTACATCAATTAATCACCTTTCAATCTCTACAATGGTTATACATTTAAATTGGGAACTTATGGCTTTCAATCACCATACCATAAGTTCAAATACCTAGTTCATACTCATATTCCCATAATATATCCATACATGTAATTCTAAGGGTGTAGAGTTACCTTTTGGAAGAAATCTTGCAAAACTCTTTTTTGAGTTCTTGAAGAAATTTCTTGAAGATCTAAGGATTTCATGGCAGATTGAGTTAGTTCTAGAGTGGATTTGATGGAATGAAACACCAAATTAGTAGCGATTACTCACCTTGAAGATGGGGGGAGTTGGAGGTCTTGAAAGAGTGGAGGAAAATCCCAAAGTTCGGCCAAGAAAAATGGGGCAAAGTGAACCCCGAATGAGTATATAGCGTTTTCGGGCACCACAAGTGGCGTCGGGGGGCTCCGAATGAGTATATAGCGTTTCAGGCGCCACAAGTTGCGCCGGGGGGCTACCTGTGGCACTAGTTCCAGTACCTGAAAGAAATCCCAGCGCCAGGGATAGCGCCCCATGCTTCCCTGGGCGCTGGCGACGGGAAATTGTTTTTCCTAACACGGGAACGGGCATAACTCTCTCATACGATGTCTGAATTCGACAATTCTTTTTGCTATGGCTCCGTAATTTCAATACAGATTTAATACTTCAATCAAAACTGAATTTGGAGATCCTTTTCTTAATGTGATACCACATATACTCAAAGAAGTGACGTCGAAATATCCTAGGTTCGATGACGAAACATAGCAAATCAAGTTCGATTGATCTTAAATTTTGCACACAAGTCATAATACATCATATGAAGCTATTCAAGACTTCAAATAGTAGAAAAAGAGTAATTACTCAAAACGATAAGTCAGATTGTTACACTTAGCATCAAATTTATGGCATAAATAATTTTATAAAGAATCAAATTAAGTGGTTCGTCTCCGACGCGAAAATAAATAAACTTAATACTTTTCAATAAGAAAGTGAATTGTGCTCAAAGCTAAGTAGAAAGAAAAATATTCCTAAAATTTCTAATATAAGTGAAAATGGGATTTTAGTTTCTCGAGCTCGATAGTTTTTTCAAAAGATGGTTATTTTTAATCACAAGTTCAATTAGTCTAAAAGTAAGTATATGTATCTTGCATGAACAAAACTTCAGATTCATAGTTGAACATAAAGTATGATCATTTAGTTTTTAATTATAAATCTTTTTCGTCGCCAATAATAGCATGATTCAACTACAAAGTTAAGTCGTCACCATTTAAAATTGTACATTTTGTGACAAAATTTTGTTGTAACTAAATTGTAGGGTAATTAGAGACAGTAAAATAATTGTCACTAATTGTTTGCACTATTAGTGACAAAAATGAAGGTCACAATTAAATGTAAAATTTTATGGCTAAAGTTAACAATTTTTAACTACTAATTCTAATTCGTCGCTATTGTAACAACATATTTTTTGTGACGAAACTTTTTTGTCGGAAACTTTACCTAATTCTAAGACAAATAATGGTTCGTCGCTAATTGGGTACATCATTAGTGACAAACTAATGTGTCACTGATAACTTTAAATTTTGTCTCTAATATTACTCAATAAATGGCGCCAACTCATTTTTTGGTGGGAAAATTTAGTGGACGAAACTGCGCTACGAAATTTTGTGTTTCGTCATTAAAAGTATGTGGTTCATGTATTTAAAGACGAATTATATTTTTTGTCACAAAAATTGAACAATTAATGACGAATTTTGTGTTGTAGCTAATAATTTCGTAGCTAAATATCATATTTGTTGTAGTGACAATTGAATTCTACTGATAAATGGCTTAAAATTTGACTAACAATCTAAAAATTAAAAGAAGAAAAAAATTAACAATATTGTGAAGCATACCAAATGAATGGGTGTGATGATTGATTGATCAAAAATATTGTATGAATGCACATGTAAACTCAACAAGAAATTTCAAAAGATATGATTTTTTTTATGCTCAGAGAGGGAAAAGGGTAACAGTAGCCCTAGCCCTCTATTTATACATTTCATGTTCTGAAGGGAGAGAAGAGCGAGTGCGGCCGCAGAATCTCAATTGTGGACCGCACTTTGTTACCTGGTGCTTCCATTGAGGTTTCCACCTGCGGTCCGCAGAATGTTGTTTGCGGCTGCAGATTTCTTGTTGCGGCCGCAAATCGACCATTTTTCTAACAGACAAACTTGAGAGATTTGGCATTTTCCACCTTCTATTTCCGCGGTCCGCAAGTTAATTGTACGACTGCAGAGTTGGTTTTTCTGCAGCAATTGTAAATGTACGGTCCACACAATTCATTTGCGGTCCGCACATTTTTGAACACTTAGCTAGATTTCTATCCACCATTTCTGTAAGGCACACTCATCCTTGTAGCACTTCAAATCAAGTTAGCACAAAAATAACACCTAACTACAAAAGAAGAAAAGGAAAGAGAAAGAAACATTGGTTGCCTCCCAAGAAGCGCCTGATTTAACGTCGCGGGGCACGACGCAGAATACCATCAGTTGAAATGAATCACAGCCACGACGTGGCCATCTCCAACTTTCATAAATAGTGCTTCAACCGGCGACCATTGACTCGGAATACCTCATTGTTTTTGTTCTTCAAGTCCAATGCACCAAAAGACGTCACACCCACAATTTGAAAAGGACCACTCCATTTAGACTTTAGCTTTCCGGGAAACATCCTCAACCTCGAGTTGAACAACAATACGAGATCGCCCACCTTGAACTCTTTGTTCCAAATGTATTTTTCTTGAAGATATTTCATCTTTTCTTTGTACAAGGACGAACTTGCATAATCATGATACCAGAACTCATCCAATTCATTCAAATGTACAACCCTCAAGTTAGCGGCTACATCCCAATCAAGATTCAACTTCTTTAGAGCTCACATGTCTTTGTGCTCATGTTCCACCAGAAGATGACAAGCTTTGCCGAACACCAATCGGTATGGCGACATTCCGATAGGTGTTTTTTAAGCCGTCCGATAAGCCCATAATGCATCATCAAGCTTCTTGGACCAATCTGTCCGGTTAACATTCACTGTTTTGGACAAAATATTCTTTATCTCCAGGTTGGAGACTTCCACTTGTTCGCTAGCTTGTGGATGATAGGAAGTCTTGACTTTATGAGTAACACCATACTTGCTAAGTAAAGTGTCGAAAACCTTATTGCAAAAATGAGACCCCCATCGCTTATGATAGCCCGTGGAGTACCAAACCTTGTGAAAATATTTTTCTTCAAGAACTCCACCCACTTGTCGCCTCATTGTTAGGTGGAGCAACAACCTTAACCCATTTAGACACATAATCAAGCGCAACCAAGATGTAGGTGTTTCCACAAGAACTCACATGAAGTCAATACCCCACACATCAAAGATATCAATCTCCAAAATTGTAGTGAGAGGCATTTCATTGTTCTTCGAGATTCCACTGATTCATCACATCTTTTCACTACATCACTTGCATCCTTGTAAAGAGTAGGCCAATAAAAACTGCAACTTATCCCTTTGGCTGCCGTTCTTTCTTCACCATGGTGACCACCATATTGCAAAGAATGACAAGCCCCAATAATTTTACCTTGTTCTTCTTCCGGTACACATCTTCTAATCACCCCATCTGTGCAAATCCGAAAAAGGTATTGTTCATCCTAATAATAATCTTTACAATACCGTTTGAGATTCTTTCTTTGTTTTGAAGAGAACTCATCCGGGATAATTTCACACACAAGGAAATTTGCTAGATCCGCGAACTATGGCACCTCCTTCATTGAAATAGCCAAGAGTTGCTCATCGGGGAAGGAGTCATTAATTTGAAGTCCATCATGCGGCCTCCCCTTCTCCTCCAAATGAGACAAGTGGTCCGCCACTTGATTTTTACTCCCTATTCTATATTGGATGTTAATATCAAACTCTTGTAACAAAAGCACCCATCTCATCAACTGAGCTTTGGAATCTTTCTTGCTCATAAGATAATGAAGTGTCGCATGATCCGTGTGGACAATGACTTTCTTACCCATCAAGTACGGGCGAAACTTCTCAATTGCAAACACAATGGAAATGAGCTCTTTCTCCGTAACAATATAGTTGACTTAGGCACCATTCATGGTCTTACTATCATAGTATACCGGATGAAAAATCTTGTTGATGCGTTGCCCCAAAATAGCCCCAACCGCAACGTCACTAGCATCACACATGAGTTCAAATGGGACACTCCAATTTGGAGCGGTGATGGGAGTGGTTGTCAACTTGAACTTTAACAATTCAAAAGCTCTTATGCAATCATCATTGAAATTAAACTTAGCATATTTCTCAAGAAGTTTGCACAACGGATTCACCACCTTAGAGAAATCTTTGATGAATCGCCGGTAAAACTCTGCGTGGCCTAAGAAACTCCGCACACCTTTCACCGAAGTAGGAGGTGGAAGTTTAGAAATCACCTCAATCTTTGCCTTGTCAACTTCAATTCCATTCTTTGAGATCTTATGTCCAAGGACAATGCCTTCCTTGACCATGAAATGACACTTCTCCTAATTGAGCACCAAATTCGTTTCTTCACATCTTTCCAACACTTTATCTAGATTTGCAAGACAATCATCAAAGGAATCCCTAACTACCGAGAAGTCATACATGAAAACTTCAAGGTAGTCCTCCACCATGTCCGTGAAGATATCCATCATACACCTTTGAAAAGTCGTCGGTGCATTACACAAACCAAATGGCATCCGCTTGAAGGCGAAGGTACCATAGGGACATATAAAGGTTGTTTTTTCTTGATCTTCCGGAGAAATAAGGATTTGGTTGTATCCCAAATACCCATCAAGAAAGTAATAGAAAGCACGTCCGGCCAACCTATCAAGCCTTTGGTCTAGGAAGGGAAGTGGAAAATGATCCTTCCTAGTGACTTTGTTGAGCTTGCGATAGTCCATACACACTCTCCAACCGATCACCGTTCTTGTAGAAATCAACTCATTCTTGTCATTGGTAACCAATGTCATGCCCCCCTTCTTTGGGACACATTGAATCGGAGAAGTCCATGAACTATCAGAAATGGGTCAACCCCGACATCCAACCACTTAATAATCTCCTTTTTGATAACTTCTTGCATAGCCTCATTGAGTCTCCTTTGATGTTCAATAGATGGTTTGACACCTTCATCCAAGTTGATCTTATGCATGCAAAATGTGGGGCTTATACCCCGAATATCCGACAATGTCTACCCAATAGCCCGCTTCCTCTTTTGTAGCACCGCCAATGTAGAATCTACCTGCACGTTAGTCAAACAAGAGGAAAAAATAACTGGTAAAGTAGAACAAGGGCCAAGAAATTCATACCGAAGATGTGGAGGCAATGGATTCAACTCCAATATAGGAGGATCTTTAATAGAAGGCTTTGTGGGAGGAGTTTTCCTATTTTCGAGATCCAAAGATAGTTTCCGGGCTGCATAATTGTACGACTCCATTCCTTGCAAAGAATTCACACATTTCATGAATCCATCCATCTTGTCATCATCAAAGTTGAGCAAGACGACCTCCAACATATCACCATCATTGATTGTGGCACTTGTATCATCAACAAAGGTCACCAAGTCCACAAAAGAGCACACCTCAGTGCTATTTGGTTACCGCATGGACTTGCACACATGGAATACCACTTTTTTATCACCCACCCGGAAGGTGAGTTATCCGGTTTCCACATCACAAAGAGCCTTCCCCGTATCAAGGAAAGGTCTTCCAAGAATAATCATCACCTCATAATCAACTTTACAATCAAAAATTACAAAATCCGCCAGAAGAATGAATTTATCAATATGAACCAAGACATCTTCAATCACTCCCAATGGTCTCTTCATGGTACGATCAGCCATTTGCAATCTCATAGAGGTGGGTCCTGGTTGCCCAATTCCCAAGGTCTTGAAAACTGAATAGGGCATCAAATTGATACTTGCCCCAAGATCACAAAGAGCTTTAGCAAACTCGGCACTTCCAATTGTACAAGGAACTGTGAAAGCACCGGGATCTTCCAAATTAGGAGCCATTGAATGCACAATTGTACTCAGTTGATGAGTGACTTTGATAGTTTCAAAATTCATTGACCGCTTCTTCGTCACGAGATCCTTCATAAACTTGGCATAACCGGTCATTTGTTCCAAAGCTTCAACTAATGGCACATTGATTGAGAGAATCTTCACCTTTTGAATAAACTTTTTGAATTGATTCTCGCCATTTTGTTTGGCAAGTCTTTGAGGATATAGAGGCAGAGACTTAGGAAATGGTGCCTTATCCTTTTGCACTACTGGTTCCGGTATGTTAATAATGTGATCCCTAGACGGGTTCACATCCTCTTGAGTCTCTTCTACATTATCATCAATATCAATCGGAACTTCATCATTTGATTGCATCATATTGTTCGGGACCTCTCTTCTCCTTGTACCACTTGCTCATCATCTACAAGTTGCCTTTGACTTGAGGTGGGTGCATTCCCACCTCTTCCACTTCTTGTAGTAACGACTATGGCATACCCCGTGTTGTTCCCACCCTTTGGGACGCGAATTTAGAGCTTGAGATATTTTCCCCATTTGAACTTCTAAGTTGAGGATCGATGTGTTGTGTGAGGCAAGTTGGGCATCCGAATCGACATTCTTTTCCATCATTTACTTGAACATACACCCCATCTCATTGGTTAAAGAACTAGGACCATGGTAGGGATAATGAGGCGGGTTGTTCGGTTATTGATACATCTGAGGACTTTGAAGACCCCCGATTGCCTTGATTATTGTTCCATCCACCTTGATTGTTACCCCCCTCCAATTTTCTTTATTGTTGTTATGCCAATTTCCTTAGTTGTTTCCACCATTCCAATTTCCTTGGTTGTTAGAATTCCAATTGCCTTGATTGTTTTGAGGTCGCCATTGTTGTTGGTTTGAGCCTTGGAAATTATTTTGTGCCAAAAGTTGTTCACATATTGTACCTCCTCTTCTTGGTCATTGTAAGAGTCATCTCGATCAAAACTACTATCCATTTGCACAAAATTATCCACTCGATGTTGCACTTGTGGACCCTTTATTCTTCTTTTGTTCATCATCATGTTCACTCCCTCCATGGAATTTACTTGCTTAGGATGTTGCACTTGTTGAAGTTGAGCCTTTGCTAGTTCATTCATGGTGGTAGTCAATTCGGCAATGGCTTACCCATGGTCATGCAACTCTTTGTGAAGGTGGATCACGTTGGGATCACCTTGCGGAACATTAGACCGGGATTTCCATGCCGATGATGTTTTTGCCATTTCATCTGAAATCTCACACGCCTTTGCATAAGGCGTAGTTATGAAGTTCCCACCGGCAAATTGATTCACTACGTTAGTTGTGTTGATCCCGTGATAGAAAGTTTGTTGAATCATGTTCTCCGTCATATCGTTTTGGAACATTCCTTAACCATTGTTCGATAGCTTTCCCATATCTCATGTAGTGGTTCTTTTGGCTCTTGCTTAAATGCCAAAATCTCATCCCGAAGTGTAGCCATGTGCCTCGGAGAGAATAACTAAGAAATAAACTTTTCCGCCAGCTCATCCCAAGTGTGAATGGAATGGTTCGGCAAACGTTCCAACCAATCTAAAGCTTTTCCCCATAGAGAGAAGGGAAAATGCCTTAGCCTCAATGCATCCTCTAAGACATTTGTTTGTTTTCTACCCCAACAAGTGTCCACAAACTCTTTCAAATGTTTGTATGCATTTTGACTTGGAGCACCGATGAAGAAACCTTATTGCTCTAACAAAGTGAGCATCACATTGGTGATTTGAAAGTTACCTACCTTAATATGGCGAGGGACTATTGCACTTGCATATCCTTCATTGGGTAACACCCGTTGTGGAGTCGCTCGTGGTGGAGGTGGGGATGGAACGGGCACATTGTCATGAGGCACTCGGCCTCTTCTATTGGCTTGAGGTTCAAGAGGAACCTCATCCACTTGGTCATCCTCAACGTACACATCACCCAAAGCAATATTTTCGAGCTCATTGTTCGCCATAGTTGTACCTCCGATTTCTCAAACACGTTAGTAATACAGAAGGAAAATAAGATACTCCAAAAACACACCCAAATATATAGCTAACACCGTTTTTTAAGTCCCCGTAGGTGTCGGGTAAGTGATCGCGTCCAAATGCACACCTCAAAAGAGGTATGAAACGGTCGTTTGCAATTATAGAAATTCAACTAAAAGTTGGGGTCGAATCTACAAGGAGCTAAGATGGGTGTTAGGGGTATATATTTCAATGCACGTGATTGAACTATCTAGATTGCACTTCCACCAAAAGATTGGGTTTCTATTTCTAATTTTACTCTATTGATTGCAAAATAAAGAAAAAAGACTAGAGATAATTATTTTTGGGGTTTTTCCAAATTGATAAAAAGCCTAGGGCTGTGACCATTGTCTAATGTGATAAAGACTTTAATGCTTGTTCTGTTGACTGTGGTGTATTATAACTATCAACTCTAAATTACCCACTCAATACCTCTCGATCATAGAGTGATTTTGCCCAATTTGACTATCTCAAGACCAAATGGGTATCACACAAAACAATTGATAAAAGCTCAAGTCGGGTTATTACTATCTCTAGGTTGAACCCTTTAATTGGGTTAATCAATCTCTTAATTGACTCAATTCCTTGTTAGCTAAGTTATCCTAGACTAGGTCTCTCTTTCTCAAGAAGTGACTAAGTCAAATAGGCATGAATTATTGTTTTCAACCATTAATTCAACAATTTAGGCATGAACTAATCTAAATAATAAATACCCAATCATAAACAAGTACTAAATTAGATACCTGTGAGGTTTACACACTAGGGTTGGGTCACAATCCTAATAAAAATCTATCTACTCATACTTGGGTGTGAAGAAAATAGAGAAGAAAAACTAATTAAACTCATAATGAAAGCTTAAAATAATTAAATCTATTATAAAATACACCAAAGAAAAGTAAACTTCCAAAAATGGCAAAGAAAAACGGCTACAATAATTGCTGATGTTCAAAAACTTGACCTAATTTGTGAAACTCGTCTATTTATACAAGGTTGAAAATTTTGGACAAAAATACCCTTCGGGAGGTTCTGTGGCCATACAATTCCATGTGCGGTTCGTCGATTTCTTCATCTGACAGGAGCAGGAGTTCTGCGGCCGTACAATTCTGGACTGCAGCCGCGAAGCAGCTTTTGTGCGGTCCGCAAATTTAGAACTGCGGCCGAAAAACAATCTTCTGCGGTCCGCAATGTTAGGGTTACGGCCGCACAAATATTGTGCGGTTCGCAATTCACTGAGGTCCTAGACTTGAAAATTTACATTCTCTCTGATCTTGAATCCTAGCGCAGCTTGCTTTTGCGGCCGCACAATTCATGTGCGGTCCGCAATTTGCACAGTTGTCTTCAGATTTTTCCCTCTTTGGTTGTGGCCGCAGATGGAATTCTGCAGTCTGCAATTTCTTCTGCGGATCGCACATTTTATGCTTCTGTGCCCCTTTATTACCTTATGTTTAGACTGCTCCTTTTTGAGTCGGATTTCATATCGGGAGCCCAACTTCCAACATTCTTGTAATTTTGTACAATTTCATTAGTTCCGGGAGCACACTTCAATGCTTTTAGACTAAAACAAAAGTTAAAAGGCACTAATAAGTAGTCAAAATTTTCACTTATCAAAAACAAAGAAAATTAAAGGTTCTGCCTTTTAATTTGTGAAGGGAAAGCCTTAAATTCCCACTTGCTATAAAGCTTTCTTTTGTTTTCTATTTCGTGTTTAATTTATTAAGGTGGGGAAGTTGAAAGGTAGATATTTCGTTTTATTTTCTTCTTCTTCTTTTGTTTATTTTTATTTTTGTATAGAGGATAAAGTCGAAACGAAAATCTAGTCTTCCTTGTATGTGATTCTAAGATGGATAAAATTATAATTATAATATTGTACCTGATTATTTAAATTAGATCTCTATTTCGATACAAAGAGAGTTTATTATGGTCAATATAATGAGATTTATTAAACTAATCATGCCTTTATACCTATAGACGTAGAAACAATTAAAATATTTTCTTTTAATTTGGCAAAATACGAAGGCACCATTCTTAATTTGACAACAATTTTTAGACACCTTAAATGAGGCTTATACCTTAGTTAGTTTGCTGACATTAAAATGGCAATCGTACTTACATAGCTTTGCAGCTTTTTCTTATAAGAATTAGCATAATGATGTTAATTATGTAAATCCAAATTTGAGGGTCGATTATGGTTCGTCTACGGTCATTACCATTCAGATTCCAATTCTACAAAAGGAGTAAATGCACAAAAGACTTTTCAACTAAAAAAGAGTATCTTATAATGTCCAATATGTCAAGGATGGAGACTTGACAAGGACCTCAATTGCTTCTTCCACGTCTATTTCAACTTTAATCCAATTATTCAAGTACCTAACCATATATTTTAAAAATGGTCCCAATTCTCTTGTCCAACTACTATGCTATTCAAGCTCATTTTTCACCATTCACATGGTTAACCTAGTAAATGAAATTGTATCAAATGCTGTTGACAAATGTTTTTTTTTTCTTTCGTTTAGAATTGACAACAAAACTAGCCTATGCTTGAACTCAATGGTACAATTAATCACCACCGATCACCGATCGAAAAGGCTATCTTTACTGTAGGTATATACATGGTTTAGACAAAAATGTACTTGTCGAGTTAGATAGAGATTGCATTGAAACAACACAGTTGTTCTCTGTCACAAGCATTTAAGCATATTCTGAAAGTAAACGACTAATTTTAAATCTAAATACAAGCGAGACAACTCGTTGAATCATTGCAGAGCTTGTTTGAAGTTTTGGAAATTGAAATGATGCTTGCCACTCCACAATGATGC
Organism: Nicotiana tabacum; assembly: GCF_000715075.1. Taxonomy (NCBI): domain Eukaryota; kingdom Viridiplantae; phylum Streptophyta; class Magnoliopsida; order Solanales; family Solanaceae; genus Nicotiana; species Nicotiana tabacum. Next base: position 84,847,304 of record NC_134081.1, on the reverse strand, counting down.
TTGTGGAGTGGAGATGGATAATACTTACTAGATTTAGCATCATTTCAATTTTCGGTTATTCTACTTATACTTATGTACACAAATTGAGCCACAGAGACCCAAAACATTGAGGCTGAATTTGTTTTCACCTCAATTTAGTTGCTAATCATCCAAGTGTATTGGTAGAAAAATAGACTCGTGGACTAATGATATGCTGACAGGTGGCATAGAAGTCAAAGTGATAAAGAAGAATGAAGGTTAGGAAAAGCATGGGAAAAACACCCACGGAATTGCTTACAAAGATACTGCACCTGACAACTGAAAAAGAAGAGATAGACGCGAGATGGATAATTAAAGACTACGATGAAGGAATGTTCATTAATAGCCATGAATATGAAAAAAATTTGACATAATCCCCGATTGTGCGCGATTGGCTATTATTATCATATCCGTTATAAATTACCTATGTAACGGGTAATCAATGTAATAAATATTAGTAAGGGACGAGAATTAAGTAGAAAAAAACAGTTACATATTACACTCTTATATAAACCCCAATTACCATATCTTGTATGCTCATCAAGCAAGATAACTTGAAGCAATTTATCACGTAACAAATTAGTGAAGTTTTGCGTGCTTTTGCAAGTGGTTTACAGAGTGTTGTTCAGGTGACAACACCACTAGTTAACACAACTGTGGAAAACCCTCATTCAGGACTTGAAAACTCAGGTAGTGGGGAAATACCAAATAATTATGGAGCCGGAGGGTCAGGTGAGCCAAATAATTCTAATTTATAAAATCTAGTTCTGACCTTGCAGAAAAAACTAAAGGAACAAAACGAGCAGATAGAACAAATACCGGGAGTACCGCTCGTGATTAAAGGAGTGGATATTGACAAGTATTCACAACAAGCATGAAAGGTAAGTGCAACACCTTGACCAGTACCGAAAAAGTTCAAGATGCCCGATATTCCCAAGTATGATAGGACTACTCACCCACAAGATCACATCATTGCATTTACTATCGGAGTCAAGAGCAACGATTTAACCAAGCAGAAAATCGAATCAATGTTAGTGAAAGAATTTGGTAAAACCATTATAAAAGGGGCACTAACATGGTATTCTCTCTTACCTGAAAATTCAATTGACTCTTTTGCTGAGCTTGAAGATTCATTCATTAAAGCACATTCAAGAGCTCAAAAAGTAGAAATAAGAATGAAAGATATCTTCAAGGTAAAGCAAGGGAGTGCAGAATTGCTCAGAGAATTTATGGATCGATTCCCGTGAGAAAGAATGATGTTACCTCGTGTAATTGATAATTGGGCAGCAATGGCATTTGCAAGAAACTTGAATGAAAGAAGTTTAGAAGCTACGAGAAGATTAAAGAAATCTTACGGGAATTTTCTGCAACTACTTGGAATGATGTTTATAATAGGTACATCACAAAGTTACGAATAGAAGAAAATACGCTGTCCCAACCGAAGATGGATGATAGATTCAGACCTAGATGCTCAGAATCAGAAAGAAGATTTGGAAAAAATAGATACGAACCTTACATGGGACCTGCAGGATGATATCTTAGGTCAAAACCAGAAGAGGAAAGGTTTGATCATAGATCAAGGCAGAAGGAGGCAAGTTCTTCTTCTTGATTTAAAAAGTAACGGGACATAACAAGGAGAAACGATCAAAAATAGGAGATTTTAATTTCAACGTCTGTACTTCCGAGTTAGTAGATGTGTTAAGAGGTATGGGTGATAAGGTATGATGGCCAAAAGAGATAAGTTCAGATCCCAGCAAAAGAAGTCAGGAATTCTGGTGTGAATTCCATAATGATCATGGTCACAAAACATCAGATTGCAGGCTCCTATAAGAAGAAGTTGATTATTTACTGAAAAAAGGTTATCTCACTGATCTATTTTAGTGAGAAAGGAAAGCAGTCTTATATAAAAAATATGCAAGAACCACCAAAGCCCCCATCGCCAAAAAAGGATGCTGAATGTAATAACCGGGGGTGAGGAGGTTAATGGAGTTACATACACGACAGCAAAAAGAACAACCAAGATCTTAGTGACCCACGGAAAGAGGTTTCAATAAGTATTGGAAGGAGACAATATAACATTTAACGATGAGGATGTTGATGTCTTGCTCATCCCTTATAATGATGCACTGGTAATATCTTTACTTGTTCATGATACTAATGTCAAGCGACTTTTGATTGATCCAAGTAGCTCTGTGAATATCATATTATTAAGAGTGGTCAATGAGATGCAAGCGACTGATCGTGTGATACCCAAGGCTCGATCTTTATCTGGGTTCGACAATTTAAGTGTTATAACAAAGGGAGAAATTATGTTATCAACATTTGTCGAGGGTGTCGTGAAAGACACCAAATTCCAAGTGGTAGATAAAGACGTGACTTACAACTTAATTTTAGGAAAGTCGTGGATCCATGACATGGATGCGGTGCCATCAATATTACATCAGGTTATCAAATTTCCATCACAATGAGGAGTTCGGCAGATCAGGGGAGATCAACAGGCGGCATGATAAACCAACACAGTTGCTGTGGAAAGCAGAACATCCAAAGACAAAGATGAAAAATAGCAATTACAGTGTCCATCTGAGGAAAATTTATTTTCTACCTCAACTGAGAGTGCAAGGAATGAAGCAGATATAGATACGAGGCCCGACGTAATCCAAGAATCGGAGGAGAACAAGACTATTAAAATAACTATGAAAGAACTCAAAGCTGTGGTATTATTCGTTCATTGGACCGATAGTAAAGTCTATGTTGGGACAAACCTAAGCTAGGAATTGAAAGGTAAGTTAATTAAATTTTTATGCATTAACACTGATTGTTTTGCCTGGTTACACTCAGATATGGTAGGTATCCACCGGAGGTAATGAATCATAAGTTAAATGAATATCCATTACACCTCCGGTGAAGCAAAAGAAACGAAATCAAGGAGCATTCAAAAATCGGGTAACTCAAGAGGAGGTGCAAAAACTTCTGAAAATTGGTTCAATTCGAGAGGTCAAGTACCCAGACTGGTAGATAATAAAGTTGTAGTGCAAAAGAAAAATGAAAAATGGCGAGTATGTATAGATTATACTGATCTAAATAAAGCATGCCCCAAAGATTCATTCCCTTTACTACAATATTGATCCACTAATTGATTCTACCGCTGGTCACGAACTTTTAAGTTTTTTAGATTCTTATTCTAGATATAATCAAATAAAAATTGATTCCCTAGACGAGAAAAAAACTTCTTTTATTACAGACAGAGGGATTTATTACTACATAGTAATGCCATCTGGCTTGAAGAATGCTAGAGCTACTTAATAGAGGTTGGTGACCAAAATGTTCCACCATGGAAGTCTACATCGACGACATGCTAGTAAAATTGGCACAAACATAAGATCATCTCAGGTAAATTTTCAGGTTTTCTTGTCTTTAACATGGGGATCGAAGTAAATCCCGGATGTGCTCACTAGTAAAAAGGAAGTACAAAGATTAACATGGAGAGTAGCTGCTCTGGTGATATGATCGTGGATAGTCCGGGCAAAACAAAGAACATTGAGAATGACCCCAAATTATATAGTGGACTGCTGACTCGCTTCAAGTCCAAGAACTTCCAAGGGATGCATGCTAAGGAGCTGCATGATCTTCAACAAGTGACTAGAAGATGTTTGGATAATCACTTTGAGGATTCATGCAAAGAATACCGTGTTCAGAGTCTTGAGAATTGAAGAATTAAGACCCCAAGATAAACCATGTGACAGGATTTCACCAACCGTTTGTTACGATTCAAGAGGAGTATGAAGGGCTGAAGAAAACAAGCTTTTGGAATTCGACATGATGCAGTTGTGTGTTACAGTTGGGGTTACGGTTGAGGTTATAGTTTGGCCTGGCGAGTCATTTTTGGAAAATTAACTTTGAAACTTTTCCTATTTTACCCATTGGGTATTTATAATAGCCTAGGGTTATTCCATTAGCAACTTAGCATATTTTGACATAAGAAAGCTCTTAAGAGAGATTTGGAACCTCTTGGTTCGAGTTCGACTTTGAATTACCTGTTTTCAAGACTTGGGTTCTTGCGGGTAATCTCCTTCTCCTTTCTTTATATCTAGAGTTTCTAATTTGTCATTCTTGGGAGGCGATCAAATAGTATGTCGATTGTTTATTGAGACGTTCACTTAGGGTCTAAATTTTCTTCTATACTTCATTATTCAGACTACTTTGATTATCTTAATCAAACCTATCATTAGTTTTACTTTAATTATAGTTATTTTAATATTTTGCTATTTTATTTATCTCGGATCGTATCAATTGGTATCGGAGCGAAGGCTCGGGTATTGTTGTAACAAACCCACGTTCTCCAATCTTGAAATCAAGATTTGAATTAGCAAAACAAAATATGAAAATAGGCAAAAAATAAGTACAGTTCTTGTTTTCGACTAAACCCTAGTTGAGTTGCTGGCAAAATAAATAATTGTTCTTGAATTAAAAAAAAAACCAAAAAGAAGTTATTGAAATGTTCTTGTTGATTGTTGGGGAAGATTACTTTGGGTGAGAAAGATTCACTGAGGATACTTGTTAAGAAAGAACTAGTGCAAGTTCGCATTATATCGTTCTTAATATTTTAAGCTGACTATTTCTTTCGTGCCAATTCGTTCGTGCTTTTTTTGTTATTTTTGTAGAAATTTCTTGGCTCCCGTCCTTAGTTTTTAAAAGTCTGTTCTTGATTACATAAACTCCACTCTTAAATTACTTTTAAGAAAACTCATTCTTGGATAAGTGATTTGTGAGTTGAGCTCGAACTTTAAAAAATTTTAAGGAGTGAAATAGAGATTATACACGAGTGAAAAGTAAAAACTCATAAATGTGAGATAAAACACAAGAGGTTGAATGGGCTTGTTTGAATCAAACTACAAGAGGTGTGTTGTTATGGGATCCTCTTATTACTAATCAATTAATTCTCCTATAAGCATGTCTTCTGCAGATTCAAAGTCTTGGGGGTGAAAGAATGGTTGAATATAGTGATGACGATTGTTGGGATTCCTATGATGAAGACGATGGAGGAAGCAATTCATGTAATTCTTGTGGTAAGTACGATATGTGTATTCCTTGTCATGATTCAGGTGAAGACTCAAGTGATGACGAAACATGGTATGTTCCTTATCATGATTCATATGGTTATGATTCATACGAGTATGTTACTAACAAGTATGATAACCATCATGCTAGTGAGGTAAGTTTGATCCTTCGAAATTATAAGATATCGATACCATTCTTTGAAGGAATTCATGGTCCAAATGCCTACCTTAATTAGGAGAGCAAGGTGAATGATGTCTTTGCAGCCTATCCATGTTCGGAAACTAAAAGATTGGAGCTGGCTACTCAAGCACTTCATGGGAATACTTTTTTTTATAGTGGTACAACCGTGAAAATACCTTTAAAGGCACCTCTTGTCCATCCATTGAGACTTGAGATAAAATTAAGTTTCATTTGAGAAGCAAGTTTGCACCTTTGAGTTTAAAAGATATGGGGCACAAGAGGAATGAGACTTTCAGGAAGGAAAAATCTATTTCTTTTGATTACCCAAGAACATCAAAGCATGGAAGCCTTCCAAAAGGATATCTTCTAACGAAAGATTCTTCTTCATGTTTAACTCCATCCGCAACAAACAAAAGTGAGCAAGCGAGACAAAAGAAAGAGTGGAGTAAATGAGTGACAATTCACAATTTAATAGAGGCAAAATAAGAGGTTGAGAGGAGTAATGTGAGAGAGATGTCAAAGAGAAAAATTCGAGTGAAAGTGGAGAAAAGAGTATTGCAAAAGAAAGTTTGAGTGAAAATACTTCTTGTCTTCATTTTGACTTGTTAACACCTTCTTTGTTTAGTGTGTATTTCTCTAATGTTCAAGACTTAAAGGATACCTTTGGCAAATTAGAGGAAACCATGTAAGATGCCACTATTTTAAGTGGTCAGGGAAAGCCAGAGGATACAACATTAAAGCATAATGATCCATTATTAATCGTAAGAAATAAAGGTAATGAAGAACTTCTGGGAATAACTCGAGGTATAATGACTAATCATAACTCCTTTTCTTTGAGAGAATTTGATTCTCGTATAAGTGCTTGTGTTATGTGTGATTCTTGTGAGCCTAGTAAATCTTTACTTGCTGTTGCAAATCATGAAGTTTGTTATGATGATTCACTAGTTGAGCTCAATAGTTGGGATAACAATCACTCCTATGAGTCTGAACTCGATGGTCTTATGTAGGGTGGCCTTGTGAATAATCTATTTGAAAAAGGAGGGAAAATTGAATGTGTATCTTATTCTGAGGGGATTGATGCCTTAAGTGGAGATATCACTCAAAGTACTAATAGCCATGGCTTTGTTGATATTTATTTCAACTTCATAGCAACGATTGTGTTATTGAAAGAACTTCCTTAATGAGTGAGTTTAAACTTGTTGATTCTTCTTATCATGATAATAATATGTTGCAATGTGATGAGATCATGGCACAAGAAAATTTGAATGAGAAACACAAAGAGAGCTCGGGGGAGCATGAATCTCGTTCATGTATTAATCTATTAACTATTTCTTGTTTTAGTATTATTTCTCCTTTTATACATGAATTTAAAAAAGATTATGAGGAAAAGGACAACGATGAGAATGCGAGTGGTCAAGTTTTGGTATATTATTCTAAGCCCTTATGAGATGAGGAAATAAAGCAAAAGGTTACCAATAAGGAAAATGAGGCCCATGGATATTTTGGTTACTTAGATACCACGGGGATTGAGTTGAAAGAAGAATATAGTGGCTCAAGTTTAGAAGAGAATGTCAAGACTGAAGACTACAAAGATGAAAAGGGAAGTAAACCATTTGACATTACTTCTAGTGTTTATATCTTTACCTATTTAGTTTCTAATTTTGATGAGTCATTCTCTTTAGTTTACGCCAAGAGATCTATATTGAAACTAGAGTTAGATCCTTTTGAGGATTGACTTGATATTTATTTAGGACCTAGAGATTCTATCATTAGGAAAAGGGATTTGTGTAATTATCTCTTTAATGCATTAGCTTCATCTAGTATACGTCATATGAATAATGCATCTAGGAGATATTTTAATCCTATGTATCTGGATTGGCATATATTTTATAGGGATGATGATTTTCATAAGCTTTCTAGGGTAGTATTTATACTTTGTAGGTGTAACTGGATCAAGTGGATGCATGGACACTATCTTATATTGCTTATACTAAATAAGTGTTTTTTATCATGTAAGTTCTACATCTTATCGTGGTTCTTCTGTGTCGTAGAGGGGGAGAATGATATGATCGTGGATAGTCCGGAAAAACAGAGAATATTGAGAATGGCCCCAAATTATCTAGTGGACCGTTGACCCGCTCCAAGTCCAAGAACGTCCAAGGGATGCACGCTAAGGAGTTGCATGATCTTCAACAAGTGACTAGATGATGTTTGAAGAATCACTTTGAGGATTCATGTAAAGAAATACATATTTGGAGTCTTTAGAATCGAAGAATCAAGAGCCCAAGACAAATCGTGTGACACGGTTTCATCAATCGTTGGCTATAGTTCAAGAGGGCCCTGAAGAGATGAAGAAAATAAGCTTATGAAATTCGACATGGTTTAGCTATGTGTTGTGGTTTCGGTTACAGTTGAGGTTACAGTTTGGCCTGGCGTGTTTTTTTTGGAAAATTAAGTTTGAAACTTTTTCTATTTTACCCATTGGGTATTTATAATAGCCTAGGGTTATTTCATTAGCAACTTAACACATTTTGACTTAAAAAAACTCTTGAGAGAGATTTTGAACCTCTTGGTTCGAGTTCGACTTTGGATTACCTGTTTTCAAGACTTGAGTTCTTGAGTGTAATATTCTTCTCCCTTCTTTATATCTAGTGTTTCTAATTTGTCGTTCTTGGCAGTCGATCAAATAGTATTTCGATTGTTACTTGAGACGTTCAATTAGGGTCTAGATTTTCTTCTATACTTCATTATTCTGACTACTTTGATTATCTTAATCAACCCTATCATTAGTTTTACTTTAATTATTATTATTTTTATATTTTGCTATTTTGTTTATCTAGGATCGTATCATCTAGGGAGATTCATATCTAGATCCTCAGAGAAGTGTTTTAAATTCTTCTCGTTATTGAAAAACAAAATCAATTTGAATGGACTGATGATTGTCAACAAACTTTGACAAATTTGAAAGTATATCTATCAAAACCGTCTCTGTTGTCAAATCCAAGGGATGAAGAGAGATTATTCATCTACTTAGCGACTCACAACTTGTGGTAAATCAAATGCAAGAAAATTACGTGGCTAGAGAAACATGAATGTAATAATATTTGGAAAAAGTGCGAGAATTATTGCATATGTTCCGAGTATGGAAAGCTATTCAAATACTAAGAGGGGAGAATGCATAGGCTGATGCATTTGCAAATCTGGGATCAATAGCTAATGTGTCAAATACGAAAAATACAATCGTGGTGCTCATATTTCACTCAGCGCTCGATCAAACCAAGAATGAGGTAAATTTCATTAATTTAACATGGGATTAGAGAAATAAATTTGTGAATTATCTACAGCATGGAATATTACCCGAGGATAAAAATCTATCCTAATTATTGTGAAGAAAAGCAGCTCAATATTGCTTAGTAGAAGGCAATTTATATCGAAAGATGTTTGGTGGACCTTTAGCTCGATGTCTTGTACCCTCACAAACTGAATACATGATGCAAGAGATACATGAAGGACATTATGAAATTATGCTGGTGGAAGGTACTAGTGAAAACACTAATAAGAGCAGGGTATTATTGGCCAACGATAGAAGACGAGGCGGAAAACTTCGTAAAAAGTGCGATAAATGCCAATGGTACACAAATAATATGCGTCAACCACAGAGTTGCTTCATTCAATTATTGCACCGTGACCATTTATAAAGTAAGGAATGGATATCGTAGGTCCTCTGCCACAAGCACTAGGAAAGGTACGATTTTTATTAATTTTAATTGATAATATTTTATAAGTGGGTGGAGGCAGGTGCCTTCAAACAAGTACGATAAAAGGAACTTATCGACTTCATTTGGAGAAATACAATATGCATATTTGTGGTTCCAAGGGACATTGTATGTGATAATGGGTCACAATTCATAGGAGCAAAGATCACAGACTTTTTCAAAGGATGGAAAATTAAACAGATTACTTCAGCACCATATCTTCCCGTAGCTAATGGACAAGTAGAGCCGACAAATAAAATTATTGTCAATAATATAAAGAAACGTTTGGAAGAATCAAAAGGCAGATGTCCTGAAGTGCTACCTGGGGTATTATGGGCCTACATGAAACGACAAAAATAAGCACGGGAGAAACTCCATTCTCACGTATTTATGGTACTGAGACACTAATTCCAGTGGAAATAGGAGAACCAAGATTTAGGTTTGAACATACAAATAAAGTATCCAATGAGGAAGAACTTCGTACAAATTTGGATTGGACAGAAGAATGAAGGGAAGCAACTTTGATACGGATGGTAGCGCAAAAGCAAAGGATTGAGCGATATTACAACAAATGGGCGAAACATTGATGGTAGGCTAGGAACTCACATTTTTAGTTATATTTCGCACTCTAATTGTTGTAATTTAATCTTGTTTGAGTCTAATTGCTAGTACTTTGTGCTTATTACGTGTGTTATGTCATGGGTGACTTTCCAGCCATGCCCCATGACCCCTTGGACGCGCCCCATGGCGTCCTAGCAAGCCTCCAAATGCCTAACGCCATGGACGGCCCCGTGGTCTTGGCTGCGCCAAGTGACAAATGCGCATGTGCCTCTGTCACCCCACTGATAGCCCTCGCCAGCGCCCAGCCGCAGGCAGATGCCAACAGCGCCGCGCGCGTAGACTGTGATGCCAAAGACAAGCTTGCTGGCAACAGACTTATTTCTACCTTGTAGAAAACTAAGTCCTTTTCATTGTAAATATAGAGTAGTTTTATTTCATGTACTTCCATTATGTTCCTCTAGCTTAGTTAGGTCAAGTCTTGTAACTTTGGATTATTTTTTTAAGCATTATTATGAGGGATCAAGCAATCAATCTTTCTAGCAAGCAAACAATTCTCTGTACTAGTGTCTCTCCCCCTCGACACCGTGTTGCTTTTCTATAATAGCTTTCATTAATGCAATCAAGCTTTCTTTAATTCTCAATTCTCATTTCTGTTCTCTCAATTGCTCTTGACATTGGTTTTTCCGTACGACACTGACAATCTCGTCTAGTATATGGAGGGGACCTCAGTTGGCGGATAGTAACTGCACTGATATTAGTTGCTTAGCCTTACGTTGCCCTTCCAAGGAATCTCAAATAGTGCCGCATAATAGTTGGTATCAGAGCCTAGGTTCGACATCGGACAAGGGAACACATTGCCATTACCACCATTTCTGACCATGGTGAATCATGGGGATCGCATCGCGGCACTTGGAGAAACTGTTGACGTATTACGGCCCATCGTGGATGTGCATGAACTAAAACCTAGCCTAGTGCAAAGGTTGGATGACCTGGACTGCAGAATGCTCCAGGTCGAAGTTGACATAGAAAACATCAGTCGCGACTATGAAGGAGACCGGCAAATGGCAACCACAGAGGCAGCCAAAAGTTTTGGTAAATTCGAGGGCCTCCAACAGGAGCGTGCCGAGGATTTAGCCTACAGGCACAAGAGGCAGACAAGGTAACTGTCATGCAATAAACTATAGATAACTTGACAGGCCAGCTCAATATTGTCAACACTACTTTACAATGCCTGCTTCGAGGAGGCGGAAACCAAATCTGGGGTGCTGTGAACCTCACCTCTGTGGCACAAAAACTGAAAATTACTGAGCCAAAGCCATACAGTGAAGCTCGGAATGCCAAATAAGTGGAAAACTTCATCTTCTACATTGAAAAATACTTCGATGCCGTGGGGGGCCTAGAAGAAGCTAAGAAGGTAGCAACTGCTGCCATGTATATTCAGGGTGATGCTAAACTCTGGTGGCGGGTGAAGTACGAAGCCATCAGGGCCAATAAAGATGCTCTCGAGACATGGGCAGAACTGAGGCAGCCATACGCCTACAGTTCTTCCCTGAAAATGTTGAGTACAATGCAAGAAGAAAGCTACGGGAGCTCCGCCAGACCAAATCAGTACGGGATTACGTGCGAGAATTCTTCGCGCCCATGCTGAACATACTTGACATGAGGGACAAAGACAAACACTTCACATTCCTAGAAGGGTTGAAACCTTATGCCCATATGGATCTGCAAATACAAAAGGTAGACACGTTACCCAAGGCAATCCAAGCAGCGGAGTACCTTGGGGACTATCAAGTGGAAGCTCAGAAGGATAGGCCTCAACAGCCTGTCCGAGGAGGATACAAAGGGGGCTAGCCTAGCATTGGTGGCCCTAGAAGAAGTGGAGGAGATCGGAGTGCAACCAAATCTAAGGCTCCCTCCTCAGGCATTACTAGAACTTCATCTAACAACAATGATCGGGGGAGGAAACCCCTTTCAGGATGCCGTCATTGCAGCGCACCACATTGGAATAATGAATTTCCACATGCACAGATGAATGCCCATCAAGCTTTTGATGATGGGACGGATGACGACGCAGATGATGTGGACTAGACAGAACCAGTAGGTGCCTTCAATGCAATTGTTGGCTTTATTTCAGAGGCTTTAGCGGGAACCAGTGCTGGTATCCGCAAGAAGAAAGACCCCTGCCCAATCACCAAGAAAGGGAAAAAGAAGGCGAATAAGAGGACTCCTTTTAAACAAAAGAGGACCTTAATGTTCGTCGAGATGAAGGTAAATGCCAAGCCCATTCAGGCGATGATAGACACAGGTGCTACCCACAACTACTTAGCCTCGACTCAGGTGGAGCACTTTGGTCTAGTTGTAGGAAAGGGTAGAGGTTGTGTCAAGGCTATCAACTCACCTCTTTAGCCAGTGGGTGGAGTAGCCAAAGAAGTACCAGTGAAGCTCGATCCTTATGAAGGAAAATTCAACCTTCGCGTGGTGATCATAGATGACTTCGAGTTGATAGTTGGGTTGGAATTCCTGAGGCAAACCATCACCATGCCCGTACCGTATGCAGATATACTATTGATGATGGGGACAAACAGGGCCAAGCCCTGCATTATCCCGTGCATGCCCATGAGGATGGCCGCTGAGAACATCTCGGCCTTGCAGCTCAAGAAGGGGGTCAAAAGACATGAACCTATGTTCCTGGCTACCCTCTGCATTGAAGATATAGAATTCTCTTCGGGTCCCATTCCTGCACCCATGAAGGAGCTGCTACTGAAGTTTGAAGACGTCATGCCATAGAACATGCCAAAGCGACTCCCGTCTAGCCACACTGTGGACCATGAGATTGAGTTGGTTCCGGGTGAGAAGCCACCCGCCCGGGCATCTTACAGAATGTCAAAACCCGAACTCACCGAGCTTCGGAGATAGTTGACAGAAATGGTAGACACAGGGATCATCGTGCCCTCCAAGTCCCCATATGGGTCCCCTGTGCTATTCCAAAAGAAACATGATGGCAGCCTATGACTCTGTGTGGATTATCGGGCTCTAAATAAAATCACCGTGAAGAATAAGTACCCTATTAATAAGTGGGAATTTTTACTACTTATTAGCGCATTTTTGCTTTTGTTTTAGTCTAAAAAAGCATTGAATTGTGTTCCTAAAACTAATAAAAAGTATAAAATTGCAGGAATGTTGGAAATTGGACTCCCGAGATGAAATCCGACTAAAAAATGAGTAGTCCGAGCTCAAGGCAACAAAAGGGTATAGAAGTATACAAAGTGCGGTCCGCAGAAGGAGTTCTATGGCTACAGAAGAAATTGTGGTCCGAATAATTCCATCTGCGGCCGCAAACAACGAAGAAAATCCCAGCAGATTTTCTAGCAAACTACGGACCGCACAGGTATTATGCGGCCGAAAACGAAGAGCTTGAGATCAACTTCAGAGGGTGTGCAAATTTCCAAGTTCCAAGTCCCTCAGAATTGCGGACCGCATAATAAGTGTGCGGACCGCAGAAGACTAGGTTGCAGCCGTAGTTCTAAATCTGCGGACCGCAGAAATGTTGTCTCGCAGCCACAGTTCAGAATTGTGCGGCCGCATAACCCCAGCTCCTGCAAGATGAAGAATTCTGTGGACCGCACATGGAATTGTACGGTTGCAAAACCTCCCGAAGGGCATTTTCGTCCGAAATTTCTAGCCTTGTATAAATAGACGAGTTTCATGAAATTAGGTCAACTTTTGACATCAGCAGTTCCTTTAGCCATTTTCTTTGCCTATTTTGGAAGTTTTCTATATTTTAGAGTATTTTACTCTAGATTTTATCATTATAACTTTACAATATGAGTTTAATTGACATTTCTTCTTCCATTTTCTCAATTTCAAGCATGAGTAGCTAGATTTACTAGAGTTGTGATCCAACCCTAGTATGTAAACCTTATGGGTATCAAATTTAGTGCTTGTTTATGATTGAGTGTTTATTATTTAGCCTTGTTTATGCTTTGATTTGTGGAATTAATGGTTGTAAATATTAGTTCATGTTTATTTGACTTAGTCTCTACTTGAGAAAGAGAGACTTAGCCTAGGAAAACTTGGCTAACATGAAATTGGGTCAATCGAGAGATTGATTAACCCAGTTAAAGGGTTCAACCTAGAGATAGTGATAACCCGACTTGAGATTTTACCAATCGTTTTGTGTGATACCCATTTGGTCTTGAGAAAGCCTGATAGGCTATATGTTTATCCCTGTTATATTTTGATGATCTAACAAACTTACTGTGAAGAACCAGATAAGGAACCTGTTACATATTCTCAAGACCTTAAGATCAAAAGGTTCCAGCTTGGGATATAGTTCAACTCTTCAGAGTCAAAGGAACAACAGAGGGAACAGATAGCTACCGTTTCCCAAGAAAACTACACAAGTTAATTGCCCCAGCTATAAAGCTACTGTCTGCACATGCTACAGTGCAGAAACAGTGCATCAATCAACTTTATGGGGAGTTTCTTTTACCTACCCTGCATACATCATCCTAGTGATGTCACAAATGCATTATTAACATCAAGGAAGGTAAAATAAATGACTTTAACACTTAGAGAATTTACTCAAGCACACTCACTGTGATTGATCATCAAGAAAATAATTCTCAAGTGCATTAAGAACAAAGAACAACACTACTACGGACCAGTTCCCCATATCAAGTTATTGTATGTCCTTAGTTGAGTTGTAACTTTGTAATAGTTCTTCAATTGTAATTCCTACTTAGCTTGTTTAGAAGCATTGCATAGGAAACCCTTTGTAAATCATAAACTCATTGTGTTTGTGTCTTGGCTAGAGTTAGTCGAGTTGTAAAGTCTTTGTAATAGAGTTATTACAAAGTGGCTTGTAATAGAGTGTTACAAGTTAGTGAGGCATTAAGAGGTTAATTCCTAGGTTACATAGGTTGTAATCTGAAAGTTGCTTAGTAGTGAAGTTGAAATCCTACAAGGGTAGGTCGTGGTTTTTAATCCCGTGAGCTGAGAGTTTTCCAGGTAAAACTTCTTTTTCTTATTTACCTACTGCAGTGTGCGTGTGTTCTGTGGGAACAAATAGAGAACCTGGTTCTCTATATAGTTTGGTGGACCCTTAAATTCTATCAAAGCCAAATTGGGCAAAACCACTCTTTAGTCGAGAGGTATTGAGTGGGTATTTGAGAGTTGATAGCTATAATATACCCCGATCAACAAAACAAGCATAAAGGTTTTTATCCCATTAGGCGAACACCTAGGTGATGGTCATAGCCCTAGGCTTTTTACGAACTTGAAAAACAACAAAAATAATTATCCTAGTTTTATTTCTTTACTTTGTAATCTTTAGTTTTAAAATAGAAATAACAACATAACCATTCTGTGGAAGTGCAAATTAAGATAGTTTAAATTGACGCTTTAGAATATATACTCCTAACTCCCATCTAGCTCCCTGTGGATTCGATCCCGACTCTTCGTTGGGTTACTATAATTGCAATTGACCGTTTCATACCTTATTTTGGGGTGTGTATTGTGCTCGAGAGTCACCTATTCCGCTAATGGCAGACTTGTTCGATAGACTGGGTGGTGCAACGGTGTTCACCAAAATAGACCTGAAGATAGGTTATTGGCAAATTCAGATTGCGGGTGATAAACACAAGACGACATGTGTGTCAAGATATGGGTCGTACGACTTCCTGGTTATGCCATTCGGCTTGACTAACGTTCCAGCCACATTTTGCACCCTGATGAACCAAGTCTTCTGAGAGTACATTGATGAATTCGTGCTAGTCTACTAGGATGACATTGTGGTGTATATCCAAACACTTGAAGAACACCTGGAGCACTTGCGGAAGGTCCTAGCCCGATTGCAGGAGCACGAATTATATGCGAAGCTATCCAAGTGCTCCTTTGCTCAAAAACAGATTGACTTCCTCGGACATGCCATCGAGGAAGGGCGGATCAAGATGAACTAACAGAAGATTCAGGCTATCATAGATTGGCCGCTGCCTAAGGATATCCATGCCTTGAGGGCGTTCCTTGGACTATGCAACTTCTATCGGCGATTTGTGAAAAATTACTCCCTTATCGCAGTGCCATTGACAGAGTTCCGCAAAAAGGTCACGCCTTGGGATTGGCGACCCAGGTGAGCAGAGGCCTTCAACGCATTGTAAGCGGCTATGTCTAATAGCCCCGTCTTGGCCCTCCCTAATTTGGCCAAGCCATTCGAGGTACAAACAGATGATTTCGACTATGCCCTTGGCGAAGTCTTGCTACAAGAAAGGCGTCTTGTAGCGTACGAAAGATGGAAGCTGAAGGATGCAGAGCGGCACTATTCCGCCCACGAGAAAGAATTATTGACTGTCGTTCATTGCTTATGCCTTTAGAGGCACTATCTGCTGGGAACCTAGTTCGTGGTCAAGACAAACAACACAACTGTTAGCCATTTCATGACCCAACCGAAGCTGAATGGTCGACATGCCAGGTGGCAGGAACTCCTAGAAAAATTTCACTTCAACCTGGAATACCGAAGTGGGAAGACTAATCATATTGCTGATGCGCTCAGTCGGAGAGCTGATCTAGCATCGATGTGCTTACTCGCCAGCCTAAGGGGGAGCGAAGTTGCCACCACCATAAAAGACCAGATACATGATCTACTCATCAAGTATCCTGCTACACAGTATTTGGTTGATTTGGTATGACAGGGCAAGACTCGCCAATTCTACATGGAAGATGGTTTCCTGAAAGTGAAAGGGAACCAACTTTAGGTTCCTAAAGGAGGAGATCTGCGAAGGACCCTTCTGGCGGAATGTCATGATACTTTGTGAGCTGGCCATCCCGGTGAAGAACGCACCTTGGCATACTTTGCCGTGCATATTATTGGCCTCAAATGGACGATGACGTCGCACAATATGTGAAGACTTGTCTAGTATGCCAGAAGGACAAGTCAGACCGCTTAACACAAGCGGGACTCTTGGAACCACTAGCTGTCCCAAGGAGACCTTGGGAAAGCGTTTCCCTGGATTTCATCACAGGATTGCCCAAGGTTGGCGATCTCACAACTATCTTAGTTGTGGTGGATTGGTTTTCCAAGTATGCTACCTTTATAGTAGCCCCATAGTATATATCAGCAGAAGATAAATCTCGACTCTTCTTCTCTCATGTCATCAAATATTCGGGCCTGCCTAAATACATCGTTAATGATCGCGACTCACACTTCACTAGACACTTTTGGACCCAACTCTTTAAGTGCCTCGGGTCAAAATTGAGCCACAACTCAAGTTTTCATTTGCAATCTGATGGCCGGACGGAGCGGTTCAATGGCATGTTGGAGGAATATTTATGCCACTTTGTAACCGGATCGCAGAAGAACTGGGTGAAGCTTATGGATGCTGCTCAACTATGTTTTAATTCACAAAAGAGCTCTAGTACAAAGAAAAGCGCTTTTGAAATTGTTACCTGACATCAACCTCTACTCCCACACACTGTAAATGCACAAAACATGTCAAAATTTCCTCAAACTGCTAGCTTCTCAAAAAATGAAAGCGAAATTTGGAGATATTGCGAAGCTATCTTGTCAAAGCCCAAAAGCAGATGAAGAGGCATGCTGATCAAAATCGTCGCTTTGTTGAATACCAAGTAGGAAACAAAGTGATGGTCAAGATCCCAAAACAGTACTTGTTTGCAGGGTCCATGACCCTAGCCTATTGCAAAAATACATTGGACCCTTGTCCATTGAAAGGCGCATTGAAAAAGTTGCATACCGGGTGGATACCCCAACTTGGTGGAAAATCCATCCCATCTTCCATGTCAGTCTTTTGAAACCTTTTTGTGAAGACATGGAGGATCCTTCACGGAGCCAACTCACAATACCCAATATTCGAGACCCCAATTCAGCCGAAAAAAGGCGTACTGAAGCTATTCTTGATGATCGAGTGATTCACGCCTCAAGGAAGGATCACCAAGAGTTCTTGGTGAAACGGCAAGGCTGTGTTGCAGAGGAGAATACTTGGGAGAGGGGGAACAAACCTCAAATCCTACAAGAGCCTAATTGATTATTATCTTAAAAGTAAGGCGCCAAGGACGTCGCCAACTCAGGTGGGGGAGAATGTCACGGGCGGCTTTCCAGCCATGCCCCATGACCCCTTGGATGGCGTCCTAGAAAGCTTCCCAACGCCTAGCGCCATGGACGGTCCCGTGGTCTTGGTTGCGCCAAGTGACAAACGCGCATGTGCTTCTGTTGCCCCACCGATAGCCCTCGCAAACACCCATCCGTAGGCAGATACCTACAGCGCCGCGCGCGCAGACCGTGATGCCAAAGACAAGGTTGCTGACAACAGACCTGTTTCTTCCTTGTAGAAAACTAAGTCCTTTTCATTGTAAATATAGAGTAGTTTTATTTCATGTACTTCCATTATGTTCCTCTAACTTAGTTAGGTTAAGTCTTGTAACTTTGATTTATTATTTTTAAGCACTATTAGGGGAGGGGGGAGGGATCAAGCAATCAAACTTTCTAGCAAGCAACCAATTCTTTGTACTGGTGTCTCTCCCCCTCGACACCGTGTTACTTTTCTGTAATAGCTTTTATTAATGCAATCAAGCTTTCTTTCATTCTCAATTCTCATTTCTATTCTCTCAATTGCTCTTGACATTGATTTTTCCGTACGGCACTGACAATCTCGTCTAGCGTATGGAGGGGATCTCAATTGGCGGATAGTAACTGCACTGACATCAGTTGCTTAGCCTTACGTCGCCCTTTCATGGAATCTCAGGAAGGCGCCGCGTAATAGTTATGCTGTGTAGGATATGATTTCGAATTGAGAAGTAAGTTTGGAGCTAAAATAGATGAATTGGAGCCTTGAAATCGAGTAGAAGTGCGAGAGTTAAATTAGAATTGTGTTTGGGGCCAAGGATCACGCACATATATAAAAAGGCAGAAGAAAAACGCCCAAAGCCAAGAAAATTACCTATCACGGCCTACGAGATGATTTGCAACACGGGGTGGCAATGTATTAATCTATGAGAATATTGAGAAAGCCAAATGCCATGAAATCTTGGCTAATCACGTCATCAGATGATGTGCATGAGAGGGGACAATTTAAAATGTCATCGTTTGGCATTTTTGCCAACTTTTTGAGAATCTCCACAGCAACGTCGTGCCATGCGACGTACTGGACGGCGTGGCAGTTCATTTTTTAGCCCAGTGCAATTCTATTTTGCCCCATTAAGGGTATTTCGGTCCAGGGCTATTCCTATACAGTATAAATATATTGTAAATATATTTTTAAAGGGGGATTCGACTTAGGAGAGTTTTGGAGAGCTACTATGGCTTGAACACGCAAGAATTCATCAATTCTCTTGCCAACAATCGGTGCAAAACGGGAGTTTGTAACGTAAAGTTGTCTTTGATATTTTATAGGCTCTTAAACTTAATTGTGATGAATTTCTCCATATCTATGGAGTAGTTCTTCCCCAGGATTTTGACGGATATGATATTTTGATTGATATTTGTGAATTTAACTCTAGTTTAATTGTGTTATTACGTTTATGGAGCTTTAATGTCACGATCCAAAACTCTAACCTGTCGTGATGGCGCCTATCGATGGTACTAGGCAAGCCGACCTTTCAAAATACTTCAATATTTCATAAAAAGGATAATTCAAAACTTTTTCATACTAGAAATTTTTACAAAAAAACCGGAGTTGAATTCAAAATAAAATACGGAATGATAGCCCCAAACATCGGGGTGTCACCAAGTCATGAGCATCTAGATATCCAGTCTAAAAAAATAGTGTCTAAGTATTAATACAGGAAAGAAAGAAAACATAGAAAGAGAGACAATGTCTGCGGATGCCGGCAGCTACCTCATAGTCTCCGGTACTGGATCGCGCACGAAGTCAACGACCTCGGTGATCAAACATACCTGGATCTGCACATGAAGTGCAGGGTGTAGCATGAGTATAACCAACTCAGCAAATAACAAAAATAAATAAGGAACTTAGAAGCAGTGACGAGCTATACGATTACAGTTCATTTTCAATAATTCCAGCAAAGAATAGACATGCTTTCGCATCTGTCAATTTAAGTCCAATCAGTTTTATACAGTTAAAGTTCAGGCAATTCGGATATAGAATCTTTCAAGAATTTTACAACAATGATAGATAGCAACTAAGTACATCAACAAATGAAAAAGCAAGTACAGCCTCTCAGGGCAACATTCACTCAACTCGTCACAACATCTCAAATCACTCGGCTCTCAGCCCTCAGTACTCACACTCAATAGGTACATGCGCTCATTGGGGGTATGCAGACTCCTGAGGGGCTCTTTTCAGCCCAAGCGCTATATCGCTCCGGCGTGCAGCCCGACCCAATCATATGAGTGGCCATAAGGCTCATTACGGCGTGCAACCCGATCCACAGTCCATAAATATAATCATAAGGCTCGTTGCGGCGTGCAACTCGATCCATATACCCTCACATAGCTCACAGCTCGGCACTCAGGCCCTATCTCAGTCACTAACCTCTCCAGCCCTCTCGGGCTTTCAGAAATCATACAAAAAAGCCAAAAGAGATAATAACAAGTATCAACAACATTACAAAAGGAAACAGAGATATGACTCGCAAGTAGCACTGTGACTGAGTTCAAGACAGCAAATAGCAGTTAATCAATAAGTACTAGGCCGATACAGGTCCCAACAATGATAACATAAGGCCTAAGCATGGTTACTGACATGAATGTCAGTCAAATTTCTAGAAGACAGAGAGATCATGTATTTAACAATAAGCTATTCGACTTTACAGTCTCACGGGACGGACCAAGTCTCAATCCCCCACGGTGCACGCCCACACGCCCGTAACCTAGCATGTGCGTCACCTCCAAAATAGTCACATAATACCAAAATCCGGGGCTTCATACCCTCAGGACCAAATTTAAAATTGTTACTTACCTCAAACCGCGTAAAATCCTACTCCGCAATGCCTTTGCCCCGCAAATCAATCTCCAAATGCCCTGAATATGCCCACAAACAGTACGAGATAATCAATATAGGCTAAAGGGATCAATTCCACAAGAAAACTACTAAATTATAACCCCCGGACCCACGTCTCAAAATCTGATAAAAGTTACAAAACCCAGAATCCCATTCACTCACGAGTCTAACCATACTAGATTCATCAAAATCCGACATCATTTGGTCCTCAAAACCCCCCAAATCCACTCTCCAATTATCAAGCCCTAAACCCCCAAATTTACTTCAAAATCTCGCTAATTAGGTGGGGAAATTAGTGGGGAATCAAGATTTATGATAAGAAACGAGTACAAGAATCTTACCTCAATAATCCCCTCAAAAATCTTCTCCAAATTCGCCTAAGTCCGAGTCTCAAATGGTGAAATAAGACTAAAATCGTGAACCCTTGCTTTTAAACCTTCTGCCCAGACTTTTCGCATCCGTGGACCAACTGTCGCATCTGCGATGCCGCACCTGCGAAAAATCCATCGCAGGTGTGGATTCCACTTAAAATTCCAGATTCCACTCCTGCGGCTACAAGACCGCATCTGCGCCTATCGCAGGTGCGGAAACCCATTGCACCTACGTCTAAAACTCGCACCTGCGCCCAGCTGCCCGCTTTTGCGACCATCTCGGGTGCGGAAAAATCTTCGCACCTGCGGCTTCTGCTCAACTCATCCTTGGCCGCTTTTGCGGTCTCATCACCGCTTCTGTGAGCTCGCACCTGCCGTTCCCACTCTGCAGGTGTGATTACACCAACAGCAGCAGCACTTCAGCTGCCCCTTTCAAATCCAAAACCAAGTCCGAAACCTCCCGAATTCCACCTGAGGCCCGCGAGACCTCAACCAAACATGCCAACAAGTCATATAACCCCAATACAAACTTAGTCGAACCTTCGAATCACTCAAAATAACATCAAAACACCGATTACACCCGGATTTAAACCTAAAGAACTTCTAAACTTCCGAATTCCGCAAACGATACCGAAACATACCAAACCACGTTCGATTGACCTCAAATTTTGCACACAAGTCCTAAATGACACCACAAACCTACTCCAATTCCCGAAAATCAAATCCGATCACGATATCAAAATGTCAACCCCCCGGTCAAACTTTCCAAAAATTCGACTTTCGCCATTTCAAGCCTAAATTAGCTACAGATCTCAGATTCACAGTTCGGACACGCTCCTAAGTCCAAAATCACCCAACGGAGCTAACGAAACTGACAAAACTACATTTTGGAGTCGTCTTTACATAATTCCGACTACGGTCACAATCTTAAGACTTAAGCTTCTGTTTTACGGATTAAGTGTCCCAAAATACTCCGAAACCAAAAACAAGACCTCCCGGCAAGTCAAATAAGCATAAACAGATACGGAAAAATGGTAAATAGGGGATTGAGGCTAATACATTCAAAACGACCGGCCGGGTCATTACATTTGAATTGTTTGCAGCTTTATTAAACCAGTTTATTTAATCTAAAGAGAAATATTTTGGTGATTATCTTTGCATTATTTTGTTTGGTTTAATTTAGTGATTCTTCTAAGTAATCGAGAGAGCTTTTTAAATTGTTGATTAAACCAAGTTAGGTGAATATTCGAGAGACATTTTCCTGAAGACTAATCCATTAACGTGTTTTTGCATATCTTCACAGTTCTTCATATTAGTATATCTCATAGAGTTCAGATTTAATCGAAAAAGGAATCTTGACCTTACGTTTATGCTAATTATAGAGTGAATTCATGAGAATCATTAGAATATTATAAGTAAATTTTAACAGAGTTAAATCCCGAATGACTATCTTGCACATATCCTGTCATGGTCCTTATTTCTCATATTGATAGCAAATTAGTTCAACTCTCATTCTCTGTGATCAAGTCTACTTAGTCATAATCTTAGTTTAGTTAGTTAATTGTAGTTAGTAATTATCTCAAATCAAGTGTTGATTATCCTGAATAGTAGAAAATCATAAGTTAATTGAATATTATTCAAATCCAATCCCTTTGGAGACGATAATTTTACTATACTATCTTTGGATAGCGAGCATTAATTTTCTGGTTGTGTTTTCGCTCGTCAAATTTTGGTGTCATTGCCAGGGATTGGCAATCGATAGTGTTCAAAATAATTTTTGGTGCAAATTCGAGATTTAAGATTGTCTTCAAGATTTTTTATTGTAGCACCTGACAAGTGCTAGGGAGAAAGCTTGAAGAAAATAGCCCTAATGTTGAACTCAAGTGCTGTGAAGATGGAGCACAACCAACCTAAGAAAACGATTGTAGAGTTAGTAACTAAAAATTATCAAAAATCTGCTATTTGTTTTAAATGTAGGGCAAACCATTTATGGGTTGACTGTCAAGCAGGTAAGTATTCTTCCTATGGTTCATCTTTTGAAAAGTTTCATTTTGTTTCTAGTCCTTACAAGTATGAGGTGTCATATGGCCACAATCTTAACTCTGGATGGAACAAATACTCTGATTATGACTGGAACGGAAGCGAAGTGAGACAACCACCTCAAGAGGAGAATGATAATTTAGAAGAGCTTATTTATAAGTTCATGAATTGTTTTGAAGAGAGATTTATACGAAATGATGAATCCATTAAGAACCTGACAGTGCAAGTTAGTCAAATAATAAGTATACTTTCAGAAATCTCAATGCGTTGTGATGATGAATATATGGAGGAGATACCCTATGAGAATGAGTCTACCCAAGAGGATGAGCATCTACAAAGAAAAGTTATCACTCTACAAGAACACTCTGATTCAGTTGAGATGACTGAAGATGATGCTTTGGTTGATTGTAAAGCAATAAAAGAATGATTCAAACCCCCATTCATTTTTTTACATTTACAACCTCTAGTAGAAGAGAATGAGAAAGAATTGGTCTTGGAAATGCTAGAGAAATATTCACATGACCTTTCTTATTTATTTTCTTACTCTAACCTTAATCATATGGATTTTTTTTTTGGAGATTTGCAGGAAAATGCATGGATTTATCCTGTAAAAGAATGTAGGAACAAGTCAAGGATGATCCTAGTTAGTTTTATAGTTAAATTTTTTCTTTTTGTAGGAATTAAGAATCTTGAGCCATTGTGGTAGTTGGAAGCATTTTTCCTTGACTGTGTATGCCTTGATAGCGGTGAGTGCCTTAGTTGTGACACCTAGTCTCAGTTCTTGACTCATGGATAAGTGCCTTAATTTGTTTGATCTCGACTTTGCTTAACTGCTTTGACTAGAGAGATAGGATAGATCCGATCCTGAGTGAGTTATGTGCCAATGTGTGAGTGAGGTTGTTTGCTGATATTCTGTGCATTGAATTTGATGTCTAGAACTTGCCCCGAGTATTTGCAAAGCGAAATAGTAGTCTTGTTCAGTCGAGAAAGTGATAGAAGCGTTTCTTTGTTGAGCTAGATATATGTTTTTTACCCACCTAATTGTTGTATGTCCTAGTTAGCCCTCTTAAGCCTATATTCCTATTTTCTTTGGCAACCACACTACAAGCGTGACCCTTTTGTTTGAATTGACTATCTGTTTGAACCTTTTACCTCTCTTAAGCACTTGAAATTGCTATGAGCTTGTTAAAAGTTAAGTGGAGATATATTTGGATTCCTTGCTAGTGGTAGTTCTCATCCTATTGTGCTTAAAGAAATTATGAGTGTGATGCTATTATGTTGTGAAGGTTGAGGTTTTGTTCAACATAAGTGCGTGGTTAAATTTTGAAATTGTAAATGTATTAAAGTGCTTAGGGAAGTGTAGTCACTATTATTCAAATGTATCTACCCATCCCGCAACCTGCATTATAACCAAATAAAGTCCTACTTGATCTTTACCGGGGATTAGCAATTAATAGTGTTCAAAATAATTTTTGGTACAAATTTGAGATTTAAGATTATCTTCAAGATTTTTTTTGTAGCACCTGACAAGTGCTAGGGAGAAAGCTTTAAGAAAATAGCCCTGATGTTGAACTCAAGTGTTGTGAATATAGAGCACAACCAACTTAAGAAAACAATTGCAGAGTTATGATAAGTGGAGATTTTGACTACTTATTAGCACTTTTTTGCTTTGGTTTTAGTGCGAAAGTATTGATTTATGATCCCGAAACTAATAAAATTGTGTAATTGAAGTACACGGCAATAAAGGGCGCATAAGAAAAGAAGTGCGGTCCGCAGAAAGATTTCTGCGGCCGTAGAAGTAATTGTGAACCGCAGAACTCCATATGCGGCCGCAAACCAAGCGAAAGAATCCAACAGGATTTTGAGCAATGTCCGGACCACACATGAATTGTGTGGCTGCAAAACAGGGTTTGCACTGACAAATGATTCCAAGTTCAGCGAGTAAGCAAAAGACCATGTTTTGAAACCTTCCTGAAGTGCGAACCGCATAAGAATTGTGCGGCTGCATAAGTTGCTTCGCAGCCGCAATCCAGATTTGTGCGGCCACAGAATCCCATCTCATGCCAACTGAAGAGATCTGCGGACAGCACATGGAATTGTGCGGCTGCAGAACCTCCTGAGGGGCACTTCTATCAGCAAATTTTGGTCCACTATAAATAGATGAGTTTCACAATTTTAGGTCAAGTTTGGAAGTAAAAAGATGTTGTAGCCGTTACTGTTTGCATTTTAGGAAGTTTGTGATTATTTTAGTATTTAAACATTATATTTATCATTTTAATCTTTGATTATGAGTTTAATTAGCTTTTCTTATTTATTTTCTTCAATTCCCATTATGAGTAGCTAGATTCTTACAAGGGTTGTGACCCAATCTAGTGTGTAAACCTTATGGGTATTTAATTTAATATTTGTTTATAATTGGGTGTTGATTATTTAGGTTAGTTCATGCTTCAATTTTAGAATTAATGATTGCAAACATTAATTCATGCCTTTTTGACTTAGTCTATACATGAGAAAGAGGAATAGTCTAGAATAACTTGTCTAACAAGGAATTGGGCTAATTGAGAGTTTGATTGGTCTAATTAAAGGGTTCAAACTAGAGATAGTAAGAACCCGACTTGAGCTCATATCAACTATTTTGTTTGATACCCATTTGGACTTGAGAAAGTCAAATTGGGCAAAATCACTCTCTGATCGAGAGGTATTAAGTGGATAATATAGAGTTGAGAACTATAATACACCCTAATCAACAAAATAAGTATTAACGTATTTAACCCATTAGGCGAACACCTAGGTTATGCTCACATCCCTGGGCTTTTAAAATATTTGGAAAAAACACCAAAAATAATCGTTCATTTCTAGTTTCTTTTACTTAGCTTACAATTGTTAGAGTAATAGTAGAAGTAGAAATCAAAACTCATTGTGGAAGTGCAAATTTAGTTAATCCATTCGCTTTCTTCAAGTATATACTCCTAACACCCCTTATAATTCCCTGTGGATTCGACCCCGACTCATAGTTGGGTAATTTATATTGCATACGACTGTATCATATCTCTTATCGAGGTGTGTTGTGAATATCATCAATTTTTGGTGCTTTTGTCGGGGAGTTAAAACAGTGTTAGCTATATATTTGGGTTTGTTTTTGGAATATCTTCTTTTCCTTTTGTGTTACTAACTTGTGTGAAACAAATTTAGGTACAATCATGGAGGCAAACAATGATCTCGGAAATATACCTTTGGGGGATGTGGACTTCGAGGATGAGCAAATTGAGGAGGTACCTCTTGAACCTCAAGCCAATCGAAGAGGTCGGGTGCCTCAAGACAATGTACCCACTCCATCCCTACCTCCACAAGTGGCTCCACACCGGACATTACCCAATGAAGGATTTTCTAGTGCAATAGTCCCTCCCCGTGGTTTGTTCAGCGGTGCTCTAACTCAAAATGCGTACAAACATTTGAAGGGGTTTGTGGATACTTGTTGGGGGAGAAAACAAACGAATGTCTCCGAGGATGCATTGAGGCTAAGGCTTTTTCCCTTCTCTCTATGGGGGAAAGATTTAGATTGGTTGGAATGATTACCGAACCATTCCATTCACACTTGGGATGAGTTGGCGGAAAAGTTTATTTCTAAATTCTTCTCTCCCGGGTATATGACTACACTTCAAGATGAGATCTTAGCATTCAAGCAAGAGCCGAATAAACCACTACAGGAGATATGGGAACGCTATAGAACTATGGTCAAGGAATGTACCAACAACAATATGACGGAAAACATGATTCAACAACCTTCTATCGTGAATAATACTACCAACCAATGTGTAGTGAATCAACTTGCCAATGGAAACTTCATGACTACTTATGTGGAGGCGTGTGAGAGTTTGGATGAGATGGTGGAAATGTCATCGGCTTAGAGATTCCGGGCCAATGTTCCATAAGGTGATCCAAATATGATCCACCTTCACAAACAATTGCAAGACCATGGGCAAGCTATTGACGAATTGACAACCACCATGACTCAATTAGCAAAGGCCCAACTAAATCAAGTGCAAAATACCAAGCAATTCAATGCCATAGAAGGAGTAAACATGATGGTTAACAAGAGGAGGACCAAGGGTCCACAAGTGCAAAA
Organism: Nicotiana tabacum; assembly: GCF_000715075.1. Classification (NCBI taxonomy): domain Eukaryota; kingdom Viridiplantae; phylum Streptophyta; class Magnoliopsida; order Solanales; family Solanaceae; genus Nicotiana; species Nicotiana tabacum. The sequence continues at coordinate 84,820,222 of NC_134081.1, read as the reverse complement.
CTCGAGTGGAGAACTATGTGCAAGAAGATGGTAGTTTTGAGCAAGATGATTCTTATAATGAACAAGAAGAGGAAGTGCAATATGTGAACAATTTTCAAGGGAAAGGAAACAACTTCCAAGGCCCAAACCAATAACAATGGCGACCTCATAACAATCAAGCCAATTGGAATTCTAACAATCAAGTCAATTTGAGTGGAAATAACAATCAAGGAAATTGTCATAACAACAATAATCAAGAAAATTGGGGGGGGGGGGTTAACAATCAAGGCGGATGGAACAACAACCAAGGCAATCGGGGGTCGGGTTTTCAAAGGCCCCAGATGTACCAACAACTGAGCAACCCGCCTCCTTATCCTTCCCATGGTCCAAGTTCTTCAAACAATGAGATGGGGCATATTGCAAATATGTTCAAGCAAATGATGGAAAAGAATGTTGATTCGGATGCCCAACTTACCTCACACATCACATCAATCCGCAACTTAGAAGTTCAAATGGGACAAATCTCTCAAGCTCTAAATTCTTGTCCTAAAGGGGCACTACAAAGTGACATGGTAGTATACCCAAAGAGTGGAAACAACACGGGGCATGCCATGGCGGTTATCACAAGAAGTGGAAGAGGTGGGAATTCACCCACCTCAAGTCAAAGGCAACTTGTTGATGATGATGATCAAGTGATGCAAGAAGAAGATATCCCGAACAATGTGGTATAACCTAATGAGGAAGTACGGATTGATATTGATGATAATGTGGAAGAGACTTAAGAGGAGGTGAACCCGTCTAGGGAACACATTATTGACATACCGAAGTCGGTAGTGCAAAAGGCTAAGGCACCACTGCCTAAGCCTCCACCTCCATACCCTCAAAGACTTGCCAAGCAAAATGGTGAGAATCAATTCAAGAAGTTCATTCAAATGATGAAGAGTCTCTCAATCAATGTGCCATTAGTTGAAGCTTTGGAACAAATGTCCAGTTATGCAAAGTTTATGAAGGATCTCGTGACAAAGAAACGGTCAATGAATTTTGAAACCATCAAAGTCACTCATCAAGTGAGTGCAATTGTGCATTCAATGGCTCCTAAGTTAGAGAATCCCGGTGCTTTTACGATTCCTTGTACAATTGGAAGTGCCGAGTTTGCTAAAGCTCTTTGTGATCTTGGGGCAAGTATTAATTTGATGCCCTATTTAGTTTTCAAGACTTTAGGAATTGGGCAACCTAGACCCACCTCTATGAGATTACAAATGGCTGACCGTACCATTAATAGGCCTTTGGGTGTGAATGAAGATGTCTTGGTTCGTGTTGATAAATTCATTATTCCGACGGATTTTGTCATTCTATATTATGAAGTCGATTATGAGGTGCCGATTATTCTTGGGAGACCTTTCTTTGATACGGGGAAGGCTCTTAGTGATGTTGAAGCCGGAGAACTTACCTTCCGGGTTGGTGATGAAAAAGTGGTATTCCATGTGTGTAAGTCCATGAGGCAACCAAATAGCAATAAGGTGTGTTCTTTTGTGGATTTGGTGACCGATGTCATTGTTGATGATACAAGTGTTACAATCAGTGTTGGTGATATGTTGGAGGCTGTCTTGCTCAACTTTGATGATGATGAGATGGATAGCTTCATGGAATGTTTGAACTCTTTGCAAGGAATGGGGTCGTACAACTATGCACCTCGGAAATTATCCTTGGATGTTGAAAATATAACAACTCCTCCTACAAAGCCTTCTATTGAAGAGCTTCATACCTTGGATTTGAAGCCATTGCCTCCACATCTTCGGTACGAATTTCTTGGCCCTTCTTCTATTTTACCGATTATTCTTTCCTCTTGTTTGACTAACGTGCAGGTAGATTTCACATTGGCAGTGATACAAAAGAGGAAGAAGGCTATTGGGTTTACCTTGGTGGATATTTGGGGGATAAGCCCCGCATTTTGCATGCATAAGATCAAGTTGGAGGTTGGAGCCAAACCATCCATTGAACATCAAAGGAGACTCAATGAGGCTATGCAAGAAGTTGTCAAAAAGGAGATTATCAAGTGGTTGGATGTCGGGGTTGTCTACCCCATCTATGATAGTTCGTGGACTTCTCCAGTTCAATGTGTCCCAAAGAAGGGGGCATGACGGTGGTCACCAATGACAAGAATGAATTGATTCCTACAAGAACGGTGACTGGTTGGAGGGTGTGTATGGACTATCGCAAGCTCAACAAAGTCACAAGGAATGATCATTTTTCACTTCCTTTCTTAGATCAAATACTCGATAGATTGGCCGGCCGTGCTTTCTTGATGGGTATTCGGGCTACAACCAAATTCTTATTGCTCCGGAAGATCTAGAGAAAACAACCTTTACATGTCCCTATGGTACTTTTTCTTTCAAGCGGATGCCATTTGGTTTGTGCAATGCACCAGCGACTTTTCAAAGGTGTATGATGGCTATTTTCATGGACATGGTGGAGGACTACCTTCAAGTCTTCATGGATGAATTCTCGTTGGTTAGAGATTCTTTTGATGATTGCCTTTCAAATTTGGACAAAGTGTTGGCTAGATGTGAAGAAATAAATTTAGTGCCCAATTGGAAGAAATGTCATTTCATGGTCGAGGAAGTCATTGTCCTCGGCCACAAAATCTCAAGAAATGGATTTGAAGTCAAGGCAAAGATTGAGGTAATTTCTAAACTTCACCTCCAAATTCGGTGAAGGGTGTGCGGAATTTCTTAGTTGGTGAATCCGTTGTCCAAGCTTCTTGAGAAGGATGCTAAGTTCAACTTCAATGATGATTGCATGAGAGCTTTTGAATTGTTGAAGTTCAAGTTGACAACTACTCCCATCATCACCGCTCCAAATTGGAGTGTACCTTTTGAACTCATATGTGATGCAAGTAACGTAGCGGTTGGGACTGTTTTGGGGTAACGCATCAACAAAATTTTTCATCCGGTCTACTATGCTAGTAAGACCATGAATAGTGCCTAAGTCAACTATACCGTTACATAGAAAGAGCTTCTTGCCATTGTGTTTGCAATTAAGAAGTTCTACCCGTACCTGATGGGTGCAAAAGTCATTGTCCACACGGATCATGCGGCGCTTCGTTATCTTATAAGAAAAAAGGACTCCAAAGCTCGGTTGATGAGATGGATGTGCTTGTTACAAGAGTTTGATATTGTCATTCAAGATAGAAAAGATAGTGAAAACCAAGTGATGGACCACTTGTCTCGTTTGGAGGAGGAGGGGAGGCCGTATGATGTCCTTGAAATCAGTGACTCCTTCCCCGATTAGCAACTTTTGGCAATTTCAATGAAAGAGGTGTCATGGTTCGTGGATTTAGCAAATTTCCTTGTGTGTGGAATCATCCCGGATTATTTCTCTTCAAACCAAAGGAAGAATCTCAAACGGGATTATCAATATTATTATTGGGATTAACCATACCTCTTCCGGATTTGTACGGATGGGGTGATTAGAAGATGTGTACCGGAAGAAGAGCAAGGTGAAATTCTTGGGACTTGTTATTCTTCGCCATATAGTGGTCATCATGGTAGAGCGAGAACGACAACCAAAGTGCTTAGTTGTGGCTTCTATTGGCCTACTCTTTATAAGGATGCAAGTGAGTTAGTAAAAAGATGTGATGAATGTCAATGGGTCGGTGGAATCTTAAAGAAAAATGAAATACCTCTCACAACCATTTTGGATATAGATGTTTTTAATGTGTGGGGTATTTACTTCATAGAACCTTTTGTGAGTTCTTGTGGAAACACCTGCATCTTGGTCGCAGTGGATTATGTGTCCAAATGGGTTGAGGCCGTTGCTTTACCCAACAAGGAGGCGAGAAGTGTGGTGGCGTTCTTGATGAAGAATATTTTCACAAGGTTTGGTACTCCGCGTGCAATTATAAGCGATGAGGGTCACATTTTTGCAACAAGTCTTTTGACACTTTACTTGGCAAGTATGATGTTACTGACAAAGTCACGATTCCCTATCACCCAGAAGCTAGTAGGCAAGTGGAAGTCTCCAACCGGGAGATAAAGAGCATCTTGTCAAAAATGGTGAATGCTAATCGGACGGATTGGTCCAAAAAGCTTGATGAATACATTATGGGCTTATCGGACGACTTACAAAACAACTATCGAAATGTCACCATATCGGTTGGTATTCGGAAAAGCTTGTCATCCTCCAGTGGAACTAGAGCATAAAACCATGTGGGCTCTAAAGAAGTTGAATCTTGATTGGGATGTAGCCGCTAACTTGAGGGTGGCACACTTGAATGAACTGGATGAGTTCCGGTATCATGTTTATGCAAGTTCGTCCTTGTACAAAAAAAAGATGAAATATCTTCATGACAAATACATTTGGAACAAAGAGTTCAAGGTGGGCGATCTTGTATTGTTGTTTAACTCAAGGTTGAGGATGTTTTCCGTGAAGCTAAAATCTAAATGGAGTGGTCCTTTTGAAATTGTGGGTATAATACCTTTTGGTGCATTAGACCTGAAGAACAAAAATAATGAAGTGTTCAGAGTCAATGGTCATCGGGTGAAACACTACTAGGGAAAATTTGGAGATAGACACGTCGTGGAAGTCATTCATTTCACTTGAGGGTATTCTGCGTCATGCTGCGATGTTAAATCAGGCGCTTCTTGGGAGGCAACCCATGTTTCTTTTCCTTTTTCTTTTTTAGTTAGGTGTTATTTTTGTTAAAACTTGATTTGAAGTGTTCTACGGGGGTGAGTGTGACTTACAGGATATTTGGCTAAGTGTTCTAAGGAATGCGGATATCATTTTAATTGTGCGGACCACACATTTGTTGGTGCTATAGCAAAAGAGCATTGCGGCTGCACATTTATCTTGCGGACCGCACAATTGAGATGTAAAAATACCAACTCTCTGAAGTTTAAGCTTGTCAGTGCGTGGATCGATCTGTAACCGCACATGAAATCTGCGGCCAAACATGAAAATGCGCGGACCGCAGATGAAAATATGAGATGAGGTCCCCAGTTAATAGAGTGCGAAACACACATGAAAATGTGCGGCCGCACTCGTCCTTTTTACCCTTAGCAAACAATTGGTATAAATAGAGGAACATGGCCCATTTGACACTTTTCACTCTCTGAACTAAAAATTGTGCTCTGTTGAATTTTCTTGGAGATTTTTATCTGTCCACACACACAAACACCTTGATCATTCACTCATTACACTCATTCTATCTGGTATGCTTCAATTTCACGTTACTTTTTTTTTGTTAGTTTAATTTGTAGATTTTTCATTCTTTTTAGGCCATTTGTTATTAGAGTTTAATTGTGTGTCCATGTGGGGTAAATCTGAACTAGGTTAACATGATACATGCTCTATGGGGACTGGATTAGTATAATTTAGTGTTTTTACAATGTTGCCATGTCTAATTGTGCACGAGATTGAAAAACCTAAGTAGAAAAGTTTGATCTGCACCGGTAGCACCAGTTGGCCAGTCTGAAGAGCCAGACCTTGATGCTGACACTGCTGAGGCAGTGCGTGAGATATTCGGTAACCCAGCCACAACTAGATTCGAGGATGATGAGATCCAGTTGGCTGATACGGAGGGCGATGACATTGTTGGGGACATAGAGATGTCCAAGGAGCCATAGGGAGTTTTCTTCACCCTCTCCTTCTTTACTCTTATTTTGCTAAGCATTAGGGACAATGCTTACTTTTGTTCGGGGGAGGGGTGGAGTTTATTTGGCACATTTGGTTCACTTTGATACATTTGGCCTGTAATAATTTGATGATACTTTTTCTTTTTCTTATTTGTATTTATCTATCTTCTCTCTCTCTCTCTTACCATGTATATTCATTCTATCTTTAGTAGTTTTGCTCATAAACTTCTTTATCTTTGTTTTTGCTTATTAGCTTCTTCATCTTTTCCATATTAGTTTTTGTTTTGTTAAGTAGCTTCTTTTTATGCTTTAGTAGATAATAAGCCTTTGGTTTTCTTAACACCATGGTTCTTTCCAAAGGTGTTTGTTGTGTGAACCGGATGACTCGTCCCAACGATGGATAGGTCTTTGAAAGAAATAGCTATAGTTAGTGACTTTGTGACTCTTGAGTTGACTTTAGCAACCATCGAGTGGTTTAATTGGACCAAAGTGATCTTTAAACTTGAATATGGTCGTTGTGGACCCTCAACTCAACCGCTTTTACAATCTAATTGCGTGAGGGGTGAGATGAATTGTTGCTAGTCCAAGTATATGTGCGAAGGGTCTAGAACTTGCCCCGAATGTGTTTCAAGGCGAAATCCTAAGTTTTGCTTGGTTTGAGAAGTGACTGTAGGCTTTCCTTGGCCCGTTTGAGCTTTCTATTGCCAATGAATGTCGTTATCCCCAGTCAACCTCTTTGAGCCTCTAGTCTTTCTCATTTGATAACCATGTATAAGCCTTTACCCGTTTTGTCGTGACCCTATCTTGGCACCCGGACTTTCCTTAACACTCTTGTGAAACAAATAGCTTAAAACATAAGTTTGAAGGAGAGATGAGGAATTTGAAAAAGGTATCAAGGCACAAAAAGAGAAAAAAAAATGATCTCTATGAAAGAGAAGGCAAGAAAAGAAAATAACAAAAAAAAGAAAAAGAAAAATGCAAAACGCGAATAAGTGGAAGGGTTGATGGATTCAAAAAAGGTAATGATCCCATACATTGAAAAATTAAAAGGGGGAAAAAGAGTGAAATGAACAAGAAAGAGTGATGTTAAGTCTCTCTAGTCCTCAATGAAAAGAAAGTGCCTCTAAGAATGGGAAATTGTGAGCCGAGAAATGAAATATAAAGTGCTTAAAGAAAGGTGTAACCACTTACCCATATGGTATCCTACCCTAACCCAAAAGCCTTCATTACATCCCGAAAGAAGCCTTACTTGATTTCAAATTGAGTGAGTTTACATTAGTGGCGATCTACATGAGGGGCAAGCCAATGGTACTTGAAGTCGTACTTGTGACATTCTCTTGTGAGAGATGAGTAAGCCTCTCATGAATCTTCGAATTGAGTGCTAATTTCTTAAGTGAGCTTGGGAAATAGAAAGTAAAGGAGTAAGAGTTTGGAGTCCACCATGGCCTACTTGATAGATCAAGTGTCCTTGATGAGTAAAGTCAATTCTTGAAGCTCAAATGTCACATTATAACTATATGTGCATGAATATTTGACTTGTCGCCTTGTTGATAATACATGAGTAGTGTGGGTAATTATTGGTCCCAACTGATGTGTGAATGGCTCACCATTGACTCGCTGAAATGACCCTTAACTTTAGGAGGTGAGAACTAATTTATTTGCTTGAGGACAAACAAAGACTTAAGTTTGTGGGAGTTGATAAGTGGGTATTTTGACTACTTATTAGCACCTTTTTGCTTTTGTTTTAGTCCGAAAGTATTGATATATGTTCCTGAAACTAATAAAATTGTGCAAATTGCAGGAATGTTGGAAGTTTGGTCTCCCATGATGAAATCCGACTTAAAAAGGAGTGTTCCGAAGCACAAGGCAATAAAGGACGCATAAGCAAAGAAGTGCGGTCCGCAGAAGTAATTGCGGACCGCAGAACTCCATCCGCGACAGCAAACCAAGCGAAATAACCCAACAGGATTTTGTCCAATGTCCGGACCACACGTGAATTGTGCGGCCGCAAAACAGGGTTTGCACTGACAAATGATTCCAAATTCAGAGAGTAAGAAAAAGACCAAGTCTTGAAATCTTGCTGAAGTGCGGACCGCATAAGAATTGTGCGGCCGCAGAAGTTGCTTCGCAACCGCAATCCAGAAATGTGCGGCTGCAGAATCCCATCTCCTGCCAACTTCACATATGCGGACCGCACATGGAATTGTGCGGCCGTAGAACCTCCTGAGAGGCATTTTTGTCAGCGAATTTCAATCCACTATAAATAGATGAGTTTCACAATTTTAGGTCAAGTTTGGAAGTAAAAAGTTGTTGTAGCCGTTACCGTTTGTCATTTTAGGAAGTTTGTGATTATTTTAGTGTTCAAACATTATATTTATCATTTTAAGCTTTGATTATGAGTTTAATTAGCTTTTCTTCTTTATTTTTCTTCAATTCCTATTATGAGTAGCTAGATTTTTACTAGTGTTGTGACCCAAACCTAATGTGTAAACCTTATGGGTATTTAATTTAATGCTTGTTTATGATTGTGTGTCGATTATTTAGCTTAGTTCGTGTTTTAATTTTAGAATTAATGGTTGTAAATATTGATTCATGCCTTTTTGACTCAGTCTCTACTTGAGAAAGATGGACCTAGTCTAGGATAACTTGGCTAACAAGAAATTGGACTAATTGAGAGTTTGATTTGCCAAATTAAAGGGTTCAAACTAGAGATAGTAAGAACACTCGAGCTCATATCAACTATTTTGTTTGATACCCATTTGGACTTGAAAAATCCAAATTGGGCAAAATCACTCTCTGACCGAGAGGTATTGAGTGGATAATATAGAGTTGAGAACTATATTACACCCTAATCAACAAAATAAGTATTAACGTATTTAACCCATTAGGCGAACACCTAAGTTATGGTCACATCCCTAGGCTTTTAAACTATTTGGAAAAAACATCAAAAATAATCGTTCATTTCTAGTTTCTTTTACTTAGCTTATAATTGTTAGAGTAACATTAGAAGTAGAAATAAAACTCATTGTGGAAGTGCAAATTTAGTTAATCCATTCTCTTTCTTCAAGTATATATACTAACACCCCTTATAAATCCCTGTGGATTCGACCCCGACTCATAGTTAGGTAATTTATATTGCATACGATTGTATCATATCTCTTATCGAGGTGTGTTCTGGACGTCATCAAGTAAGCAGCTGAAAATTATTTAAAGTCTGCTATTTGTTTTAAATGTAGGGGAAATTATTTATGGGTTGATTGTCAAGCATAAATAATTCTTTCTATGGTTTGTCTTTTGAAAAGTCTCACTCTGTTTCTAGTCCTTACAGGTATGAGGTTTCATACGGCCACAATCTTAACTCTGGATGGAACGAATACTCTGATTATGACTAGAACGAAAGCGAAGTGAGACAACCACCTCAAGAGGAGAATGGTAGTTTATAAGAGCTTACGTATAAGTTTATGAAAAAGTGTTGAAGAGAGATTTATACAAAATGATGAAGCAATTAAGAACCTAACAGTGCAAGTTAGTCAAATAGTAAGTATACTTTCAGAAAACTCATTACCACTGGGAGGACTATGCATATGTAAGAATTAAATCCCAAAATCATAACTCAATGGTCAAAGAAAAAACCTTGAAGAATATTTAGAATTTTTAAGCTCAAAGATTGAATGGGAAATGAAGAGCTGAAGAATCAACATGAAATTGAAGATTCAATAGAAAACTCCCAAAATCCATTAGGTTAAGGCTACAAATATAGTCACATGATAACTATACCCGTACCTATAAACCTGCTATAAAGAAAGCAGTTATAAAAGTGATGTACATGAATATTTATTTTGAAAGATCAAACAAAAATTCTTCAAATTACTTCATATTTCATATTTTTACACCAATATGAAGATTAGACGTCATCTTCATCTTCATCAGTGTCATTTATATAAAAGGGCCTTCTTTTATAGTTAAGACCGTGTGTATATAGTCACGGTATATTAAAGCATTCATCCTACTTAGATAATGCGGAAAAAGCTAAAAATATTAAAGAGCAAAGGCATGCATAAAATATGCTGAAATTTAACATTGATAAAAGTTTCTGATAAACAAATAAAAAAATATCCGAAAATATCCAAGAAACATAAAAGATTATTGCTGAAGAGAAAACTAGGGAGCATCTTGAGAAGAAGCGGAAGGATCAACTTGGGGACTAGAAGATGAAAGTTGGGGATCAGCAGGATCAGCCTCTGAACTATCATTGCTTAAATCACTCTTGGTACTTTCGTCCTCAGGTGTATAGAAACTTTGACGTTGCTGAGTAGTTTCAATTGCATCCCAAGCCATAGCAATCTCAGATTCTAGATCAAAGCCTTCTTGGCTAGCCTTAGTCAAAGTTTCAAGAAGCGTGTTCAGGAAGGCCCAACTTATATCCAGAGTTGGCTTATCCTCGAGAGCCTCACAATCTTTCTCCAATTGGTCAACTTCAGCCCTCAGTTCTTCTTTTTCAGATTCGGCTGTTTCATAAGAAACCTTCAAAGGTTTAAGAGTAGATTTAAGGGAACTAACTATGTTGGAAGAGGTGCGGAGATATTCTTGGGCTTGAATCAATGCTTGGACCAGATCACCCGCATACACTTCTTTTTTATTCAGAAGTTCTTTCAAATACCGAATCTCCTTAGTGGCCCTTGAATGTTGCTCAGAAAATGTGGCCTCCATCCTATCTTTTTCCTTCTCAGCTTGATTGGCGGAAGCTTTCATTACTGCTAATTCAGCAGTAGTGATCCTAATCGGTTGCTCCAAAGTCTCCTTCTCAACAGCCAAAATATCCTTCTTTAGTTGGAGGCTCTCAAATTGCTCTTTTCAATTGTCAGCTTCCATGCTCAACACTGCAACCTGCTACTCAGTCTAAGCCACTCTCCTCATTAGCTCCATACATGTTAAGTTAATCTGCAAAAAGACAAGGAAGTGGAGTTATAAACTTAAAGAAAGAAGAAATCAAATAGGTAAGAGAGGAAAAGTATACCTTAAGAGCAGAATGAATAACATCATTCATCAGAGTGATAGAGGAGTGAGATTCAAGTTTTTCCCTCTCGAGGGGCCCAATTAAAGGTTTCAACCAAACCGCAACTCAGTTGGATTTCTTTAGTAAATTCATGCTCTCGGGGACTTCAATCATAACCTGCTTCGTACCTCTCCCAATGGAAGGACCAACTTCATCACGAGGGACAACAACGAGGTTAGTAGTAGGAGCAACGAGGCTCAAAGGAAGGGTCGCAAGAGGTGGCTCTTCAGAAACAAAGTCAAACTCTTCTTCTTCACCCTCAAATCCCTGAGCAAAAAGCCTCTCAATAAGACTTGAAAGAGGTTTTAAGGTAGGATTACTCTAAGCAGGACTTGAAGTGGAGTTTACGGCAAGATTAGCATCTTCATCCTCTGAAATATCCAGAGGGACCTCTTCAGGCACGACAGCCAAGTGGAAAGGTACGGAGTCTGAAAGTTGATTTTGAGGAGTGTTGGGATTCATCATCCAAGACTTTTATGAGTTCAACAACGCAGTCACAGTGGGTAAGTTAACTTCTGCAAACTGAAAATTTTAAAATAAGTTGCGATAAAAGAAATTATTAACAAACAGAGTTAAGGTTTGACGTTCTCAAACTTGCTATTTGTCCACATCGGCCCTAGTGTTCCATGCCCACTCATTTTTTTCATTTTTCTTTGTTGGTCCTAAAAGCTTTTCAAAATTGGCCATGATTTTTAAATAAGGTAATTTGAGTGAATACCCAAATTGGTCCATGAAAGAACTTTTTCAACTCCAACCAACCCAAAATTCGGACGGCTTGAATGAGTTCCATGTTATATTTGACGCTCCAATTTCATATTACTAGCGTCTCCAATCAATGCATGCAACAAAAAATAATTCCTTTATAACTGATACTGTTTGATGAGGAATTCAATCAATTGATTTTGTAGTTCTTTATAAATTTAATTTTAGTTTGATGTCCCTTTTAGAAGAGATATTTATTTTTACCCATAAGAGGTCTGAAAATAATATACAAGAGATCTGGGGAAAAAATATTTTCTTCTATTCAAATTGTAAGTGCCAATTCCTCCTCCACCCTTCTGTAGTCTTTAATTAAACATCAAGTGACACGATTCCAATTCGTAGCCAAAACATTTGGGGCAATGAGAAAATGTATATTATCCTCACTTTGTCAAATCATCTACAAAATAATATGGTGAAATACAATAAAGGTGAAAAACAATAAAATTATAAAACTAAGATACTGTAAAACATAGTGAATCAATACGTTTTCCACTTCAAAATGATGACGAAAAAAAACTCACAGGTAAGACCTAACAATTTTATTGCTCAGCAAAACAAAATAAATTGATATTAGCATATGTCAATTGACAAGTACAAGAGCTAAGCGGACTTGGTCACAAATTCAAGTTTCGTACTGTATAAGCACCACTATCGAGACCCACCATTACGACCACAACCACCTCGGTTATAGTCGTCATCATCTATCACCAGATTATTTCGCTTCCGTGCTCATCATCAAAGCCCATCGCCCTTCACCATATTCATTGTCATAGTTGTATACGGTCGAAATACATTTCGGTTTTTCTACGTTAGATCGAGTTCGAGTGTTAAAAAGTCAGAATGAGATTTTGGGAGTGAGCTCCGAAGTCGGTACTAACGAGCCTTGAGCCCGAAGGTCGCTCGAGGAGTCGGCTCGATAACCCTATCGAGCCCATGACCGAATCGATCCGCAAGGCACTGCTTCGAGGTCGAAAATACGCGACGCCCATCTCGAAGGTCGAACTCGAGCCAACACCGAAGAGCCCGACTCAATAACGAGTTCGAGCCAGTATCGAGCTCACAGACAAGAGCCATTGCGACCGCACCAAGAGAGAGAATCTTGACGGGAATCAAGGAAGAGACTAGTCATCATGGACCTTCCACTATATGCTTTATTTTATTATTTTTTGTAATGACCCTCTTCTATAAAAGGGGGAATCCTTGTAAGCTAAAGAGAGAGACAAAAAATCACTTCTCAGATTGAAAGATATTCCTTTATGTTTGCTTTACTTTATCTCATTCATTCTTATTGCCCACTATTTGCATTCTCATAGTCAAGAATATACGTATCTCTATTTCTCTATACGATTTATATCGAATTATATCGCCTATCCTTAGAACCATACACAAAATCTAACGTTATCCGATTTTTTCGGTAAACATTTTGGCGCCCACCGTGGGGCTAAGGGTAACAATGATCGTTTGATACAAATCTAAAGTACACGCCAGCTTGCAACTTCAAATCAGCAATGGCTTTACCTATCGATCACGAAGTCGACCTTCAAGATGAAACCAACAACTTGGCACCCGGGGCCGGAAGGCCAATTAACGATGGCACCGAGGCTCGAATCGAAGTACCCGAAATTTGAGCCGAAATACCATTGGATGTCAATTCAAAAATAGCTTTGGAGGCGAATCAGCGTTCCGAACCGGAAAGAAGCATTCTAGGCGGTACTCGATCCGTAGCCTGAGACACCCAAAACGCGGGAAAAATCGGGGCCAACTTACGTATGATCTTCGAGATGCTACAAGCCCAACAAGTAGCGATAGCTCAGTTAAAGAGCCAAACTCGCGCACAAAGTAGGCCGAATTCCAATCCACTTCGAGAAATCACCCCTAGAACAGAGCCCGCCATGAGTAATTGCACGAGACCGAGTCAAAAAGCCCGGAATTACTAAATTTCTCGAGGAACTCACAAAACGAGTCGAAGCCAACGACAAAAGAGTGGAAACATACAATACCAGGGTCGATCAAATCCTGGGGGATCCACCAATGATAAAAGGGCTTGATTCAAAAAAAATCATACAAAAACCTTTTCCCTCGAGTGCGGCACCGAAATCAATCCCCAAAAAATTTCGTATGCCCGAAATTTCCAAATATAATGGTACAACCGATCCTAACGAATATGTCACCTCTTACACATGTGCCATCAAAGGTAACGATTTGGAGGACGATGAGATCGAATCCGTGTTGTTGAAAAAGTTCGGGGAGACCCTCTCAAAGGGAGCGATGATCTGGTACCACAATTTACCGCCGAATTCTATCGATTCTTTTGCCATGTTAGTAGATTCGTTCGTAAAGGCACATGTTGGTGCCATAAAGGTTGCAACAAGGAAATCAGACCTGTTCAAAGTAAAGCAAAGGGAGAATGAAATGCTGAGGGAATTCGTATCCTGATTTCAAATGGAACACATGGAATTACCACCGGTCACAGACGATTGGGCAGTACAAGCTTTCACCCAAGGGTTGAACGAGCTAAGTTCGACAGCATCACATCGGCTGAAACAAAATTTGATCGAGTATCCAGCGATAAACTGGGCTGATGTACACCACCGATACCAATCAAAAATTAGGGTCGAGAATGATCAGTTGGGAGCTCCATATGGACCCGTGCATCAGAACAGGACAACTACTAAAAACCAAAAGGAGATCGACAGAGAACAAAGGTCGAACAGAGACCGATATCGATCGTACGTCCCAGATCGGGTAAACAACGATTCAGCACGCAATACAGTTCGGAACAATCGAAGGAATGATCGAGGACAAAATTCTCGGGGACTTATGAGTAAGAGCTGCTTCGATAAATATGCCGATCATATAGAAGCACCTCGATTATCAGAATATAACTTCAGCGTTGGTGCATCCGCTATCGTGTCGGCCATCGGACGCATCAAAGACACCAAATGGCCTCGACCCATGTAGAACGATCCTACCTAACGAAATCCCAATTAAACGTGTGAATATCATGGTACCCATGGCCACAGAACGGAAGATTGTAGGCAACTAAGAGAGGAAATAGCCCGCTTATTTAACAAAGGGCACCTTCGGGAATTTCTGAGTGATAGGGCGAAGAACCATTTTAAAAATAGGGATTTCAGTAAGCAAAACGAGCAAGAAGAACCGCAGCACGTCATTCACATGATTATCGGCGGCATCGATACCCCTCAGGGACCAGTGCTTAAATGCACTAAAACATAGATTGTGAAGGAAAAGCAATCTCGGACTCAAGATTACGCACCCATGGGGACTTTGTCCTTCGATGATGAAGATGCAGATGGGGTCATCCAACCACATAACGACTCACTGGTAATATCTGTACTCATGAATAAAACTAAAATTAAGCGTGTGTTAATCGATCCAGGTAGCTCGGCCAACATCATCTGATTGAAGGTAGTAGAGCATCTCGGCCTACAGGATCAGATCGTACCCGTAACTCTTGTTCTAAACGGGTTCAATATGGCATGTGAAACCACCAAAGGCGAGATAATCCTACCAATAAACCTAGCCGGAACCATCCAGGAAATAAAGTTTCACGTGATCGAAGGTGATATGAGATGCAACGCCCTTTTCAGAAGGCCATGGATCCACAACATGAGAGCTGTACCTTCGACCCTACACCAGACCCTCAAATTCCCGACATCGAGATGTGTCAAAACGGTGTACGGAGAACAACCGGCCGCAAAGGAAATGTTCACCGTCGAGGAAGCCAAACCAATGTCCTCACCTTTGCCGATAAAAGGATCGGGATCAGAAGGAGAACGGGACACCAAATAGAAATCACAGACATCGGCTTCGACCCAGCCAGATAACCAGAATATCGAAGAGGATGATGATCAAAGGGTCTCTCGATCTTTCATGATTCCCGATGACTCCGACGCCACCAAATCAACAATCGCGGAACTAGATCAAGTCACAGTAATCGAGCACTGGCCCGAGCGAAAGGTATACTTAGGAATGGGGTTGAGCCCCGAGCTCAGGAAGAAACTCGTTCAATTTCTTATCGATAACATTGATTGTTTTTCCTGGTCCCATTTAGATATAACAGGGATCCCGCCGGACATAAAGACGCATCGGCTAAGTTTGGACCCCAGGTTCAGACTGGTGAAGCAAAAGAGAAGACCCCAGTCCGAGGAAAAGCACGCATTCATAGAGGACGAGGTAACAAAGCTTCTTAGAGTAGGGTCCATTCGGGAGGTGAAATATCCCGAATGGTTAGCCAACGTAGTTGTAGTGCCTAAAAAGGGAACAAACTTAAAATGTGTGTAGACTATAGGGATTTGAACAAAGCATACTCCAAAGATTCCTTTTCGCTACCCAACATCGATCGCATGATCGATGCCACGGCCAACCACGAGATCCTCACTTTTCTCGATGCCTATTCCGGGTATAATCAAATCCAGATAAACCCGGAGGACCAGGAAAAGACTTCATTTGTCACCAAATATGGAACGTATTATTATAATGTGATGCCCTTCGGGCTAAAGAATGCAGGGGCTACTTACCAACGCCTAGTAAATAAAATATTCGAAGAACAAATAGGAAAATCAATGAAAGTTTATATTGATGACATGCTAGTTAAATCCCTACGCGTAGAGGACCATTTGACCCATTTGCAGGTAACTTTCAAAATTTTGAGGAAATACAACATGAAGCTCAACCCCGAAATATGTGCTTTCGGGGTCGGTTTGGGCAAGTTTCTCGGCTTCATGGTGTCACATCGGGGAATAGAGATTAACCACGATAAAATCAAGGCCATCGAAGACATCGTCGTTATGGACAGCGTGAAAGCCGTACAAAGACTAACGGGTCGGATTGTAGCCTTAGGCCGGTTCATTTCAAGATCATTTGATCGTAGTCATAAATTTTTCTCTCTACTCAAAAAGAAGAGAGATTTTGCTTGGACCCCGGAGTGCCAACAAGCATTAGAGGAACTAAAACGATACCAATCAATCCTACCACTACTTCACTCCCCAAAAACAGACAAAACAATTTGTTTGTACTTGGCATTATCGGAAGTCGCCATAAGCGGCTTCCTAGTTCGAGAAGAGCGAGGTACGCAATTCTCCGTTTATTATATGAGTCGAACCTTAGGAGAAGCGGAAACTAGATATCCGCTCCTAGAAAAATTGGCACTTGCACTGATAAGCGCCTCTAGAAAGTTAAGGCCGTACTTTTAATGTCATCCCATATGTGTATTAACCACTTACCCACTTCGTAATATTTTGCACAAACCCGAGTTATCAGGCCGACTGGCCAAATGGGCCGTCGAACTCAGTGGGTAGGATATAAAATATCAACCCCATACGGCCATCAAGTCTCAAATTTTAGCAGACTTCGTGGCCGATTTTACGCCAACCCTCGTACCCAAAGTCGAAAAAGAACTCCTATTGAAATCATGTACATCATCAGGGGTATGGATACTTTTTACGGACGGGGCTTCGAACGTGAAAGGGTCCGGGCTGGGCATAGTTTTGAAACCACCCATGGGTAACACTATTAGGCAATCTATTAAAACTATCAGGTTGACTAACAACGAGGCCGAGTATGAAGCCATGATTGCAGGTCTCGAGCTAGCTAGAAACTTGGGAGCAGAAGTCATTGAAGACAATTGTGACTCTTTGTTGGTGGTGAGTCAAGTAAACAAAACCTTCGAAGTTCGAGAAGGTAGAATGCAAAGGTATTTAGATAAACTGCTTGTCACTTTGCACCATTTCAAACAATGGACTTTACAACATGTTCCACGAGAACAGAATAACAAGGGCGATGCGCTTGTGAATTTGGGATCGTCGGACAAGGTAGATGACTTGGGCTCGGGGAATGTTGTTTAACTTTCGAGATCGGTAATCGAAGAAGGTCATGTCGAGATAAATTCTACAAGCTTAACCTGGGATTGGAGAAAAAAGTATATTGAATACTTAAAGAGCGGAAAGCTCCCATCGGACCCTAAAGATTCTAGGACCCTACAGACTAAAGCTGCTCGATTCACGTTGGCTTCGGATGGAATGTTGTACCGAAGAACATTCGATGGACCGTTGGCAGTATGATTGGGTCCGGGAGATACCAATTATATCCTACGGGAAGTGCACGAGGGCACTTGCGAGAATCACTCCGAGGCCGATACATTAGTTTGAAAAATAATCAGAGCAGGGTATTATTGGATCGATATAGGCAAATATGCGAAGGAATTTGTTCTTAAATGTGACAAATGTCAAAGGTTTGCACCAATGATCCATCAACCCAGAGAGCAACTCCACTCAGTTCTATCCCCATGGACGTTCATGAAATGGGGAATGGACATTGTCGGCCCTCTGCCATCGACACCAGGTAAAGCCAAATTTTTTTTATTTATGACTGACTATTTTTTTAAATGGGTTGAAGCGCAGGCATTTGAGAAAATAAGAGAGAAAGAAGTTATAGACTTTATTTGGGATCATATCATATGCTGATTCGGGATACCCGCCGAAATAGTATGTGGCAATGGAAAATAATTCGTTGGCAGCAAAGTAACAAGATTCCTCGAAGACCACAAAATAAGAAGGATACTATCGACGCCATACCAACCCAGTAGGAATGGACAGGCCGAATCAACGAACAAAACTGTCATTCAAAACCTAAAGAAGAGGTTGAACGACGCTAAAGTAAAATGGAGAGAAATCCTGCCCGAAGTCCTTTGGGCATATCGGACGACGTCAAAATCCAGTACGGGGGAGACCCCATTCTCCTTAGTATATGGGTCTGAAGCATTGATACCAGTCAAAGTTGGTGAACCCAGTTCCAGATTTCGATTCGCGATGGAAGAATCAAATAACGAGGCTATGAATACCAGCCTCGAACTATCGGACGAAATACGAGAAGCTTCTCTCGTCCAATTGGCCGCCCAAAAGCAGAGAATCAAAAGATATTATAATCGAAGAACCAAGCACCGTCATTTCAAGCCCGGGGACTTAGTTTAAGAAAAGTTACCATCAATACCCGAAATCCGAACGAAGGAAAACTAGGACCGAATTGGGAAGGACCATATCAGGTGCTCGAGAACATCGGAAAGGGATTGTACATGCTCGGCATTATAAACGGCAAAAAACTATCAAGCAGCTGGAATGTATCACATCTAAAACGGTACTACTGCTAAGGTACGAACTTTCCATATTCATTTACATTTCAAAACTGGCCCCTGCAGAAGTCTGAATGAGGGCTAAGATCGATCTTTCTCTTGAAAGCACGCGCTGCACTCTTTTTCCCTTAGACCGATTTTATCCCAAGTGGGTTTTTCGGCAAGGTTTTTAATGAGGCCACCATTGATCGTGCTGCACTTACAACAATATCCGAGGCCTCTTTACAATCGACCTCGAATACTGAGGGGGCATTAGGACCTCAAATACATCGAGTTCAGATGCAATAAAGTTATTTCACAACAACAGGGTTCCAATAGGAAAAATTGTAAGAGCCAAATGGTCGAAACGAACCATGCTCATATAGATTGGCCCAAACCCAGGTGCGAAACATGAACATATGTGTAATAACGTGTGAAGAAAGTTCTCTTCTTTATCGGCATCTTATATCCAAGGAAAATTCCTCTATTTGGAGATTTATTATGCAAACAGAATCAAGTTAAATTCGACCAATTACGCCTACGGGCTACATTGCATCGAGTTTGAATCATTCACTCGACCATTAAGCCTATGGGCTACTTCGACCATTACGCCTACGGACTACATTGCATCGAGTTCGAATCATTCACTAGACTGATAAGCGTACGGGCTACTTTTTATTTCGAGTTCGAGCAAGCACTCACTCGACCACTAAGCATATGGGCTACTTTGACCATTACGCCTATGGGCTACATTGCATCGATTTCGAATCATTCACTCGACTAATAAGCCAACGGGCTACTTTTTATTTCGAGTTCGAGAAAGCACTCACTCGACCACTAAGCCTACGGGTACTTCGACCATTACGCCTACGGGCTATATTGCATCGAGTTTGAATCATTCACTCGACTGATAAGACTACAGGCTACTTTTTATTTTGAGTTTGAGCAATCTTTCACTCGACTGCTAAGCATACGGGCTACTTCGACCGTTATGCCTACGGGCTACATTGCATCGAGTTCGAATCATTCACTCGACTGATAAGCCTACGAGCTACTTTTTATTTCGAGTTCGAGCAAGCACTCACTCGACCACTAAGCCTACGGGCTACTTCGACCGTTATGTCTACGGGCTACATTGCATCGAGTTCGAATCATTCACTCGACTGCTAAGCCTACGGGCTACTTTTTATTTCGAGTTCGAGCAAGCACTCACTCGGCCACTAAGCCTATGGGCTACTTTGACCATTATGCCTACGAGCTACATTGCATCGAGTTCGAATCATTCACTCGACTGATAAGCCTACAGGCTACTTTTTATTTCGAGTTCGAGCAAGCACTCACTCGACCACTAAGCCTACGGGCTACTTCGACCATTACGCCTACGGGCTACACTGCATCGAGATCGAATCATTCACTCGACTGATAAGCCTATAGGCTACTTTTTATTTCGAGTTCGAGCAAGCACTCACTCGACCACTAAGCCTACGGGCTACTTCGACCATTATGCCTACGGGCTAAATTGCATCGAGTTCGAATCATTCACTCAACTGATAAGCCTACGAGCTACTTTTTATTTCGAGTTCGAGCAAGCACTCACTCGACCACTAAACTTATGGGTTACTTCGACCATTACGCCTATGGGTTGCATTACATCGAGTTTGAATCATTCACTCGACGACTAAATCCTACGGGCTACTTTTATTTCGAGTTCGAGTAATCACTCACTTGACCATCGTGCCCACGGGCTACATTACTTCGAGTTCGAATCATTCACTCGACGATTAAAGCCTACATGCTACTTTCACTTCGAGTTCAAGCAATTACTTGACTATTACGCCTACGGATTATATTTCTTCAAGTTCGAATCATTAACTCAACTAGTAAGCCCAAGGGCTACATCACTTCGAACATATCAATAATAGAGACTACAAAGTCCAAATTTTATTGAATTGTTAAGATCCTTGTGAAAACATTTGAAAGGCACGCATAAAGTCTTCACAAATCGGCCATAGTTGTCTATATACAAAAATTTCTACATGATTGATTATAAACGTAAAAAAAAATAAAAAA
Organism: Nicotiana tabacum; assembly: GCF_000715075.1. Lineage (NCBI taxonomy): Eukaryota > Viridiplantae > Streptophyta > Magnoliopsida > Solanales > Solanaceae > Nicotiana > Nicotiana tabacum. The sequence goes on along the minus strand of NC_134081.1, from coordinate 84,799,590 downwards.
AATAAAACTATGAACTAAGCTTCGTGATCATCCTCAGGGGAGTTTGCTTCTCTGTCAGGATCTCCCCCATACTCGGATCCGCTCTTGCTACCGTCATCGCCATCAGAAGCCAAGTCTTCAGCTTTGAGCTCTTTTGCCTTTTTTATTTCTTCAGTAAGGTCGAAACCCCGAATATGTATCTCCTCGAGGGTCTCCCTACGAGACCTACATTTAGCAAGTTCGGCAATCCAATGTGCTCGGGTGTCGGCAGTATTCGCCGCCACTCGTGCCTCCATCTGAGCAGCCTCGGCATCAGCCCGATACACGGCAATGGACTTATCCGCCAAGATTTTCGACGACCCAACCTCGGCCTTGGCCTCAGCAAGCTAGGCTTCAAGCTCCTCGATCTTCTTAGCTTGAGCCGAACCCTTTTGCTTAACGTTTCGAAGTTGGACATCGACCGATAATAAGTTGGTGAAAATGGTCTCTATTTCCGTAACCAGGCGATCGATAATCTCCTTCCACCGATTACATTCAGCTTTGATTTGATCGACTTATTCCCGAAGTGACCCGATCATTTCAACCTTTTGCTGCAGCTGAGATAACGAAAGGTTAACTTCCACAGTCGAGTTAAACCCATACTTTAACAGAACGAGGCTCACCTGCTTGTCAAGTTTGGCCTTTTCTTCACAAGCCTTAGCCAAATCCGCTTGGAGGTCCTTTATAGCCTCGTCATTTTGGCTGCAAAGAAGCCGCAAGGCATCTCTATCCCCCGAGACCTTCTGAAGCTCGACCTCACACTGGCTAAGGTCGACCCGAAATCTACTAATGGCCTGCACAGTAGGAAAAGAACACGAGTCAAATTCAGAAAAGAACAAAGAAATCAAGTATAGTAAAATCATTACCCGAGTAATGAAACGTTGGGCCTCTTCCAGTAGAAGAGAAGCGTCCCCGATATCGGAAGCATCACCGACTCCGGTAAAGCAATCCTGATAGGGATCCCCTGCACTAGAGCCTCCGCCCATATCGGGGGTCTTCAATTCTCGAGCTTCCTTTAACGCCTCCTCAGAAAAGGTGGGAAGAGAAGGCGAATGACCCACTGTCATAGTCCCAAGTGAATCACTCGGGGCGTTCCGATCAAGACTCGGGATCCCGGAGTCAACCCTACCGATACAACTGCCATCGGTTCAGGAGCTTCGGTAAACCTCGATAGCTCTGGCAGATCGGGACACCAAAGCCGAGGCGCCTCCTTCTTTCTCTCCTCCTTCTTCGTCTTCTTCTTATTCTTCTCTCAGTCGTTGGACCGAGTCAATCGAAAGGGCAATTGCTTTCCTCCTCACCCTTTGAGTTTTGGGCTTGGGGCCCTCTGATCGAGAGGCAGCTTTGCGCTTCTTGTCTTTCCCCGGTTTCGGGACCGGGGACTTGGTTCCTTCTTCATCGCTCGAAGGCCTCAAAGCTGCGTCCTTGGTTACGCCTGCATGAAAGAAAATCTGTAACGAATGGAGCACAAAGAGCGCTTCGAAGGAAACGAGAAGTAAAACCTTACCATTGTTCTTGGCTTCCCATTTGCCTTTAGCCAAATCACACCAAACGCGTTCGGCATAAAAGGAAGTCGAGGCTAACTTCCGAACCCAAATCTCGAGGTCGGGCACCGCTTGTGGCATCCAAGGGACAGCTGTATATCGGGAATAAACATAAAAAAAATATTAGGAAAGGATATAAAAGGCAACGTCTTATGAGAACAACTTACGGTCAAAATTCTATTCCTCGGGGAACGACATCTTCTCTTTTGGAATAAGGTCACGGGTCCTCACCCGAATGTAACACCCCATCCAACCCCGATCCTTATCTTCGTCGATGCTCGACATCAAAGCCTTCGATGCCTGATGATGAAGTCTGATTAATCTTTGAAAGATTTGAGGCCGATACAACCGTATGAGGTGATTCAGGGATAAATCCAGCCCCCCGACTTTGGTGGAGAAGAAGCCAAGTAGGATTACTATACACCACAGAGAGGGATGAATCTGACCAAGGGTGACCTGATATCTCTTGCAAAAATCGATGATCACCGAGTCGACCGGACCCAATGTGAAGGGATAAGTGTAAACACTTAAAAACTCCTCCATATGGGTGACGACGATCTCTTCAGGGGATGGAATTTGCAACACAACCTCAGAACCCCAGTTGTAGTATTTTCTAATGGCCTCGAGATGACCCTCCGTTATAGAGCACATATACATTGACACGTGCTCGCATCGACCCGGGACGGATGAAGGATTCTCAATCTTAAAATCGATCTTTAGAGTACACGGGCCGAGAATGTAGTCATAGGTGGACGGCTCCACCGGCGCCTTATCGCCGGACGGCCGTGAAGAAGAAGTTTTCTCCTTCTGAGGCACAATTTTCGAAGTCTCGGCCATTGATATGGGAGGAAGAAAGACAAAGGAAAGTGAAAAATTGACGACACTAAAACTCTGGTTGCAACAAGAAAGGAAGAAAAGATGAGGAAATTTGGGAGAGTGAACGCGTGAAAGAAGTAAATGATAGATGGAAGAGCTATTTATAGGCTCGCATCGTGACGGTTCAATATCACAGGTGGCCGACCACCATCTGACAAGCATTAAATACATTGAAAGGCTGAATCGATAGGACAGCTATCACATACGTCATAATCGATCCCTGTGAAAACGTCGGCTTATGACCCGATCGAACCACCAAAAATCATATCGATTCTCACCGCATCCTTCGTGAGAAACTAGGGGACTATCTGTATACGGTCGAAATACATTTTGGCCTTTCTACGTTCGATCGAGTTCGAGTGTTAAAAAGTCGGAATGAGATTTTGGGAGTGAGCTCCGAAGTCGGTACTAACGAGCCTCGAGCCCGAAGGTCGCTCGAGGAGTCGGCTCGTTAACCCTATCGAGCCCATGACCGAATCGATCCGCAAGGCACTGCTTCGAGGTCGGAAATGCGCGATGCCCATCTCGAAGGTCGAACTCGAGCCAAGACCGAAGGGCCCGACCCAGTAACGAGTTCGAGCGAGTATCGAGCTCACAGACAAGAGCCATTGCGACCGCACCAAGAGAGAGAATCTTGGCGGGAATCAAGGAAGAGACTAATCATCACGGACCTTCCACTATATGCATTATTTTATTATTTTTTGTAATGACCCTCTTCTATAAAAGGGGGAATCCTTGTAAGCTAAAGAGAGAGACAAAAAATTACTTCTCAGATTGAAAGATATCCCTTTGTGTTTGCTTTACTTTATCTCATTCATTCTTATTGCCCACTATTTGCATTCTCATAGTCAAGAATATACGTATCTCTATTTCTCTACACGATTTATATCGAATTATATCGCATATCCTTAGAACCATACACAAAATCTAACGTTATCTGATTTTTCCGGTAAACAATAGTCATCTTCAATATCTTCCTACATATCACGAACCTTCTTATTCAATTTTAATTAGTTTTGTCGTGATTTTTTGTGTGTCTTGTTCTTAAATCAACCAAACTTAATCACATTGCAGACTATCCTTTTATAATACTCCCTCCATTCTAGTTTATGTGAACCTATTTTTTTTTTGATCTGTTCTAAAAAGAATGACCAATTTCTAAATTTAGAAATTATTTAGCTTAAACTTACAACTATACCCTTAATGAAAAGCTTTTATGACCACACAAATACTCTGGGCCCCTTTTTGACTTGTTTAGGATCACAAATTCCAAAAGTCTTTATTTTTTTCTTAAATTCCGTCCTCAGTCAAAAAGGTTCACATAAATTGGAACGGAGGGAGTAATATGTTTTAGAACTTTGAATTTAATTAAATAAATATTTATATTGGTAAATAATATTTTTAGAGCAACATCCAACGCGATGTACGAGGCACGGGGAGTAAGCCCCATAGGTATTTAATTTTTAATATTTTATAAAATAATATAATGATAGTAAATATTTATAAACATGTAAAATTGCATAAAAATTGAAGAAAACTATAAATATGTGAAATATATATATATATATATATATATATGTGTGTGTGTGTGTGTGTGTGTGTGTGTGTGTGTGTGCGCGCGCGCGCGCGCACTCCATCCCCACAAAAAACTAGTCAAACAATCTATATTTACAAGCAATGTTTTAAAAGGTGGGGGCATGAGACGGGAAATTTTACTTGATATGGGGCGAGGTGTAAGCCTGGAGGCGGGGAGGGGGGAGGGGGCGTAAGCCCAATGGATCTTTAAAACTTTTAATTTATAAATTAATAAAATAACATAATAACACAAAAAATATAAAATATAAATTAAAAGTTAAAAATTAAAAGAAAATTAAAGGAACTCATAGATAAAAAATATCTATCATGATTCTTACGTATAACTAATGCATACAAATCGCGTATAACGTCTTTAACTTTCAAATAATTAAAAACTTACAATTTCTTTAGAAAAATTATCAAATTCCACATTTTACCTTCCTAAAAGTAAATAATTAATAAAATCTTATTAGTACGATAATTAAAATATTACTCCTTCATGAATAAATACAAATTAGTTTAAGATATCAAATTAATAAAAGTGTATAATAAGAAGGGACAAATGGACTAAGACACGACCAATAACAAGTGAAGATATAAATTCGCAATACTATGTCTCATTATTAGAGTTATGCTCAATCTTCATATTTCTATCGATGGATAGAACTTTTATCATTAATTTGATAAAGAATTTTGAAGGTCAGCGATATTAATTAAGAAATTCGACACGTGATTTGCGTTAGAACTGTTAGGCGAGCCCCGAGCATTGGGCGTTAGGCGTGTTTAGGGCGCACGGTCGGGCGCTTGGAGCGTAAGCCTCACAGAACTAAACCCCATACATGAGCCCCGGGGCGTTTTGCAAGTGACCCGCCCAGAGGCGAGCCCCGAGCGAGTCCCAAAAATACCTTTTAAAACACTGATTATAACCACATGTCTAATATTTTATTAACTTGAATTAGTCCTTACCAATATAAATAAAAACTATGTGAAGTGACTTTATGTCTTAGACTCATCTACTATGGGTCAGAGTCTATACCTTTGATAAAACATTGATTATACACGAAACATTTCGTAACGGACTTGAGAAAAACAAAGATAATATGATATATTATAGAATAGATCAAACGTCAAAATTAATTTTTAAAAGAATACAGTTACCCCTATGAATAGAGCATATCAAGAGCATATAAAGTATAACAGGAGCTCAATTTTGTGCTGACATTACAAGAGTAGTACTAGGAGCATAATCACCATTTATAGTGATAACACTGAGGTTTTCAAGATTGCCAGCTAATTACACATAGATATTGATACTATATTACTACTAGTTGCTTCATCATTGTCTGCTTGCACATTTGTCATTGCAGATATCGGAGGAGTCACCATTACTGATAGATGATTACACATAGCTTGCTTGGAACCTTCTTTGGCCAAAACGTGGGCTGCTGTATTTGTTTGGCAAAAACTATGCCGGACTACTGGATTCCCCAACCTCCTCAGTAGGAACCTCCAAGAATTAATGATAGATTGATACGTAGGGTGTTGCTGCTCTAACCGTTGTATTGCCTCAATGGAGTCTATTTCGATTTTGATGGGCAACATATGTCGGGCTGCTGGCAATTGTAGCCCCTGTTGTAGTACAATCAATTCAATATGGGTGTGATTATAAGCATAAGTGTTTTTCCAATATCCTACTACCCAGTCCACATTAGAATTTTTAATAACACCTCCAATTCCTCCACTATTCTGCTTAGCAGTGAATGTATTGGTTCACCAAGTATACGCACGTATACATGGCCGTCAAGTAATAAAATAACTCGAAAGTCGAATGTCGAATGTCGAATCCTCAGAGATTTAGAATAATTGTTAACTAGGCTAATCCAAATCAATTAACTATCCAAGGTAATCAAGAATATTATTTTTCTATTAATCTACTGTTGCGAAAATTAAACAAGTATAAAAAAAATTAACAAGAACGCAAAAGTTTGTTATTGGATTTTACTATGAGAAGATGAAGATTCCAGGGTTGTAGTCGGTTTATCAATCCTATTGAGTTCATAATTGCACCTGTTAATCTGAATTATCTATGCTCGCTAGTTGACCGGATCGTTTATATAAACAACATATTTCCACAATACTATCTATTTACCCACAATATATTAATCTTATATTTCTATGTTATTGAGTATATCATGAACGAAGAAAATATGACATTCAACTAAGCAAGATCGTTAGGTATATATATTCCTATCCTAACCGCAAAATCTTTCCCCGAGCCACGAGTTCAGAAACAAGCTTTTTTTAATTCTACTCTAATCTAAACATGTCTGTTCCAAGCATAGCATAGATAGTGGGGTGCGGTAGCTACAACAATTTACAAGTTAAAACTAGAATTAAAGAAACAATCACGAGACGATAATTCAAATTAACGAAGATGTAATTAATAAACGTCAATATTCATGTCAACCACAATCCTAGAAATTAGAGTGCTTAGCCACTCATGTTCGTAGTAACAATTATCCAAATATATTACATAAATAAATTACAAAGAAATGATGAAAGGATGAATAACTCTATGATTTTCCTCTCCAAAGTTGTTCAACACTGTGCTTTTTCCTCCAAAACCCGTCCCACTTCTCACTAATCACGTTTAAATAGTATTTATAGGCTAGGGTCGGAGTCTTAAAATCTAAAACTGAGTAGAAAATATTTTAATTCACGGACTGGGGGTACTGGACGCCTGACCTAGCGGTGCTAGGTTTGGGGCGCACCTGGAGCCTCGCGAGGCCAGGATTGGCGCGAGCTAACGGTGGCCTTAAGCCAGACGTCGCCTGGCTTGATTTTTTCATGTTTTCGTATTCTTTTCTTGTATTTTCGTCATCATTTTTGTACAACTTTTACCCGTCTTCATGTTTCAATGATCCTACACATAAGACAACATAGTTAAGCTCAAATGTCTCACATATTAACCTCAAAACACGACGTAAGGTAAGCATTTTTTAGCCAAACATTAGATTGCTCTATCAGTGTTAAATTTGTAATAGCCAGCAGTAGGTCGCGTCCATTTAACATGAATGGTTTTCTGTGTTGTGGTTTTGCTCTTATCGGTAGTGGTAAATTTAAATTCTAAAGCTCTCGTAGTTGCCAGGTGAGAGGAGAGAATATCAGAATTGTCCGGATTTCAATTACTTGGTATCATTGGGTTATTTATCCAAATCTTACACAAATTAAGCAAGAATTGGCTCAATATATTCAGAGAGGCCATAAAGTCAAAATGTGTACTATAGAATTGTACCATTACCGGTAAACACAGGACTAGAATTTAATGCTCAAAACTAACTTGTTTCCCTGTAAAGTTCTAACTTACCAGTAATGATTTACACCGGAAGGTCCACAACAATTCAAAATTGTCATTCGTTACTTCACTTTCTTGTTTCTACTACGTACGATATTGACATCCCAACAACCCCAAGCCTAACTTAATTATTACCCTAAAACAATTCTCCATCCTAATAAAACTTTCTTTTTAGTTTCTCTCATAAATTCAAATTAAAATAAACCACCATATTTTAAATTAAGTTAAATTTTAACTTGACATTATATTTTAATATCCATTTTTGTAAACAACTTTGTAACTCAATATACTCCTACTGTTCAAAATAATTGTATTTTATGAAATTTCACTCTTTATTTTATATTTATTTCTTACTGACTGAATTCAAGTAGATAGATAATACTTATAATTTTAGATAAGAAAGAATTAACCAGTTTGACCCTAGCATTATTGGAGAGATTAATATGATGAATATCAAAGAATAAATTAATTGCTCCCTTTATTCACTTTTACTTATCCAGGATTTTGCACGCCCCTTAAGAAATAATAGACGAAATACATATTTTACCATAGTACCCATAATAATGGTCGTATTTTGAGAAGTCTTTGGGAAATAGTTTGTGATATGAGCAATTAATAATAAGGGTAAAACATAAAAAAAAATATGATCTTCTCTTGATTTACTAAAATTGACAAGTAAAAATAAAAATATATTTTTGGTACAAGGATGTATTAATTCCTATTTGCCTGATTGTCAGCAATCCAACTTCATGTGCGTTTTTCTCCATACGAAACTTGTTACTCCTGCTACTATTCTAGAAACAGTATTAAATATATTCAATCCTTTCATATTGAACCAGGAAAAACAACATAGAAAATGCAAATATAAAAATCAAAAAAGCTAATTTTAGTAGCACAATTAATTAGAATCATATATCAAAACATTATGTACAAATTACAATAGATATTCACCATTTCTTTAGAGCTATAGAACAAATTCAAGTTCCCTTATCAAAATGGGGAAAATAACACTCTCTATCCGTCCTAAATTCTTAGTAATTTATTATTATTGAATCTGGTTCCACTTCGCTTCCCCAGATTGCCATAAAGGCCCCTAGAAACATAAAGAGTACAACATACTACCCATAACTTACGTTATCACCATATTGACTTTCATATGCTATATTTTCAACAAAGATTGTTGAGTCTCCAATCCAGTCTCACTTCATTGGACCCCACAAAATGCTGACTTGGCTTGCTGAATGATACGACGTGGCTACTGACCATAAAGGCCGTGACCCGCTCCGAAACCCGAATATCCTCCATCTTCAGCTCGTGCAGTCTCTTCACGTACTCCGGCACGTGCACCAGATCCCACACCACCCCTACACCCCCAGGCTTCAGCACCCTCACCACCTCCCCCAAAACTCTCATCCTCTCCGCCGCCGCTGCCGCCGTCTTCTGACCGAACTCCTTCCCCACCTTGTGCACGAACGCCGCCGACGCCACCACGTCGAAGTAGTTGTCGCTGAAAGGAAGCGTCCTCGGATCCCCCGCCCGGCACGTGACGTACTCCTGGACACCTTCATGCCCTGCAGTTCGGAGAGTGGTGAGAGATCGGATCGGCGTTGGATGTAATCCAACGACGCGACCCGATGATCCGGATTTCTTAAGCTGTAAAGCGACGGCGTTGAGGAGGATGCCGCGGCCGCAGCCTAAGTCGAGAGCATGCTTGACGGTTGACCAGTCAGTAACAGCGTTGACCATTCGCTGTGCCATTTCCCAGTGGAGGGAAACAGAGGAGTAGAAGATGTTGCCGGCGGCGAAGAAGAGGCAGACGGCGGAAAGGGCAGTGACGGAGCCGGTGAAGCCGGCGGCGAAACGAGCGGCGCTAGGACCAGGTAAGAAATGCTGGAGGAAGTAGCAGGTGGGCTCGAAGTAGAGGAGAAAAAGCACCGAAAGAACGGAGAAGAAAATGGCATGAATTAAAAGGAATATTGGGGTGTGCCAATCGTCAAGACCATAAATTGAGTAGATCTGCGCCCAGTCTCTAGCAGCTTTCCCCATTCTCACTTATAATAAAGAATCTGTAAAATTCAGTAGAAATTGGTCAGGGAAATAGCATAACAGAAGCTACATCCAAAAGTCTAGTACAAATAGTGTAGAATGAAAATGGGTATGGTAAAATAAGAGAGAGAGAAAGATAAAACAAACAAAGTTGAGGAGGGTGAGAAACAGGAACGTACGCTGATTTTATCAGATCCGAGAGGAGTAAATTGATGATCCCAACGCGGAAAAAGATTGATGGGGTCGGGTTTCTAACAAGTTGAGAGCAAAAAGCAGTGAGCAAAAGAGTAGTAGTAGTAGTGGAAAGCACGATGTCAGCCTTTCGTAATGGGAAATATCAAGAATATCAATAAATTCACAAATTCTAATAAGTAGAAGATTCTGAACTATCAATATTTTACTACTCTGTATTAATAATGGTGATGTAATTTGCCGCGTTTGTTTGTTTGGATTCGTCAGATTGTGTGCTTTGATGATTGAGGGTAAACAGAAAAGAGTGAACAAGAACTGATTTGTGCACTACTCAGTGCCCAGTGTGGGGTTATGGCATTGGCATGTTCTAATTCATACTGCATTTATATGCACAACGTGAGAGTTGTTGGGTTTGGATCGGGTCGGGTAATGGTGGGGCAGGAATATTGAAAAAACGACCCGACAAACTGTGACTAACTCCATGATTTCATAGGAGTCGTACAAATGGAGGTGTTGGATTATCTTTACGCTATCCAAATCAATACCAATTAGCGTAAAGGCCTGCCGTCTGCTTTTTTCCTTTTAATTTTTCTATCTCAAATTGTTTGGTACTTTTATAATTTGAAAGAATAATACTTTTTTAAATAGATTTTACTGGAGTAGTATTTAACTATTTTTATGTAGTTATTAATTATGTTAATTTACTTTGTGATTTGTTTTTCAATGTACAAAATCTTCTTCATCAACGAGAATTAAGTGGGTGGACACATGTACTCCAAATCATGAACTACTAATTTATAAATAAATAAAAAACCAAAGAGAGTAATTGTAGTAAAATGTCGGAAAAGTTTCGATGCTCAAGTAATATATAAAAGCTAGAGACATCTGTTCACATAATTATTAGGGGTAATGAAAGTCTAATTGAATATTATTAATTTGTTTATTTTAATTTAAGTTGTGACATCTTGATTAGTAGACTATTGCGTATGGACTCTGTAATTTTCCTTCCGCTGAAACTTTTTATCCATACAAGTATTATATTTACATGGATCAACGCCTAATAAAGTTATACTTAGCAAATTGATATAAGTCAATGTTTTGTCGTGTTGTGGTATTTTAATATTATGAAAGTAAATGGTGTTAGCAACTAGTCAATTCAATAGGAGAAGATGAAAGACGGTTGGGGATTTGGGGGTTTAAAAAAGAAATTCATGAAAAATAAAACTGGCTTAAAGTTGTGGACATGCGCCAATCAAGGGATTGTTTAGTCAATAGGAAACAAGAATAAACAGACTTATTGTATATTATTATTGCAATCTTCTTTAACAATGCCCTTTAGGAGCCAAGTCAATAACCTACTCCTTCAAAATTCAGACTTTCAAACTTCAAACTGTTTCTCAAATTATTTTCTTTACTTTAAAATAATAATATATGTTGTTCTTAATCAAAGATATCCAGTTTGAATTCTAGAAATGAAATTGCTTTTGTTAGCAAATATTTTACATCTCAATGAGGAATTTTTCGACTCGAAATTAGATTTAATCGGACCCCAATATGAATATCGAACACTGAATGAAAAACAAAAAGAAAATGTTTAAATGTATCTTTAGAATCATCACTCGGTTTCTATTTCGTTGTCACTTCTCTTCTCCTTTAATTTAATTAAGAATGGAATACTCCCTAAGATTTTCTAGGATGCCACTTTTTTCAACACGCATTACGCCATAAGACAAGTTCACCCTTCCTTGCATGATTCTTGCATAATATTAAGGAGTTCACACTAAAGGGTTTTTCGTCATTTGGATAAAAAGCAAATTTGATTTTTAAATTTTTTCCCTCAAAATCTGTTACGTTCGCAATAATAATGAATGTAATAAGAAGTACTTTAAAAAAGAGATAATGGATTCCAAAAGTGAATAACGCGGGAATTGCTAAAATTGATTAAATTGACATAGATGGGGATAGTGATCAAATAGGTTATTTTTTCTTTCATGTGACGGTGCTTTAATTTCCTAGTAGAATATTATGCATAAAATTATCTTTCTTCCCTTTTCAGCTCTTGTTTAATCAAAATGGAAAAGTTTTGGCAATGCTTTTTCTGGTGTAAACGAACAGAGTAAGGTTGCAATAAAAAGTCTAAAGTGAACTACACTATCCTATCCAAGACTTTGAACGCTAGTTGATAGGAAAAACACACATAAGAAGACAAGAGATGCCTCTCTGTATTCCAGTTAGTGTATGAGTCCAATCATGATCTTATCTTAAGCCTATGAAATTGAATAAAATTATCAGACGTTCGGACAAATTGACTTGAATTTTGAAAAAAAAAAAAAAAGGTACTACTTGAAGATGCAGTTGAAGAAAAATAATATTTGAAGCATGGGCACTAAATTCACTTAGAAAAAGTTTGTGAAAGTTGTAGTTTTGTTTTTAAGTGAAAATACCTTTGAAAATATTATTTTAATATCTAATAAACAATTCAAATACTGAAGTTCAACAGCTACAAATGCTGATAAAGCCAAATCAACCAGTATTAATAGTAAAAGAAGGCCTTTCACTTCAACCAGTATCCGATAAGGTACTACAAATGCTTTTTTTTTTTTTTTTGCTAATCCTTATTAATAGTTCACTCTAACTGAAGTTAATTAATATGCAAATTGGTAAGAAATGCATCTTTATTGGAAAGATCTGCAATGCACAAGAAAAGGTTATTAGATGAAGGGTTTCTCCTTATATAAAAAAAATTCTTTTCTGTTTAGGAAGGAAAAAGTTCTTATCAGAGGGAAAATAAAAACTTGTGTCAGAAGAAAACTTTCAAAACTATAATAATGTGTATATCATATAAAGTCGGCATGCTGTGATCCAATCTTTCAATTAAAGAAATGATCTTCTTAGAGATATGGTTCTAGATTTAATTAACTGGATGCATTCCCTTGTTCGCTTGAGATCAATTACATAAACCCGTTTTCTGTTTAGGTTAAAAGCACAAGATGGAACTAACTTGATGTGTATTTAATTTTTCTTTGTCTTATTGTTTCAAATGACAATTGGGTCGAAACTGGTTCACTTTGATTCATTTTTGGCCTTTTTTTTTTTTAATGGTTTATAGTATTTACTTTTTTAGATATTAAGAAAAAATTAATTATTTTTTTAAAGTTGCTCTTGGAGTAAAGAGTATTGAAGTATTTGTTATATTTTTAATCAACAAATTAAATTGATAATAAAGGTTAATATAGTTAATTTTATTCTTAATTAATGTTAAAAAGTGAATTACTTAATATACGTAAAAAAAATAAAAAATAACTAAAGTGGACCAGAGGGAGTAATAATCAACTTTTAGATATTCTTTTTCAATTTCAACCAAATATTTTATCCAATGTTTAGATATTACATTAACTTCAGATCAACCGGGGCAGAGTTACAATATTAATTAGGTAAAAGTTTAGACAAATGAAGTACGATAATTAGTTTATAACCCATAAACTTTAAATTTTGACTCGACTATACAGATTATTGCGCTCGCAGAAAAGAATGGAAATGTGATTGAAATTGAACTTTTCAAAATTCTAAATGATTGACGGTTCATATTATGAGGGACCTCTGGCTTGGAAAGTAGGATCAAATACAAATGGATTTCTTATAATAGTATTATGGTATCATAGGCTATTAGCCCCGGTTCGGACAACCCTCTCTTCTCTTAATGTTTTTCACTTAGATAAATATATATTTTTCGTCTCTGCCCAAAAGTAGTTGTTACGTTTTACTATTGGTGGGTGAAATTTAAATGATCTTTGACAAAAACTTTTAAAGAAAATTTGCAACTTAGTATTTTTATATGTTTTTAAATATATGAATTTTATCTTTATAAATTATATACTATGAAAGTTAATTAAATTAGCTCTGGATATGTGAAAAAGGACAAAACGTAAGTATTACAAGGAACATCCTAAATCCTCATAAAGAATTAATAGGCTGACACATTGCAATCTAAATTAAATGATGGGAAGCAAAAGAAGAGAGTTGTGATCTAGAATATAGGATCTAAGCAAGTACATGCATGCTTTAGCAATGGGCAAAAATTAGTGACTGTAGGTCAGAATGAGCATGTGCTAGGTCTTCATAAGATGACCAAATCAATTATTCAAAGCCTTTAGATAGAAGTCCTAGTATCTAGGGAAGGTTTCCTTGTATTAATAAGTTTTGCATTTTAAGATTAAAATTTGTGTGCCTAAATATGATACATAGTATGTACTACTTTATAACTGTTTACCCTTAAAAACTGGATAACAATTAAATTTACATGTGATTTTAAAAATACGCGGATAAAATTGATACAAATGATAAATGAAGTTAGATTAAATAAGTAAAAGGCGTAATATATTGCCAAACCAATAAGGAGAGTGATCCCGGACTCAGTAACAGCTTAACGAAGTGCCTGCCTTCGATCCCGGGCTCACACTAATGAAGAACTGATGAACAAAAGTAAGAATTTTGGATAATAGAGAGAATAGGAATATACTGCCTTGATATGCGAGTTACAATATGTCTAATGAACAGTTATTTTTTCCTTTATATAGTGGGAGAGTTTCACCCCAAGTACAATTCTAAAAAAGGATAAAAATCTTTCTTTATGCTAATCACTGATTCACTGCTAATACTAGCCGAGATTTACGCCGTGACATCCGATTGGGCACGGATGTCACGGCTCTTTGTTAGTCGTGTTCGGCCGCTTGGTAATGCTCTCCGAAGTTGAGGGACTCGAATCGGACCCGGGAGATGTGGCCCCGATGCTTTCGAGGGCAGATGTTATGCTCGATCCCCGATGTGAGAGGTTTTTCGCCTAGACTCTGATTCCTTATGATCACGTTCCAATCCCGTTTGTCTGACCGGGAAACCGAGATATTTAACGGACTCGATTTTACCCGTATATAGATAGTCCCCTCGTTTCTTAGGGAGGAGGTTTACCGAAACGATGAGAAATAATAGATGTTTCTCACCTCCTTCTTTAATATGCCGCAACAGAAACGACAAAGAAGCCGAAATATCCCGTCAATCGCGTCGTTCTGACTTCAAACACGTGTCAGCCATTGGCGGGTCACCTCTGAATGCGAAGCGTCATGAAACCTCTATAAAATCATTCATTCTTTGTTCATTTTTAACTGTTTGACCAAGCTTCTACCTTCGATTATTAAAGTTGTTACTCACCTTCTTCGTACTTCCATATCTTTACCTCCGTTCTTCAAAATTTCTTAGTAATTTCTGGGTTTTTACCTAGTCTTTACCCCAAATCAGCACACTTGACTCTTCATTTTTCAAAACCTTTTCTTAGACCTTTCAAGCTTTTTCAAATAACAATGGCCAAAATAACCAAATTTGTTCATCAACAAGTCACTTCTTCTTCTTCCCAACCGACTGCTAAAATTGAGGCGGTCACTCCTGATATAGTCATCCTCGAGATGTCTGCTCCCGGTGCGGCTACCGATGAACCCCCTCCCGAGCCTCCCTTGAAAATGTTCATCCCTGGGGGCTGCTCAGTCCCGGATGACTTTAAGGTCAAAAAGCCCTCATCGGTGCAGGGCTGGTGTGAAGGAGTATCAAGGTATATATACTCCATTACCGAAGACGTCATTCCCGTGGTCCAAGAGGACTGCAACTGAGCGGGTAAGGATGTAATAAGCCTAGGGCTTGAGGACTCCATCACTACCAATGTGGAGGAATATCTAAGTGTTTACACTTATCCCTTTACATTGGGCCCGGTGGACCCGGTTATCTTGGGCTTCTGCAAGAGGTACGAATTATGCCTCGGTCAGATCCACCCGTCGTTATGGAGGGTCGTGATCCTCCTTTGTTACTTCGTGAACAAGACTGAATCCCTTCGGTTCACCATCGATCACCTACTCCGCCTATACAGTCCCTGAATCTTCTGAGGGGGACTAATAAAGCTAACACGCCGGGCCAGCAAAGCCCCATTCTCGAGTATAGATGAGTATCGAGACTGGGGCTGGAAGGGATGCTTCGTTCGGGTGAAGACCGAAGACTTGGTTCCCTCTGAGTTCATGCCATTCCCTGAGAAGTAGAATGCATCTCGTAAGTACATTTTCCCCTTGAACACCATTATACGTTCATCTCTTTGTTTCTTACTGGCACTTGTGGTGGTGCAGTCGTCGCTCGAGTCCCAAACGCTATCTCTTGGCTCAAGGAGTGGGTCGAGGGCATTTGTTCACAAATGCCTTATTCCGAGCGCACATGGCGCAAACTCTCGAGGGGCCGATGGGAGGCCTGTTCTCACGGTAAGACCTTTCCCTAAATAGGTAACATCGGGATCTCTCTTTCGCATCGTACTTACTCTCTTCTCTTCACTTTTATTTTTGTAGGTTTGCCTAAGACCATTGAACTTAGGCCTTTAGGAGGGGACGAGGATGTGTCCTTATCCGTTGACCCCTCCGCTTTGGGGTAGCTTGGGGCTGCAGCGGGGGAAAAGAAGAAAAGGAGATCTTCGGGCTCCCCGAGCTCAGAGTAGAAGAAGCCAAAGAGAAGGTTGGCCTGCAAGGCAAAGGAAAGTTCTAGATCTAGAGCACCCAACTCGGACTCGCTTCTTCGGATCAGGGATGAGCCCGAGGAAGGTGATTTATTCGTAGCCCACGGGCCGACTCCTCCCCAGGAGTAGGCAGCTATTGAGGCGGAGATCCACAAGGCCGATCTCCCTCAGACCCGGGAGGTTGATGAGAAAACCAGGGCTGAGACTTCCCGGTATGCCGGCTACGCTCCGAAGGAGGCGCCCGGTGTAATAGAGATTTCACGATCGCCTTCCTATACTGAGTCCATGCTCGAGGAGGCCCGAGCAGGGAAGGAGAGGTCTAACAAAGGGGCTCATGGCGTGGACAATCCCCCCGTTCCTTTTTTGACGCTGTGGACTCGTATGTCTTGGAAGACTTTTTCGGGCAGGGCGACCTGGAAGTGTCGAGAAAGGACCTATCTTCAGAAGTCAGTAGGCTGAACTCGGGCCCAAAGTGAGTCAACCAGTTCACCACCCCGAGTGTGGATCCCGACCGTAAGAGGTCCATAATTATCACTGTCCCGAAGGATGCCCGGGTTCTTTCTGCTCCTGTGGGAGTAACGAGCTACCTCTGATGCCTGGTGACCGAAGAAGACCAGGCAAAAATGAATGAGATGGACATGTCGTGCCTGTTCAACGAAGCGCAGCAGGCGCTGAATTGGGTAAGGCATCATTATGCTCTTTTGAACTTTGACTTAGTTTCTAATATTTCTCATATTTTCTTCTTTTATCCTATTGCGGGCCTCGGTACTTAATCATGAAAGCTGTCTTCGGTACTGGGCTGAGGTTAACCTTCTTAAGCTTGAGGTCAAGGAGCTTGCCTAGAAAAGAGATATGCACAAGCTTCTCAGCAAGCAATACGAAGGGGCCATCAAAGACCTTCAGGCCGAGCTGGATGAGGCTTAGAGGGGGGCTTCGAACATGAGGCGGGAACATGCCGATCTGGTCGAAAAGGTAAAGGTTTTTGAAGTTAGCAATGAAAAATTATCCATGGCGACTAACGACCAACACTCGCAAGTTCAACAGAAGATTGACTGGATTGACCAACTCTGAGCTGAAATGAATGAGGTCGAAGCCATGGCCGATGGTTGGAAGAGCAAAATGGACCGGCTGGCTTCAGAAAAGGAAACCACCCGGGCACAGCTAGCATCAGTAGAGGTTCAACTCCAGGTGGCAAAAGAAAAAGCCGACAAGCGGTCCCAGTCGAATGATGAACTCTGATCACAATTGAGCTCGGCTCTGGCAGAGCGGGACGCCCTCGGTAACTAATGTGAAGCTATAAAGTCCCAGCTTCGCATAATCTTCGCCGATGCTGAAGAGATGGTGGCCCACTATAGGGCCAATATTGAAGTAGCTGAGGCTCGCGTGAATACTACTATTGTTACATCCCGCATTTTGGTACAATAAAGTTTCGTCGTAAGTTAATGGACGCAAGTTCGGGAATGAAATTATTTCGTGATTATAAGCATTATGCTAATTTAAACAAGTGATGAGTAAATTGGTGAAGGTTAGAGGGTAAAAAAATTGAAAAAAAATTAATTTCGTCAAAGTTTGATATTTTGGGATAAAATATGGCCCGAGCTAAAATACTCGGTATTTATGGACTAGTACCATACAAGGTACCACATGGCCATGATAGTGAGGTGTATAAGGTATGCTAAAAATGAGTAATATTTTAAATAATTTGGGATAATTCTTAATTATATAGATAATCGGGTAATTATTAATTTTGGTGGGAGATTAGCAATTAATTAAAATATTGGTAGCTAATTGGTTGGGAATGGCTAAGAATTAACATGGCAGCAACCTAATTAACCTAAGTGACTCTTCAAATCATTTGATAATGTGTCATTCTTAAAGGTTTAGTCATTACCTTAGTGGGCCCCACACCCACTAAGGTATAAGACTCCAATTCATTAAGAGATGGATGAAGATATAGGTAATAGATGGGATTTGGAATTCTCAACAATCTTGATATCTCAAAAAAAGCAATATTTAAGTAAGCCTTGAAATGATTTTCTCATATGCTCTTTCGAACTTTGACTTAGTTTCTAATATTTCTCATATTTTCTTCTTTTACCCTTTTGCAGGCCTCGGTACTTAATCATGAAAGCTTTCTTCGGTACTGGGCTGAGGTTAACCATCTTAAGCTTGAGGTTAGGGAGCTTGACTAGAAAAGAGATATGCACAAGCTTCTCAGCGAGCAATACGAAGGGGCCATCAAAGACCTTCAGGCCGGGCTGGATGAGGCTTAGAGGGGGGCTTCGAACATGAGGCGGGAACATGCCGATCTGGTCGAAAAGGTAAAGGTTTTTGAAGTTAGCAATGAAAAATTAGCCATGGCGACTAACGACCAACACTCGCAGGTTCAACAGAAGATTGACCGGATTGACCAATTCTGAGCTGAAATGAATGAGGTCGAAGCCATGGCCGATGGTTGGAAGAGCAAAATGGACCGGCTGGCTTCAGAAAAGGAAACCACCCGGGCACAGCTAGCATCAGTAGAGGTTCAACTCCGGGTGGCGAAAGAAAAAGCCGACAAGCGGTCCCAGTTGAATGATGAACTCTGATCACAATTGAGCTCGGCTCTGGCAGAGCGGGAAGCCCTCGGTAACGAATGTGAAGCTATAAAGTCTCAGCTTCGCATAACCTTCGCCGATGCTGAAGAGATGGTGGCCCAGTATAGGGCCAATGTTGAAGTAGCTGAGGCTCGCGTGAATACTACTGTTGTTACATCCCGCATTTTCGTACAATAAAGTTTCGTCGTAAGTTAATCGATGCAAGTTCGGGAATGAAATTATTTCGTGATTATAAGCATTATGCTAATTTAAACAAGTGATGAGTAAATTGATGAAGGTTAGAGGGTAAGAAAATTGAAAAAAAAAATTAATTTCATCAAAGTTTGATATTTTGGGATAAAATATGGCCCGAGCTAAAATACCCGATATTTATGGACTAGTATCATACAAGGTACCACATGGCCATGATAGTGAGGTGTATAAGGTATGCTAAAAATGAGTAATATTTTAAATAATTTGGGATAATTCTTAATTATGTAGATAATCGGATAATTATTGATTTTGGTGGGAGATTAGCAATTAATTAAAATGTTGGTAGCTAATTGGTTGGGGATGGTTAAGAATTAACGTGGCAGCAACCTAATTAACCTAAGTGACTCTTCAAATTATTTGATAATGTGTCATTCTTAATGGCTTAGTCACTACCTTAGTGGGCCCCACACCCACTAAGGTATAAGACTCCAATTCATTAAGAGATGGATGAAGATATAGGTAACGGATGGGATTTGGAATTCTCAACAATCTTGATATCTCAAAAAAAGCAATATTAAAGTAAGCCTTGAAATGATTTTCTAGATTTACATGTTTACTGTTACGTTACAAAGGCCTCTTATATATCTCAATTCTCAAGTAGTCACGTACCTGGGGTATGAATTATAAGGACGACTAGAGCAAATCTAAGTTGATCAACATAAGCAATGAAAGATCTTCACCAATTCGAAGCAACGTGAGATTTTGCAATATTAAGGGAGTACGGTGTAATCTTTCTCAAGAGAATCGACTCAGGTATGTTAAGGCTAAGCTCTTCCTTCATTTTGTATGATCTCGTAATTACACAAGTTTGATAACGAGGTATAAAAAAAAAAATTCATGTCCCGGAATTTACGTATATTTTTCTAGTCTTGTAAGTTACAATATTCTCCTTATCGGGATTTCATATTCAATTGAGTATTTTCTTTTTCCAGTCAATAGAACAGAAAGTCTATATATACAGTATTACATTATTTTTATTACCATCGAGCTATAATTGATGGGCAGGCCCCTATTGGGCAACCTCTGATCAAATGGTAAGTTATATACCGAGCCTAATGTGGCTGAGCGCCTATTAGCGAGCTCAGTTGGCCGAGATACAGAGTCTAGTATGGCCGAGCGCCTATGAGCGAGCCTACTACGGCAGAGAAGTTATACATATACCGAGCCGTATAAGGCCGGACAACTATTTTACTTACTATATTGAGAGAGTTGAGTCAGTATTAGCATGTAAGCATATCTTCAGATTATCATTGACTTCCAGTTGCTTTCAGTTATTATATTATCGGTTCAGTTTCAGCATTCAGTATAGTGCCTTACATACTCGGTACATTATTTTGTACTGACGTCCCTTCTCTGGGGGCACTGTATTTCATGCGTGCAGGTTCAGACAGACAGATAGGTAGACCTCCTTATTAGGTGTTGCCCAAGTTCAGCTTGATTAGTAAGCTCCATACCCTTCGGAGTTGCCGGCAAGCTCCATACCCTTCGGAGTTGCCGGGTCTAGAGCTTTACGTACATCTTTGTATATACATATATATATATTATGAGTAGGTTGTAGCCTTGTTCCGATCACAGTATATCCATCAGTAGAGGCTTGTAGACATATCCTGTCAGTTAATGCAGTATGTTAGGCTTGTAAGCCTTTTATGTACATTTTGTTGGATTGTCAGCTGTAGTAGTTATGACGGCCTTATCGGCCCAGCTTTTTATTGATATTTAGTCAGTATTCGTAATTGTCTTGCAATGTGGCCCGTGGCAAAAGTATGACATTATACGTTGAGAGTCCCTTAGTCGCAAGTTGGTACGCGAGGATAGGTGAGGCACTGAGTGCCGGTCTTGCCCCCAGGTTCGGGGCGTGACAAAAGTGGTATCAGAGCAGTTATATCCTAGGGAGTCTACAAGTCGTGTCTAGTAGAGTCTTGTTTATGGGTGTGTCATGCACCATACTTATAAGCAGGAGGCTACAGGGCATTTAAGACTGTCACTCTTTCTTCTTACTCTAGATCGTGTGGTAGAGCTCCGTTGTAAGAACTCAATTTCCTAAACTCTATCTTATTCATAATACGACGATACCTACATCCAGAAAGATAGTTGGTAGAGATATAGCTGTGGAAGAGTTGAGTTAGAGAAACTCAAGTTTGCATCATTCCTATGATAGAAAAATGTGAGGTCTTCAACAATTAAAAAGAGAGGTTCAGAAGATAGATACATCCCGCATTTCGTACAATAAAGTTTCATCGTAAGTTAATCGACGCAAGTTCGGGAATAAAATTATATCGTGATTATAAGCATTATGCTATTTTAAACAAGTGATGAGTAAATTGATGAAGGTGAGAGGGTAAGCAAATCGAAGAAAATAAATTTCGTTGAAGTTTGATATTTTGGGATAAAATATGGTCCAAGCTAAAATACCCGATATTTATGGACTAGTATCATACAAGGTACCACATGGCCATGATAGTGAGGTGTGTAAGGTATGCTAAAAATGAGCAATATTTTAAGTAATTTGGGATAATTCTTAATTAAGTGAATGATCGGATAATTATTAATTTTAGTGGGAGATTAGCAATTAATTAAAATGTTGGTAGCTAATTGGTTGGGAATGGTTAAGAATTAACGTAGCAGCAACCTAATTAACCTAAGTGACTCTTCAAATCATTTGATAATGTGTCATTCTTAAAGGACTAGTCATTATCTTAGTGGGGCCCACACCCACTAAGGTATAAGACTCTAATTCATTAAGAGATAAATGAAGATATATGTAACAGATGGGATTTGGAATTCTCAACAATCTTGATATCTCAAAAAAAAGTATTATTTAAGTAAGCCTTGAAATGATTTGCTAGATTTACATATTTACTGTTACGTTACAAAGGCCTCTTATATATCTCAATTCTCAAGTAGTCACGTACCTGGGTATGAATTATAAGGACGACTAGTGCAAATCTAAGTTGATCAACATAAGCAACGAAAGATCTTCACCAATTCGAAGCAACGTGAGATTTTGTAATATTAAGGGAGTATGGTGTAATCTTTTTCAAGAGAATCAACTCAGGTATGTTAAGGCTAAGCTCTTCCTTCATTTTGCATAATCTCGTAATTACACAAGTTTGATAACGATGTATAAAGAAAAAAATTCATGTCCCGGAAGTTACGTATATTTTCCTAGTCTTGTAAGTTATAATATTCTCCTTATCGGGACTTCATATTCAATTGAGTATTTTCTTTTTCCAGTCAAGAGAGCAGAAAGTATATATATACCGTATTACAGTATTTTCATTACCATCGAGCTATAATTGATGGGCAGGCCCCTATTGGGCAACCTCTGATCAGATGGTAAGTTATATACCGAGCCTACTGTGGCCGAGCGCCTATGAGAGAGCCCAGTTGGCCGAGATACAGAGCCTAGTATGGCCGAGCGCCTATGAGCGAGCCTACTACGGCAGAGCAGTTATATATATACCGAGTCTTATAAGGCCGGACAACTATTTTACTTACTATATTGAGAGAGTTGAGTCAGTATCAGCAGGTAAGCATATCTTCAGATTATCATTGACTTCCAGTTGCTTTCAGTTATTATATTATCAGTTCAGTTTCAGCTTTCAGTATAGTGCCTTACATACTCGGTACATTATTTCGTACTGACGTCCCTTTTCTGGGGGCACTGCATTTCATGCGTGCAGGTTCAGACAGACAGACGGGTAGACCTCCTTATTAGGTGTTGCCCAAGTTCAGCTTGATCGGTAAGCTCCATACCCTTCGGAGTTGCCGGGTCTAGAGCTTTACGTACATCTTTGTGTATATATATATATATATATATGTTATAAGTAGGTCGGAGCCTTGTTCTGATCACAGTACATCCATCAGTAGAGGCTTGTAGACATATCTTGTCAGTTAATGCAGTATATTGGGCTTGTAGGCCTTTTATTTATATTTTGTTGAATTGTCAGCTGTAGTAGTTATGACGGCCTTGTCGGCCCATCTTTTTATTGATATTTAGTCAGTATTCGCAATTATCTTGCAATGTGGCCCATGGCCAAAGTATGACATTATATGTTCAGAGTCCCTTAGTCGCAAGTTGGTACACAAGGATAGGTGAGGCACCGGGTGCCGGTCTCACCCCCCATTGTTGGTTGAGTGCCAGGCCCATAGGGAGACCCTCAAAGATATCCATTCCCGAGGCTTTGACCTGTCGGTCTAGATCGAGGAGGCAAAGAGACTTGAGATCAAGGCCAAGAAGCTAGCTTAACCCAAAGATGAAGAAGGATCTGAGGGTTCCGAAGAACCCAAAGGCCCCGACGGCTCTGAGGACGAGTTGGGTTCTGGTGAAGATCAGGCGTAGATGCCTTAGGATTATTTTGTTTTGCTGTTTTGTATCCTGTATATATATTTTGTTAAGGCCGTTTTTGTTGGTCCTTTGTAAAGATATTCCGAAATATAAAATATTTCCCTTTTGGCAATGTGAAAGTCTATTATCTTAGCATCTTTTTACGATTGCAAATATTTCTAATGCCTTAGCGCAAAATCAAACGTAGTAATAAGTCACTTTTCGAAGGTCCGAACAAGACCCGTCCTCGATGTAATTTTTTCTCGAACTTGTGTAAGCTCGGAGTGAATGGAAATTTCCCCAAGATGCTTCTTTAAATGTTATTAGACTGTATTTTTGCCGAGGGAAACCTTTGAATAGGTTTAGAATTTTGTTGAAGGCCTTATGCTTTGATTACAAGCTTTGGACGTCTCCGGACCATTTTTAGGGTGGTCGTAGCCTTTTAGGTTTGGGTACTGCCTAATAGGTTTTGTGCCTCCGGGTTTCGATAACCCGAGGCGCTCAAATTTATCTTGGACGGCATTCCCTAAGTGGGGGTAGCCCTTTGGGTTCGGATAAGGGTGGCCCTTCAGCTCGATAGTTACCGGGTAGGAGTAGCCCTTAGGCTCGATACTTTTAAGAAGCAAAAATTGTTTGTTAGCAAGCTAGAAACTTTCTTTCATTTCTGTGTGTAATGTACAAGATTGAAGCGTTCAAAAGCTTGTATTATGGCCGGGGTGACCTATGCGGGCACGGTTCATTCGAACGTTTGGCCATTACAATAAATCCTAAACACCGAACCTAAACTGTTCTAGCACAAAGTTTCCTTCCTTTCAAAAAATCATGACCCGAGGGTCATGGCCCCCAATATTCTAGGTCGATCTTAGAGCGGGCTCGGATACTACTGATGCGACCATTGACTCCGATTTAAAATCGGTCTTTGACTCTAAGTTAGCACGGTTTATTGTTGCCTAGTTAAAACCTTGCTGGAAAACCCATTTGGGACAAAACCGGTTCAAGGATAAAAGAGTGCAATGCGTGCTTTTAGACCTAACAGCTACATTTTCCTTTAGTTGTTGTCTGCAAGTGTTATCCTAATTCGTAATATAAAAAATAAAGAAAGTGAATAAGGCCGTACCTTAGCAGTAGTATCGTTTTAAGTGAGTCACGTTCCAGTTGTTTGGTAGTTGTGTGTCGTTTTCTACTTCGAGTTTATACGAACCTTTAGCGGTAGTCCCAATCACTAGATATGGACCTTCCCAATTCAGTCTTGATTTCTCTTTGTTCGGGTTCCGGGTGTTCTGTGTTACTCTTCTTAACACCAAGTTCCCGATATTGAAGTGTCAGAGGTTGGCTCTTCGGTTGTAATATCTTTCTATCCGCTGCTTTTGGTTGGCTAGCCGGACTGGAGCAGCCTCGTACCTCTCATCCAGTAGTTCTAAGCTCGTGCTCATGGCCTCGCCATTTGATTCTTTCATATCGGAACTTGAGGCTCGGTTCTCCCACCTCGACCGATATTAGCGCTTCGGCACCGTAGATCAACGAAAATAGAGTTTCTTCGGTATGCCCACAAAACATCGGGCAGGATTTCCTTCCATTTTCCGTTGGCGTCGGTCAACCTTGTCTTAAGGTTTTGAAGGATTGTTTTGTTTGTCGACTCCGCCTGTCCGTTCCCACTAGGGTGATAGGGTGTTGACAAAATCTTTTTGATCTTATGGTCCTCGAAAAATTTGCTTACCTTGCTACCGATGAACCACTTCCCGTTATCACACATTATCTCGGCTGATATACCGAACGAGCATATTATGTGGTCCCAAAAGAAGTCGATGACTTCTTTTTCCTGGACCTTCTCAAACACTTGAGCTTCGACCCATTTAGAGAAATAGTCGGTCATAAATAGTATAAATTGAGCCTTACCGGATGCCCATGGTAGGGGACCGACGATGTCCATTCCCCATTTCATGAACGACCAGGGCGACAGGACTGAGTGTAGTAACTCCCCGGGTTGGTGGATCATTGGTGCGTGCCTCTGACATCCGTCACATTTTCTCACAAAGTCCTTCGCATATTTTCCATATCGATCCAGTGATAGCCGGCTCTGATTATCTTACGAACCAACTATTGTGCCCCCGAATGGTTTCCGCAGGTGCCCTCGTGAACTTTCCTTAAAACATATTCGGTGTCTCCCTGCCCCAAGCATATGGAGAGTGGGCCATCGAACGTTCTTCTGAACAGAGTATCTTCGGACAGGCTAAACCTGGTTGCCTTCGTGCGCAGAGCTCTCGATTCTTTGGGATCCGAGGGCAACTTCCCAGTCTTCAAATAGTCTATATACTTGTTTCTCCACTCCCAAGTTAAACTTGTTGAGTTTATCTCAGCATTGCCTTCTTCCACTATTGACTTCATGAGTTGTACGACTGTCCCCGAGCTGAATTCATCGTCATCAACCGACGACCCCAAGTTAGCCAAAGCATCCGCTTCGCTATTTTGATCCTGAGGCACGTGTTGTAGGGCCCATTCCTTGAATCGATGTAGCGTTACCTGTAGTTTATACAAGTATCTTCGCATTCGTTCCTCTTTCACTTTGAGTGTCCCATTAACTTGGTTTACCACAAGGAGGGAGTCACATTTAGCTTCGATCACTTCGGCCCCCAGGCTTTTAGCCAATTCGAGACCTGCAATCATGGCCTCATACTTAGCCTCATACTCGGCCTCATTGTTAGTCAATTTTACAGTTCTAATAGATTTCCTAACTGCGTTATTCGTAGGTGGATTCAACACAATGGTGAGTTCAGACCCCTTTGCGTTCGAGGCACCGTACGTAAAGAGGGTCCAGATTGTCGAGGAGGTCCCGGAGGTTAACAAAATTCCTTTTTGATTTCGGGTATTAAAGTTGGCGTGAAGTCGACCACGGAGTCTGCCAAAATTTGAGATTTGATGGCGATTCAGGGTCAATATTCGATATCGTACCCGCTAATATCCACGGCCTATTTGGCCAATTGTCCCGAGAGCTCGGGTTTGTGCATTATATTCCTCAATGGGTAAGTAGTTACGACACATATGGGATCACATTGAAAATATGGCTTTAACTTCCTGGAGGCACTTAGCAAAGCAAGCGCCAATTGCTCCAGGTGAGGGTACCATGTTTCGGCCTTACTTAGAGTCCTGCTAACATAGTAGATAGGAAATTGCGTACCTTCCTCTTCTCGGACTAAAACTCCACTTACCGATATCTTGGATACCGCCAAGTATAGGTATAACTGCTCGTCCAACTTCAGAGTATGAAGCAAAGGTGGACTCAAAAGGTACCGTTTAAGTTCTTCCAAAGTTTGTTGGCACTCCGGGGTCCACGAGAAGTGATTCGTTTTATTCAATAATGAAAAGAACCGATGGCTATTATCAGAGGACCTTGATATAAATCGACCCAAGGCGGCTATGCGCCCGGTTAGCCTTTGAACGAACTCGATATTGTCCACTACGGTGATGTCCTCTATAGCTTTGATTTTGTAGGGATTGATCTCAATCCCCCGGTTGGACACCATGAATCCAAGGAACTTCCCGAACCCGACCCCGAATGCGTATTTCTCCGGGTTCAGCTTCATATTGTATTTCTTTAGTATGTTGAAGGTTTTCTGCAAATGTTCCAAATGGTATTATGCTCGCATGGACTTAACTAACATGTCGTCAGTGTAAACCTCCATTGATTTTCCTATTTATTCTTCGAACATACGGTTTACTATGCGTTGGTAAGTGGCACCGTCATTTGTTTAGTCAGAATGACGTTACGTTATAACAATAGGGGTCGAATTTAGTGATGAAGGAATTTTGTTCTTAATCTCCCAGGTCAATACGAATTTGGTTGTACCCGGAATAGGTATCGAGAAAACTGAGTATCTTGTGGCCGGTCGTCGCATCGATCATGCAATTGATATTAGGCAAAGGAAAAGTGTCTTTAGGGCATGCCTTGTTCAAGTCTTTGTAATCTATGCATATTCTTAATTTATTTCCCTTTTTAAGCACTACCACTACGTTAACTAACCAATCCGGGTATTTAACTTCCCGAATGGAACTTATTTTACGGAGTTTGGATACCTCGTCTTTGATGAATGCATGCTTTACTTCAGACTGAGGCCTCCTCTTTTGTTTAATCGGGTGGAGTTTCGGATCCAAGCTCAACTTTTGAGTAGTTATTTCTGGCGGGATCCATGTCACATCAAGATGGGACCAAGAGAAACAATCTATGTTAGCTATAAGGAATTCAATGAGTTTTTTCCTAAGCTCAAGAGTTAACCCCATTCCCAGGTATATCTTCCGATCGGGTAAGTGTTCGATCAATATGGCTTGCTCCAGCTCCTCGGCCGTTGACTTGATGGCATCGGAATCGTCAAGGGCGATGAATGACCTGGGAACTCCGTAGTCATCATCCTCGCCTGCTTTTTGCTTATCCGATTCGATCGGGGCCGATATCTATGATTGCTATTTAGTTTCTTTCTTCCCAATCGACTTTGGGTTCTTTGATGTCGAGAGAGTGGATATCGAGATCACCTCATCGACCGCGAACATCTCTTTTGTGGTCGGCTGTTCTCCGTAAACTGTTTTGATTCCTCCCGGTGTGGGGAACTTCAATGCCCGGTGTAGTGTCTAGGGTAGTGCCCTCATGTTGTGAATCCATGGCCTTCCGAATAGAGCGTTATACCTCACATCCCCCTCGACGATGTAGAACTTCGTTTCCTGAATGGTTTCGGCGGTGTTCACTGGCAGGGTTATCTCCTCTATAGTAGTTTTACATGCCATGTTGAATCCGCTTAAGACCCGGACCGTGGGCACTTTTTGGTCTTGTAGACCCAGCAACTCTACGACCCGGACCGCTTAAGACTCGAGATTTATTTATGAGTATAGAAATTACCAGGGCATCGTTATGCGGTTGCATGATGCCTTCGACGTCTTCATCATTGAAAGAGATAGTCCCCTCCGGCATGTAATCTCGGGTTCGCTTTTTCCTTGTAATACACACCTTAGTGTGCTTCAGCATTGGCCCCTTGTGGGATGTCGACTCCACCGATGATCATATTGATGACGTGCTGAGGTTCCTCTTGCTCGGTCTACTTATTGGAGTCCCTATTACTGAAGTGATTTTTAGCTCGATCACTCAGAAACTCTCGGAGGTGTCCGTTATTGAATAACCGGGCCACTTCTTCTCTTAGCTGTCGACAGACTTCGGTCTTGTGACCATGGGTGCCATGATACTTATACATTAGGTTGGGGTCTCTTTGGACAGGATTAGACTGCAATGGTCAAGGCCACTTAGTATCTTTGATGCGTCTGATGGCTGATACGATGCCGACAACATCGACGCTGAAGTTGTACTCCGATAACCTCGGTGCCTCCCTAGACCTGATTGGTCCGTCGAAACCATTTTTGCTCATGAGTCCCTGGTTATTATGACCTCGTCGAAACCATTCCTCACTGGGTTACGTCCGGATCCACTGCCCATTCGATCTTCGTTATACTGTTGGTATCGATTTCTGCTCGGTCTTGGTTCATGATCGACAACTCTCTTAGACATGTTATTAGTTCTAATGGGGTATACAGACCTAGAGGGGGGCCCGAACTGATCATCTTCCACTTAGATTTGTGATTGGTACCTGTTATGGACGTCAGCCCAAGTTACCGCCGGGTACTCTATCAAATTCTGTTTCAGCTGTTGTGAAACCAAAGAGCTTTGGGGGTTGAGTCCTTGAGTAAATGCTTGAACAGCCCAATCGTTCGCAACAGGGGGCAAATCCATCATTTCCATTTGAAACCTCGACAAGAACTCCTTAAGCTTTGCATTATCACTTTGTTTGACCTTAAAGAGGTCTGATTTTCTGGTCTCGACTTTGATGGCCCCAGCATGAGAGTTTATGAAGGCATCCGCAAGCATAGCAAACGAATCAATGGAATTAGGGGCAGGTTGTGATACCATATCATTGCTCCTTTAGACAGGGTTTCCCCCTAACTTTTTTAGTAGAACTGACTCGATTTCGTAATCTTCCAAGTCACTTCCCTTGATGGCACATGTGTAGGAGGTCACGTGTTCATTCATATCCGTGGTCCCGTTATACTTTGGGATTTCGGGCATACAAAACTTCTTTAGGATCGGTTTCGGAGCTGCGCTCGGAGGGAAAGGTTTTTGGACGAACTTCTTGGAATCTAGGCCTTCCAATATCGAGGGTGCTCATGGGATTTGATAAACCCTGGAATTATAGGTCTCTACTTTTTGTCATTGGCTTCGATTTTATTTTCTCCCAATTCTACTCGTTTTGTTAGTTCCTTAATCATCTTTATTATCTCGGGGTTGGTCCCGGGTTTAGCTTCACCCGGCCTTTCTGTGGTCGATTCATTTCTGCGAGTGTTTTCACGAACGAGGCTATTGCTGCCTGTTGAGCCTGTAACATTTTGAAGATCACTCGCAAATTGATCCCATCACCTTCGCCGTCGTGTGTACTCTAGGCTATCGATCAGGATCCCCCGCGAATGCTATTTCTAGGTCGTTAGGCAAGTTTGCTTTGTTAGCCACATGTGAGTTAGCATCGATCGGGTCTGCGGCTGGAACTCTGTTGGGGTCAACAGGGAGCACCTCATAGCTGGACACCATATTATTGTTCTCGCCGTGGTGGCTAGACTCAGCATCAATTCAAATGGGCATATTGGGAGTTTATCATTTTTTTAATTTGACCTGAAATTAAAAGCTCAAACAACAAGTGTAAAATAGAGTGCGTTACGGAAATTTGTATCAAATTGCCACGATTATCCTTTGCCCTACGGTGGGGGACAAACTGTTTACTGATCACGCCCAACTATGCCTTATAAAAAGGACTAAGCGGTCGTTGCAAATATAATCCGGTTTACAAGTCCGAAGTCGAATCCCACAAAGAACTAAGGCTTAGCTACAGTTGTTCAATATCGCTAAGAAATACAAGTCCAAATAATTTCCTAATTATAAAGATTATAATGTTTATTTTTATCTAATTAACTAACAAATACTAGAAAGCAGTAAAACTATCAATTAACAAGGATAAGGATTGGAGACAAGATTAAGGAGGTCTAGAGTTATGATTTCTCCAATTGTCGGAATCCTTCCCGCTACGTCTTCTATAATTTTTCCTAAGTATTCTCTACCGATCATGAGCGCTCCGAGTGTCATAATTCTCTCTCGAGTAACTATCACAATTTACTAGACATATTCTCCTAAATTACGCTAGCTGACATTAAGTACGGCTCACTCGGATCGCACCAAGGTTTTGTTATCTATAATCCCACCTTTAAACCATCTGTATTAATCCCTCATATACGTTAGGAGTGATGTTGTTTAACAACTACCTAAATATGCACTCTCTCCCGAGTAATACACACTAAATAGGCACAGTTGATTGAGAGCTCTTCAACCAACCACAATAATATCGTAGTTAAACAAATAGAGAAAATACTATGGCAAATCTATATTAACGTAACAGGAAAATCATCCTCCAATAGGTTCCATCAAAACCCTAGATAAGCAATTAGCTACTCATACTCATAGTAACAATATCCCAAATATTTTGCATAATTAAAGTACATAGTAAAGATGAAAGGATGTAGAAATCGATGATTATAACTCCCAACGGTTGATTCCACAAGCTATTCTTGCCTTCGGTTGCAAAAACATCCTCCAAAGTGGTGTTTTTAGGTCTATTTATATGTGTAGGAAAAGACCTAAACATGTAGGCAAAGTACTAGTCAAACCCGGAGATGAAATAAGTCTTCAAAACTCGGACTGTGCACTCAGACCTGGCCTCGCGAGGCCTAACGCCTAGTAGACCTCGCCACAGGCCTGGCGTCGCCAGGTATAAAGCTTGGTCAATCTCGCTTCTGCCTGGCGTCGCCAGGTCTATCACCCGCTACATGCCTGGCGTCGCCAGGTATAAGGCTTACTCTAGGCCTGGCTTCGCCAGGTATAACACTTGGTGTAGGCATGGCTTCACCAACTTCTCCTTTTCAACTGCTCCTGAGCACGCTTTCGACTTTTAAGTATCCCTTTTTCTCTACTTTCATCTCCAATTCACCTACACATAAAATGGCCTTCATTACGAGCAAATAAAGTATAATTTATCATTAAAGCGTGTAAAATGCAAGGCGAATAATGTGCTAAACCATGAATTATAGCCACACATCAAAAGTCTAATAACGTCAAAAACCGACTCAAAAGTCACAATGCACTCATGGCTTGAACACCCAACATCCTAGAGAAGTCTAATAACGTTACCTATCCCTTATGAAACCATGTGCCTTCACAACAAGAACAAAAGAGTAAGTTGAATCCACACACTTAAATCAAATGCTCAAATATACTTTAAGGACTCATATATATATCAAAGAAAATCTCTCACTCTCACAACAGAAGTCACATGCATGCAATTGGCACCATAGGCTTGCCCTTAATGTAAATCTCTACTAATGTAAGCTCGCTCGATCTAAAATCAATTAAGACTTTTTCATGGTTGTAATGTGGGCTAAGGGAAAGGTAGGATATATTTTAGGAATAGTGACTCACCCTCTTAAGCACTTTAACACATCACACAATTACTTTAAGCGCAAATTCTTCAATACCACTTCAATTTCACAAACAATATCACCCAAAAAAATATTCCCTTCTTCTTTAAGCACTACTTTAATTCATACCTACTAGAAAGAACAAGACAATAATTTATTCATCTCTATTTTTTCTTATTTTCTTCTCTCTTTTGTTTCTACTATTGTTTTTCCCTTTGCAGTTTCCGCTAGTGGTGTATTACTTTACAAAACAAGTGCACCTTTCTTCTTTTAATTGATTCCACTCAAAAGCCACCCCATACTTAATCCTTACTTCTTCTAGCGCTCATTTCACAATTAAAGTATTTTATGAGGTAAAAGGATCAAAACAATGTCAATTAAGAACAAAAAAGGTATAGGCTTGTAATGTGGGTGCCAAATAAAAATTTATAGGTTCAAAAGGGTTAACTAGGGATAAATTTTATTTATAGTAAACAATAAGCTCAACAAGATCAAAGAAAGCCTAAAATTATTTTTCAAATCGAGCATCACCTAAAATTTCGCTTCAACTCACATACCGGGCAAGTTCTAGACTCAATCATAAAAACATGGACTACACAATTTCTCACCACACATGGCACATGACTCACAAAGGACGGTTCCATTCCGATTCTCAAATAGTTTCAAGTATTCACCGAGCCACAAAATATAAATCATTAAGCTCAAAGTGAACACGAGACAAGAAAATGAGACATAAGCGTCAATAGATATGCTATCTGACTCAATAAGGCATCATAAGCAATTTCAAACTATAGGGAAGATAATACGCATGCCAAAGCCTAAATATGCTACTATCAAATAAGTCAAAGGCACCTAGGAATCTCATCTTTCTTCCTCTATTTATTTCCTAAATTCTAATCTACTCTAAAAAATATTAAAAGAAAAAATCACTACCCGGTTCAGACTACATCCCATGGAAAAGAATCGAGGCACAAAGAAAAATCAGGGTGATTATTACTACCTAAAAAATAAAAAGACATACTTTTGTATTATTTTTTTTAGACTTTAATCCATCAAAAAAATTGTCTAGGATATCCATCGTCGGGAAAAGTCCACTCTTTTTTTTTTCCATTTTTCTAAAAAAAAAAATTATTCAATTAAACTAACACAATTAAAATAGCGTAGAAAGTCACCTAGACAATCTCCTCACCCCACACTTAAAATTGTGCATTGTCCCCAATTCACACCGTATTAATAAGATGTTAAAAGAAACTCCCTGGTAGGCCAAAGGCTGAAGCACTAGTAGCTCATGGGGTACTCAGACTTCTCCCAGGCTTGGTCCTTCGTGTGGGTACCTCACACTTAGTTCCAACCATCTGGTTTGCTGTTGCATCCTTCCAATGGCTTTGCTTTCCATGCTCCTAGAAAATCAAAAATCGACGCTACAAAAATAATACAATTAAAAAAAACAAAAAATAAAATAAAATAAAATAAAGCAGTAAAGCTGGGTTGCCTTCCATCAAGCGCTTGATTT
This sequence comes from Nicotiana tabacum, assembly GCF_000715075.1. Lineage (NCBI taxonomy): Eukaryota > Viridiplantae > Streptophyta > Magnoliopsida > Solanales > Solanaceae > Nicotiana > Nicotiana tabacum. Next base: position 84,766,207 of record NC_134081.1, on the reverse strand, counting down.
AACGTCGCGGCACGACGCGAATCACTTTCTGCCTCCACTTTGAAGTTATGAATTGGACCCCAAGTTTTGATTCTGCTCTATGATCATGCCCTGGGGTGGTGGAACGAATCTGACTGGCCCAATAAAATAATGTAGTATTATGCACTTCTTAGCCTTTAGATGAGGTGTGTAATCCTGACTTTCTGGCAAGAAGAATTCCAGAATATAAGCACCTTGTTCCTCATTCCTTGACTCCTCAAGTGGTTCGGATGACTCTATCTCTATATCATCATCCAAACACAATGTGGAAAAATGCGTGGAGTGTGGACCAATGCGCTCAACTACATGAACTTTGGGACTGTCAACATCCTCAACACCAATGACACTAAAGTCAACTAAATATGTACCCTCAATGTCCCTGGTTGACTCTAGTATTACTTCTTCAACATCAAGATCTTCAAAATCTATTTGGTTAGATTGTTGGTTTTCTACTCTGACCACCTACATTTGCACCTCAATTTCATCATCTAATTCATGCTCTTCTTGGCTACTATCACCAAAATTGGCTTGCTGAGCATTAAAAGCTTCAACCACTTGACTTACTTGAGCCTCCAAGTTGCAAATAGTTGCCTCTTGCCTTTCTATCTGCAGCTGTCTTTTACTATTTTATTCCACAAGGCACTTTAACATATCCTTGATCTCTTTCAGGTCATCATCCCTAGGTTCTTTATTCCTATTAACTTCACAAGAAAAAGAAGAACCATCAAAGTAAGGGGTTGAGGGAAGATAAGAAATATAAGCACAACCATGAAAGTGACCATCTTGACCACCACACATATCACACACATTCCACACATAAGATTGAGTTGGTACACATAACTCGCTCTCGGAAATATTTTTATAATTTTGCCATGGGTGGTTTCCTCCACAATAGTCATAAGGAGGATTAAAAGTAGAATTACCAACATCAAAACTCTCATAATTCCAAGATGCCATGTTCTCAAATCAACAAGTAAAACAAACAAAAATAAAATAAAATAAAAGATCCAACCTGAAACCTAGCAATATGTACACCTACAGCTACACCGAGTTCCCCGGCAACGGTGCCAAAATTTGATCACGCCCAACTATACCTTATAAAAAGGACTAAGCGGTCGTTGTAAATATAATCCGGTTTACAAGTCCGGAGTCAAATCTCACAGAGAACTAAGGCTTAGCTGCAGTTGTTAAATATCGCTAAGAAACACAAGTCCAAACAATTTCCTAATTATAAAGATTATAATATTTATTTTTATCTAATTAACTAACAAATACTAGAAACCAGTAAAACTATCAATTAACAAGGATAAGGATTGGAGACAAGATTAAGGAGGTCTAGAGTTATGATTTCTCCAATTGTCGGAATCCTTCCCGCTACGTCTTCTATAATTTCGCCTAAGTATTCTCTGCCGATCATGAGCGCTTTGAGTGTCGTAATTCTCTCCCGAGTAACTATCATAATTTACTAGACATATTCTCCCGAATTACGCTAGCTGGCATTAAGTACGGCTCACTCGGATCGCATCAAGCTTTCGTTATCCCTAATCCTACCTCTAAACCCACCGTATTGATCCCTCATATACGTTAGGAGTGATGTTGTTCAACAACTACCTAAATATGCACTCTCTCCCGAGTAATACACACTAAATAGGCACAGTCGATTCAGAACTCTTCAACCAACCACAATAATAACATAGTTGAACAAATAGAGAAAATACTACGGCAAATCTATATTAACGTAACAGGAAAATCATCATCCAATACGTTCCATCAAAACCCTAGATAACAAATTAGCTACTCATACTCATAGTAATAATATCCTAAATATTTTGCATAATTAAAGTACAGAGTAAAGATGAAAGGATGTAGAAATCGATAATTCTAACTCCCAACGGTTGATTCCATAAACTATTCTTGCCTCCGGTTGCAAAACAATCCTCCAAAGTGGCATTTTTAGGTCTATTTATATTTGTAGCAAATGACCTAAACATGTAGGCAAAGTCCTAGTCAAATCCGGAGATGAAATAAGTCTTCAAAACTCGGACTGTGCGCGCCCAGACCTGGCCTCGCGAGGCCTAACGCCTGGTAAACCTCGCCCCAGGCCTGGCGTCGCCAGGTATAAAGCCTGGTCAATCTCGCTTCTGCCTCGCCTCGCCAGGTCTATCGCCCACTACATGCCTAGCGTCGCCAGGTATAAGGCCTGCTTTAGGCCTGGCTTCGCCAGGTATAACGCCTGGTGTAGGCCTAGCTTCGCCAGCTTCTCCTTTTCAACTGCTCCCGAGCACACTTTCGACTTTTAAGTATCCTTTTTTCTCTAATTTCATCTCCAATTCACCTACACATAAAATGGCCTTCAATACGAGCAAATAAAGTGTAATTTATCATTAAAGCGTATAAAATGCAAGGCGAATCGTGTGCTAAATCATGAATTATAGCCACACATCATTTACCCTGAAAAACGGATAACAATTGAATGTATATGTGGTTTTAAGGATATGCAAATTAATTCAATACAAATGATAAATGGCGATAGATTAAATAAGTAAAAGACGTAATAAATTGTCAAACCAATAAGGAGAGTGATCTCGGAGTGACTGCCTTCGATCCCGAGCTCACACTAATGAAGAACTGATGAATAGAAGTAAGAATTTTGGATAACAGAGAGAATATGAATATATTTCTTGATATGTGAATTACAATGTGTCTAATGAACAGTTAGTTTCCCCTTTATATAGTAGGGGAGTTTCACCCTAAGTACAATTCTAAAAAAGGATAAAAAAATCTTTCTTTATGCTAATCACTGATTCACTGCTGATACGGGCCGAAATTTACACTGTGACATCCGGTTGGGCACTGATGTCACGGCTCTTTGTTAGTCGTATTCGACCGCTTGGTAATGCTCTCTGAAGTTGAGGGACTTGAATCGGACCCGGGAGATGTGGCCCCGATGCTTTCGAGGGCGGATGTTATGCTCGATCCCCGATGTGAGAGATTTTTCGCCCAGACTCTGATTCCTTATGATCACGTTCCAGTCCCGTTTGTCTTACCGGAAACCGAGATGTTCGACGGGCTCGATTTTTTACCCGTTTATAATAGCCAACATGTCTTAGTAGTCAAATGAGGTCACCGGAACGTAGAATCTAAGTTGACATTATAAAGAAATTTTTCATACTAGTGTACTTTAACCTATGATTGCAGAACGATTATAATTTTTGTTAGGTAAACGATTAATTTTTATCATGAGATTTATCGATAATTATCTTTTTTTAAGTTACCTGATTGTATTTATTTTTTTTTATACTACCGTTACATAGAGCATTAAATCCCGAAATACATATACGGAAGACAACCAACATATGTAGGCAAACGCCTACCGTAATCTCTGGTGCTGAACTCTTGCTTCGTTAGCATCTCTTCAGTTAGTAGAAAGCAATAAGCATGAAAAGACATTTGATTCCCAAATAATATTGCTCCTTCCTTGGCAGTTTCAACCGACAAATTCTTGGCTTTCGTTATTAGTCTTATAATATGAAACACTTCATGCCCTTACTTAATTCACACTCAAATGGTACCTTCATTAAGTAGTTTAAGAGGACAATGTAATGATTATCCTTTTCAAAAGAAATACTCCCTACCTTCCATTTCATTTAGCTGTATTTTCGTATTAGTTTGTTTCAATAAAAATAAAATATTTATATATTTTTCTAATGAAAAACTTATATAGCTATGCACATATTATGACATATTTAAGGTTATAATTAAGTTTCAAAAGTATCACAATCACACAAATATTATTGCATGTTTGAGATCACGTACAAATATTTAAAAAAAAATTTCTATCTTAAATTTCGTGGTCAGTCAAACAAAATAGAGCGCAGAAAATATTAAAATTTTATCGATTTCTTTGATGCGAAGTGAGAGAAAATGAAGTAGTTAACTTTTATACACTTCGATTTTCTTTTGCCCTCATTAAAAATGAAGAAGAATTAACCTAAATAACAGCTCACTTAATTATATTAAAAATAGTATGTGAATGTATAATATGTATAATATATGTATAACCATGTGTAATCAGTGTATAATTTATATATATCCGCTAGAAAAAGTAAATAATAAAACTGGCTAATTATTTGTGTAAAAATCCAAAAAAAAAATAGAAAAAAGAAAGTGGTATTGCATGTGGAAATAAAGCTGATTTTAAATGCGTCCTAAATTACAGTTGTGGAACCAAATTAAGCTTACGTAGCAGGTTTAGCTCACAGCACATGTTCATGTTTCTCTTACTCCATTGAGACAGCACAACACCAATCAAAGCATCCTTTTGTTTTAGTAAAGTAGAAGCTACCAGAAAAAGCACTCTCGGACATATGAATGACTTTATCACGTTGCAAAAGTCTGAAAACGAAAGGGAGTACTGAAACTAGTGTAAATATGACAATAGCTTGCGTGAAAGTAGCCGTGGAACAACGGTAAAATTGTGTTTGTGTGACGTACTTATAGGTTAAGGGTTCGAGTCGTGAAATCAGCCACTGATACTTGTATCGGAATAGTAAACCCTTCTCCGAACCCTGCGTGAATGCATGATATTTCGCGGACTGCTTTTTTTCTTTTTTCTTTTTTAAAATGACAATAGCATATATGACTACCACATGGACCTGCTATACAGAAACTTTCACCAGATTTTCAGACCTTATTAGTTAAACGCAATTTTTGATAACAAACATCCTAATTTCTTGAAATGGAGTTCTCTTCCATTGTAGCTCAAAGTTAAGTGGCTTAACAAAAAGGAAATTTCTCATTCAGACAAAACTTTTCATGGACCAGATTGCATGATGCAAGCCAGATCCAAATTAGTTCAAAATTACAAGACACGTAAAATTACTTCAAGAAAGGGGAAAAGGCCACACAAAGTTATGAGATAACCAGAACAATACACAATTGTTTGACCCAAAATTTATTTTAACATTCAAATTTTTTAATAAAATAGAGTTAATCTTATCCAATATTAATATCCAAAAGATTGATTAACTGATTTTGTAGTAAGATGCCACAGGTAGCAATATTTGAGTAGCAATAAATAGCAACAATAATACAATATTCAATGACTCAAGAACAAAGAGAGTAGCATTAAATAACAGTAAATAATAAAGAATGGTATCTATGTAAATAATGCATGTGAGTCACCCAAAAAGGGTGAGATTCTTTGATATTCCTTCTGACAAAGATAGATGGTGATAAGCCTTTGAATATTCAGATCCTCCTCGGATCGTGGGAGAAAAGATAGATAAGATCTGAAGAAAATGTATATTTTGTATGTCAATGATAATGTAGGAATCTTCATAGAAGGTCAATATATTATGTTTTACAATGAGTGTCCAATCCCCTCCTACAGCTACATATCTTTCTATTTATAAGGGCACATGGGCCACAAAAACTTTAATAGTACGGATCGGAAGAATATTCATTTCAAAGTCTTATAAGGTCTTATTTGTAAATCTAATCGTTACTGTTATGCTAAAGGGAGTACTCGTCCTCATCTTTATCCTCTGTTGAGTCAACTCGACCTCGCCTTTGTCCTCTGTTAGGTCACCTTGACCTCGCCTTCGTCTTCTATTGTAATCAAATCGATGACGCGTGACAGCCTTCGAAGACTTTCTCAATGTTGACTTGGCTCACATATAATTATGATAATTTTTAGCCCATACAGTTAGTCCGTCCGCTTGTTGAGGTCCTCCTCGTGGGTGAGTTCAATGAGCGGATAGAAGCGGTCGTGGTCGTCCTCATGGGCGAGTTCAATGAGCGGACAGCAGCAATCGTGGTCGTCATGACAAACAGGCGACGTGGCTTTTTGCGGATTGTATATTTCAAGCTCTTGATTTTCCTGGGTGACTTGCTGGAACCGTTTTGTCCACGAAAAGGAGTGATATCATGATGTCATCCGTTATGATGATGCATGTTCCCGAAGTGTCGCATTGATTTACATGCGGCTTTTGATTGGCTCTGTCATTTCGATTCTTATGTCAATTACGATGAGCCGTTTCGGGTTCGGCGCCTTCATATCTATAAATATGGATCGTTCCACCATTATTCAAATTTTACTTTCTTTGGAATCATCTTTTCTCTACATAAGCTCCTCTGTTATTCTTGAATCTTCTTTGCCTTCTGACCTTTAACTTTTTCTCATACTCTCATCTTCCATATCCCGGCTTCTTATAAATTTCATAGCTATGTCTAACCTTCCTTCTAACATTGATGAGGAGAACCATGCCATTACCTTGGCCGTTGTATTCCGTCTTCATGGGGAAGATATTGTCGCCACCGCTGAGGATAAAGCTCTTCCTTAAAGGGAGGAGATCATCCCCCATTGCCCCGATGCTGGATTCAATTTTCAACGATCGCCGGATGTGATTAATGGAAAATTTCAATCGTCGAAGATGTCTAGGCGCTTGGCTGAGTTCAAATCCAAGTTTGTCCTTCCCAACCATGTAGAATTAATTCCCACTGGTTAGGACGAAGTGCACATTCACCGTCTTAGGTATTGTGCTCTCCATGCCTACCCATTTTCCATTGGTTACTCGTTCCCCCTCCTCCCGCTGGTGGAGGAGTTGTGCCGTTATTACGGTGTTTGCCCTGCTCTACCCGCCCCTATGTTTACAAGGTCATCAAAATGCTATCAAAGTTCGCCGAACTTACCGGGGTCGAGGTCAGGATGTGGCATTTGGTGCATCTGTTTGCGCCCAGCTTCTATAGAGGGACGATGTTGAACCTTCGACATCGTAGGGACAAGTGTTTGGTGGTGAAGATGAAAGATAAAGGTAGTCGGTAGTTCTGGCTCGACTACTTCTTGATCAAGATTGAGGTCTTTGTGGCTAATGTTGATGGTTTCCCTGATGCCTGGAACCATACACGTAAGTGTTCACGTTTTTAGCTTTTTCCCTTTCAAGTAATTTGTTCATTCCAAGTTGGTCGAGTAACCCTTCTTATCCTATAGCCACCAGTCGTTCTCCTCCTTTGGCGGCACGTCTGGCTGACTGGGTTAATCAGGTTCTCCCCTATACTGTGGGGATTCATGACTGGCCGAGCTTCTTTTAGAAGTTCAAACCGTCCCTCCCCTTGAGAGGTAACCTTCTTTTTCTGGTCTTTGTCATATTTGTATTGGCTTGTGCCGTTGTAAACTTTTACGCTTCTTCCTTATTTGGTTCAGTCAGGGGGCTACAAAAATGAATAGGGCTGCTACGCCTTTCGCCTTTCGCCTCTGCCCCCATTTTAACTGCTGCGTCTTTCGCCTCCACCCCCATCTCAGTTGCTGCGCCCGCTCCCTCCTTGTTTTCACTCATCGACGAAGAAGATGAAGTCTCTCCCTGTGATGGGGACCTAAGGCCCCGTAAAAGGAAGGTTGTGGATGTAGGAAGGGGAGTTCCCTCGGCCGTCGATTCAATAGAGGATGAATTCATGCTCCGGGAGACGGCGATGATACATATTAGAGATGATGTTGGGGCGACCTCTGAGGCCCCACAATTAGAAGAGGCTAATAAAGGCATGCCTTTGCGTCCCAAAGAAGAGAAGGTCGTGGAGAGGACGCTTGGTGTTAGCCCTATGCTTGTAATGCAAGAGGAGGCCTCATCTTCCAGTCCAGCAGCGGATGCTTCTCCGGCCGACGAGGATAAAGGAAAGGATGTTATTAACGAGGGCAAAAAGTCAGGTTCCGACATGGACCGTGACAATCTCAGGATAATTGATGAAGGGCTCACTCAGATCGAAGTGAGGATGGAGGGGGGCTCGAGGACCATCACAATTCTGATGGATCGTTATTTGTTGGTAAATACCGAGGAGGTGGTTTCCACTCTCGGTCCTCTTTGCTCCGAGGCCGAGAGCGTGACTCTCAAGAATTTGGCCGATAATACTTTGTCAAAGAACATTGTCGGCCTCGCTCTCAAGGTAAGTGTGGTTGTTGTTCATTCTTTTTCCTTCGTCTTAACCTGTTTCCAAATTTTAACTTTTTCCTTTCTTTGATTTCCAGACTGTTATTATGGAAATTCAGAGTGCATGGAAGGAGAAGAGACGGAAAGACATTTATGTGAAGTTGAAGGGTAAGTACGAGAAGTACCGTAGGAAGTACTGGGATGTTAGGAGGTGGCTTCGCAAGGGGGGCAACGTGCCGGCCTTGAGAGAAGAGCTGAAGAAGAAAAACGAGGAGTTGATGGCGGCCGTGGAGAGGCTCAACGTTCTCGAAGGGGATTTTAAGAGAAAAAAGGAGGAGCTCGAGCTCAGCAAGGGCATGGAAGCCCAATGCAACGACCTCAAAAATCAGGTGGATCAACTGCAAATTCATTTGGACGTGTGCCAGCTTCAAATGGACACTCTCCGGGGGGGAGGTTGCTTAAAAGCAATAGATGTTCGAGCATAAGGAGTATTCCCAAGTAGATGCTCGGATGAAGGTTGAAATTCTCGATCTGGTGAAAAAGACTATCCATTTTGAGCGGGATAATGCTCTGTCAACGACCAGGGCTCAGGAGGACCGGCTTAAGGAGAGGATTGGAGAGTTGGATAAGGAGAACTTCGAGCTGCATGATCGAGTTGCTGCTCTTAAGGCCGAGAATGCCTAACTGCTTGCGCGGCCCTCTACGTCTAATGCCTCTGAGTATCTTAATATTCCTCGAGAGCAGTACGAGGAGTAGATCCACCCTGAAGCCCGACTAGACATGATCCGCAATTTGAATAAGGCGAGATCTATTTCTGCGATGGCCCTCGAGGATGATCGACTTAAAGCTCGTGAAGCCCCGGCTCGCCTGTGACTATGATCCTGCCATGCCTCAGCCTGATTTCGAGGAGGATGAGGATGAAGGTGTGGACAGCCTTGCGGATAGTGCTTGATATGATTTCTCTTACGGTCGAGGCGAGGATGGAGAGGATGTCAGAGGCCGGGGTGGTGATGGCCACTAGTTTTTGTTTAACTTTTTGTATATATTTTGTTGGCGTCTTCAAGCGCCCTTGTAAAGACTCCTTATCTAAATCTCAAAGTTTGTTCTTGTTTTATACGCACATTTCTTATCTCTATTTCTGTACTTGTTTTTTGCTTATGTACTTCCTTTCATTGTTGTTATCCTCTAAGTTGCGATAGCCGTGGTGTTGAGTGTCCGTGGACCGTATCGGCCTTTGTTCGAGTCAGTTGAATATAGTTTTAAGTTAAATCTTGGCCGAGGGCAGATATGTATTGTTCGAGATGGTCGAACATACCTTTAAGTGAGTCATGGCTGAGGGCTGATAGGTGTTGTTTGAGTTGGCCAAACGTACCTTTAAGTTTGTCGTGGCCGAGAATCGATAGGTATTGTTCGTGCTGGTCAAACATACCTTTAAGTTTGTCGTTTAGGCCATTTAAGAGTACCTTTGATTAGGTAGTGGTCGTGTACCAATAGGAATTGTTCGAGCTGGTCGGACTTTCCTTTTACTAGTTCATTACCGAGGGCCAATAGGTGTTGTTTGAGCTTGGTCGAATGTACCTTTCGTTGAGTCGGGGCCGAGGATGGATATGTGTTTTTCGAGCTTGGTCGAATGTACCTTTCGTTGAGTCAGGGCCGAGGACGGATATGTGTTGTTCGAGCTTGGTCAAATGTACTATTCAGGAGAACAGTATCGAGAAATGTGCATTCTATTATTTTGACGTTGTTTCTCTGATTACATCATTTTGCTCTTAGGCAATTTTTAGAGAAAATTACAAGTTTTGGGTGTTGTCTGGCGTTCCAATCCCAGTCCCAGTATATATAGTCCCTTCATTGTTCGATTTGGAGAACCTTGAGGAGTGGGGCAATGAAAAGTATGTCTACTCTCATATACTCCAACTCGAAGTATCCCACTTGTCGCCTCATTAAAAACCTCCTTGAGAAAACTATATTTGGACAATACTCAAGTGAGTGAAAAAAGAGTATGACTCGCAAGGCATTTCTTGATTTTTAGAAGTTGTACTTGAGATGGCTGATATTCCAGTTGTTTGGCAGGGGCTTCCCTTCCACAGTTTCCAATTGGAATGAACCCTTGTTTGCTTTGCCTATGGTTTTGTATGGTCCGTCCCAGTTAAGTCCCAACTTGCCTTCTCGTGGGTCTCTATTTACTTGGGTCTTGACTTTGAGCACGTTGTCCCCTATCTTGAGCAGTCGTACCTTTGCCTTTTTGTTGTAGTAGCGTTCCGCCTATTGTTTTTGTGCGACCATCCTTATGTATGCCATATCTCGTCGCTCCTCGACCTCGTCGAGGTCTTGTCTCATGTTCTCTTCGTTGTCAATATCGCTTTCATGGGAGTACCTCAGGATAGGTTCTCTGACTTCGATTGGTATTATAACCTCCGTCCCATCGACCAGTGAATAAGGTGTCTCTCTTGTGCTTGTCTTCAGAGTTGTCATGTACGCCCAGAGTACTTCTGGGAGTATTTCTGGCCACAGTCCTTTGGCGTCTTCAAGTTTTTTTTCATGATGTTTAAGATAGATTTGTTGGAGGATTCTGCTTGCCCATTGCCAGCCGGGTGATAAGGAGTTGAAAATATCCTTTAAACATGCCACTTTTCGAAGAACTCGGTGATTTTTATTCCCGTGAACTGGGGCCCGTTGTCACAACGTATCTCTTTGGGTATGCTGAATCGGCAGATAATGTTTTTCCATATGAAGTCGATTACTTCTTACTCACGAACTTGGGCGAATGAGCCTCCTTCCACCCACTTAAAGAAATAATCAGTTAAAACTAAAAGGAATTTTACATTACCTCATCCTGGTGGAAGCGGTCCCACGATATCCATTCCCCATTTAATAAAAGACCACGGAGAAGTGCGAAGTGGAGGTGCTCGCCGGCTTGGTGAATTGTCGGGGCGTATTTTTTACACTGCCCACATTTCTTCACAAATTCTAGAGCATCTTTATTCATGGTGGGCCAATAATACCCGGCCTGTATGAGGCACCTGACAAGTCCTCGGTCACCGGAGTGGCTTCCACAATGACTTTCGTGGACTTCCTTGAGGACGCATTGGATTTGGTTCGGGCCTAAGCATTTTTCCAAGGGGTCATCATACGTTCTCTTGTATAAGTCGTTGTGAAGGAAGTTGTACCTGGCAGCTTGCATTCTCAGCTTTTTGGCTTCCTTATTGTCGTTTAGGAGGGTGCCGTCCTGCAAATAGTTTACAAAACAATTGCACCAGTCCCAAGTTAAATTTATAGATTTTACCCCGATATGGTCCAATGCCGAGCTAAGGAGGTGAACTATACTCTTATCCCCAGGAGTTATACTTTTGGTGGCGGTGGCTAACTTCGCAAGGCCATCTGCTTCGACGTTCTGATTTCGTGGAATTTGGTCGAGCAGGCATTCGTCAAAATTGGATAGTAATCTGCGAATCTTGGTTTGATACTTCTACAACCTCTGCTCTTTGATTTGTAAAGTCCCAATAACTTGGTTGACTACGAGTTGAGAATCACAACAAAGCTTCAAGCACTTCTCCCCGTACTTGAGTGTTTTTTTCAATCCTGCAATTATGCCCTCATATTCGGCCTCATCGTTAGTCACATCTGGGCATCTTACGGATTGGCGAATTATCTCGCCGGTGGGAACCTCGAGCATGACTCTAAGTCTGGACCTGCATTCATTGGACGCGCCATCGTTGTGTAGGACCCAAAGGTCCTATTCTGAAAAGAAGCTTGAGTGGCTTCCTTTTTAGCCTCAGGCGTTACTTTTGCGCTAAGTTCTGCGATGACGTCGGCGAGTACTTGCGACTTTATCACTGTGCGAGGCTGATAAGTGATGTCGTGCTCACTTAACTCGATGGCCCATTTGGCCAGCCTCCCCGAATGCTGGGATTTGTGTAATATGTTTTTTAAAAGAAAAATGGTGACAACTGAGATAGGGTAGCACTGAAAATAGGGCCTAAGCTTTCGTGAAGCTACGACCAGGGCCAAGGCCAGTTTCTCGAGGTGAGGGTACCTCGTCTCGGCGTCGACAAGTATTTTACTGATATAATAAATTGGAGACTGCGTACCTTTGTCTTATCTAACCAAGATCGCACTTACTGCTACTTCCGAGACGGCGAGGTAAACGAGGAGGCACTCTTCGGGCTAGGGATTTGAGAGCAAAGGTGGTGATGACAAGTACGCCTTCAGTTTTCGCAGTGCTTGTACGTACTCGGGTGTCCACTCGAGGTCGTTATCCTTTTTGAGTATGCTAAAAAACCTGTGACATCTATCGGACGACCGCGAGATGAATTTAGATAGCCTTAATTTGATCTAGGTTGACTTCAATCCCTCGATGTGATACCAAAAAGCCCAAAACTTTTCCCGAGGCTATGCCAAACACACATTTTTTAGAGTTTAATTTCATTCCGTACTTTCTTAGTATATCGAAAGCTTCCTTTAGGTGGTCGATCTGATCCTCTGCCTTCACGGACTTGAGCAACATGTCATCGATATACACCTCCATGGTTTTGCCGAGTTGATCTTTGAATATTTTTGTAACCAACCTTTGATAGGTAACCCCTGCGTTTTTCAACCCAAATGGCATGACCCTATAGTAACACGCTCCCCTGTGGATGATGAACGTAATTTTCTCTTAGTCTTCTTCCTCCATGAGTATTTGGTTGTAACCTGAGTAGGCATCCAAAAAACTTAACAGCTCGTGCCTTGCTGTTGTGTCGATAAGTCGGTCGATATGTGGCAGTAGGAATGAGTCTTTTGGGCATGCTTTGTTCAGATCTGTGAAGTTCACGCACATCCTCCATTTTTCGTTTTTCTTTTTGACCATCACTACATTGGCAATCCATTTGGGGTATTTCGACTCCCTGATAGAGCCGTTTGCTAATAACTTTCCTACTTCTTCGTGGACGGCCTCACTGATGGTGGGGTTGAAGTTTCGTCGTACCTGCCTTACCGGGGGTAGAAGGGTCGACGTTCAGCTTGTGTGTGGCAATTTCTTTGGGGATGCCTGGCATATCTACATGACTAAAGGCAAACAAATCTGTACCAGTTATTAAAAATTGATTAAATTTACCTGGTTCTCGTAGTTTACAGCAAATGTAGTCCTTTTTACTGAGGTTGCTATGATCTAGTTGGATGGGGTCGAGATCTTCTATGGTTGATTCAGCGGCTTCGACCATCTCGGGGTTCATTATGACTTTCTTGGCTTCGCCTTGTGGCGACCTCGACCCTGCTGATTGTTATGCTTCTTTTTCCTTATCTTTATTTTGTTGAGTTATCGTGTTGTCCATGGAGATTCAGTAGCACTCCCGGGATGTACGTTGTTCCCCTCGTATGCTGAATATTCCCCAAGGTGTTGGAAATTTGATCACTTGATATAAGCTGAAGGGGATGACTCTCATGGGATGTATCCATAGTCATCCTACGATGGCATTGTATGCGGTGTCCTGGTCCATGATATGGAATGTTGTTTCCAGAGTCACTCCACCGGCGAGAACGAGAGAAGGATTTCTCCCAATGTCTGTTCAACTATATTATTAAAACTGGTTAGTGTAATGCAATATGGCACTATCTTATCCTCGAGTCTCATCTGTGCGAGGACCCGGGGATGGATGATGCACGCTCCACTTCCGTCATCTACCATAATTCTCTTAACATTATTATCTAAAATTCGTAAAGTGTTGACAAGTGCATCGTTATGAGGAAAAGTCAAACCGTCGACATCTGATTCATCAAAGATGATACTTTTTTCAAGTCGTCATACTGTTCTTGGGCGATCGATCTTTTGAGCTTGTGGGTGGCGGTGAATTTCATGCCATTGATAGAGGCGTCGTCGCTATCACTGATAATCATGTTGATGGTACGAGTCGGTGAAGGCGGATTTGGTGAGCCTCGACGTTCTCGACCCCTTGCTAAGGTGTTCCTGCCTTTGTCACTAAGTAGTTCTTTGAGGTACCCTTGCTGTAGCAAGTTTGCCACCTCTAATACTAGGGCGATTCATTCTTCTATTTTGTGTCCATGTTCTTGGTGGAAATCACAGAGGGCATCATATTTTCTGGTGCTTGGGTCAGACCTCATCTTTGGTGGCCATTTTACCTTCGTCCCGAGCTTCTCAAAAGCATAGACCACCTCTGTAGGAGACACACAAAAGTTGTGAGTAGATAGTAAGGGGGAATACCTCGATCATTCCTGTGAGTGCCTGATCTTGGCCTAGATGGGCCGTCTTCATAGCAAAAAGAGGGGACGGGTGTCCTAACATAGGGCTGATGTCGTTCTCTGCCTGGCCTCGATATTGGATAGTCCCTCCTTGAGTTATCTCTGCGTTCTTTCCTGGGCTAGGAGTGTATCCAGGTGAGTCGTCGAGTTGGTTCATTAAGGTCGTCATCGTCTGCTCTGACCTCGGCACAGTAGGCATTATAGATTTCATCCCAAGTGGCGGCGGATACTTCATTAACCGACTCAGTAGCTTTCTGGTCGCCCTTGAATCCTTTCTGCTCAACCCATTCTGAAAGGCTACCACGGTCATCCCTTCGGAGACATTTGGTAAGGTCATTATCACCCTGTTGAATCGGGAAAAGAAGTCCCTCAGTCCCTCTTTTGGGGATTACTTAATAGAGAAGATGTCGTTTACTCTTCTTTCAGCTTTCTTGGCCCCGGTATGTGCCATCACGAACTTGTCGGCCATCTCTTTAAACGTTTATATGGAACGAGCTAGTAATTGTGAATACCATGTCAACGCCCCTCCGGTGAGAGTTTGGCCAAAGTTTTTCAGCAAGATGGAGGACACCTGCTCTTTGGTGAGGCTGTTTCCTTTCACATCGGTAACATAGTGAGTCATTTGATCGTCCCGTCATAGATTCTGAGATATGGGGGCATCTTGAAGGTCTTTGGTATGGTATGTGGAACCGCTTCCTTGTTGTACGACTGTTCCACAAACCTATCGGTGTCTTTTTCTGGTAATAATTTGGAAGCACGTGGTATTGTGTCTACCCATTCCTGGTGCTCTTTCATTTTGTCTTTGAGTGCCTTGTTCTCATTTTTCATTTCCTCCATTCTTTCCAGCACGGCGGCGAGGACGTTGTCACCTGCATTGTCAGTAATAGTTTGAGTTTTACCTAGAGTCATAGAGCCTGGTTGGTCGTCCTATTTGTTCCCGCGTTGTGCTGCATAGATTCTCGTGGTTTCTGTGATTGTGCATGGAGTTTTTTTTACTGAGCACGCTGACTAAAGTATCAGTTAATATGCTTCGAGGAGTTTTTCATAGCAGGTGGTGTCCCCTCTCCCGAGGACGTAGAGGCTCCTTTCCTATTTGGTTTTGTTGCGCTGAAGAAATGGGCATGCGACCTCTCTCATCTGGGAGAGGTCGTGGGCGTCACTTCCTCGTCTTGGGTGTCATAGCCTTTGTTGATGGCGTTCATGAGGTTAAGGGAAATATTATTTGTTGCCCTCATTTCGTTTTCTTGGTTACCTGCCATGGAAGTTTTTGTATGTACAGAGAGGAGAGATAAACTTTGTTGTTTGTTATATTAACTAGTCACGTGAGTTATAAATATAATGGAAACTAAAAGATTGGCTGAGAAAATCTCCACAGACGGTGCCAAACTGTTTGATCCAAAATTTAGTTCTAGGTTTAAACAATCAGATTTTCTAACAAAATAGAGTGAATCGTAGCCAATATTAATATTCAAAAGATTGATTAACTGATTTTGTAGCAAGATGTAATGGGTACTATTTGAATAGCAACAATAATACAATATTCAATGACTCAAGAACAAAGAGGGTAACATTAAAACGCAGTAAATAATAATGAATGGTATTTATGTAAATAAATGCATGTGAGTCACCCGAAAAGGGTGAGATTCTTTGATATTCCTTCTGACAAAGATAGATGGTGATAAGCCTTTGAATATTCGGATCCCCTTCGGATCGTGGGAGAAAAGATAGATAAGATCTCAAGAAATGGTATATTTTGTATGTCAATGATAAAGTAGGAATCTTCAGAGAAGGTAAATATATTATTTTTTATAATGAGTGTCCAATCCCCTCTAAAATCATCTCTCTTTCTATTTATAAGGGCACATGGGCCATAAAAATTCTAATAGTATAGATGAGAGAAATATTCACTGGAATATTTTCTGTAAGGTCTTATTTGTAAAATTAGCTGTTACTATTATGCTAAGGGAGTACTCGTCCTCATCTTTATCCTCTGTTGAGTCAACTCGACATCGCCTTTGTCCTCTGTTAGGTCACCTCGACCTTTCCTTCGTCCTCTATTGAAATCAAATCGATGACGCGTGGAAGCCTTCGAAGGCTTTCTCAATGTTAACTTGGCCCACATATAATTATGATATTCTTTAGCCCATACAAGAACACAAATGAATTTTTTTTCTGAATTTATAGGGATCATTACTTATTTCAGGTCAATATACAAATTTAGACAGAATAAGTCTAACAATTGTCATTATAAAATTTTTACCAATGTTACTGTGTTAGTATCGAGAAGCAAACGTGTTTGATCTACATGTGAAAAAGAGGAGTAACTACAATATGAAAGAAAAACCAAGAATGTCTTAGAAATTCTTAAGTCCATATAATAGTGATACATCTTTTCATACAAAGCCCAATAACCAGCTCAACTAAAATATTTATAAGCAAGTTTTATTGTTCATGCCCAAAAACAGAATCTGAAATGAATCCATATTTCAAGAAGGTAGAAGAGGAATTTTAAGGTTGAAGAGGAACTTTTGACGCACTTCTTATTAGATGGTCGAGCTTACTTAAAAAGTTTTTTTTTCCCCGGACAAATGCAATTAATTTATGTTGAAAGTATAGTTGACAGAGGAAGACTTCTTTTTGGTCTTAAAGTCTGCTGGATACCCAATCAGCTTGTAGCAAGTTTCTCTAGTGTGTTCCTTGAAATGGCAATAGTCACAGTACATGTTATTCTTCTTGTGCTTGTAAGCAGGTCCTGAACTAGAAGACCCTCCTTTTCTACTAAACATGGATGTGTTTCCAGGACTAGAAGTATTACATGTAGCCTACATTGTTACTAGACAATACAATGCTCTCGCTTACTTCAGACACATGTGTGGGAGGAGACAATGATCTCTTGCTTTCCTCAGAGAAGATCACGATATAAGCCTTATTAATGGATGGAGTTGGTGACATCATCATTATCTGATTACTAGATTGAGCATACGATTCATTCAGCCCCATTAAGAACTACAGAAACCTTTAAGATTCAAAGTGCTCAACATACTTCTTAGACTCTTCATAGACACAACCAAGACAGGGCCTCAAGGCATCAAAATCTGCCTACAACTCCTTTAATTTCGAAAAATAGACTGAGATAGATGAGATTCTTTGAGTTAAAGTAGTTCTTTACCTGTGTAGATACAATATTCTAAATCCATTAACCTTATCAAAAATTTCCCTAAGATCTGTCCACACCTTCTGAGTACTTGTAGCATATACCATACCACTCAGTAATTCATTGCTAATAGAATTCATTATCCACAAAAGCACTATATCATTGCATTTCTCCCACAACCCATGCAGAGATGGATCAAATTTATATATCCTTAGAATATGTACCATCGACATATCCTAATTTTCTTTTTTCAAGAGACTAACTCGTATAGAACTCTCCACAAAGCATAATTCTCAGGTCCAGTAAGTTTGATTGAGATTAGTGAGCTACCTGGGGTATCGCAAGACTAAAGGAAAAGTGGATGATGCTGATCTTCATTCTCGATCGCCATTGATGATGCAATTTGATATCTCAACAAATCCCTAATTGAAGTAACCCTAATTGCTCAAAGACGAATCATTCGAAATCTGGTAAATCAAAAAGAATTGGGTGAATAGATAAACAGTTGAAGATGAATAACCAGATGAATATGCAAGAAGCTCAGATCAATCCACAAGATCTGATACCATGATAATTGCTGGAATGTAATCTTCAACGGACAAGAAGAGAGATGGGGAAGTTATGGAGAGCACATTTTCACTGATAAATGATCAATTTGAGATCTCAACAAATCCCTACTTGAGGTAACCCTAATTGGTCAAAGACGAATCATTCGAAATCTGGTGAATCAAAAATAATTGGGTGAAATAGACGAATAGTTAAAGACGAAAAACCAGATGAAGATGCAAAAATCTCGGATCAATCCGCAAGCTCTGATACTATGATAATTTCTGGAATGTAATCTTCAACAGACAAGAAGAGAGTTGAACAAGAGTGGTATTACGCCCACAAGAAATATTGATTCCGCATAATATTTTAATGATTAGAAACAAACAATTAAAGCAAAATATGCTCTTTGTAAGTGCCAGGTTTCTATACTTAAACACTACTAGAATCCAGCAACAATCATCAAAATTTACTACAATCAATCCAAATATGTTGTTTCACTCTTCCTAGAGAATCAAACATGTGAGATATCCAAAAGGAACAAGGTGGGCCTAAAATCACACAGAAAGAAGTTAGTTGTATTAGTACGCTTACATTTACGTATGATGTTTGCTTAGGATTTTTTTTTAATTTGTTTAGAAATTTGTATTACATTAGAAAATATGAAATTGTCTTTAAGTTAGTCGGGACCCCTAGTTATCTTTAAAAAGAACATATTATGGAGTATTGAGTATTGCAATAAAACATATCCAAATGAAAACATGAAATTGTCTTTAAGTTAGTCGGGACCCCTAGTTATCTTTAAAAAGAACATATTATGGAGTATTGAGTATTGCAATAAAACATATCCAAATGAAAACAGAAAAAAAAAAATATATATATATATATATATATATATATATATATATATATATATATATATATATATTAATTGAGAATTCATATACCAACCATCAATTCATTTGGAATTCCTGCATTGTAGTTGCTGCAAAAAGTATTCCTGCTGAAATTAAGAAAGTCGTGAGAAAAGTTCTCAACCGGAGTTGTTGTGTGTACTATTCATGCTGAAATTAGGTGTTCCGATGCACAATCGGATGCCATTAGGATTGAATTTAAACGTAATTTTATGAGTCAATGCTTATGAAACTGTCTTAGCTAGGGACCTCTGAAAAATCTGGCCCCGGCGGCTTAATTTTTGGTAAAACTAAACGGCCAAGTTTGAGAGATCAAACATGTCTCTAATTAATGTAATGTTGAAACCTTCTAATAATCTGGCGTTATCAATGTCATGCTCGTCTTGTATTCATTACTAAGGATTTAAGAAAATAATGAAGGACCAGTGAGTTTATTGAATATGGTTCCATATAAAAGTTTTAACTTTTATGAGGTTCTTAATTTGCTTAACTTTATTAGAATTAAGTGATATAGGTGAGGAAGCTAGTGAGTCTCATCTTCGCATTATAGGAGAAACCAACTTAATTAATGCATACGACTCCGTCAAGCATAGCTGCAAGAAAATTGTAATCAACCACAGAGGGATAACGCAATTGCAAATATACATGCATAAATCACAATAGTTGTTTACCCAAAAAAATGGATAGAGTTGAATTTATACGCAGTTCCGAGGATATGTGGCGTAACTTAACACAAAATATAAGGATTAATAGAAAAATAAATATAGATTGCAGAGAATGCGAAATAGATAAGGTTGTCATAAACAATGGATCTTAGGATTCAACAAATAGAATCAATGTAAGAAATCTGAAAGAACAATTCTTTACTGTAGGAGAATGTAGCACTTTTATTACAATGTAAGCCTAGAAAACTTGTCCTACAGAAATAGTAACTAAGCCTTTTTATAGTGGAGGGATTTGGCTCTAAGCATAATAAAATAAATATTCACTGGGAGACCCATGATAAGTCAGCTTTTTCATAATTTCTGCCAAGATTCTCTCTAGTGGGATTGCAACGGCTTTTATCTGCGAGCTCGATCTTGCTTGGAACCCTCGATTTTGGTTTGAGCTTGATTTCGGCTCGAACTCGTGATCTTGGTTCGAGCCCGATCTTGGCTCGAGCCCTCGAATTGATTCGATGTCAATGTTGGTTGGTCTTTGGATTATCAGCATGATAGATCTACTCTGCATCATTGTTCCATTTTTATTCGAGCTCGATAATGATATCGAACTCGACACGGATCGGCCTCCCCAGGTTCGAGGTTAGTTTGTTCCACCTTCGGGATCTTACTTTGATAAATCATCGTCCGAACTCGATCGGACGTGCTAAGGCCGAAATCTATTTCGACCGTATATAGATAGTTCCCTCGTTTCTCAGAAAGAATGTGACGAGAAATGATATGATTTTTTAACAGCTAGATCGGATTATATCCTGTCGTTTCCATCGGGCTCGACCATGACGCATCTGGTAGCTGTCCCGTCGGTTTAGCCTTTCAAGGCATTTAATGCATGTCAGGCGGTGGTCGGCCACTGTTGATACTGAACCGCCATCGTTTGAACCTATAAATAACCCTTTCTTTTATCTTTTACCATTTTTACATCTTCTATCTTCCAAATTTTCCAAGTTCTACTTCGTACTCTCCAACTTACCAGTAAATTTGTGATTTCTTTCCGCAAAAATCCCTCTTCAATTCTACCAAATCTTTGTCACTTTCTTCTACTCCTCACCTTTGAATTCGAAAATGGCGAAAACATTGCAAACCATTCCTCAGAAAGAGAAGGCTTCATCTTCACAGTGTGCCACCGATAAGACACCGGCAGAACCACGGCTTGAGGAGTGTGTTCCCGGGGCGTGTGTCCTTACTTCAGATTTTAAGGTCGATAAAGGTTCATCGGTCCCTGGCCGGTGTGAGCCGGTATCGAGGTACATGTGTTCGATAATCGAGAAGTACCTCGAACATCTAAAGAAGGACTGCAATTGGGGTGAGAAAGAAATAATAATTCCTACGCCCGACGAAGATATCACTTCTTACGTGAAAAGGATTTTTGAATGTGTATACTTACCCTTTCACTTTGGTTCCTCTCGATTCCGTTATTATTGACTTCTGTCGACAATACCAGGTAACCCTAGGCCAGGTCCATCCTTCTTTTTGGCGGATCGTTATCCTGATCCGATATTTTGTGAGCAAGATCGAGGGGATGTCGTTCACCCTCGATCATCTTATCCGATTGTATCGTCCTTGACTTTTTCGAGGAGAGTTAATAAAACTCAAGCGTCAGGCTACCAAGGCTCTGTTCTCGAGTATTGACAAGGACATGGACCGGGGTTGGATGGGCAAGTTCGTTCGAATAAAGACTTCGGACCTGATTCTGACTGAAAAGATGCCCTTTCCCGAGGAGTGGAATATGAAACGTGAGTGTGATTTTGCTGTTACTTCTATTTTCTTCTTTTATTTATTCTCTCATCAACTTTTTTTTTAAAATTTTGTAGCGGTTCCCTGGATGCCCAGAGCAATTCCCGATCTCAAGAACTGGGTACGAGCCCTTTTTTTGACCTCCACATATGCCGAGCGCTCATGGCATGATTTGTCAAAGGGTCGGTGGGAGGCCAAAAATCACGGTAAGCTCATTTCACATACTCTTTGATGATTCGAACGAGGTGGTTTTCAAAATATTATATTAAGGTTTTCCATATGCAGGTTTGGGTAAAGATGCGGCTTTAAGGCCCTTGTCCAATGGGGAGGAAATTTCGGCCTCTGTCCCAAAGCCGGTGAAGGAAAATAAAAGAAAAAGAGCCACGGTTCCCGAAGATCCAAAACTGAAAAAGAGGACGGCTCATAAGCCGAACAAGAATGTCATCCCTTTGACTGTGGAATCCATTCTGCATCTAAGGGATGAAGATGAAGAAGAAGAAGAAGAAAAAGAAGAAGAAGAAGAAGAAGAAGAAGAAGAAGAAGAAGAAGAAGAGAATGATGAGTCTGCGCTGGCGGCCCGAACGAAAAGAACCACCGATGCCTCATCGCCGGCTGGATCGATGATGCTCCATGAGGCTCTGCCTCGAACTGAAGATATACCGGTGAAAGATTCGGGTAGAGTCCCCGAACTATCGAATATCGAAGACACATCTCATCAGAGTCAACCGGCAGGGGATATGACCGAAGAGGCACTCGAACCCCTTCGAACTAAGGAGAATGCTCCAGGAGATTCATTTGGGGCAACAGCAATCGAGGATTCGCCTACCTTTCCTGCTTTTTTCACAGGGGTGATTCGGGAAGCTCAAGCTCTGGGAGCCCTCGATATAGACAGGCCTCACGATGAAGAAGATCCTTTTCGTGACCTGTTTACCGGTATTGAGGACGTTTCCGGTGCTGGTGATGAATCGGATCTTTTTCACGAATTGCGGCAGGCTTTGAATCAGGTGAGTTTTTAAAATTATTTTGTCGGTACTATCTTTATGTTCATTTTTCGTTAACTCCGCTTCTTGTTTCTTTGTAGGCAGCGGCAGTTCATCGAGAAAAATGTTCTCGATCCTAGAATGAGCTGCATCGATACGCGGCCGACCTAAAACGGGCTATTGACGAGAGGAACTCCCTTAGACTTTCCCTAGGGCAGAGAGAAAAGGAAATAAAAGACCTCCGAGCTGAGCTGGCCAAGGCTTATCGAGATCAAACTGATTTGTCTAAGCAGGTAATGATGCTTTTGAAAGCCTATGGGCTTGATACCGGAACGATAGCTAACATTTCGGTCTCACAGCTGCAGCAAAAAATCGAGATGATCGGGAAGCTTCATGAGGATGTTGACGTGATAAGAACGGAGTCTTTGCGGTGGAAAGAAGGTATAGACCGCTTTGCTGCAAAAAAAGAGACTACTCGAGCCCAGTTATCATCGTCTGAAACCCAACTTCAGAAAATGAAGGAAAAGGCCTGGTTCAAGCCAGAAGAATTGAGGAGCTTGAGGCTCGGTTGGCCTCTGTACTTACCAAGGCCGAATCCGATGCCGAAAAGACAAAGGCTGATGCGGATGCGCTCGTGGCCGTCTATCGGGCCGATGCTAAAGCTGCCCAAGTCCAGGCAAGAGAGGCAGCCGAGTCCGCCGATATTCTAGCGCATTGGGTCGCCGAACATGCTAAGTGCCGGTCCAGAAGGGAAACTCTCGAGGAGATCCATGCTCGCAGCTTCGATCTTGCTGAAGAGATAAAAAGGGCCAAAGAACTCGAAGCCGATGCCGAAGCTCTTGTTTCTGATGGCGATGACGATGACGATGGGAGCAAGAGCGGATCCGAAAAAGGGGGGAGCCTGATAAAGAAGAGACCGCTCCTGACCGAGAAGTTTAGTTCTTAGTTTTTACGTTGTAATCACCCATGCAGATAAATTTGTATATAGATATATCCCTCTTTTTGCCGACTTGCTTCTGTTTTTGTTTCCTGTCTTGTGAGGACTTTATTCATAATGATTTAAACAACTTAATCAAATTTGAACTTCGTAGCCTCTGTAACCGAGCAAGCGCTTACTCAAACTTGGAGCGATGTAGCCCTTAGGCTTATTAGTTGTCAATGGTTCGATCTTGAAGAAATATATCCCGTAGGCATAATGGTCGAGTGAGTATTTGCTTGAACTCGAAATAAAAGTAGCCCGTAGGCTTAATCAAATGAATGATTCGAACTCGAAGTAATGTAGCCCAAAGGCGTAATGGTCGAGTGAATATTTGCTCGAACTCGAAATAAAAGTAGCCCGTAGGATTAATCGAATGAATGATTCGAACTAGAAATAATGTAGCCCGTAGGCATAATGGTCGAGTGAGTGTTTGCTCGAACTCGAAATAAAAATAGCCGGTAGGTTTAATCGAATGAGCGATTCGAACTCGAAGTAGTGTAGCCCGTAGGCGTAATGGTCGAGTGAGTGTTAGCTCAAACTCGAAATAAAAGTAGCCCGTAGGCTTAATGGTCGAGTGAGTATTTGCTCGAACTCGAAATAAAAATAGCCCGTAGGCTTAGTCGAGTGAATGATTCAAACTCGAAGTAATGTAGCCCGTAGGCTTAGTCGAGTGAATGATTCGAACTCGAAGTAATGTAGCCCGTAGGCGTAATGGTCGAGTGAGTGTTTGCTCGAACTCGAAATAAAAGTAGCCCGTAGGCTTAGTCGAGTGAATGATTCGAACTCGAAGTAATGTAGCCCGTAGGCGTAATGGTCGAGTGAGTGTTTGCTCGAACTCGAAATAAAAGTAGCCCGTAGGCTTAGTGGTCGAGTTTATCTTAATTCTGATTGCATAATAAATCTCAAAATAGAGGAATTTTCCTTGGATATAAGATGCCGATAAAGAAGAGAACTTTCTTCGCACGTTATTACACGCCTGGGTTCGGGCCAATCTATATGATCATGGTTCGTTTCGACCATTTGGCTCTTACAATTTTTCCTATTGGAACCCTGTTGTTGTGAAATAACTTTCTTGCGAGGCCTCGGATATTGTTGTAAATGTTGCACGATCAATGGTTGCCTCATTAAAAACCTTGCCGAAAAACCCATTTGGGATAAAATCGGTCTAAGGGAAAAAGAGTGCAACGCGTGCTTTCAAGAGAGAGCCATCTTAGCCTTTGTTCGGACTTCTGCATGGGTCATTTTTGAGATATAAACGAATATGGAAAGGTTGTACCTTAGCAATAGTACCATTTTAGATGTGATACATTCCAGCTGCTTGATAGCTGTTTGCCGTTTATAATGCCGAGCCAGTATGATCCTTTTTCGATGTTCTCGAGCAACTGATATGGTCCTTCCCAATTCGGTCCTAGTTTTCCTTTGTTCGGATTTCGGGTATTTATGGTAATTTTTCTTAACACTAAGTCCCCAGGCTTGAAATGGCGGAGCTTGGTTCTTCGGTTATAATATCTTTTGATTCGCTACTTTTGGGCGGCCAATTGGACGAGAGCAGCTTCTCTTCTTTCGTCCGATAGCTCGAGGCTGGTATTCATGGCCTCGTTATTTGATTCTTAAATCGCGAATCGAAATCTGGCACTGGGTTCACCAACTTCAACTGGTATCAATGCTTCGGACCCATATACTAAGGAGAACGGGGTCGCCCCCGTACTGGATTTTGACGTCGTCCGATATGCCCAAAGGACTTCGGGCAGGATTTCTCTCCATTTCCCTTTAGCGTCGTTCAACCTCTTCTTTAAGTTTTGAATGACAGTTTTGTTTGTTGATTCGGCCTGTCCATTCCCACTGGGGTGGTATGGCGTCGATAGTATCCTTCTTATCTTGTGCTCTTCGAGGAATCTTGTTACTTTGCTGCCAACGAATTGTTTTCCATTGTCATACACTATTTCGGCGGGTATCCCGAATCGACTTATGATATGATCCCAAATAAAGTCTATAACTTCTTTTTCTCTTATTTTTTCGAACGCCTGTGCTTTAACCCATTTAGAAAAATAGTCAGTCATAAATAAAATAAATTTGGCTTTAACTGGGGTTTGATGGCAGAGGGCCGATGATATCCATTCCCCACTTCATGAACGGCCATAGGGATAGGGCTGAGTGGAGTCGCTCTCCGGGTTGGTAGATCATCGGTGCAAATCTTTAACATTTGTCACATTTATGAACAAATTCCTTCGCATCTTTGCCCATATCGATCCAACAATACACTGCTCTGATTATTTTTTGAACTAATGTATCGGCTCCAAAGTGATTCACGCAAGTACCCTCGTGCACTTCTCGTAGGATGTATTCGATATCTCCCGGACCCAAGTATACTGCCAACGGTCCATCAAACGTTCTTCGGTACAGAGTTCCGTCCGAAGCCAATGTGAATCGAGCAGCTTTAGTCCGTAGGGTTCTGGAATCTTTAGGGTCCAATGGGAGTTTTTCGCTCTTCAAGTATTCAATATACTTGTTTCTCCAATCCCAGGTTAAGCTTGTAGAATTTATTTCGGCGTGACCTTCTTCGATTACCGATCTCGAAAGTTGAACAACATTCCCCGAGCCCGAGTCATCTACCTCGACCGACGACCCCAAATTCGCAAGCGCATCGGCCTCATTATTCTGTTCCCTTGGTACATGCCGTAAAGTCCATTGTTTGAAATGGTGCAAAGTGACAAGCAGTTTATCTAAATACCTTTGTATTCTTCCTTCTTGAACTTCGAAGGTTTTGTTTACTTGACTCACCATCAACAAGGAGTCGCAATTGGCTTCAATGACTTCTGCTCCCAAGTTTCTAGCTAGCTCGAGACCTGCAATTATGGCTTTATACTCGGCCTCATTGTTAGTCAACCTGATAGTTTTAATAGATTGCCTAATAGTGCTACCCGTGGGTGGTTTCAAAACTATGCCCAGCCCGGACCCTTTTACGTTCGAAGCTCCGTCCGTAAAAAAAATCCATACCCCCGATGATGTACCTGATTTGAACAGTTCTTTTTCGACTTCGAGTACAAGGGTTGGCGTGAAATCGGCCACGAAGTCTGCTAAAATTTGAGACTTGATAGCCGTGCAGGGTTGATATTTGATATCGTACCCACTCAGTTCGACGGCCCATTTGGCCAATCGGCCTGATAACTCGGGTTTGTGCAAAATATTACGAAGCAGGTAAGTGGTTAATACACATATGGGATAACATTGAAAGTACGGCCTTAACTTTCTTGAGGCGCTTATCAGT
This sequence comes from Nicotiana tabacum, assembly GCF_000715075.1. Lineage (NCBI taxonomy): Eukaryota > Viridiplantae > Streptophyta > Magnoliopsida > Solanales > Solanaceae > Nicotiana > Nicotiana tabacum. The sequence goes on along the minus strand of NC_134081.1, from coordinate 84,739,736 downwards.
GCAAGTGCCAATTTTTCTAGGAGCGGATATCTAGTTTTCGTTTCTCCTAAGGTTCAACTCGTATAATAAGCGGGGAATTGCGTACTTTGCTCTTCTCGAACTAGGACACCGCTTACGGTGACTTCCAATACTGCCAAGTACAAACAAAGTTTCTCGTCTGTTTTTGGAGTGTGAAGTAGTGGTGGGCTTGATAGATATCGCTTTAGTTCCTCTAATGCTTGTTGACACTCAGGGGTCCAAGCAAAACCGTTCTTCTTTTTGAGTAGAGAGAAAAATTTGTGACTTCGGTCAGATGATCTTGAGATGAACTGGCTTAAGGCTGCAATCCGACCCGTTAGCCTTTGTACGGCCTTCACGCTGTCCACAACGACGATGACTTCGATGACCTTGATTTTATCGGGGTTAATCTCTATTCCCCTATGTGACACCATGAAGCCGAGGAACTTTCCCGAACCGACCCCGAAAGCACATTTCTTGAGGTTGAGCTTCATGTTGTATTTCCTTAAAATCTCGAACGTTTCCTACAAATGAGTCAAATGATCCTCTGCGCGCAGGGACTTAACTAACATGTCATCAATATAAACTTCCATTGATTTTCCTATTTGTTCTTCGAACATTTTATTTACTAGGCATTGGTAAGTAGACCCTGCATTTTTTAGCCCGAAGGGCATCACATTATAACAATACATTCCATATTTGGTGACAAATGAAGTCTTTTCCTGGTCCTCCGGGTTCATCTGGATTTGATTATACCCGGAATAGGCATCGAGAAAAGTGAGGATCTCGTGGCCGGCCGTGGCATCGATCATGCGATCGATGTTGGGCAGCAGAAAAGGAATCTTTGGGGCATGCTTTATTCAAATCCTTATAGTCCACACACATTCTAAGTTTGTTCCCTTTTTTAGGGACTACAATTACGTTGGCTAGCCATTCGGGATATTTCACCTCCCGAATGGACCCTACTTTGAGAAGCTTGGTTACCTCGCCCTTTATGAATGCGTGCTTTCTCTCGGACTGGGTCTTCTCTTTTGCTTCACCAGTCTGAACCTGGGGTCCAAACTTAGCCGATGCGTCGTTATATCTGGCGGGATCCCTGTTATATCTAAATGGGACCAGGAAAAACAATCGATGTTATCGATAAGTGTCACACCTCCTTTTTCCCGGGGGGATGGTGCTAAAGGAGTTTTTCCAATTTAAGTGACATTATTCGAAATGGGATTATTTATTTAATCAGAGTCACCACTTGGGATAATTTATGGTGTCCCAAGTCACCGGTTTATTTTAAATCCCAAATCGAGGAAATTTGACTCTGTTTTACGGTCCGTGAACACAAAAGACCGGGTAAGAAATTCTGTTAACCCGAGAGAAGGTGTGAGGTACTCTCGGATTCCGTGATTTTAGCACGATCGCTTTAATCATACCTGGCTTAATTAAATGGTTTAATTACTCCTTTTAGAACCTATGTACATTTACCTTTTTACTGCTTTTAATTGCTTTATTATTTGTAATTAATGAAATTATTTTGAAACGAATCACGCGTACGTGTATTCGTTTTATTTGGTGTGTCATGAATCATGTCACGTATACGTGTACACAATTAATAAATATTATTATTTTTAATATAGGTTTGTCCAAAGTTGCGCGAACGCATACTTTGGTTTTAATTTTAAAAATCGTAACTATGTCACGCGAACGTGTACATAATCACGATAATTGATTGGTTAACACGCGCCTAAAGCATACTAGCGTATTTAGAGTATTCCATTTATCTATCTTTTTTATCCGAGACATTTAGTTATATATTGTTTAATATGTTTTATTTATTTATTGCAACGAGTCATGAATTAGTTTGTGACATATCTCACTCACTCACAATTATTTTTATTACCAATCAATCGGCCTTGACTTTCACCTAAGCTCAGTTTATTAATAACTTTCCCCTAATACAGTTTCAATATTAATGTAAGAATAATACTTAAACTAATCAAAATAATATACAAAAGTAACAATAATAATTATTTAATGCAAATTATGAGCTAAACCTTTAAGAGAAGCTACTGAAAGTTCCATTAAGTTAGTTTTAAAAATAAATCAAAATATATGGGCATGAACTACATGGCACCATATCAAGTAATGCCGTATCTTTATGGATTGGAGAGTGTCATAGAATGGAAAACTTAACGTGTACTTCTCATAGGTTAATTAAATAATTTATTATATCATAACCATAGTAATACTAATTCTTTAGTTAATACGCTTTAAAGCTGACTATTCAGAAACTTGTTTAAACCATACCTACTAAATACTTGAAACAGATATTAAACATATTCTCGATAATCAAAGAAGTTATATATTGTCATTACGAAATATTTTATTTTTAATAATTAATTTTAATTTAAGATATGCATCCCAACGAACAAATTCACAATAGAACTAAATTTCTCCACAACTTATTAAACACAGAAAGTAACTATAACAAGAGAAGAATAAGAACCTGTACGGTGAAGATCTTTACTATATATATCGAGAAAATACCAATAAATAGATATCCAATGTCGAACTTGAAATAGCAACGAATAACAGTGAACCATACACCGAAAACTCAACGAGAACTTTTAAAACTTGGATCTTGAACGAAAATTCCCAACTTTATGTGCTTTGTGAGAATGAAACTTGAGATTTTGTTAGTCCTCCTCTTTGATACCAATTAATATTTGTGTTCTCTTTTCCGTGGGAATATGTATTTTTCTATTTTTTCCTCCAATGTGTTGGGTGCCCCCCTTTTTTCATTTGTCCAGTCCTCCCTTATGCAGTGATCGGAAACTAGTATTTTTGTGAAGTGGGGGGAAGATCATGTGTAAGTTAGTAGGGGACGTGAGGGGAGTGGCAATATGGGATGGATCTGTGGTGAGATATATTAGGGGAAAATGTGGAGATAATGATGGAGTTGGAGAAATGGGGCTTTGGGAGGACGGAATTATTGGTGTAGAGTGACGTGAGAGTTGGGGGAGTTAGGATTGATAGATCAGATAGGAGTTAGCTAAGATCTCTTCTTCTTCTTCTTTTTTTTAAAATTAAAAATATGTTATTTTATTTACTTCTTTTATTTAAAGAAAAGGTAAGGTAAAATACATAAATAAAAATATGAACCCACTTCTTTTAGACTAAGAAAAATGTATGAAAATTAAATATTTACATATAATTTAAATAATACTAAGAAAAGATACCATAGCATACTTATTTGAATTCAAATTAAAAGAATCCAACTATTTTTTGTAAATTTTCCTTTCTCTTGTAAATAGAAATAAACTTATACCCTAAGAATGTGAATATTTTTTTGTAGTTTTTTTTTTTAATATATTTTTTTTTTAAATAAAACCTATTAAGAGTAAGATAAAAGTTTAAAATATTAAGATTAGACCTAAAAAAAATATTTTACACTAAAGTATAGAATTTAGGGTGTGGTCAAAAATTAGGTGTTCACAGCATGCCCCTCTTTGCTTGAAAACATGAATAGTTTTCAGGCAAAGAAAAATGAACAAGGTGACTGATTTTTGACCTCACTATTATTTAAAAAGGAAAAGAAGATAAAAGAAAAAGGTGCGACCGAGCCTTGGTTTTAGGCAGCCTACATATCCCGGGTTGTAAGGGAATCAGGTCATGTGTAGTTCAAGGGAAAAAGAGTGACGGAGTACGCTTAGATAGAGAGCCGAGTGAAGTTCCGTCGAGGTTCCGATCCGCGGTTCCTACTATTACATCAAAATGAAAAGAAAATTACATACTCTTGAAATCTAAAAGTTACAAAATTCCTATCTAAATGCCATCTGGAATCTTGTCTTGATTCTTGACTTGCTTCCCCATTGACTTTAGACTGAAACTTGAAGCTCTCGGTGTAACAGACTATGAAACATTCTCATAGGCTTGTTTCTTGATCAGCTGATGAGAAGATGGATCTTGAGACCCTATGTCTCTGCATGCATTACGCCAAAGCTGGTTGTGGCTGGTATTGAGATCAAATGTTCCACTTTCTCTGGCAAGAGCTGAAATCTTATTTTTGCACATCCAATCCGTGCTTTGCAGAAAAACCTACAAGCCATCACAAACAAACAAAACGAACAAAAATTTTCTGCCCCAGTTTGCACTAGGAAATTTTTGTGAGTTATTGAAAATACATTAAATTATCTTTTTATTGCAAAATAAAGAATTGAAAAAGACATGAGATTTTTTTTATAATATTTTATAATAGGGATTGTCGTACCCTATGTTAACAAGAAATGCAACCATGGGATGTAGTACCCTGTATTGGCAATAAGGTGAGGCTCTTGGCACTCTAGGATGCTACTAGGGAATGTCGTACCCTATGTTGAAAAAACAAAAAAAGTAATGCAGCCAGGGGATGTAGTACCTTGTGTTAGCAATAAGATGAGGCTCGTGGCACTATGGGATTCTACTAGGGAATATCGTACCCTACGTTGGTAAAAACTAATGCAGCTAGGGGATGTAGTACCCTGTGTTAGCAATAAGATAAGGCTCGTGGCACTCTGAGATGCTGCTAGGGAATGTCGTACCCTATGTTGGCAAAAAGTAATGCAGCCAGGGGATGTAGTACCCTGTGTTGGCAATAAGATGAGGCTCGTGGCTCTCTGAGATGCTACTAGGGAATGTCGTACCCTATGTTGGCAGTAAAAATGAGGCTCGCGGCACTCTGGGATGCCACTAGGGAATGTTGTACTCTATGTTGGCAGTAAAAATGATGCAGCCAGGGGATGTAGTATCCTGTATTGGCAAAAGGATGAGTCTCGTGGCACTCCAAGATGCTACTAGGGAATGTCGTACCCTATGTTGGCACTAAAATGCAACCAGGGGATGTAGTACCCTGTGTTTGGCAATAAAATGAGGCACGTGGCTCTCTGAGATGCTACTAGGGAATGTCGTACCCTATGTTGGCAATAAAATAAGGTTTGCAGCGTTTTGAGATGCTACTAGGGATCGTCGTACCCTATGTTGGCAGAAAAAGAGAAAAAAATGCAACCAAGGGATGTAGTACCCTATATTGAAGATAGGGTATTGATTCCCTATAATGAAACTAAAAATAACATGATTACATGTATTAGGAGAAAATCAAGGATTTGAGAACTTCACTTGGTGGTGTTCGTCTTTTCACGAACTGTTTCCTAAAATTGTTATGTTCCTGTTCTAAACAAAGAAAGATTTGTTAGTTTTAAAATGGTGGTCGGGTTGTGGCCTTGATTTCTTGGGCGACTTGACCTTGCGTCTATTACACTTGTTAGAAAAACTGACTTCGTCGATGATTGTACAAGTTGCATGGAGATTCTGTCTTTTCTTTCTGGAGATCTTCTTTCTCAACATCAAAACCTAACCATTTTGCGCCTATCACCATTTGTGTTCATGGTGCAAACAACCTTGCTTCCCAAAAATCTTTGACTGAGTAACTTTTGTTGACCCTTGGAACATTATTTAGTCCTTCCAGCCTTTTTCTCGTCAAGGAAAATCGCAGATGGCTTTATGCCTTTTCCTATACGGTTTATGCCCAGCAATCTTTGCTTTATATAACGGGGAAACTGTAACCAATTTTGCGGCCTTTTCTTTGCTTTGCTTTGACAAGATTATACTGAAAGGGACTCAAAAAAAGTAATGCGAAAGAAAACAAGAAGGTGACCTAATAGATATTACAACTTAATCAAGAAGTGTCCCTTTCAGAAGAAAAAATAAGAAAGGACTTATCTAGAGGAAATATGCTGACTTTAATGAACATGACATGCACTTTGGACTGGATGCCCGATCCGTTTGAACCGTCTAATTCTCGAAATCTGCTGTAAACTTAACTTTGAAACTGAGTTCTTTGTCTTGACCATGCTTGTGTCGGGATGTACGAAGCCTTAAATCGATCAATGATGCCCTTTGTGGGTTTTCACCAATTGACCTCTCTCATCTATCTTTCTCTCAACTCACCATTGCCTTATAGTGCCCGTGAGGGTTTTCACCAATAAGACTCTCTCATTTATTTTTCTCTCTTTACAATGACTGAGGCATCACCCGTAGTATACTGACTTAGCATTCTCGAAAGTTGATCAGAATGTCTTAGCAGGGAAAGGTAAAAAGAAATACTCAACTGAATTACAACTTTTGGACCCATTTTGATGGAACAACCATCGAAAATAAAATAAAACCATGCCCCAGTTTATTTGAATACTTAGGACATGTGGATTTTTGTTTTGGTGTGACCGAACCCCAGAGTGAGGCTGCCTACGTATCCTTTCGGAATCAGGTCAGACGTAGTTCAATGAACATGAACTTGTTTTGATGGATTTTTTTTTTTTTTTTAAATACATTGGTTCCAAAAGAGGGGAAAACAAAGAAATATAAACAAGGCTTCAAAGGGATAACTAGGGTTGACCAGTGTTTGGTAGCGAGAATGATAGCCTTTCGTCATCCCAATCTGAGAATGCTAAATATAAGAATGCCCCAACATAGCCATGTCATACATAGTATCTCTTGACCGCATCTGCGTTGACGGATATATCAGTCACCTTTCCTTCTATATCTACCAAATGTAGAGCTCCTTTTGTCAATACTTTCTTGACGAGGTAAGGACCTTGCCAATTCGGTGCGAACTTTCCTTTTGCTTCTTCCTGGTGCGGAAAGATACGTTTCAAAACAAGTTGTCCTACCTCGAATTTTCTTGGGCGCACTTTCTTATTGTAAGCGCGTGCCATTCTTTGTTGGTATAACTGACCAAAACAAACTGCCGCCAAACGCTTTTCATTAATCAAATTCAACTGTTCCAATCGGGACTTCACCCATTCAGTGTCCTCAATCCCTGCTTCAACAATGATTCGGAGAGAGGGAATCTCAATTTCAGCAGGTATGACCGCTTCAGTTCCATAAACCAATAAGTAGGGCGTTGCACCAACTGATGTACGGACAGTTGTCCGGTATCCCAAAAGAGCAAAAGGTAGTTTCTCGTGCCATTGTCTAGACCCTTGGATCATCTTCCTAAGAATCTTCTTGATGTTCTTATTTGCAGCTTCAACAGCTCCATTAGCTTTGGGACGGTAAGGAGTAGAATTGCGATGCTCAATTTTAAATTGTTCACATACCTCCTTCATCAGATGACTATTCAAATTAGCAGCATTATCTGTAATAATGGTTTTTGGAATACCGAAACGATAGATAATGTTGGAGTGAACAAAGTCTACTACTGCTTTCTTGGTAACTGCTTTCAATGTAATAGCTTCCACCCATTTGGTGAAGTAATCAATTGCAACCAAGATGAATCTGTGCCCATTTGAAGCTTTTGGCTCGATTGGGCCAATGACGTCCATTCCCCAAGCAACAAAAGGCCAAGGAGCCGACATAGGATACAACTCTGAAGGAGGCGAGTGAATCAAATCACTGTGAATCTGACACTGGTGGCACTTGCAAACAAAACAAAAGCAATCTCGTTCCATAGTAAGCCAATAATATCCTGCCCGAAGGATTTTCTTTGCTAGAACATATCCATTCATGTGCGGACCACAAACTCCCGAATGCACCTCATTCATAATCATTTCAGCTTCTTTGGCATCTACACATCTCAACAAATTCAAATCCAGAGTTCTTTTGTATAGGATTTTCCCACTCAAAAAGAAACCATTAGAGAGTCGCCTAATAGTTCTCTTTTGATCCCTATTAGCATGTTCCGGATATTCTCTTGTTTTCAGAAACTGCTTAATATCACGATACCATGGTTCACCATCTGGTTCTGCTTCAATTGTATTGCAATAACCATGTTGATCCCGAATTTGAATTTCTAATGGGTCAATGTGAGTATTACCCGGATATGGAAGCATTGAGGCCAGGGTGGCCAAGGCATCAGCTAATTCATTGTGAAACCTGGGAATGTACCTGAATTCGATGGACTTGAACCTTTTGCTAAGATCCTCCACACATTGTCTATATGGAATGAGCTTGATGTCTCGAGTCTCCCAATCACCTTGAGCCTGCCGAATAAGCAAATCTGAATCTCCCATCACCAACAATTCATGCACATTTAGGTTTATTGCCATGTTCAGACCCATGATGCAAGCTTCATATTCTGCTGTGTTGTTTGTACAGAAAAAACGAAGTCGCGCCGTGGCAGGGTAATGTTGCCCAGTAGGTGATACCAGAATTGTCCCAATCCCTACGCCTTTGATGTTGACAGTCCCATCAAAGTATAGTTTCCAAATTTGACTGTCATCTTGGACTACTTCTTCAACTAAATTAACCTCTTCATCTGGGAAATATGTGTTCAAAGGCTCATACTCATCATCAACCGGGTTTTCTGCCAGATGATCAGCCAAAGCTTGTGCCTTCATGGCAGTGCGAGTGACATAAACAATATCAAACTCTGTGAGCAAGATTTGCCATTTTGCTAATTTGCCAGTTGGCATCGGCTTCTGAAAGATGTACTTCAGGGGATCCATTCGGGATATGAGGTAAGTTGTATAGGCCAAAAGATAATGCCTAAGCTTCTGGGCGACCCAGGTTAAAGCGCAACATGTTCTTTCCAAAAGAGTGTATTTGGCCTCATAAGTGGTGAACTTTTTGCTCAAATAATATATTGCTTGTTCCCTTTTTCCTGTGGCATCATGTTGACCCAGAACACAACCAAAGGAACTATCCATTACTGACAGATATAAAAACAGAGGCCTATCAGGTTCCGGCGGGACCAAAACAGGGGGATTTGACAAATATTCCTTGATCTTATCAAAAGCTTCTTGGCACTCATCTGTCCACTTGATAGCGGCGTTCTTTTTCAACAACTTAAAAATAGGCTCACATGTGGTTGTAAGCTGCGAGATGAACCTGCTAATGTAATTCAACCTCCCGAGTAAACTCATGACTTCTGTTTTGTTCTTCGGGGGAGGCAGCTCTCGAATGGTCTTTATCTTGGAGGGATCTAACTCAATGCCTCTTCGACTAACTATAAAACCCAAAAGCTTCCCAGAAGGAACTCCAAATGCACATTTGGCTGGATTGAGTTTGAGATTGTACCTTCGTAGCCTTTCAAAGAACTTTTTCAAGTCTTGCACATGGTAAGCTTGTGTTCTCGACTTAATGATCACATCATCAACGTACACTTCAATCTCTTTATGCATCATGTCATGGAATATGGTAGTCATGTCTCTCATGTAAGTTGCTCCTGCATTCTTCAAACCGAATGGCATGACCCTATAACAATAAGTTCCCCATGGAGTTGTGAAGGCGGTCTTTTCTGCATCTTCTTTATCCATCAGAATTTGGTGATATCCGGCATAACAATCCACAAAAGATTGGATTTCATGTTTAGCACAATTATCAACAAGGATATGAATGTTGGGTAAGGGAAAGTTGTCCTTTGGACTTGCTTTGTTTAAATCCCTATAGTCAACACAAACTCTGATTTTCCCATCCTTCTTTGGCACTGGCACAACATTTGCTAACCATGTAGTGTATCGGACGACCCTGATCACATTTGCACTTAGTTGCTTCGTGATTTCTTCTTTAATCTTATCACTCATGTCTGTCTTAAACTTCCTTTGTTTTTGCTGGATTGGTGGAAAATTAGGATGTGTGGGAAGCTTATGGATCACTAGATCGGCACTCAAACCCGGCATGTCATCATACGACCAAGCAAATACATCTCTGTACTCGAACAAAACTTGAATTATGGCATCTCTCATCTTTTGTTCAGTATGAATGCTTATTTTTGTTTCTCTGGTTTCTTCAGGACTTCCCAGGTTAATTGCCTCAGTTTCATTTAAGTTAGGCTTAGGCTTATTCTCAAATTGATCCAATTGCCTTTTCATTTCTCTAAAAGCCTCATCTTCGTCATACTCAACTTCTTGATTCATTATTTCGAGATTAGACAGCTTTTTAAGATCTGGGCATGAATTCCGCATGCATGTCATATTTTTAAAGCCAGCATTATCGAAACTGAAAATGATAAAAAAAATAACAAAAATTAGGGAAATAAAAAGATAGAATTTTACTACGAAAATGGAACTTCATTTCATTGAATTTGAAAGGATAGAAGGGTTAACATCACAGCAAAGCAATTAAACTAAAATATCTGGATTACAACCCTTAAAATAATCCAAATACAGAAAAAATAACAAAACAGGCTACCAAGACTCCTTCCTGATGGGAAGAGGAGTTGCTTCCCAGTTGCTGAGCGAGGTATCTGGACCAATCATTTGAACACTTGCACGGCTAGGGCCCTCCCCAACTTGAACCATATTGATCTCATAGAACATCTCCTTGAGACCCTGGCAAACTCCGTCAATGTCATCCTGAGTAGAAGGATTTTGGACTTCTTCAAATTGTGGCTTGACAAAAGAGTAGGCAATGTGAGGGATTGGTTTGGACAGCTTCCAACCATTCTTTTTGCGGGCCTTGGCTCTTTCTATGTCAGCTGATGTTGGTTTAAAGCCCAAGCCAAAGGTATTTTTCTTCAAAAATAGAGCAATGGGGTTCACAATTCCTTGCAGAGAGGATCCCAATCCTTTTCCTGGTTCATAGCCGTTCCTCAACATCAGCGAAGCTACCATCATAGATGTGGCTGAAAGACGGGGATGCAGAATTGGTTTTCCTTCTTCCACTTGGTCCACCTCTATCACCTCAAATGCTTGATATATGATGGATTCACATCCTTCCTTGGCCTCGATATATGGAATGGATGGGTCTTTATAGACAGATGAGTCGTCCTCCCCATGAACAATAATTTCTTGCCCGTCACACTCGAATTTGACCATTTGATGTAGGGTGGATGGTACAGCTCTGGCCATATGGATCCACGGCCTTCCCAAAAGAAAATTATAGGAAGTTTCCATATCTAACACTTGAAAGACAATGTTAAAATCAACCGGGCCGATTGTCATGGTGAGTTCGATTTCCCCAATAGTGTCTCTTTTGAACCATCAAAAGCTCTGATGCTGACATTACTGGTTCGAATTCTGTTATTGTTGATGTTCAGCTGTTGTAGAGTAGAAAGGGGACACACATCTACACTTGAGCCTCCGTCAATCATGACTCCTTTTACGTAGTGCCCTTCACATTTGACCATAAGATGCAAAGCTCTATTGTGGCCAGCCCCTTCCTCAGGCAAATCATCATCGCTGAAAGTAATTCTATTTACTTCAAAGAATCTTTCAGCCATTTTTTCTAGCTGATTCACCGTTGTCTTTTCTGAGACATATGCCTCGTTCAGAGTTTTGATCAACACACGACGATGCTCTTCTGAATGCAAAAGCAGAGATAACAAAGATATCTGAGCAGGAGTTTTCCTTAGTTGGTCAATGATTGAGTAGTCTTGCAATTTCATCTTCTTAAAGAATTCCTCTGCTTCTTTTTCTGCAACGGGTTCTTTCACTGGCAAGTGACTTTCCCTGGCTTGCTTAGCTTTTCTCAATTCCTCTGGTGAATAACACCTTCCAGAGCGGGTCAAGCCCCCCATTTCACCTGTTTCTTCAACTATCTCTTTTCCTTTGTATGTCATGACAGTCTTGTTATAATTCCAGGGAATAGCTTTTGTGTTTGTCACTAGGAGTTGGGCAACAGGTCGGATCACGGCTGGCTCTGTTATATTCCTCAAACCATTATTCGGAATGATCTTTTGAATGCCTCCGGGGATGTAAAGTTTTGGCCCACCCAATTGAACCGCAACCTTTTTTGTGCTTCCAGGAACATAGAATCGTTTTTTCAGAACATGCCAAGTTCAAACTAGAATTCGCACCTTTCACCATCAATGGTGCCAATTGCGGCGGGCTCACTATCACTTTTGGTTCTGGCCCTATGGTTCTAACAACCATCTCTGTCTTGCCAGACTGCTTATAATCCCGATCATCACAAATCATCCCAATAAAATGTGTATTATCATGAGTTGGGAGCGGATTGTTTGTGATATTAGGAGTATCCTCATTGTTTGTTACCACAATTGCCTTTGCTTCAATCAAATTTTCAATGGCTTTCTTTAATGTCCAACAGTTTTCAGTACTATGCCCTTGGGTGTTAGAGTGATACTCACATCTTGCATTTGAGTCAAAACCTTTTGAATTTGGATTCACATAACGCGGCATAATAGGTTCAATCAACTTCAACTGCATCAACTTTCGAAATAGGCTTGTATACGATTCTCCAATTGGGGTGAACTCTTTCTTTGGCTCCTGTTCTCTCACATATTCTTGTCGGGGACGAGGATTATATGGTGCCTGAAAATTTGGCCGGAGTTGACGGGAGCCTTGTGGAATCGGTGCCTGCCATTGTTGGTGATTGGGAGGCCTAGCATAAGCCTGAGCATTAAACAATGTGTACTGTTGCAGGGGAACTGAGTATCGGGGACCTTGAGGTGGATAATAATGTTGAAGAGAATTGGATAGTCCTTGTTGAAATTGCACGTAAGAAGGAGCTATTCCCCTTTGAACTCCCCCGAACCCAGATGCCATCATGGATCCTTCCTCCTTCTTTTTCCGATTTCCGAAATTGCCTGACCCGCTTTGAATTGCTTGTGTGGTTGCCTTAAGGGCTGCCTGACTCACAATTTTGCCTGACTTCATGCCATTCTCAACTATTTCACCAATCTTAATCGTCTCAGCAAAAGGTTTACCGATGGTGGCCAACATGTAATGGAGGTAATCTGGATCCTGAGCTTGGAGAAAATAGTCAATCATTTCTGCCTCTTTCATTGGTGGTTTGACCCTAGCAGCCTGCTCTCTCCACTTGATTGCATATTCTCTGAAGCTTTCTGTTGGTTTCTTCTTTATGTTGACGAGAGAGGAGCGGTCTGGCACTATATCAATATTGTACTGAAACTGTTGGACAAAATCTTGAGCCATGTCATTCCAAACGTGCCAGTGAGAGATGTCTTGATCTATGAACCACTCTGAAGCAATTCCTGTCAAACTTTCCCCAAAATAAGCCATGAGCAATTCTTCTTTGCCTCCCGCTCCCCTTAGTTGGTTACAATACCTCTTCAAATGGGCAACGGGATCACCATGCCCATCATACTTGTCAAACTTGGGGGTCTTGAAGCCGGGTGGCAAATGAACATGAGAAAACATGCATAGATCGTTAAACGAAACACTCTTGTGGCCCCCCAAACCCTGTATGTTTCTCATGGTCTGTTCCAAGCTCTTCATTTTTCTGGTCATTTCCTCTTGTTCCATATTCTTTTCCGGCTTTTCGATCTCAATTGGGAACACGTTATGAGAAGTGTGCTTGTATGAATCTGGAACCTTTAAAGTCAGTTCTGGAGAGTAATGTTGGGCATCATGAGCATCCAGCTGTGGATCATTATTGGACTTTTGAGCAAGAGCCGGTTGAGGGACAGTGAAAGTATGGACAATGGGTATAGTAGGTGGGTCATTTCTGAGGGGTGCGATTGGAGGACGTGGAATGGAGGTACTGGGGGTAGTGGGGAGGTTAAAGCTCGGACTGAATCCAGGTTGATACAATGGGTTACTTGTTATGGAGATAGGCACTTGAGTGGCAACTGACACATTATGAAGATTGTCCGAAGGCCCTATGGGTAGTGAGGGTGGTGCTTGTCCATTCACCCAGGCTTGGTACATCTCTGCCAATTGTTGCTTCAACACTCTTACTTCTTCAACCAGTCCTGAACCTTGTTCAACCAATTGTCCATGGACATCATCATTATCTGACTCATTCTCACTGTTGTTTGCCATTCTACTTTTTCCTTTTGATCTCGTGTTGTAAGGGTGAGTCGCCAGTTTAAACCACAAACCAACCACCTCTGTTTTACTTTATCTTAAAAAATGACAAACAACAAACGTGTTAGAGTTAGGCATTTTGCAGATATTAATCACACATTATATGTTATGCACCTAATGCCATTTTCATTTCTAAAATGATCTTGGAAGGTTTTATGTTTCATCCCGGCTTATTGATTTATTGGTTTATTTTCATCTTGAATTTAGCGGTTTTTTTTTTCATTCATTTTTTTTATAGATTAATTATGGTTATGATCGCATCCGATGAGGATTGCCTACGTATCATGACGCCGCATGAATCAGACCATTACGTAGTTCAGGGGAAAATAATAATAGTAGATTTTTAATAATAATAGTAGATTTTTTTTTTTTTTTTAACAAAACGAAATAATACAATAACAGAAAGGACATTACATTGAAAATGACTTACCAAACTCTGACAAGACTAAAAGACAGCGATTTTAAAGATTCAACAATGACTCAAACTAAAACATAACTACTACATAAAAAGTTCTAACAACTACGACTATAATTCAACTCCACAATCTTCTGGCTTTCAAACACTGGAACATCTGCTCATGGTGGGGCTTGCCCTGGTTGACCCCCTAATGTACGGTACATCCTTTCTAACTCTGCTGCAAGATGACGGGCAAAAGTAGGTGCATGCTCCAAAAACTTCTCATAATCCATCCCTTGGCAGTTCACATAACTTTGAGCGGTATAAATAGCCAAATTATGAACTTGCTCTTTGAAGTACTGGAAATTCTGGTCTCGTTCTTGTAACTGCTGCTGGCGAGTGGTGGCTATCTCCCTTATGTGGCCCTCACGATCTAAGGCTGACTCCAACTGAGCCCGAAGTCTAGCCTGCTCGAGTCTCGCCTGAGCCATATCCCTATCAAAATCTGCATGCTGGTATTCTCTATTGTACCTTCTCATTTCTTCCAACTGTGCGTGGAGCTGAGCTTCTGAACGTACCCAATGGGCCTTCTCTCTCTCGAATTGAGCCCTCTTTTCTTCAAATTGTGTTACTTGGCGATCCTTACTTGATTCGGCCTTCTCATTTAGCTGTACGATCTTTTCATTGGCTTTGTCCAATGACTTTTCAGTCTTTGCCAAGAGGGAATCATAATCTTGCACTTTTTCCATCAGATTGGCAATGGTTCTCTGGTCTTTCCAACTTCTCACTGGCACTTCAGAGGCTTTCTTCATCTGTTGAAGTTGAGTACGAAGGGCTTCATTTTTGCAGATCAGACTCTTCTTTTCCCCTTCGGCTTCTTGTTCTTGCAAGTCTTTCCCAAAATTGAGGTTTCTCAGCCTTTCTTCTAAGGCATGAATAGTTGTTTTGTATCCCTTTTCCCGTTCACCCCAAGCCAACCGTTCTTGGATTTTATCATCAAAGGCTTGAACATGCGGCCTTTTTGTGGGCCTTTTGGGCTCTGGCACATCATCCACGTGAGACCTCTTCCCAAACCATATAGCATAACCCGGATCTACCTCACCTCTCGCAGGATCTGGCACCTGAGTATCATATTTCAAGTAGCGACAACCATTCCAAATTTGCTGGATTAAAGCTTCGGGGAGTGGGGCTTCGGGGTGTAGCTCAATAACTTGCACACTCAAATCTTCATCCTTAGGTATTACTTGGTACCTTCCTAGCTGTCTTAGAACTCTGTGTGGCGCATACGGCTGGACACTTCTCAAACCCAATAACAGCAAATAACTTTTTATGGCCGACATGTGTATCACCTCTCTTAGCGGGAGCCATCCCAAAGTCCACTCAATTTGACTTGCATTTTAAGATCTTAGGTGGGATATCCAGGCTTCCGCCCCTTCTGGAGAGTTGTAATCTTTTACTCTTTCTTCGTAACTCTCAATGAAATTGTCCTTGTTTGGACCATAGCTCATGAACTTGGGGTGATGTCGGAGATGCTCAATCAACCACATTTGTAACAAAATATTGCACCCTTCGAAGAATTTTGCCCCGGACTTGCACAAAGTCAACGCCCGATAAATGTCTGATAGAATGATCGGGGCAAGAGTGTGATGTTCTTTGGTAGTGAGGACCTGTACAACCCTGGCTATGCGGGTATCAATTGTCCGCTCCTTGTTTGGGAAGACCATAATTCCCAGAAATGCCATTATGAAGGCGAAGCGACGATGAATCTGCCATGTATCTTTGTTTTGCTTGTTGTTAAGGCCTCTTTCATGCATTTCAAACCCATTTGGCTGCCCGAACCTAGAGTACAGGAAGTAGAAAGAACAACACCCTTCGACTACGTTGGTCTTTCTAATTTGCTTACTGATGTTCAGAAGATCGAAGAATCGGTGTACAGAAAGATCCCTCGGGAATATGAGCTCCTGTTTTCTCAAATCCCTGCCAAAACCGGAATATCCAGCTATCTCTTCTAAAGTGGGAGTTAGCTCAAAATCGAAGAAGCGAAAAACATTGTGAACAGGGTCCCAAAAAGTCACTAGTGCCTCAATCAAATCGTCCCGTGGTTTAATTTTCATAATATCTGTGAGGGCTCCCACGTACTTGGTGACCCATTTCTGACCATCTTCTCCTAAATCATACCACCAAATCTGAAGCTGAAGTGGAGCCTCGTCTACAACTGTGAACGGTGTGTTCTGGACAGTGCTCATTTTGTACCTGTGGGTGGTTAAGGTTAGGGTTGACACTAGTCTCAAGAGACAGAACCAATGCACTCCTTTTGCAAACAATCTTTTGTAAATAACTCAATTTTAAGAAAAATCAACGAAAAAAGGGGGGCTATTTTTGCAATTGTGACCGAAGAAAGGGTGGCTATTTTTGCAACTATGGCCCCTTCTTACTTTCAAGGATAGCTTTAGGGCCGGGGGAAGGGCATTATGGTAAAAGTGATTCCCAATTGACAGACACGTCTGTTCTTGCGAGAACATCCCTTCAACAATTTTGAAGATGTTCGCTATTCCGACAGGAACGATTTGGGATTAACCGAAGTTGAGTCTGCTTATTTGTTTTTTGATTAACAAAAAAAACACTAGACACATTTCTTTTTTCTTTTTTTTTTTAGTTATTTTAGAAAAATGGGGCCGAACCCTATGAAGGTTGCCTACGTATCTCACATCCGGTGAGAATCAGACCCGCGTAGTTCGTAAATATTTTAGGAATAGGATGACACTTTTTTTTTTTTGAAAAATTCAAGTATTTTTTTTTTTTGGATAAATACTGAGATTTTCGAAAATCGGGTAAATTTTCTCCCTCATATTTTCTTCTTTCTGGTTTTCCCTCAATATTTTTATATTTTTATTTTATTTTAGAAACCGGTCAACATGCACAAACCAAATTAAACATAATGCACAAGTAGCACATAAGATGCATCAGGATGGTCTTGTAATTTCGGGTACACCTGTCCTAGACGGACCCAACCCCTGTGTTGAGTCCCCAAAGTCAAATGCACATGATGCAAACAAACGTTCCTACTAGGGATCCGGCATGAGGCTATGTTATTCTAGGTTTAAATCCTAAGGGGAGTGTTTTAGACCTGGCTTACCCAAGCGGACAGCTTGAGCCGAGGTGGGGGTAACGTACCGGGAGCACGAAAGTCTACCCGGCCTAGTTACTGACCCAGCCTCGTTCTAATTGGTATGACTTCTAACAGAAAAGTGGGCCACGCGCACGTGTGCACCATAAATTCAGAAGACTCGGAAGGGAGGCGTAAGAAGATAATTTAATACAGTTCAAATAATATCAAAGCGGTACATAAGCGACAATTAGCACATTAGACTCAAAAATACATTAATAACATCAAATCAATAAAGCCAAGTATAAATCATCTTATAAGCTCGAATTCTAAACCCCGAACTAGAAATTCTGGGTTCTTATCCCCAGCAGAGTCGCCAGAGCTGTCACACCTCCTTTTTTCCGGGGGGATGGTGCTAAAAGAGTTTTTCCAATTTAAGTGACATTATTCGAAATGGGATTATTTATTTAATCAGAGTCGCCACTTGGGATAATTTATGGTGTCCCAAGTCACCGGTTTATTTTAAATCCCAAATCGAGAAAATTTGACTCTGTTTTACGGTCCGTGAACACAAAAGACCGGGTAAGGAATTCTGTTAACCCGAGAGAAGGTGTGAGGCACTCTCGGATTCCGTAATTTTAGCACGGTCGCTTTAATCATACCTGGCTTAATTAAATGGTTTAATTACTCCTTTTAGAACCTATGTACATTTACCTTTTTACTGCTTTTAATTGCTTTATTATTTGTAATTAATGAAATTATTTTGAAACGAATCACGCGTACGTGTATTCGTTTTATTTGGTGTGTCATGAATCATGTCACGTATACGTGTACACAATTAATAAATATTATTATTTTTAATATAGGTTTGTCCAAAGTTGCGCGAACGCATACTTTGGTTTTAATTTTAAAAATCGTAACTATGTCACGCGAACGTGTACATAATCACGATAATTGATTGGTTAACACGCGCCTAAAGCATACTAGCGTATTTAGAGTATTCCATTTATCTATCTTTTTTATCCGAGACATTTAGTTATATATTGTTTAATATGTTTTATTTATTTATTGCAACGAGTCATGAATTAGTTTGTGACATATCTCACTCACTCACAATTATTTTTATTACCAATCAATCGGCCTTGACTTTCACCTAAGCTCAGTTTATTAATAACTTTCCCCTAATACAGTTTCAATATTAATGTAAGAATAATACTTAAACTAATCAAAATAATATACAAAAGTAACAATAATAATTATTTAATGCAAATTATGAGCTAAACCTTTAAGAGAAGCTACTGAAAGTTCCATTAAGTTAGTTTTAAAAACAAATCAAAATATATGGGCATGAACTACATGGCACCATATCAAGTAATGCCGTATCTTTATGGATTGGAGAGTGTCATAGAATGGAAAACTTAACGTGTATTTCTCATAGGTTAATTAAATAATTTATTATATCATAACCATAGTAATACTAATTCTTTAGTTAATACGCTTTAAAGCTGACTATTCAGAAACTTGTTTAAACCATACCTACTAAATACTTGAAACAGATATTAAACATATTCTCGATAATCAAAGAAGTTATATATTGTCATTACGAAATATTTTATTTTTAATAATTAATTTTAATTTAAGATATGCATCCCAACGAACAAATTCACAATAGAACTAAATTTCTCCACAACTTATTAAACACAGAAAGTAACTATAACAAGAGAAGAATAAGAACCTGTACGGTGAAGATCTTTACTATATATATCGAGAAAATACCAACAAATAGATATCCAATGTCGAACTTGAAATAGCAACGAATAACAGTGAACCATACACCGAAAACTCAACGAGAACTTTTAAAACTTGGATCTTGAACGAAAATTCCCAACTTTATGTGCTTTGTGAGAATGGAACTTGAGATTTTGTTAGTCCTCCTCTTTGATACCAATTAATATTTGTGTTCTCTTTTCCGTGGGAATATGTATTTTTCTATTTTTTCCTCCAATGTGTTGGGTGCCCCCCTTTTTTCATTTGTCCAGTCCTCCCTTATGCAGTGATCGGAAACTAGTATTTTTGTGAAGTGGGGGGAAGATCATGTGTAAGTTAGTAGGGGACGTGAGGGGAGTGGCAATATGGGATGGATCTGTGGTGAGATATATTAGGGGAAAATGTGGAGATAATGATGGAGTTGGAGAAATGGGGCTTTGGGAGGACGGAATTATTGGTGTAGAGTGACGTGAGAGTTGGGGGGAGTTAGGATTGATAGATCAGATAGGAGTTAGCTAAGATCTCTTCTTCTTCTTCTTTTTTTTAAAATTAAAAATATGTTATTTTATTTACTTCTTTTATTTAAAGAAAAGGTAAGGTAAAATACATAAATAAAAATATGAACCCACTTCTTTTAGACTAAGAAAAATGTATGAAAATTAAATATTTACATATAATTTAAATAATACTAAGAAAAGATACCATAGCATACTTATTTGAATTCAAATTAAAAGAATCCAACTATTTTTTGTAAATTTTCCTTTCTCTTGTAAATAGAAATAAACTTATACCCTAAGAATGTGAATATTTTTTTGTAGTTTTTTTTTTTAATATATTTTTTTTTTAAATAAAACCTATTAAGAGTAAGATAAAAGTTTAAAATATTAAGATTAGACCTAAAAAAAATATTTTACACTAAAATAGTATCGAATTTGAGTGCGGTCAAAAATTAGGTGTTCACAATAAGAAATTGAACGAGTTTCTCCCTGAGTTCGGGGCTCAACCCCGTTCCCAAGTATACCTTTCGCTCGGGCCAGTGCTCGATTAATATGACTTGCTCTAGCTCTTCGATTGTTAATTTGGTGGCTTCGGAATCATCGGGATTCACGAAAGATCGAGGGACCCTTTGATCATCATCCTCTTCGATTTTCTGGTTATCTGGTTGGGTCGAAGCCGATGTCTGTGATTGCTATTTGGTGTCCCTTTCTCCTTCCGGGCCCGATCCTTTTATCGGCGAAAGTGAGGACATTGGTTTAGCTTCATCGACGGCGAACATTTCCTTTGCGGCTGGCTGTTCTCCGTACACCGTTTTGACACATCCCGATGTCGGGAATTTGAGGGCCTGGTATAGGGTCGAAGGTACGGCTCTCATGTAGTGGATCCATGGCCTTCCGAAAAGGGCATTATATCTCATATCGCCTTCGATCACATGAAACTTTGTTTCATGGATGGTTCCAGCCACGTTTATTGGTAGGATTATCTCACCCTTTGTGGTTTCGCGTGCCATATTAAACCCATTTATGACCAGAGTTGCGGGTACGATCTGATCCTGTAGGCCGAGCTGCTCTACTACCTTCAATCGGATGATATTGGCCGAGCTACCTGGATCGATTAACACACGCTTAATTTTAGTTTTATTCATGAGTACGGATATTACCAGTGCATCGTTATGAGGTTGGATGACCCCCTCTGCATCTTCATTATCAAAGGACAAAGTCCCCATGGGTGCGTAATCTTAAGTCCGAGATCGCTTTTCCCTCACCATCGATGTTTTAGTGTGTTTAAGTACTAGTCCCTGAGGGGTATCGATGTCACCGATGATCATGTGGATGACGTGCTGCAGTTCTTCTTGCTCGTTTTGCTTGCTGAAATCCCTGCTTTTAAAATGGTTCTTCGCCCTATCACTCAGAAATTCCCGAAGGTGCCCTTCGTTAAACAAGCGAGCTATTTCCTCTCTTAGTTGCTTGCAATCTTCCGTTCTGTGGCCATGGGTACCATGATATTCGCACGTTTGATTGGAATTTCTTCGGGCAGGATCGGTCTGCATGGGTCGAGGCCATTTAGTATCTTTGATGCGTCTGATGGCTGACACGAGAGCGGATGCACCAACGCTGAAGTTATATTCTGATAATCGAGGTGCTTCTATAGGATCAGCATATTTATCGAAGTTGCTCTTACTCATAAGCCCCCGATAATTTTGTCCTCCATCAATCCTTTGATTATTCCGAACTGCATTGCGTGCTGAACCGTTATTCACCCGATCTGCGACGTACGGTCGATATCGGTCTCTGTTCGACCTTTGTTCTTTGTCGATCTTCTTTTGGTTTTTAGTAACTGTCCTGTTCTGATGAACGGGTCCGTACGGAGCTCTCAATTGATCATCATCGACCCTAATTTTTGATGGGTATCGGTTGTGTACATCTGCCCAAGTTATCGCCAGATACTCGATCAAATTTTGTTTCAGCCGATGTGATGTTGTCTAACTTAGCTCGTTCAACCCTTGGGTGAAAGCTTGTACGGCCCAATCGTCTGTGACCGGGGGTAATTCTATGCGTTCCATTTGAAATTGGGATACGAATTCCCTCAGCATTTCATCCTCCCTTTGCTTTACTTTGAAGAGGTCTGATTTCCTCATTGCAACCTTTATGATACCATCATGTGACTTTACGAACGAATCTGGCAAAAGAATCCATGGAATTCGGCGGTAAATTGTGGTACCAGATCATCGCTCCCTTCGAGAGGGTCTCCCCGAACTTTTTCAACAACACGGATTCAATCTCATCTTCTTCCAAATCGTTGCCTTTTATGGCACATGTGTAAGAGGTAACATGTTCGTTAGGATCGGTCGTACCGTTATATTTGAGAATTTCGGGCATACGGAATTTTTTTGGGGATTGGCTTCGGTGCCGCACTCGACGGAAAAGTATTTTGTATGAATTTTTTCGAATAAAGCCCCTTTATCATTGGTGGAGCCCCCGGGATTTGATCGACCCTGGCATTGTACGTTTCCACCCTCTTGTCGTTGGCTTGGACTCGTTTTGTGAGTTCCTCGAGCAATTTAGTAATTCCGGGAGTAGTCCCTGATTCTTGCTCGTTAGATTTCACTATGGCGGGCTCTGTTCTGGGGTGACTTCTCGAAGTGGATTGGCATCCAGCCTGCTTTGTGCGCGAGTTTGGCTCTGTAGCTGAGTTATTACTACTTGTTGGGCTTGTAGCATCTCGAAGATCATACGTTAGCTGGCCCCGATTTCTCCCGCGTTTTGGGTGTCTCGGGCTACGGATCGAGTACCGCCCTGAATGCTTCTTTCCGGTTCGGAGCGCTGATTCGCCTCCAAAGCTATTTGTGAATTGACATCCAATGGTATTTCGGCTCGAATTTCAGGTACTTCGATTCGAGCATCGGTGCCATCGTTAATTGGCCTTCCAGCCCCGGGTGCCAAGTTATTAGTTTCATCATGAAGGCCGGCTTCGTAATCGATCGGTGAAGCCATTTGATTGGTGGTTATTCGTAGCTGATCCGAAATTTAGGATGTTTTCGAAAATGAGTGCAAAGCACAATGGCGTGTTTTTTTAGATTTGTATCAAATAACCACTGTTATCCTCGGTCCCGCGGTGGGCGCCAAACTGTTTATCCAAAAAATGGATAGAGTTGAATTTATACGCAATTCCGAGGATATGTGGCGTAACTTAACACAAAATATAAGGATCAATAGAAATGTAAATATAGATTGCAGAGAATGCTAAATAGATAAGGTTGTCAGAAACAATGAATCTTATGATTCAACAAATAGAATCAATATAAGAAATCTGAAAGAACAATTCTTTACTGTAGGAGAATATAGCACTTTTATTACAATGTAAGCCTAGAAAACTTGTCCTACAGAAATAGTAACCAAGCCCTTTTATAGTGAAGGGATTTGACTCTAAGCATAATAAAATAAACATTCAGTGGGAGACCCATGATAAGTCAGCTTTTTCATAATTTCTGCCAAGATTCTCTCTAGTGGGATTACAACGGCTTTTGTCTGCG
Organism: Nicotiana tabacum; assembly: GCF_000715075.1. NCBI lineage: Eukaryota > Viridiplantae > Streptophyta > Magnoliopsida > Solanales > Solanaceae > Nicotiana > Nicotiana tabacum. The sequence continues at coordinate 84,716,685 of NC_134081.1, read as the reverse complement.
AGCTCGATCTTGCTTGGAACCCTCGATTTTGGTTTGAGCTTGATTTCGGCTCGAACTCGTGATCTTGGTTCGAGCCCGATCTTGGCTCGAGCCCTCGAATTGATTCGATGTCAATATTGGTTGGTCTTTAGATTATCAGCATGATAGATCTACTCTACATCATGGTTCGATTTTGATTCGAGCTCGATAATGATATCGATCTCGACACGGATCGGCCTCCCCAGGTTCGAGGTTAGTTTGTTCCACCTTCAGAATCTTACTTCGATAAATCATCGTTCGAACTCGATCGAACGTGCTAAGGCCGAAATCTATTTCGACCGTATACAATAGTTGATACAACTTATAGAGAATTAATGATGCATATGCGGTATGTTCATGTTGGAGATGCATAAATATGGTAAGGGCTACACTTATTTCAAGGTTTTTATAAAATTGTAAATGGTCATGTGCTACTTCATCTATTATTTTAAGGTTTTCGTTTGGATATTCAGATTCTTTCGCATGATATTAAAGCTACAGGTTAATGAATTTACTGCACATATCTCTGTATATTTGTTAGGATCGGGTTACCGGGTAGTGTGAAATTTAGCCAAACAACGTTATAATGATAATAACAAAGACAATGCAAGTTGATAATAACGGCAATTAAAAAAGATAAAGAAGACACAAATTTAACATGGTTCGGTCAAGGTGACCTACGTCCACAAGCGGAGAGGAGCAATTCTACTATACCAACAAGAGTACAAAAGAGAATACAAAATTAGAGTAAATACTCTAATTAATCCCAAATACCCTAAGAGAATAACCTCACAAGATCACTCCAAAGAAAGGGTTCACATAAGTATTTTCCAACACTCACTCTCTTACAAAATACTCTATAATGAAATAAAAGATGAGAAAGAAAGACAAGAGTGAAAAGCTCTTGAATTTGTGTGTTTACAAATGAGGAGAAACTCATATATTTATAGTAAGAAATCATTTGCCTAATAATGGATATTATGTCATGGCAAATGTCATGAACCACAAATTTATTATAATGGATATTATGTCATAGCAAATGTAATGAAAATTTGGCCATATTACAATATTCTTGTTTTAAGCTAATCTCTCGATTTAGCCCATGGAGCTGCGCTGGACTTCTCTCTATAGTCTACCTAGTCAATCGATCCACTAATATTGGTCCAGACCCAAAATTAGCCCGTTGAATCTTATCTATCTTCTGTCTCTAATTTGTCTCCTTTCACTCTAGGCCCAATCATGTTGAGCCTTCTCTCCCTACTTTAAAAAAAAAAAAAACGAAATAAACATTAAAATAGAAAATCAATAATCTAGTTACACGTGCAGGAGGATGTATAGAAAATGCGCTATATTTGTTTCTCATCAGTTGTATAAAGATTTCAACATGAGCTTAAGTAATCTACACTACTTCCCTCATTAGCTTAAAATTTTGAATTGGATGATCAAATTTCAAGAAATAAACAAACAACCTTCTCTTATTTGGTAAACTTCTTGTAAGTTGCAACGATTCTTTCTTCTTTTTTCTTCTTTTGACTGGAAATCGACTGTTGTTTATAGCACCAATGTCCAACATTTAATTATTCTTCCCTCTCATATATGCTCTTAGCGCTATTGAGTTTGACATGTAGTAATAATATCTAAAATGGATGGACCACCCCCCTTTTTTTTTTGGGTACCCTAGAAAGAAAAAGATCGTTTGAACATGGAGTTGTCCAACTGGAGTTTAAATTTGAAAACACGCCCTGCATTAAACACAAGAATAGAATCATCCCAACTGTAAAATGGACATGTGGCAGTTACCCACACCTTAACTAGGAACGCTATAGCAGATTTCCTTCTTCAAGTACATGAATCATATAACAAGCAGCAGCAACAACAACAACGTACCCAATATAATTTTACATAGTGGGGTTTGGGGAGGGTAGTGTGTACGCACATCTTACCCCTACCTTTGCAGAGGTAGAGAGACAGTTTCCAATAGACTCTCGGTTCAGGCAAGCATAAGTACCACAATAATAACAAAAAATAATACTGGACAACACCAAAAAATCATGTAGAAGCATAGAAAAGAAAAAAAAAATTCAAATAAGCCTACTACCAACCGAATCACATAACAAGCAATTCAACTTTATTTTCAAATGCAATAATGATATGCAGAATTCTTGCATTGTCAATATAATTTAACAACCTACTTATCTTTTAGGTTAATAATCACTTATACAACAAAGGTAGTGCTTTTGTCCAATTTATGTGATGCTATTTGGATTTCAAAATCGAGTCGAACGAGTTTTTTTCTTATCGTGATTTTTTAATATGCCTTTTAAATAGTTTAAATTATTAAAATATTATAATTTATAGTATTTTTTATGTACTTTTAAAAATATGTAAATTTTTCTAAAAATAATAAAAGATTTTACATCAAAATTAATACATAGTCAACATTAAATAAATTGACTCTTAAACTCCAAACAAATAATAACATAAATTGGGACAAAGAAAATATTACCTATGACTTTCTTCTAAGTGATTGATAATCAGGGACGGATCTAGAGTACAAAGATCGGGTTCATCGAAACCCAGTAACTTTTATTTATATTTTATATATGTACTAAAAAAATTATTAAATATTTATAAATATCATATCATGAACCCAGTTGAGATCGTGGTAGAACCTATTAACTTTCTATCAATTAAAAAAATGTAAAGCCCACACCATATTCGAGTGTTCCCACGCGTGGCAATGGTTCCTTGGTTGGAAGCTGAACTTGGACGTTGACCAAAACCTTGTTTAATTAATAACACCTTTTCGCGGACCACACCACCCCCATATCCTAGGCGGTTTCGTGGCCCCTCGAAATCTTAATCTCAAATGCCATGTACTCCTACGTACTCGTACTAGTATATAATCGCCCAACATACCACTCTTTCGGATCATCATTCAAGCAACAACAGTTGGTTAAAACGAACCCTTCCTAATTTCTGTACTCTTAATTCGAGTCTGAAAAAGTACGTACACGGGTCAGTATAAATATAATGGTGTGTTTTTGCTTTTTGGTGGATCAGAAGAGGATGATGAGGCAGAGTAAGCCAGTAGCTGGTTCGTGTTCGCGTTGCGGCCATGGTGCTCAAGTTGCTGATATGCGCACTGCTACCAGATTTTGCTACGTCCCCTTTTACTGGAAGTCTTGGAAAGCTATTATCTGTTGTTTCTGTGGTGCCGTTCTTAAGTCTTACCGATAAAATCATCCGTTTCTCTATCTTTTTAACCGTACTAGTATATGTAATTAAGTTATGTATTTTGTGAGTTTTCCTTAACTGATCGTGAGTGAATTAGCAAATAAAAGTAGAAAGATATAATGAATATATATATATATATCGTGGTGTAATCCAGTATTGCTTGATCATGGAGTTAGCTAGCTATAAAGACAAAATTCCTAACTTCACATATATAGCCTTTTGTATTCATGATTTAATAATGTCAAATGAAAGGGTTTAATTTCTTCTTTCTCTTTCTGACGTTTCAAATAGTGCATTCGTGTTATTTCTACTTTTTACGTACAGTTTTTCTACAGAAATGAGGCGTTTTCCCTACTTCTCTTTTAATACATGCTCACTCCATTCACTTTTACTTTTTTTACTATATTTTTCACTTTTACCTGTGCAAATAAAGAGAAAGATAATCTTTTTTTATTGTTTTACCAAATTATTTCTTAAGACTTTTTGAAATGCTATCATTAGTATGAGTAAAATAGTAAAATACATTCTTTATTTACTTGTTTTTAAAGGGAGTGCAAAGTCAAAAGTGGACAAGTAAAAATAAACAAGAGAATACATATATATATATATACTTAATTTTCATTTTGATTCAATAACAGTTTGTGGTTCAAGTAGTCTCTGGACGCCTAGAAAATTATGCTTAGCAAGTTAGAATTATATCTCTCTCTTCAAAGATAGGATTGGCTGTGTTGGTTTCTCCTCTTAAAAGCTACACGACTCTACTGAAAGTAAAGCAATCTATATAGCATTGATCACGTTGATTAATAAACTAAACAAAGATTTTTTCCTTATCGCATTAGTAAGATATTTTTCTACAGAACATAAAGAGGTCTTTGAGTAGATATTGAACAAGCAGAGATGCATTTAATAAATTAAGGAATATCTGAACTCAGGATCATCTGTGCTACAGTGTTAGCTGCTAGCTAGCCCAACTACAATTCATTATTGTAATTGATACAGAATATCTAATGGAAAGCTACGTTAATCCAACAACGTCTTTTTCACCTTTACTATTGCCTCCACACAATCGCAAGGTACAAGATTATAATGCTAACAAGAGGATGAGCAATAAAGGAAGATCCGGGATTTGAAAATTATTATGGTTTCAAGTTCGGAATTATACCACAACAAACCTATTTAATTTACTTGGTTCGAAATCTTTTATTTTACTTATTTAGTAAAAAGAATTTAACACATATATAAGGTCTAGGTAAAAAATATTAGATTCGAATGAACACGTATACATATCCGTCTGCTTCTTGCTTTGAGTTGTATGTTTCTTGAAAAGATAGTTCATCAACGCGCCATCCAAAAAAAGTTGGTTGATGTTCAAGGTATACTGTAGCAGTTACCACATTCACACACTGAAATTGACAGAGGATGTGCCCACTCTGTGGGAGGAAAGAAGAAAGCTCCAACTCATTTCTCTTACATGTGATGAACTATCCGCTGCCTTCTCTCTCTCTTTCCTTTTATATAGAGATGTTTGACCGAATTATGAGAAAAAAAAGGAGAAGATTTACTTTTGATATATACTATTAAAGTAACCTTTAGAACTTGTTGGGTTTTTAAGCTTAAATGTAGCTTAAAAGAGGGTGAATGAAAAATTGAGGAAAATTGAAAATATTTGAGTTTCCCTCCTTGACAATGAACTCTCCTTGACAAAGGGACATTGTCCCATATTGGAAAAGGAAAAGGTTTTGATGGGTATATATACAATTGCACTTCTTCTAGCTCTTAAAGAGTTAAGAAGAAGGCAAGACTCGCACCGTTGTCGTCGCTCGGCTTCGGCTGTGCTTCTTTTATTTAGACATTGGCTATAAATACCGGTCCATTCTCTCAGATTTTCCATACAAATTTCTTTCTTCTCTTCCTTTCTTCTGCATTGATTTAACTACAAACAATTGAAAACAAAGCACCAGTAAGTGCGATACTTCGGTTGTGTAATTCGTTCTATCCTTGGAGGAAATAATCCACAACCTTGGATACGGATTAAATTCTATTTCTTTTACATTTCTGAACTTGCAATTTTAAACCTATCATAATATTTATAAACTCATAAGGGCATGTCATTAAGAGTAAAATTAAATAATTTTAAATAAAAATGTGTAATAGCATTTTTTAACAGGAAAAAAGTATCCTGTAAAATGAAACAGAGGAACTACTCTGCTCAACCTGCGCTAGATGTCAGAACTCAATCTCATGATTAATTTCCCTAGTAGTTTTGATTGGGCTTCCAGGAAATTGATGCACGACAATCTGACCCTGTTAATGGCATAAAACAACCCAAGTTACGGTTATTAGCACTACTAGTCACTTTTCATCTTAAAACATTTCTAGTATCTTATAACCAAAAATATTATCCTTTAGCTTTAAAGTAGCTTCAGAATATTTTTTTTCTCTCTCTCCTCTAATCTTTTTTTCCAATTACTCTCCCGAAATCTTTCAATCGTTCTCGATCGCTAAATTTTTCTATCATTATACTCTTCCTATAATGATATTCATTCATTTTTGGGGTTCTCAATGCCTGAGGCTATAAATCTTTGTCACCTAAAGAAATTAATGTCCAATCATCACTATGCATTTCAAGGATGTAGATGTGGAGTCGGGTGCAGTAAATGCATTTCTTGAGACTAATGAAAGCTCTCTACGTGCTTTGCTTTTGCTCCATCGTACTCTCTTCGGTCCACAATTTTTTTTAAAAAAATTTATTTTTTAAAATTAATTAGTAATGTAATTGACCATATTAATATTTACAATCTCTTCACATAAACACTTCTAACACATACTCCAACACTATTTACTCCAATGGCAATGTAGGAAAAAAATAATTAATTATTAATTCTTAAAATCTGGAAAGATCAGATATTTTGGACAAAAAAAAAGACAAAAAATCATTTATTGTGGACCGGAGAAAGTATGGTGTTTTCATTTTTGGGAATATTACACTGATGAATTTCTTGGTGGAGTATGACTTAAACAGGAAGAATATATCGTTCAAGGCTATTGATTGCTCCAAATAGTTGCATAATTGAGCCTATTCAAACTTTTTTATTTAAAAAAGGTTCACAAAAGGTAAGAAAAATTTGAAAACTTCATTATGAAGTTTAAAGAATGAGGATTTGAAATTTAAAATTGAAAAGTGTCATTAATTGAATGGGTATTGTTACAATATCTTGAAAACATCTTTCGAAAGCTAAATCTGAAATTTGAGCTCATTTTGGAAAAGATTTGGTGTGGTTTGGATCGAATTTTGATGGTTTTGGTAGTTTCGTATATATTGCCATGTATATTTACATGTATTATATCCATGTATATCTACTTTTATATCTACAGATCTCATGCATAGCATCTACATATTTGCATATCTATGAAAATCTATGCGTGATATACACGGACATATATGATATATAATGAGATATACAATAAGTGTAACAACGATATACATCGGTATTTGCTGATATGCATAGGGATATACATGTTATTGCTATAAAATCATTTAAACTCGTGAGATTGACTATTTGGTGAATGTATGCGATTTTCTTTTTTGGACGGATCTGGATTGGAAGGGAACAATCGTGAAATTAGGAATTGAATATTCAGTTTCTCCTATTTTTTAGTTCGTGTATTTGGACTTAGCATTTGGCTATCCATTATCAATTTTCTTGGGCTTTAATTGCTAATTCTAACCTATGGCTAAAATCTTGCCAATAATTTCTAGGTCAATTTCTCAAGTTTGAATGTCTCCAAGGTTGATATTGATCAGAGTAGCACTCTGCAAAAAATTCGATGCTTCATTTCTGGACTAAAACTAAAATAGTAGTAAAAAGTCTCCTCCATTTGGATAAGTTAGTATTGATGTGGAAAAAATAAAAAAGAGAAAGGACACTCCTAGTTAGTGTGGATGGGTCGGAATAAAAGTTGTTTTAACGTAATAATTCAAAAATTTGCCCCTTTGTGGTCTTGCATTGGTTAATAGGTCAAACCCAAAACCTGATTTCAAGAAAATTATAAGGACGACTTTACACAAATAGCCGGCAGGATTTATTATTTGCTTTTTCTAACTAGTATATATGGAATATATATATATATTATACATTCGCTTTATTTTTAATTTAAACGGTTGGTGAACGACTATTTAAATTGATTCTTCAATTATTGTTTATTAAAATCTCTAATGAACTTTGGTCCAATAGGTAAGCTGGTTGAGGTGTTTCAACTCTTGTTAGAAGCATGGTGACTTTGCATTTAATATATTCCAAATCTAGTTATGACTTTGATCTCCAGTGGTAGGCTGCACCCCGTTATTACTCAAAGAAAAAAGAAGTAGAAAATTCATTTTAGTTTTAAAAGAAAAAAATACGTATGAGAAAAAAAAATAACAGTGTATGTGACGCTTTACTTTAGGCTATGACTATCCAAAAAAACTTTTTCCGAGAGAAACGGATAAGAATATAATCACATTCACTACGAAAGAGAGTTGCAACAACTTACAAGTGCAAGCTATTTTAGAGTTCAATAAATGCGTCCATGGAAATGATATATACTCCCCGTCTCATAATATGTATCGTGGTTACTAAAAATATTTGTCTCAAATTATTTGTTAGTTTAGAAGGTCAAGATAAAATATATATTTTTTTTTTTACCCTTAATAATTAATTATCTTAGAAGACTACAAACACATTACTTATGAATAATTTTATTCAAATACCAAGAAGTCTACCTTGTAATCTTAAACACTTTAATCATGTTTACACTAATGCAATCAATATTTTAAATACCAAAGTTATTTATAAAGTATATTCAAACTTTTGAAGCTCAGCTAGAGTACACGTAATGAAAGAATATATTTATAAAGAAAATGGAGATGCATTAACGATTTGTTAATTATCCTAGGTGTCTCTTCATATATTCTATAAAGCAAATCAATTGCATTCACATTTAGTAAAAATATAAATAATGTCATTGATGGAGATGACACATAAATTAAGAAAATATTTAATAAGAATAAAGTAGTCAAAAACTATTTTTTCTTAAGCGACGTGCACAAGAAAATCATGATACATATTATGGGACAGAAGGAGTGCAATTTATGAAGTTACATTTTGGGAACAATATAGATAGATAATATAAGTTTATCAAATTCAGAATTTTTATGCAAATACGAAATTGCTTAGTTTCAACACATTGTTTTTTACCAATTGTATTTAGCATCTACTTTCCATATTTCCCCAAAAGGAGTCCACGATGTTCTTGAAATAATGAAACTTCCACTTTTACTAGTGTTGTAAGTGAAGTAGATCAAAATTCAAATACGGGTGTGAGCCTCTCATTCGTCACTATACGGGAAAAGATCAAATACCACTTGTATAATATTCCCCTCTCCTTTTCCTCCCCTTAAAATAATGCCAATAAACTTCTTCTTTTTAAATAACACAAAACCAGTTCTATATATTCACAAGGATATAGCATGCACGGGTATTTTTAACTGTAGATTTCCCAAGCGTGGCCTTTTTCAATGGATCTTGGGTTGGACAATACAAAAGTTAATTCAGTGTTAGATATTGATTTCCACCTAAAAACATACTAATACAAATATGTTTAACAAATTAGTCGTGATTTTTGGAAAGCTCCTGTCTTTTTTTTCAGTCGATGACTATTAAGTATTACTATTAACAACACTAACGAGGACACATGGCACGTGTTTTAGTTTCCAATTTCTTATACTCTAGTATTTAAGTAAGAACAAGGTTGGTGCCTCAACAAACCCATAATAAGGATCGTGCTTAGATGATTTACTATTTTTTATTGATAAGAATAAAGGAATAATCGATATATAGTTGGACCCAAAACTTATATATGTGTTATATGTAAAAGAAAAAAGATGCATATGGACAATCGCCCATTTTAATGATTAAAAGGAAAAGCTTATTATTGATGCATTATGAACAATCATTACTGCTCAAGCATGATCAGGCTGAGTTTAGACGTTCTAAATGGATGTTATATTTTTAATTACAAATACGCTTCTTCTCAACAAATCTGTTCATTTTTTGTTTGAATATGAATTAATAATTTTAGAAAATGCATTTATTTTGTATGTATGAATTGAGCAAGGTCCAAACTGTAAATAAAGTTACCTTTTTAAGTATGAAGTGAATCCAGTAAAAAATGTGATCAAATAGAAGAGTTTTGCATGGTGTTAGGATTAATTTTTGCATGGTGATCAAATAGAAGACCGAAAATTATTTTTTAAAATTTGGAATTTCACTAAAGTTTGATTCGGAGATGAAATTGTATTTGGTTACATTTTTGTAATGTATTTGGTTTGTACTTTTTTTCAAAATCATGAAACATGATTTATACCCTATAATTTGTAAAAACTATCAAAATCACCCTAAATTGAGTATCATATCTGAAGGTTAACTGCACTCGTATTTTTTTTCGTAGTAAAGATAGTGAAAGTCGATGAGACTTGATAATCACAATGCAGAATTTTGTTAGTGAACGTTTTTTTCATCTCATTACCTTGATCTTCGTATTGTTTTAACTTAATTATAATTTCGACAATAACAAGGGAAAGTGAGTATTTGATGGTTAGCTAGGTATTTAATTTCTAGTGGGTTGATGAGGTCCTTTTATAAATTCTAATTTTTAAAATCTAAAAGTTCCCAAGTTATAAATTTTCAGTGAAAAACTGCTTTAAGGCACTTTTTAGAATTTCAAAATTCATTTGCAAGTTGAATTTAAAAAATTCTAAAATTTTCATAAGTTTTGAAAAAAAAAATGGAAAAAAAGAAAAAAATATTTATGTCCAAACGGACCCTTAATATGAGAATAAGATTTAAATATTTTATTATATTAACTATCTCCCAATAATAAAAATTTGCTACAGTACTGGTGCTGTTACTGTAAGCTAATTTGGATTTGGACTCGACACAGGGGTGTCAATGGATATTCGAAAACCGACTAAATCGATCGAATCGTACCACACCGAATCGATTTTTAGGTTTCTTTTTAAGAAACTGTAGGCTTTTATATAAATCTATAACCGCACCGATAATTAGGGTAGGTTTTTTATTTTATAAAAATAAACCGAAAAAATACCGAACCGTACCAAATAAATTTTACATGTGAAAAACATATTTATCTAGTAAGTTTAAAAATAATAATGCATTAATTTTTTCTTTGGACCTTAGAATTATGAAAACTATTACAAGCCAACAAGTAATTAAACTCAAAATACTAATTCCTAAAACCTATTATGCTACATCTACTTAAACTAAGTTATTTCAAGTATCTTTATTAGCAAGACACAAAGTATTCTAGCGATAATGAGTAGCAAATTACAATGTACTGAATATGTTTCCTTTTATATAATTTAGATTTATCTTTTTGAATATTTAATCTTGTATAGACTTTATTCTTGAGTCTCACCTTGGTTAATATCTTTCTACTCGTAATGATTTATATTTTCTTTGCCTTTGCTTGGTTTCTTTTACGTTGTTGTAGAATAGTTGATAGATCTATACTCTAACCATCTTTCATTTTTTTTAAATCATCACTCTTTAAACAGTAAAAATATCTAGAGAGTTTTGCCAAGTCTTATAAAAGAACGTATGTTATTGCATTCTACTTCTACTGGTGAATTTTATACTATGATATTTAAAAAAATACCGAAAATTAACTAAACCGTACCGATACCGAAGAGAAACCGATATGATTGAGACGGTTTCGAAAAGTCTAATTCTGGTTATAGATAATAGAATAATCGAAAAATTAATATAGTATAAATTTTATAAAATAACCGACCAAATCAAACCATTAACACCCCTACTTGACGACATCATAATACTTTCAAGACAGAGACAGAATCGCGCCGCACGGCGTTACTCACGCACATTCCCCGTGAATGGCGGTGCGTCTCATGCACTAACCAACTTCGCTACGACTCCCTTTCTCTCGAGCAGTTGGATGGTAATTAGTTGAACATAGACATAAAATGTTCGACAAATACGTTAAATATGAGTAAAATAATCGAATTTGTCTTTTTAGTGGACCAACAACAGATCTTTTTCTCTTCCTAGACAATATATCTTTCCCACTGTGAAAATGTTAGACATTATGGGCTTGAAAAATAATTAACTCAAATAGTTGTTCACCTAATCTCTTAAACTTAAAATAGTTAACGGATATATAAGGTATATGTAATTCATGTTAATTGTGTTTAATAGATGTGCAATAGATGCATGTTGACTAGAAAAATAATCATTGAATTTGACCGACTATTTGTGTATAGAGGCGGATCCAGGAATTTAGGAGGATGGTTACTATTACGAAGCGGTGGGTCCAGAATAAAAATTTTAGAGATTCAACTTTTAGTTCTACTATTACATCCATTATACTTTTGAAATTATACGTTCAAATTTAATATTTATATAGTAATTTTCTTACATCTATATCTATATTGTTTACTCCCTATCGAAAATGTTGGGATCAGTTGAATCCATTAACTATATGCTACATTATTCACTACTACTAATTTTAATATGCACATTTCATTTAATCATATAAAAATTTATAGTAACAAAAGAATAATAGGAATTTCAATGAATGAAATTTTAAAAGAATAAATCAAACAGAGAAAGAAAGAAGAAGAAGAAGTTCTTAATTAATATGCAAAAAGTGACACCTAACATGTCCATCTCCCGTGGGCATCTAGTTCTAAAAAAATAAATAAAATTGACATGAGATTTGAACTCATAATCCACTCAGAGAGATGCATCCAATAATTATCGCATCATATGATACTTTGAATTTGGGTGCATATACATATATTTAGTATTTCTGAAAAAATATAATATTACCATACATGATTTAGGGAGGTGAGCATGAATTTACGTGCCCCATGAAACCCCTAGATACGCCCCTGTTTGTGTAACAATCAATTTTTGATCCAATATCCTAAGATAACGACTCGAGATATTTATTACAACTGATTTATATTGTCCGGAAACATTTACACAAAGGATGAGAGAAAAATATAGAATTTCCTATCATCTTTCCGCATGCGTAAGATGGTTGGGTTTGGTAAATTTTACAAATGGACATATAACTATTACTTTTGTTTTCCACTAAAGTCATATAACTTTGTTTTCTCACGAAAAAATCATATAACTATGACTTTTTTCACCAAAATCATATAATTATATTTTCTCACATAAAAATCATAAAACTTTTACTAACTCGCATAAAATTCATAGTGCTTGGAAAATATAATTTTTCAATAGTATTTTCTTATTTTGTGATTTTTTATTTTCTTATTTTCAGTCTAATAAATAATAATTCAATTAAAATAGGGATGAGCCAACCCCACCTGGCCCACCCGACCCAATACTCATATATAAAAATTAAAATAATACTAAAAGTGAATAGTAAATCCTTCAAAACATGATATTTCTATCTTTTATTTTTCTTTTCAAGATTTTTATATAAATCGATATCATTTTTATTTCAAGTGCTCTCTAATTATACTTTTTATTCCCTTTTTTTTCCTGTCAGAATCTCATGCATTCCAAACTAAATTTCTTATGGGGAAGAATTCACTTTTAGTATTATTTTAACTTACGTATATGAGTATTGGGTCAAGTTGGGTTGGGTCATTCCTATTTTAAGAGAAAAGTATAAAATTAATCGACCGGCCGAAACTTAATTGCATTTCCATATCCCATATATATATATATATATATATATATATATATATATATATATATATATATATATATATATACTCATATTATTTCTCGGCTATTATTTTTGGGAACTACTAAAAATATACTCATATTTCTCCTATTTTAATTGGATAATTATTTATTAAACTGAAAATAAATAAAAAAACGTAAAATAAGAAAATACTATCGAAAAATTTATTTTTCGACTACTATAATTTTTGTGTGAGTTAGTAAAAGTTTTATCATTTTTACGTGAGAAACGTCATAGTAATTTCACAATTTGTGAAATTTACTCTAAGATGGTTCTAGGATTTGAAAGTCGATTAGATTATTTTTGTGTATTTTGCTTTTAATTTTTTAAGTAGAGTAGACTCAACATGGTGCGGTGAACTTGGAGGAATATCAATGATTCGATAGACTGATTTTTGTGTGTGCGCGAGCGATAGAGCAGCTACAATTAAGGTTGTTAGAAGGAAAGTCCACAACCAAAAATATATAAGAGGGTGTTTGTCTAAGCTGATAAGCTGGTTAAACTGGCTTATAAGCACCTTTTGGATTATTTACGCGTTTGGTAAACACTTCAAAATACTTATAAGCCAAGTGCTTATAAACTAAAATCAGCCATAAGTCATAAGCCGGTCACCCCCAACTTATGGCTTTTCAACTTATAAGCACTTTTAGTTTGACCAACACTTTTACTAGTTTATCCTTAATAATATTTTCTAATTACAAAATACTTTTCCCAAAATAAATTTCTTAACTTTCTCTTCATTCCATATTCGTTATTAATTCTTTTCTTTACAATTTTTTTTTAATTTATAGCCTTTTGAAAAAGATTCAAGGGTATTTTAGTCATTTTAACAAAAGAATAGCTTATCAGCATTTTTTAATCAAACACATCAACTGTTTATTATCAGTTTCAGCACTTCTATCCAAACACGTAAATGATTATTTTAAAAATCAGTTTCAACATTTAAAAAAACTTTTCAGCACTACAAACTTATCAGCTATTTACAATCAGCTAATCTAAACGGGCTCTTAGTAGAGAAAGCGAATCTGAGACGAACTCACTGAAATATTGCTCTAGAACTATTTGAAAGAAGAGCGTCCAACTTAAAGATTTTAAATGTAATGAATGGAGTGATTTATCACATTATACATCTTTAGAAACTCTTGCACAAATAGTAAGGGACAAATGAGGTATCTAGTTGGAACAAAATACAATTAAGCAGAAAAAGTTTTGAATACAAAGATGTAAATCTATGTTAGGACCTGTTTGTCCATAAAACAAATTCCTCTTTTTCGAAATTTTACAAGTTTTTAAAATTTTTTTGAAAATGAAGTTTTCCCCAAAAAAAACACTTTTTCAATTTTCAAAAAAGAAATTCCCCACTCACAAAATTGTAAAAAATTTCAAATGAAGTGTATATTCAAATATAATTTTAAATTTTAAATATTATTTTTCTACTTAATTTCAAAAATTACTTTTTTCAAAAATTATAGTAGTAATTTTTATGTCCAAGCGCAACTTAAACGATAAGAACTATAGAAGAAATGAAATGGTAGGAATAGTACTTATCACTGTTTAGTATTCACATGGCAAATTGAGAACCAGGCAATTACTCAATGAAAGGTACCACGTGTGGTAAGGACGTGGCATAAAATTAGGCTGCTTAAAGCAGAACTGGGAAGATTCCCATTTTCTTCAAATTTTGTTGCTTTCTTTTAGACAATTTAAAGCTAGTAAAAACTGAATAAAAGGCATATGAGATTAAAATAAGAGGGGTTAACGGGAAAAAAATAAAAATAAGAGGGGCACAAGAAAGAGGTTCTTTTATTTTCAAATTTCTCTGGAAAGCGATAGACATGTGAACAGCAAAAAAACGAAAGGAAGAAGATGAAAATGCGTTACGAGACCTTGACCTCGAGCTAAAGTTTTCATGCGCACTTTGAAGCTATTTGTTCTTTGAAAAAAAGGAAGAAAAACACCACAATTCAAGAGTTTAGTTTTTGGAATTTCTTTCCAATCCGTAGCGCTTTTCCAGCCTAAACTGTCGAGAAATTGTCTCATATACTTTTCAACATTATTACTCACTTTGTTCGGGTACATTCTTACTATCAACTTGCTTTCATATTAAACGTTTTTGTTTACATTTTTAATGCGGTTGATTAGGTGAACGAAAATTTAGATTAAATTGCTATGTTAAATTTTTCCAATATCGAATGACAAACCAAAATCATTTATTATTAATAACCAAACTTAGACAGTGTTTTTTTGGAACCATAACCTTGCATCTTGCAACAATTTTAATCAAAAGCAGATTTGTCCGTAAATTATGTTAACATAAGAATTTCTAATAATTCTGATAGGTTATGTGTTCTGTTATGTTTTGATTACCTAATAAATTTAATATTAAGAATCAGTTAGGGAACCTGTTCCACATCCTCAAAGTGCTCAACATCAACAAGTCTCAAGTGTGGGACATGTTCTAACATTCAGAGTCAAAGGAACAACTGAGGCAACATATAGACATCAGTTCCCTTGCTGACTGTACCAGTCAACTCCCTACAGCTGTAAAGTGGCTGCAACTGTTTCTCAGCACATACGCTACAGTACAAACAGTGTAACAGTCACTTTATGGGGAATGCATTTGTACCAAATATGCTTGCATCACTCAAGTGATGTCACTTGTGTAATATTAACATGAAGCAAAGGAAAATCAACACACTTGCACATTCCCTAATTGATCAAGCTTTCTCTCAAGTGTGTTGCCAACTTGCAAGTGACACTCAGGGCTTCAAGAATAGAGAATATCATAACGAAGGACCAGTTTCCTGCATTGAGTTATTACATGTCCTTTGTTAAAGTGATTTACTTGTAATTCCTACTTAGCTTAGCTAGAAGCATTGTGTAGGAAACCTCTTGTAAAATCATAAACCTTGTGTTTGTGTCTTGACTAGAGTTAGTCGAGTTGTGAACTTTGTAATAGAGTTAGTACAAAGAGGCTTGTAATAGAGTTATTACAAGTAAGTGGGGGATTAAGGTTTTAATTCTTAGGTTATAATAGGTTGTAATTTGAACTTGCTCGGTTAGTGAAGTTGAAATCCTACAAGTATAGGTCGTGGTTTTTAATCCCGTGAGCTGGGAGTTTTCCACGTAAAACTCTGATGTGTCATTAACTTATCTCCTTGTGTGTGTTCTGTGGGAACTGATATAGAACTCGGTTCTCTATACAGTTTGGTGGACCCTAAGTTTCTATCAATCGGTATCAGAGCGGGTTCTTTCTATCAGGCTAACACCTAGAAAGGATCCCATGGCTGCTTCATCAAACTTTGAAGAAGTTAATTCTACCTACAGACCACCAAGATTCAATGGCCAATACTATGGATGGTGCAAGATAAGGATGCATGAATTATTATGACTGAAGATTCAGAGCTCTGGGATGTTATCTGCAATGGTCCTTTCATTCCCATGAAGACCATTAATGAACCAGAAGGTAATGTAATGACCCGACCGGTCATTTTGAGTATTACAATCCCGTTCCCCCATTTACTACTCAATTTGTGCTTTATAGCTGTTGTGTGACTTGCCGGGGTAATTGGTTCGGGTCCGGTAAGGTTTTGGAATGAATTGGAATACTTAGTTCCATGGTTTAAAGTTTAAGTTAAAATAGTGACCAGATATCGACATATGTGTAAATGACCCAGAAATAGAGTTTTGATGATTCCAACGGCTCCGTATGGTGATTTTGGACTTAGGAGCGTGTCCGAAAAATTATTTGGAAACACGTAGCTAAATTAGGCTTGAAATGGCGAAATTAGAAATTTAAGTTGGAAGTTTGACCGGGGAGTTGACTTTTAGATATCGGAGCCGAAATCCGATTCTGGAAATTGGAATAGGTCTGTTATGTCATTTATGACTTGTGTGCAAAATTTGAGGTCAATCGGGCTTGATTTGATAGGTTTCGACATCGAATGTAGAAATTAGAATTTCTTAGTTTCATTAAGCTTGAATTGGGATACGATTCATGATTTTAGTGTTGTTTGATGTAATTTTGGTATATGCGCAGCCACGTGGGGCTTAGTTTGTTGTTGTATATTGAGCATATATGTGCGGCCGTGTGGGGCCTAGATATCATATTATGTAATGATATTTAGTTGTTGAAATTGGTGCCCGTGTGGGGGCTTGTTCTGAATAGGTTGAATTATTTGGATGGTCTCAGTTACAGGGGATACTCTGTCAAAAAATTTAAGAATTTAGAGAGTTAGCCAAATTTTGGGGCCTTAAGGAAGTTGAAATGTTGGAAGAATATCTAAGATCTATATGAAGTCAAGAACGATTAAAGGTGATGGTTAAGGTGAAAGGGGGATAATACTGTGCCTAATAATGACTTGTAAAACATTCGAGGACGAATGTTCTTAAGTGGGGGAGAATGTAATACCCCAAAAAAAATTCGAAGTGTTTTAAGACCATTAAGAAGATTGGCAGATACTAATTATATTAATTCAGGTATGAACAAGACTAATAATATGAATGATATCAATTGATCATGATAATATATGTATGAGGTGCATTAAGAATGGTTTATGGTCTAAGAAGAGCCCCAAGGCTAAGTCAAGTTGGAAATTATACGATGGGGTAAAGTTTCAAGTGAGTTCGCACAGGACATAACTTTAAACGAGAATAAATATCATGTTATGAAGAGTTATATGGTGTACAACCTATCAAAAGAAAGTTCTATGTGTTTAGTTTCTAATTCTTCAAACCGTTTGTCATTTGGAGATCCCTACAAGAAGTTATGACATTTTTACTTAAGGATGGCAGAACAGCTACGCGAGTCTTGTGTAGCCTACGCAGCATAGTAGCGTAGCCTACGCAGCATAGCAGCGTAACCTACGTACCATTGCGTAGGCAAATCCAGCAACTTCCAATTGAAGGGGAATGAAAGTCCACCCTGCGTAGCCTTTGTGCGTAGCCTACGCAGGAGATTACGCAGCTTCAATGGTCATTTTAAGGAGCTGAAAACGTGGTTTAGAGAGAGAATGTGTTAGTTCTTCATCTTGGAATGGATTTCTAGAGAGAAGAAGGAGCTCTTCCACTATGGATACACTTCAAGGTAAGTTGTTATTTTGGTAGAAGATTATATAATATCATTTAGTGATAACACTAACATTAATATGGATCAAATCCATAGAAAATGGGTTGAATCTTCAAGAACACCAAAAAGAGGAAAAGTGATATTCTTACACCAAGAGGTAACCCCTTCACTTGAGATTCATATATATGTCATATCGGAATATGGGTAGCATGTTTATGAGTTTTATTTGAAGTTATAATGGGAGTTTATATGAACTCTAAGGGTGGGCCTTGAGAATGCCATTTTGGTTAAAGAAGAAGATGAATAGTGATGAATTGATATAAATACATTTGCCTTGAGTTTCTAATGATTCCAATAGACTTGATAACTTAATTGATGAGCAAATTTAATTGGGAATCACCATTTGGATAAGATACAACACTAGTTCTTGAAATGGATGTTCTTGAACCTAGAGTTTTGTTGGAGAAGGCAATGAATAGTCACTTGATGATGTTGGGTAATTAACATAGTATTATTAATGACTCCAAATGAGTATTAAATGATAAGAATTAAATGGAATAGGCTAATGGATGAGCCTATTGGATAATTTGGGATGGTTGGAGGCTTGTTGCCGAATTATGAAGCCTAAATGGATATTTATGAATCTTTTCGTATTTATTTTGATGTAGTTGGGATATCTAATGGTATGTATTGAATTGTGGGGTGATATTTGGACATTTTAATCAATTGGATCATTATACTATTTTTGAAGCTTGAAGGTTAAGGTAAGTAACACTTCTAAACCTGGTTCTGAGGGTATGAATCCCCGAATTTGGTGTTATATAAATTATTTGGAGGTGACGCACACGATAGTTAATGAGCGCGTGGACGTGCACCAAAGAAATTGTGACTTGAATAAATTCTGTGAAGTTGTAAAAATTAAATAATCATGTTATTATCCAAATATTTTTCATGTGTTAGGAAAATTGAGCTGAGACTCGTATTACAGATCATTATTGGGCTACGTGCCGATATTTTGGGACCCACAGGGTCGTGTTACTATTGAATTTATATGTTTTAAAAATGTATATTTCATACTCACTCATGTTCATCCATTGTGAGTATAATTATGGGATCGGGGTTGCCCGCCTGCAGCAGGCCATATTGGCTTTATATATATTATTACTATATGGAACAGGGTTGCCCGCTTGCAGCAGGCCTTATAAGCTTTATATATATTATTACTATATGGAACGGGACTGCCCACCTGCATCAAGCCTTATAGGCTTTATATATATTATTACTATATGGAACGGGGCTGACCGCCTGCAGCAGGCCTTATAGGCTTTATTATTATACGGATCGGGGCTGCCCGCCTGCAGTAGGCCATAACGGCTTTATATCATGCTTGGGCTGAAGGAGTCCCTCCGAAGTCTGTACAAACCCCTAGTGAGCGTAGATGATTATATATTCGGGGTGGACTTCCCAGTGCATGGACTTGCCTTACTTATTTATATTGTGATAAATTTTCCCTAGATATGGATCTTGTCCGTATCATTTATATTTGGGGATAAATTACCCCAGGGTTGAATTGGCCTTATATGGTACTGAGTGATTGATTGTTAGTCGATGCGTATATATATATAGAGTATGGAATATCCCTAGGCTGTATTGGTCATAAACAGTACCGAGTGACCGAATGATTAGTGACCAGTAGTACATGAGGTCTTTCCACTGAGAAGTCACATTCCTCATATCATGCAGAATTGATCTATTTTGCTAGTACTAAGTTTAACTATTGAACTTGAAAGCATGCCTACATTTTTGTACCATTATTTATGTACTAGACTGTACCAGCCGAGCTCGTCACTACTTTCAGCCCAGAGGTTAGTATTGTTACTTATTGAGTTGGTTGTACTCATACTACACTCTGCACCTCGTGTGCAGATCCATGTGCTTTCGGACACAGTGACTGTTAGATCTCAGAGTGCTATCCGTTGGAGACTATCAAGGTAGCTGCCTGGCGTCGGCTGACCTTGACTCTCTTTTTCTCTTAATTATTGTACTGTTCTATACTGTCAGACAGTGTTTTTATCAGTTAGACTTTGTATTCATAGTAGATGCTCATGTACTCTGTGACATCGGATTTTAGGAATGTTATATCTATATTTATGAGATTTCTTCCGCTGAATTTAAATATTATATTTTTAAATTAAAAAGATATGGTATTTTATTGAGATTGTCGGCTTGCTTAGTATTGAGATAGGCGCTATCATGACATGTGAGATTTTGGATCGTGACAAGTTGGTATCAAAGCCTATGTTACATAGGTCTCACGAGTCATGAGCAGGTTTAGTAGAGTCTTGCAGATCGGTACGGAGACGTCTGTACTTATCTTTGAGAGGCTGCCGAACCCTTAGGAAATTTCACTTTCTTGTATTCTATCGTGTGACATTGATTCATCTTGAAACATAACTATTTGAATCCCTTCCATGCATTCGTGTGCGCATGTGAGAGCTCGATATCGTCTGTGCATCGCCGAATTTTGATCCCATGAATGAGGTTCGAGATGGGTATTCTGTGTTTTGGTGATGGGCCAGTATGGAGGACTTGAGGCCAGGGTTAGACCACAGCTTAAGCTCGATAGTTTCGTATGTGAGAACTTGTGCTTTTGGACTTATGCGTCGGTAGTATCCCTATGAGTGGCATTTATGGCTCGATGGGCGGTTGAATGACTATATGATGAGTATGATGTGAATGCAGGATGTGTTCAAGTGGGTTGAATGAGACGAATAAAGTTTACTTGTGACTCAAGAATCTGCTATTGGTACTTGGTTTCTATTTTGATGTGACATACAGTCTTGAGTGGTGAGTGCGTTGAGGGATCTGTCATGCTATTTAATTGTGGAGCAAAGTAGATTTTAATGTTGTGTTGATGAGTTCAAACTCAAACATATTAAGTGATTCCGTGGTAATTATGGATGCAAAGGGGTATAGCAAGATGCCAATTTGAGGCTAAGAAGGTGGGTTATCTCCTACGAAGTAATCTACGTAGGTGTGTTCCTTATAATGTTGAGTGAAGAGTTTCTTTTCTACCAGCGGAGCGTATGTGTTGAGATTTGAATTTGAATCTGGTTGAGAAAGTTAACTTACTGTTACTAGAATAAATGTGAACTTAGCGGATGATTGAGGTATTTTATTGTGGGTGTTGCATAAGCTTGAGAAGAATTTTCGTTCAACTGATTGCAGTATTATGGCAGTAATAAAGTATGGGTATTATGAGTTATCGAGTGTTTTGTTCTATGGCCTTGAGCCAAGTGGGGGAGCCTGCTATTGAAAATTCAATTTCATGGATATATGTTAAATTTTAATTTTGGTCTGAGGCATACTTGTGGGTTAGTTATGACTTGCAGAGGTGGAGATCGAGGATGACTCGGTTAAGGAAATTCCTGGATACGGGTTACATTGCACTTTATGAAAATATGAAAATTATGGAATGATTAAGTTATTATTTTGAAGGATGTAGTGCACACGAAGTATGAATTTGATTGGTCGTGTTAAGGCAGGGTTACTTCTTTGAGTGTTGATTGTGCTAAAGGAGCACGTGTCTTTCGGCCCGTTTGGGCGGAGCAAATTAGATTTGAGCAGAGTGGATGACTCTCGAGAGGGTTTTAATTGATTCAAAATTTATATGTGGCAATTAAAATTTTTTCAAATTTGTATATCACTAGAATCAGTTACTTACATTGGATGGTATCGGGATGTGCGGTAATTCTGTTTGACTATGGATTCTATATTTCAGTATAAGAAAGGAAAGAGGAATAATTTTAAATTCACATAAGGTAATTAAGAGTGGGTGTCTCGGTTGTGGTATTTATGGAGGTGCTTAAGAAGAATACAATGGCTTATGGGCTTTAGGGTGGCGTGGTTTTATGTTAAGATGTCTTATAGTGAGCTTTGGGTAAGTATCATAGTGTTATGACAAAGATAAGTGTCAACTTGAGGGTAATTCAGAAGAAACTCAAAGAAAACAGGACAACTGGATAGTAGGTTGGACCAGTATGGTAATGGTATGTTTGGTTCTTTTGGGGTAATTATGATGTGGTGAGACTTTACAGATATTTTGGTGGCAATATTCTTGGGTTTGGTGACCTGCGTGGCTTGGTCGAGTTAGAGGAATTCAGTTCTGATAGCTTGATTATGTGCAAATAGATTTCAAAGTGTTCTTGATGATTTTTACCATGGCTCAAACCAGATATTTTCTACCGGTGTGGGGGACATGTTATGTATCGTGATTTCCTCCTGGATGAGACCAAATGGAAGGTTTCTAACTAACCGGGTATGTAATTTGCTGATGACTTAGAGTTGATAATGATATTCTCCTGCTTTTCACGTGATTACATGATAGATGCAGTGTGTTGTGCGAGATTAAAATTTACATGTACAAGGTGGCAGTTTATTCTTGAAGGTAAGGTCATGAATTCTGGACAAAATGGTCAGTTTTAGATATTTAGATTAATGTTATAACTTCTCGGTAATCCTTGAGAAGGGTGCATATTTCAGAAGGCGCATTGTGTTTTGACTTACAGATGTTCATCGGTATTGCGGTACTCACCTGGGTGATAGGCTGCTGATATTCCAATTATCGCTACGCGGCACAGAAGAATTATGGAAGTATTCCTAGTAGGATAATTGTGCATGAAAGATGTGTTAGTCATTCAAGTGCAAGAGTTGTGATCAATTGCGGTGGTTCATGTGTTCTATGAATTTGGGGGACTGGAGTTCTCATAAGCAAATTGTTTCAGGGTTGCAACTTGGTTGAGGTGAGTATTTTATTTAAACTCAATGGAGGCACTAATTGCGTTAATTATTTGTGATAGTTGCGTGCCATGAGTGCGTACATATGAGAGGTTTGTGCCATGTGCGGGCGTCGGGGCAAGTATTCATACTCGGAAGAATGCTTAGGCAAAGATATGCCTAGAGTTGATTGTTAAGCGTAAAGTTATAACATTTCTCATATTCGTACCTTTGTCGAGAACTATCTGGGCTACACTTGAGGCTACAAAGAGGATAATTGCCTGAATAAATTGGATAGTTACTATTTCTGCGTTAACTTGCTGATTTGATAGCACACTTTGTACCTGCCTACTCTATGTCATGTTATTTATACCAGTCGAGGAGCATGAGAATCTTAATTCATTTATCATATAAATGTGTACTTATTTGGTTGCTCATGTATGATATGATTGGAGAGTAGGCATGTGACCATGCCAGGCGGATTTTATTATTGGCACATGAGTTGTCCGTGTGAAACCATATACTAATATTATTAGCACGTGAGTTGTCCGTACGGGTCCAGATATTGATACTATAATATGTGAGTTGTCCGTGCAAGTGATGTTAATGTGAGCTCTAGAAGAGCTGGTTACTGTTATTAAATTTGTGTGTCTTGGTTCTACTCTATATAATGAGCTTATAGCATTGCAGTTGTGGTGGTGGTTGTTGAACTCGCAATACGATTCTCTTCTTTGAGACATTTTCCATTTTTGGGTACACGGGTTGCACAGTTGTGGCTTGAGTTATATTGGTGTGGCATGTCTGTGAGATAATTGTATTTAATAATATAAGGTCATTGGGACTAGAATGTGTACTATCGGATTTGATTACGATATATTTGGGAGGATGACATCGAAATTCGGCTTAAAAAGTGATTATGGTTTGGGTTGGGGTGAGAGAACTCCATGACTTGTTGATCTAATAAGTGGTTATGAGATTCCGCATATTTCTTTTAATATCAACAGTATACGGAGGTTTTGGAACGAGGTTTGGCTTGATATGAGATTTAATACTATTATCGGGTTAGTTTGGAGTAGTTACTGTGATTAGGAATGGTGTTGCGAACATGCGAGTTGTGTAGTATATTACGTGATTACATCTGGGGTTATGGTTATGGCTTGATACAACTTGTTCAGACTCATACAATGTGTAGATGTGAGATCCGTGTATTGAAAAAAATTCTGGATGTTGGAAATTTGGGTTCTAAGTTTTATGGACTAAAGTTAAAGTAATGATCTTCAGTTATGTTGTATTGTCAGGCCTATATGGAATAGGGTGACATGGGATCACCCTCGGGTACATGCATGGTAAGATGGAATAGTGATCTGATGGCTTAGAAATAACTCTTGGCACGTTTGAGGACGAACGTATGTTTAAGTGGGGGAGAATGTAATGACTCGGCCGATCATTTTGAGTATTACAACCTCATTCCCCCATTTACTGCTCAATTTGTGCTTTACAGTTGTTGTGTGACTTGCCGGGGTAATTGGTTCGGGTCCGGTGAGGTTTTGGAATGAATTGGAACACTTAATTCCAAGGTTTAAAGCTTAAGTTAAAATAGTGACCGGATGTAGACTTATGTGTAAATGGCCCCAAAATAGAGTTTTGATGATTCCAATAGCTCCATATGGTGATTTTGGACTTAGGAGCGTGTCCGAAAAATTATTTGGAAGCACGTAGCTAAATTAGGCTTGAAATGGTGAAAATAAAAATTTAAGTTGGAAGTTTGACCGTGGAGTTAATTTTTTTATATCGGGGCCGGAATCCGATTCTAAAAATTGGAATAGGTCTGTTATGTCATTTATGACTTGTGTGCAAAATTTGAGGTCAATCGGACTTGATTTGATATGTTTCGGCATGGAATGTAGAAGTTGGAATTTCTTAGTTTCATTAAGCTTGAATTGGGGTATGATTCATGGTTTTAGTGTTGTTTGATATAATTTTGGTATATGCGCAGCCACGTGGGGCTTAGTTTGTTGTTGTATATTGAGCATATATGTGCGGCCGTGTGAGGCCTAGACATCATATTATGTAAAGATATTTAGTTGTTGAATTATGTTGAAATTGGTGCCCGTGTGGGGGCTTGTTCTGGATAGGTTGAATTATTTGGATGGTCTCAGTTATAGGGGATACTCTGCCGAAAAATTTAAGAATTTAGAGAGTTAGCCAAATTTTGGGGCCTTAAGGAAGTTGAAATGTTGGAAGAATATCTAAGATCTATATGAAGTCAAGAACGATTAAGATGATGGTTAAGATGAAAGGAGGATAATACTATGCCTAATAATGACTTGTAAAACATTCGAGGACGAATGTTCTTAAGTGGGGGAGAATGTAACACCCCAAAAAATTTTTGAAGTGTTTTAAGACCATTAAGAAGATTGGCAGATACTAATTATATTAATTCGGGTATGAACAAGACTAATAATATGAATGATATCAATTGATCATGATAATATATGTATGAGGTGCATTAAGAATGGTTTATGGTCTAAGAAGATCCCCAAGGCTAAGTCAAGTTGGAAATTATACGATGGGGTAAAGTTTCAAGTGAGTTCGCACAAGACATAACTTCAAACGAGCATAAATATCATTATATGAAGAGTTATATGGTGTACAACCTATCAAAAGAAAGTTCTATGTGTTTAGTTTCTAATTCTTCAAACCGTTTGTCATTTGGAGATTCCCACAAGAAGTTATGACCTTTTTACTTAAGGATGGCAGAACAGTTACGCGAGTCTTGTGTAGCCTACGCAACATAGTAGCGTAGCCTACACAGCATAGCAGCGTAACCTACGCACCATTGCGTAGGCAAATCCAGCAACTTCCAATTGAAGGGGAATGAAAGTCCACCCTGCGTAGCCTTTGTGCGTAACCTACGCAGGAGATTACGCAGCTTCAAGGGTCATTTTAAGGAGCTGAAAATGTGGGTTTAGAGAGAGAATGTGCTAGTTCTTCATCTTGGAATGGATTTCTAGGGAGAAGGAGGAGCTCTTCCACTATGGATACACTTCAAGGTAAGTTATTTTGGCACAAGGATGATTATATAACATCATTTAGTGACACCACTAACATTATTATGGATCAAATCCATAGGAAATGGGTTGAATCTTCAAGAACACCAAAAAGAGAAAAAGTGAGATTCTTCCACCAAGAGGTAATCCCTTCACTTGAGCTTTATATATATGTCATATTGGAATATGGGTAGCATTTTTATGAGTTTTATTTGAAGTTATAATGGGATATTATATGAACCCTAAGGGTTGGTCTTGAGAATGCCATTTTGGTTAAAGAAGAAGATGAATAGTGATGAATTGATATAAATACATATGCCTTGAGTTTCTAATGATTCCAATAGACTTGATAACTTAATTGATTAGCGAATTTAATTGGGTTAATTTCACTGAAGGTCATCCGACTTATTATTTATTTCACAAAAGTCACTTATTTATTTTTTATCACTTAAAAGTCACTCAACTTTACTTTTGGAACTTAAAAGTCATTCTAGTTCAAAACCTATAAAATATCCAATAAAAAATATGACATGACATTACATTTAATTAAAAAATCTAATATTAATGCCATATAAACTTAAATAGGCCCTATCTAAGTTAGGCCCATTTCTTCCTCAACCCGATTTGACCTATAACCAAAATGGATTATTAATTTTTGAATAATTAACTGGACTGGCACTTTGATTTTGTGGTTAATTTGTAGAAAAAGAAGTCAAAGGAATTTAAGAAAAATTAGGTCTTTTGAATTTATATTTAAGTTTTGGTTGTACATTTACGGTCAATGACACAATACGTTGTCTCTTTCTTTTGTCCAAACTATTCCTATATGTTGTCTACGATTGCGGTGTGTATTGACAACTTCTACTATGCAATTTTATTGTGGGTGTTTCTTACTAAGCAATATTTTTGTCTGTTAGTATTGCTTAATACGCAATATTTTGACTTTAATGGAATAGTAATTTATGAAAATAAGTTCTTATTAGCTTGTTGTTGTTGTCTGTTAGTGGTACATTTATTTATTATGTGAGATTGATATGGTAGTATCAATGTTTTAAAAGGCGTTTTCGGGGCGAGGCGTACCAAAAATGCCCAGGGGCGATGGTGTGGGGCGAAAGTCTCAAGAGGCGTACGCCCAACAATTCGTGGCGTACGCCCGGGCATTCGAGGCGGGGTTTTTTAGTGAGGAGTAAGCCCCAAAGACTTTTTCAAATAAAAACAATTTTTTTTTGAATAAATCCTTCATATAATACCCAAATTCTCAAAAGTGAGTTTGGTAATTACTCAAAAGGCTTAAAAAGGAACTCAAAATTATTAAATTTAAAAGTCAAGACCTTTTTTATTGATTGAAGCTCTAATTCATGGTCTTTCCCAATTCTTTATCTTGTCCGCTAGTTTGCTACTATCTCCCAAAAGCAACGAATATTTAATTTTTTTTACAAATACAAAGAGAACTCCATTCTCCTTCATAGCAGCAAGCTCAAAGTTCAAATTGTAGGTTAATCATCCTTTTTGTTCCTCCATGTAGAAAACTTTATTCTTTTAGACTCAAGTTACTTGTGCTTGTAAGTAGCGTATAATAGATTGTTTTGACTAGTTTTTTGTGGGGCGCGCGCGCGCACACACACACACACACACACACACACACACACACACACACACACATATATATATATATATATATATATATATATATATATATATATATATATATATATATATATATATATATATATATACAGTTTTACCTGTTTATAAATATTTAATGTCATTATATTATTTTATAAAATATTAAAAATTAAATACCTATGGAGCTTACGCCCCGTGTCTCGGGGCTTACCTTCGCTGAGGCATATGTAAAACGTATCGCCTTACTCCTACGCCTTTTAAAATACTAGATAGTATTTTAACTTCATGGAAAATTATAAAATGATATGAAGGGTGCAAAAACTGGTTCTGTGCTAGTTTTGTTCATATTTTTAATGAAATTATAGGTGGTGGTATTAAGGTTATTACGTAACAAATAAAGTAAGAAATTTTTAGCACAAAATAGTTGTTCTCTTCTTTTCCTTCTAATGTTCAAAATATTAAAACCCATTTGAGTTATGTGTCAAATCAAATTGTGGATGAAATGGGTCTAAATTGGGTATGGTCCATCTAAGCTTATGTGACACTATAATTAGATTTTTTAATTAAATTTAATGCCATGTCATATTTTTATAGGATATTTTATAAGTTTTGAACTAGAATAACTTCTAAGTTACAAAGGTAAAGTTGAGTGTCTTTTAAGTGATGAAAAATAGATAAGTGACTTTTGTAAAATAAATGATAAGTTGGATGACCATCAGTGAAATTAACTCGAATTTAATTGGGAATCACCATTTGGATAAGATACAACACTAGTTCTTGAAATGGATGTTCTTGAACCTAGAGTTTTGTTGGAGAAGGCAATGAATAGTGACTTGATGATGTTGGGTAATTAACATAGTATTATTAATGATTCCAAATGAGTATTAAATGATAAAAATTAAATTGAATAGGCTAATGGATGAGCCTATTGGATAATTTGGGATGGTTGAAGGCTTGTTGCCGAATTTTGAAGCCTAAATGGATATTTATGAATCTTTTTGTATTTATTTTGATGTAGTTGGGATATCTAATGGTAGGTATTAAATTGTGGGGGGTGATATTTGGACATTTTAATCAATTGGATCATTGTAGTATTTTCGAAGCTTGAAGTTTGAGGTAAGTAACAGTTCTAAACCCGGTTCTGATGGTATGAATTCCCGACTTTCGTGTTATATAAATTGTTTGGAGGTGACGCACACGATAGTTGACGAGCGTATGGACGTGCACCATAGAAATTGTGACTTGAACAAATTCTGTGAAGTTGTGAAAATTAATGAATCATGTTATTATCCGAACATTTTCCACGTATTAGGAAAATTGAGCTGAGACTCGTATTAAAGATCATGATTGGGCTACGTGCCGATATTTTGGGTCCTACAGGGTCGTGTTGCTGTTGAATTTATATGTTTTAAAAATATATATTTCATACTCAGTTATATTCATCCATTGTGAGTATAATTATGGGATCGGGGTTGCCCGCCTGCAGCAGACCTTATTAGCTCTATATATATTATTACTATATGGAACGGTTGCCCGACTGCAGCAGGCCTTATAGGCTTTATATATATTATTACTATATGGAACGGGGTTGCCCGCCTGCAACAACCTTATAGGCTTTATATATATTATTACTATATGGAACGGGGTTGCCCGCCTACAGCAGGCCTTATAGGCTTTATTAT